>NC_047052.1:14044869-14702329 GCF_011762595.2 Tursiops truncatus
AACTCTTCTCTCATACTAACAGGCTGTTAGGATTGCTGGAGAAAACCACACAATGGTCCAGATCATGTGACTGCAAATTCGGGGTCTCCAGCCTCCACTGGGGCCTCTACCTCCCGATCTCTTTCCCTTGTCAGCTGTCATCTGAACAACTATTTCAGTCCTTCTCTCTATTTCTCACGCCCCTGCTCATGCCCTCCCTGCAGTTCTAGAGGATTTATCCCACCCACATCCCTTCTGAGCTCCACTCCATAGACTCCAACGCCTACAAGATGTCTCCATTTGGGTGTCCACAAACACCTCAAGCCCAGCATGCCCCCCAGGCCTGCTCTCTGCTGTATCCCTCTGTGAATGGAATCATGATTCACACAATTGCCCATGCCCAGAGTCACCTATGACTTCTCTCTCCTCCTATCAATCATATGATAACTAAATGTTTATGGAACACTTACTATGTGCCGTACTTATACATTGTAAGTATTCATTTAGTCGCCACAACAACCCTAGATGTGGGTAGTATTATTCTCCCCATGTCACGGATAAGGAAACAGAGGCACAGAGAGGGTAAGTAACCTGCTCCAGTTCCCACACTAGTAAAGGGTAGAAGTGGGAGGAGAACCAGTCACTCTGGTTCCAGAGTCCACACTCTTGATGGTGACATTATTCTGCCTCCACCTTGAGGATCTACCTCCTGACATCTCACAAATGCATCTACTCCTTTTCATCCCTGCTGCCTTCCTTTGTTAATGTCACTCTCATGTCTTGCCTGGGTGACTGCAACAGCTTTTTTTTTTTTTTTTTTTTTTTTTGCGGTATGCGGGCCTCTCACTGTTGTGGCCTCTTCCGTTGCGGAGCACAGGGTCCGGACGCGCAGGCTCAGCGGCCAAGGCTCACGGGCCCAGCCGCTCGGCGGCATGTGGGATCTTCCCGGACCGGGGCACGAACCCGTGTGCCCTGCATCGGCAGGCGGACTCTCAACCACTGCACCACCAGGGAAGCCCTGGAACAGTTTCTTAACTGACCTCCCTGACTCCAGAATTGTGTCCCCACTCCCACCCCACCCCCATAGCCTGGCCATTCTCTACCCTGCAGCCACAGTGACTATTCTAAAGGGAAAATCTGGTCATGCCATTTCCCTACTTAAAATCCTTTAGTCCAGAATACTCTGTAAGCTTCTCAGCACGACATCCATCCCAAGAACCTGCCCTTCTTGCACTTTATGCTCAACTCGCAATTCACAAAGTCTCAGGGGCTCACACACCTCCAGACTTGTACATAACACCTGGAATGCCTTTCTTCTCCCCTCCTCCCCTTCTCTCCCCAACTAACTCCCATTTGTCTTTCCAGACTCAGATGTGACCTCTTTCAGAAAGGCTTCCCTGACTACCCAAGGCTGCCCCTTCTTTATGAACTCACAGGTCCTCATGCTCACCCCATCATGGTTATTTATTCATCTCCTTCTGCCTTGAGACTGTAAGTTCCTTGAGCACAGGAATTTTGTGTTTCTTATCACTGTATTTCCCATATCCGGCACAGGGCCTCATACATATGCATATTTAATAAATGTTTGTAATTAATTAAATGACTTTCACAATCCCCAAATGTGCCAGGCTATTTCACACCTCTATACCTTTATAGACTCATACTTTCTTCTCACATCCCTATCCTTGTCTGCCTTGCAAACTTCTATTCATCCTACAAAACTCATCTCAAGGGTCCCCAGAAGTAAGGCTTTCCCTAATGCATTCAAAGAGTGACAATCACTTTGTCCTTTGCACATGCCTCTATTATTGAATGCAATACACTGTACAGTAATTATTTGCTTACCAGCCTGCATCTACCTCCAGAATGTAAGCTTCTTTGCTGTACAGACCATGCGTGATTGGCATAGAAGGGGCTCAGTTAACATTCGTTGAATTGAATTTAATATTAAATTGCACTCAATAAAAGAGAATTTTCACTAGGCTAAAACATTTCACAGAAGAACTATTTTCCTCTTTTTCCTTCATTTAAATGTCAACCTCCAGCTCCTTCTAGTGTTTCTACCTAAGAATCTAGTTAAATAAGTGTTCAGTATGTATGACAGAGTACCTTCTTTCAGAGGAAAATGTATTCCCACATAACTCAGGAAAGAGAACCTTGCTTGGGGTCTCTGATGAGGCTGCAGTCAGAGATGGTAGCAAAGGCTACAGTCATCTGAAGGCTTGACTAGGGCTAGAAAATCCACTTCCAAGATGGCTCACTCACACAGCTAGCAAGCTGTTCCTGGTTGTTGGTGGGAAGTTTCAGTTCCTCCCCTCATGGGCCTCTCAACAGGGATGCCTGAGTGTCCTCATGGCGTGATGACTGGCTACTTTCAGAGCAACCAGTCTGAGAGACCATGGGAGAAGCTGCAATGTAGTTTGTGCCCCAGAAGTCACACACCATCATTTATGCAAGATCTATTAGTCACACAGATCAGCCCTATTCAATGTGGGAGAGGCCACACAGGGACGTAAATACCAGGAAGTGAGGATCATTGGAAGCCATCTATCACATCCACCTCATATGTTTATTATGAGGATTAAATGAGATAATATTTGTAAAGTACTTCACTTTGCCCAGTACCTGGCATATAATTGTTCTTAGTGTTATGAGGGAAAAGTTTGGTTTAAAAAAACTGAAAAGATGGAAATTCCATTCAATTAAATCTTGCTTGCTGGAAATAAATAAGAGCATATGAAACTGTTCACATGTCTTCAAGTTCTGCTACTGCTAAAGTGAGGGCAAGGGCAATTATACTCTGGGATGTTGATAAATATTTCTCTATCCCAAAGAACCATTTTAGCAGGAAAATATCAAAGAAAAAAAATTACAGAAAATGCTCAAGTAAATGCAACATGACTTTTGTTGTCAGTGACAGGTTCTCTAGGCACTTGGAGTAAAAGGATTAATTTTCATATTTTAATCTTGCGCTTCTTCTGGTTTTCTACTGTTTCTAAAGCTGTTATGCTCCTTGGTTTTCTATTTGTTTGATCTCTTTTAAATTGGATGACTTCAGATTTCATAGGTTTCACATTGGCCTCTGCTCTTTTCTCCCTGAAATACTTCCTGAAAACATCTGTCTGCAGAATGTGTGACATATATCTGAGGTAGATAAAAGAGAGACAAATTTCAGAAAGAATCCTCTTATTTGACCCAGGTTGAAGAAAAGAAAAATAAAGATGTATTTTGTATTTTCTTCTGGTCACCAATTCCAACATGCATGCGTGTTTGTGTGTGCATGTTTGTGGCAGGGGCAGGAGGGGTGTTCCCCAAAACAGCAAGTAATTTATCTACACGGAGATGGCATCAAATTCCACAGGCTAAGTGTTCCACTGATTAAGACTGCCCCCAAACTTCAAACACCAGTCACAAGCCCAGCTTGTTACCTGTGCTCTGACCCACTGGCTATAAATCAGAGTATCCCAAGACCCCGGCCTCAGTTTCAATTAATTTGCTACAGCGGCTCCCAGAACTCAGAGAAACATTTTACTCACTAGGTCACCAGTTTACTATAAAAGAATATAACTCAGCAACAACCAAATGGAAGAGATGCACAGGGTAAGGTATGGGGAAGGGGAACAGAGCTTCCGTGCCCTCTCCAAAGGCAACACTCTCCCCAAATCTCTAGAGCCCACGCGTCACAACTACTGAGCCCACGCACCACAACTACTGAGCCCATGCACCGCAACTACTGAGACTGTGTGCTGCAACTACTGAAGCCCTCACACCTACAGCCCCTGCTCCGCAACGAGAAGCCACCGCAATGAGAAGCCCGCGCACTGCAACAAAGAGTAGCACCCACTCGCTGTAACTAGAGAAAGCCTGTGTGCAGCAACAAAGACCCAATGCAGCCAAAAATAAAATTTTAAAAATACTTAAATAATAGAGTGTCTACTATACGCTAAGCCACTGTATTATTAGTTAATTATAAGTAAAATCATAAGGAAAGAAAATGAAAGTTAGTAATAAACACCCAGAAATCAAACTCGATTTTGACTTTGACTTTGCCTGTCTGCCCACATTCAGGCTTTGTCACATCTCTAAGTGAAAAGCACTGCTGCAATTTGATTGAGTATGTCATAAATTCTGCTTTTAGTTTCACTGAGGTGGATAAAAGATAAAGTGATATGGTCTTTTAAAAGATTTTATTGTGAAATATTATATGCATGTAGTAAAATGTCTCCAAAATGTACAGCTGAATTAATTATTACAAAGTGAACATCTGTGTAATGATCACCCAACTAAAGAAACAGAACACTGCCAGCACCCCCTCAAACCCCCTCTTAATCACTAAGCCCTCCCTCCCCACTAAAGGTAAGCACTGTCCTCACTTTTGTAGAAATCACTCCCTTGATTTTCATTTATAACCTAAGCATGTACCCCTAAACACTATAGTTTTGCCTGGCTTTTAACATTTAGAACAATGGAATCACGCAGCATGTAATATTTTTGTGTCTGGATTCTTTCGCTCTATTTATGTATCTGTTTTGTTGCATTTAGCTATAGTCTGTTCATTTTCATTTAAGTATAATAGTTCACTGTTTGAATATGCTATTATTTATTAATCCATTCTACTACTGGTTAACATTTGGGTTGTTCCCAGCCCAAATAAATAATGAGTCCACAAGGCTATCATGAATAATGCAGCTATGAACACCCTTGTATACGTCTGTGCACAAGGACCAGCAGCATATATATCTAGGATTGGAATTGCTGGATCATAGGGTATGCATATCTTAAACTATGGTAGATAATGCTAAACAGTTTTCCAAAGTTGTTGTGCCTATTTATACTCCCACCAGCAGTGTATGAGAGATCTGGGTGTCCCCTGACCTTGCTACCACTTGCTATTGGCAACCTAAATTTCAGCTATCTGGTGGGTGTGTCATGATAGCTCACTGTGGTATTAATTTGCATTTCCTTGATTACTAATGAGATTAAGTACCTTTTCACATGTTTACTGGCCATTTGGATGTCCCTTTTGTAACAGTTCATACTTGTGAACTGTTCAGTTCTCTTGACTTTTTTCTATTGGGTGGTCTTTTTCTTATTGATTGATGAAAGTCCTTCTGGATGCAAGCCGTTTGTTCAGTTACAGGTTTTTACAAATGTCTTGGCCCAGGCTTATTTTTTCATTTCATCTGGCTTCATGGGCTGACTTCTACTTCATCCCTACTCCTTTGAGGCAGCCCTTTAAGGTCCAAACCCAAAGGGAAAGGATTCACCAGGCTCCCTGTATCCTTGCAGACCCTGGGCACCAATCCTCATTGCATTAGCCCACAAAGACTGCCCAGCCTCTTAGTCTCTCAGCTTCTTCCTTGGAATTTGCATGTGCTCTCAGGGGCGCCAAGTTTGGGGCTCACTTCCCTGGGTTGCTATTCCCCCAGGACCTGGTCTGATAGCTTTTTTTTTTTTTTTAACATCTTTATTGGATGATACCTCTTCACTATTTGTTAGCCTTCTAGTGCCTTGAAGCAGGCCTTTGTTTATTATCTGTCCAGTTTTTCTAGTTGCCCTCAGCAGGAGGGTAGACCGGTACTACCTAGTCTACCATTCTTAGGAGCAGATATCCTCATTTACTGAGTGTAGACGGTATAAGGGGAGAAATCCTAACCCAGGCTGAAAGAATTTTCCAAAAGTCCAACTTTTCTGAAACTTTGAAGATAAAATGCAAAAATTAAGCAAAATACAAAGAGTGTCCAGGACTGGTAGAAGTCTACTTAGATGCTCAGATGTCTGTAATTACCTGGATAACCCATTCATGCCACTAATCTAAGATATACAGAGCTGATGTCTCAATATCATTTCATTTCAGGTAAAAGGTTGAGATATAATCACTGTTAGCTTAGATGGACACTTAGTGTGTTAACACTGAATAGCTACTTGCAGAACTTTAATGGCCAAAAGTAAATATTTTTGTCTGTCAAGCAGCCAAGGGCATATTTTCCAGCCTCTTCTCACTTGAAGAACCCAGAAAAGCAAACCTTTTTGAAAAGGTATATTAAAATTGAGACTCTCTGAGCTTTAGCCAGATCTTCTTTCAGAAAGTCTTGACCCATGTATGGATCTGGATTATGAGACTCACTTATCACAGGCACCCGCAGATGACATAGTGAAATGCATAGCTCTTGTCTCTGGAACACTCAGCCTCTCCTTCCAAGTCCGTTAGCCCTACTGGTACACTCTGTCCCCATTTTGTCTAGGTTCTCAGGCTTCCCCAGTTCCTCTGATCAAACTACAGGGTTACTTAGAGGTAAAAATCTCTGAAACTCTCTCCTTCCATCCCACCCCCTTTCCCTTGCTTAGACTCATCCTACAGGTCTCAGTTGAAACAACACTGCCTCTAGAAAGCCTTTCCTGACCTCCCTGAAGGCTCCTTGTTATATGTTCCCATAGCAATTGCACTTTTCACATAATAAGTAAATTGTTTGCGTAACTAGATTTTTACGTCTGCCTTCTCCACCAGAGAGCAACTTCCATGAGTTCTGAGACCTCGACCATTGTGCTCACCACTAGCATATATGCCTAATATAGTGACAGGCATGGAGACAATAAATACTTGTTGAATGATTAATGGGCATCTGAATCACTGAATCATTTATTCTGTTTTCTTTCTCAAGGATATCTTCATTTTAAAAAAGAATCATTTGGCAAATATTTATTGATTTTTAATACCCTGCATCCATTCACCCTTCTTCTGGGATCAATATCATTTTTGCTTACGAAAACACCCCACTCCTTACTCCAATCCGGGAGTGGCCTACCCCAATATCATACCTCCCTGGCCGTAGTGACTGGTTCAGGACAGGGCAAATGACCCCAGTCAAACCAATCAGTCAATGAGGCTTAATTCTGACTTTACTGCAACTGCTGAAAAAGAGGCATGCTTTCTTTCCACTGAGGTTGCTGAGAAGTGAGATATGAGCTTAATCCTGCTGGCAGCCCTCTAGCACCCAATGAGGGGGGAAGCTGAGAACGAAGCCACACAAATAAAAGCAGTGCCGAGAGACTGAGTTCTGATGACATCACTTGAATCCTCAGATCCAGCCAGGAACTTTTGAGTTATCTGAGCCAATTAATGTTCTTTGACACAAGTGTCATCTGAGCTGTATGCTGTGGCCACAGTCTCCTGACAAAGTGAATTCCTTATAAATAACTGCAGTCCACCTATTATTTGTAATGTATTACTATAGCATAAACAACTTGAGAGTTACGTTTCCAGACCATAACTTGTAAAAGCAGTTTTGTTTTGTTCATTTTGTCAGATATACTAATTTAAATATAGCAGACGAGCTATTTTAAATCCATGTTTGCCTTACTAAAATATAATAACTTCTAATTTATATGCCATTGATTCTGTTACCACCAGAGTCTAAAAACCAGTAGGCTTGCAAAAGCACAGTGAGAATGTTTTTGGTTTCTACAGATATTACACATGATGAATGTTCATTTGGAGAATTTGCTTCAATTCACACGCACATACATCACTCAAGGTAATCTATTTTTATATCCGTATTAATGCTAGTCAATTCATATTATTTTCATTGCAAAATATTCATAAACAAATGCATATTTATGAATTTGCTGCAATGAAGAACTGATACTGAAATTACCACTTATTGATAACTAAAATCCCTTATTTTGGATCTAACCATTAAATCAATGAGGGCTTATTTTAATAACAACAGATGAAATGGCTCACTCTTGCTGGCTTAGCAAAAATAAAAAATAATTTTTAAAAAAGCTACAGTCTATCATTTCTTAGTGACTTCTTTGTGGAAGAAATGTAAGCAAAGGAAAATCTTGGGTGTATTAATTTCTTTTCTAACACAACAATCCCTAATTCAATTGTCCTCTCCTCTAGTGTGCTGTATCAGTTCCTCTAATCTATGGAATTTTCCTTTTGTGTGCGTGTGTGTGTGACTTTTTTTTAAATTATATAATTCATTTATACAGAGGAATTATTTGGATTTAACTATTTACAGTCTTTTTCAATTTTCATTTCCACTGGCCAAATATAGTTCACATAATAGTCAACATTTCTATGGAATTTTCTAACATGAGAAAATATCTTCTCATATGAGTATAAAGGGTTTGTGGATCCCCTTATAGTGGATTATTTTCTCAAATCTGTTTATCTTGCTTGTATTCAAGGAATACTTAAAGGAATACTCTTTAACAGTATTTAATGCTTTCTAACAATCTATTTTTGTAAAGGATTTCTTTGGGATCTCCAGTATAATTCCCCCCTCCCATTCTCTGTCTTCCTATAAGAACCCACTGTCCTGCCCAGAAGGGGTAAGCAGAACTGGCCAATCATAGTATCCTGTTCTCCTATACTCTGACTGTTCTCGGGTATGAACATGTGACCCTGATAATGCCAATTGGAATTCTTCCCTTGAATGATAGCTGAACACTGGGAAAGAGAAGTTCTTTCTTTGGACCTTCTAGGTTGAAAATGAATTTAAAGATATTAGCAGGCATCTTTCCCACCACATGGAGAAGGCTTTCTGAAGAACAAAGCCATGGAGGTAAAAGCAGAAATGTGAGCAGGATGGATGGATGACAGGAGGCAAGAAAGATAAATATAAGTGAATCATAATCATACTGACAGCAGTTCTAAACCTTGAGGCCCTGGTATCTGCAGCTCATCTTTTGACCCTATGAGCCATCCTAGTGTCTTAGTGTCCCAACTACATGATCTAATAAATTTCTTATTTTGTTTAAGCAGTACTGAAGTTGGAAGTAAGATTCTGTCACTTGAAATCTAACACTCTCTAATGATAACTGCTATATTTTTAGGAACCATACATTTACCTGAAAATTATTCCTAGCGTTTAGGAGGAAGATTTGCAAACAACTACTATGCAAAGGCATAAGTTATTATTTCCAAAGCAAGTTAAAAATGCCTCATTTCTATTAGGAGAGAATAAGTTTATACATTTTGTATTTACATATAATGTAAAGGCTAATTCATTTGCACCATCAGATGTACCACAAACCTGGAAATCATGAAAAATCACTGCATGTTTGGATTAGGTAACCCAGGACAGGTAATTCTATATACAAATTATTCTGCTCTTACCAAGCCCACATTTGAATATGATCAGCACATAGCAAGGTCTCTGCAGAAGCTCACATGGATACAAATATTCCGGTCATCCAGAAAGTATGAGTTCAGAAGAGAAGACTGAAAATACTTCATTTTCAGACTTTAAAGATGAAAGTCTATAGAGGGTTACAGAGAAAATCCTTTACAGAAAACTGACACATTTTGCATCATTTTTTTCCAAGTACTACCAACTTAGAGTTATTAGCAAACATTATTTAAAAGTGATCTTATTTGTTAACCAAATCCTTCTGACAAAAATAATGACTGGGAATCAGAGTTCCTTTCACAGAATCTCTTTAATAAAGTCAGCCATTCACATAAGATCAAATCTGGATTCACGCAGTGACCCTTGCATAGTTCCAACTGACATGAGTGAAGAAAGGGACCTGCTTTCATCAATCTCCACCAGCCATTAGGCATGTGGCAAACCCCAGAAGAAAGTGAACACCAACCCTGCCTGACCCTGCTCAAGTGAGTGCTTTCAACACTGATCACTGTCTCATACACCCTCACTGGCAGCTTTTGTTAAATGCTGCATGTCTACCTTTTATTAAAATGTCAAATGTCAAATGGAATTCTTTTAATTCATACTGGATGGCTGTCATAACAGAATTCAGTAACGAAAAACCAATGACAGAGATTGATTACAAACTAAAACACTGTACTTGAGCTGTCTAGCATGTAACAGGGCCATTTTTCTTCTTTCAGTTATCACACTGCTAAAGGTTGACTAGGAAATTCTGACTGTGGTGCTTTCACAGGGCTTGGCCAGATCAATTCCCATTAAAAGTATGAAAAACATCTGTATCCAGCCCATATCTCTAATAAGGACAACAAAAACTTTTCTCCTAAAATTAAAGAGGACCTCCATTTCCACTAACAGCAGGTAACAGTTACATTAACCAACAAGTCATGTGAATACAACTAAAAATTCCAGGTGAAAAAAAAAATTTTTTTATCTCCTTAAAAGTATTAAAGAGCTTTCAAGATAGTCAGAATTACCAGACCAAAATCTAAAGGAAATCAAACACCAGAGAAGTCAGCAAAGCATTAGAACCCATAGCCACTTTTGCCCTACAGCATTTGCTAGTACCGAAAAATCTGGGCTTTGGTTTAGCTGGCCTTGCTGGGCAAAGAGAGAGAGAAGTTAATGATTAGAGTCCACTCAAGATGGGAAGTATAATGAGAGATCTTTTTCACTTTAGGCTGGGGCCCACAGTTAAAACTGGCCACTCCATCACCATCCCCAGAAAGCCAAAGTAAAATTTGTCATGGTGCTAATCAGAGAAAGAGAATAAAAAGAAAAAGAAGGGGGAAAAAATACCCCAAAAGGTGGGGTCACTTCTGACTCAGATTTGCAGCCTAGTTCCCTACCGCTTAAACCATCTACAGAACTTCAAGCCATGAGCTACGTTTACTTTAGTCCCAGACTAACAAATCCTGAGGTGTCTGGCAGAAGCAAATATAAATCTACTATGGAGTAAGGCACCACCCCACCAGATCTCAAAAAATAAAAATCCCTACAAATAATATTTCAAAGATAATGAGGAACAAAAACAAGCAAACACACAAGAAAACAAGACACCATGAGCAAAATTAACAGAAACTACAGACAGGAGAAAGATCATCAAAGATTTCATAGAGGGGACTTAATGGATACAGACTATAAAACAACTATGCTTACTGGGTTTGAAGTACTAACAGATAAGCTTGAAGATCTCTCCAGGACACAGGAATCTATAACGAAAAATGATACAGCGGCTTTCCCAGGTGGTGCAGTGGTTAAGAATCTGCCTGCCAGTGCAGGGGACACGGGTTCAAGCTCTGGTCCAGGAAGATCCCACATGCTGCGAAGCAACTAAGCCCGTGCGCCACAACTACTGAGCCTGCGCTCTAGAGCCTGCGAGCCACAACTACTGAGCCCATGTGCCACAACTATTGAAGCCCGCGTGCCTAGAGCCCATGCTCTGCAACAAGAGAAGCCACTGCAATGAGACGCCTGCGCACCACAACGAAGAGCAGCCCCCGCCCGCCACAACTAGAGAAAAGCCCGCACGCAGCAACAAAGGCCCAACACAGCCAAAAATAAATAAATAAAAATAAATTTTAAAAAAATGATACAGCAATTCTGTAAAAACAGACACTTCAAAAATGTTAATGTCCTGAAAAGCAAAAATCAACAAAACCCCCGCAAAATGTCAAGGGAAGTGTTCTACACTAAAGGAGACTACAAAGCTTAAAAATTCAATGAAGCATATGATCCTTGACTGGATCCTGAATTTAACTTAAAAAAAAAACAAACAACAAGGTGCATTATTGAAAACTGGGGGAAATATGAATATGGAATATATTAGATAATACTGTAACAATTTTATGTTTATGGACTGTGAAAACAATACTGTGATTATGTGAAAGAATGTTCTTCTTCTTAGGAAATACCTGCTAATGTATTTAAAGGAGCAGTGTCATGATCTCTCTCTTCCGGAAGTTATAAACTTGCTCCCAAGTAGTTTTAAAAAAAGAGACAGAGGAGAAAAAAAATGAATCAAAAGCAAATGTGGCAGAATGTTAACAACTGATGACTCTAAGTATAGGATATTTAGGTACTATTATTTCGAGTTTTCTTTGGATTCGGAAATATTTTTTTTACATTTTTATTGGAGTATAACTGCTTTAGAATGGTGTGTTAGTTTCTGCTTTATAACAAAGTGAATCAGTTATACATATACATATATCCCCATATATCTTCCCTCTTGTGTCTCCCTCCCTCCCATCCTCCCTATCCCATCCTTCTAGCTGGTCACAAAGCACCGAGCTGATCTCCCTGTGCTATGCGACTGCTTCCCACTAGCTAGCTATTTTACATTTGGTAGTGTATATATGTCTGTGCCACTCTCTCACTTTGTCCCAGCTTACCCTTCCCTCTCCCCGTATCCTCAAGTCCATTCTCTAGGAGGTCTGCGTCTTTATTCCTGTCTTGCCCCTAGGTTCTTCATGGCCATTTTTTTTTCTTTTAGATTCCATATACATGTGCTAGCATATGGCATTTGTTTTTCTCTTTCTGACTTACTTCACTCTGTATAACAGACTCTAGATCCAACTTCACTCTGTATGACAGACTCTAGGTCCATCCACCTCACTACAAATAACTCAATTTCGTTTCTTTTTATGGCTGAGTAATATTCCATTCTATATATGTGCCACATCTTCTTTATCTATTCATCTGTCAATGGACACATTGGTTGCTTCCAACTCCTGGCTATTGTAAACAGAGCTGCAATGAATATTGTGGTACATGACTCTTTTTGAATTATGGTTTTCTCAGGGTATATGCTCAGTAGTGGGATTGCTGGGTCGTATGGTAGTTCTGTTTTTAGCTTTTCAAGGAGCCTCCGTACTGTTCTCCATAGAGGCTGTATCAATTTACATTTCCACCAACAGTGTATGAGGGTTTCCTTTTCTCCACACCCTCTCCAGAATTTATTGTTTGTAGATTTTTTGATGATGGCCATTCTGACCGGTGTGAGATGATATCACATTGTAGTTTTGATTTGCATTTCTCTAATGATTAATGATGTTGCGCATCCTTTCACGTGTTTGTTGGCAATCTGTATATCTTCTTTGGAGAAATGTCTATTTAGGTCTTCTGCCCATTTTTGGATTGGGTTGTTTTTTTCATATTGAGCTGCATGAGCTGCTTGTAAATTCTGGAGATTAATCCTTTGTCAGTTGCTTCATTTGCAAATACTTTCTCCCATTCTGAGGGTTGTCTTTTCATTTTGTTTATGGTTTCCTTTGCTGTGCAAAAGCTTTTAAGTTTCATTAGGTCCCATTTGTTTATTTTTGTTTTTATTTCCATTTCTCTAGGAGGTGGGTCAAAAAGGATCTTGCTGTGATTTATATCATAGAGTGTTCTTCCTATGTTTTCCTCTAAGAGTTTTATAGTGTCTGGCCTTACATTTAGGTCTTTAATCCATTTTGCATTTATTTTTGTGTATGGTTTTAGGGAGTGTTCTAATTTCATTCCTTTACATGTAGCTGTCCAGTTTTCCCAGCACCACTTATTGAAGAGACTGTCTTTTCTCCATTGTATATTCTTGTCTCCTTTATCAAAGATAAGGTGACCATATGTGAGTGGGTTTATCTCTGGGCTCTCTATCCTGTTCCATTGATCTATATTTCTGTTTTTGTGCCAGTACCATACTGTCTTGATTACTGTAGCATTGTAGTATAGTCTGAAGTCCAGAAGCCTGAATCCCCCAGCTCCATTTTTCTTTCTCAAGATTGCTTTGGCTATTTGGGGTCTTTTGTGTTTCCATACAAATTGTGAAACTTTTTGTTGTAGTTCTGTGAAAAATGCCAGTGGTAGTTTGATAGGGATTGCACTGAATCTGTAGATTGCTTTGGGTAGTAGAGTCATTTTCACAATGTTGATTCTTCCAATCCAAGAACATGGTATATCTCTCCATCTATTTGTATCATCTTTCTTTCATCAGTGTCTTATAGTTTTCTGCATACAGGTCTTTTGTCTCCTTAGGTAGGTTTATTCCTAGATATTTTATTCTTTTTGTTGTAATGGTAAATGGGAGTGTTTTCTTAATTTCACTTTCAGATTTTTCATCATTACTGTATAGGAATGCAAGACATTTCTGTGCATTAATTTTGTACCCTGCTTCTTTACCAAATTCATTGATTAGCTCTAGTAGTTTTCTGGTAGCATCTTTAGGATTCTCTATGTATAGTATCATGTCATCTGCAAACAGTGACAGCTTTACTTCTTCTTTTCTGATTTGGATTCCTTTTATTTCTTGTTCTTCTCTGATTGCTGTGGCTAAAACTTCCAAAACTATGTTGAATAATAGTGGTGAGAGTGGGCAACCTTGTCTTGTTCCTGATCTTAGTGGAAATGGTTTCAGTTTTTCACCATTGAAGACGATGTTGGCTGTGGGTTTGTCATATATGGTCTTTATTAGGTTGAGGATAGTTCCCTCTATGCCTACTTTTTGCAGGGTTTTTATCATAAATGGGTGTTGAATTTTGTCAAAAGCTTTCTCTGCATCTATTGAGATGATCATATGGTTTTTCTACTTCAACTTGTTGATAGGGTGTGTCACATTGATTGATTTGCGTATACTGAAGAATCCTTGCATTCCTGAGATAAACCCCCCTTGATCATGGCGTATGATCCTTTTCATGTGCTGTTGGATTCTGTTTGCTAATATTCTGTTGAGGATTTTTGCATCTATGTTCATCAGTGATATTGGCCTGTAGTTTTCTTTTTTTGTGACATCTTTGTCTGGTTTTGGTATCAGGGTGATGGTGGCCTCGTACAATGAGTTTGGGAGTGTTCCTCACTCTGCTATATTTTGGAAGAGTTTTAGAAGGATAGGTGTTAGCTCTTCTCTAAATGTCTAATAGAATTCGCCTATGAAGCCATCTGGTCCTGGGCTTTTGTTTGCTGGAAGATTTTTAATCACAGTGTCAATTTCAGTGCTTCTGATTGGTCTGTTCATATTGTCTGTTTCTTCCTGGTTCGGTCTTGGAAGTCTCTGTATTTCTAAGAATTTGTCCATTTCTTCCATGTTGTCCATTTTATTGGCATAGAGCTGCTTGTAGTAATCTCTCATGATCCTTTGAATTTCTGCAGTGTCAGTTGCTACCTCCCCTTTTTCGTTTCTAATTCTATTGGTTTGAGTATTCTCCCTTTTTTTCCTGATGAGTCCAGCTAATGGTTTATTAATTTTGCTTATCTTCTCAAAGAACCAGCTTTTAGTTTTATTGAATTTTGCTATTGTTTCCTTCGTTTCTTTTTCAGTTATTTCTGATCTGATTTTTATGATTTCTTTCCTTCTTCTAACTTTGGGGTTATTTTTTTCTTCTCTCTCTAATTGCTTTAGGTATAAGGTTAGGTTGTTTATTTGAGATGTTTCTTGTTTCTTAAGGTACGATTGTATTGCTATAAACTGCTCTCTTAGAACAGCTTTTGCTGCAGCCCATAAGTTTTGGGTTGTCATGTTTTCACTGTTATTTCCTTCCAGGTATTTTTTGATTTCCTCTTTGATTTCTTCAGTGATCTCTTGGTTATTAAGTAGTGTATTGTTTAGCCCCCATGTGTTTGTATTTTCTACAGATTTTCTCCTGTAATTGATATCTAGTCTCATGGTGTTGTGGTCAGAAAAGATATTTGATATGATTTTAATTTTCTTAAATTTACCAAGGCTTGATTTGTGACCCAAGATATGATCTATCCTGGAGAATGTTCCATGAGCACTTGAGAAGAAAGTGTATTCTGTTGTTTTGGGATGGAATGTCCTATAAACATCAATTAAGCCCATCTTGTTTAATGTATCATTTAAAGCTTGTGTTTCCTTATTTATTTTCATTTTGGATGATCTGTCCATTGGTGAAAGTGGGGTGTTAAAGTCCCCTACTATGATTGTGTTACTGTCGATTTCCCATTTTATGGCTGTTAGTATTTGCCTTATGTATTGAGGTGCTCCTATGTTGGGTGCATAAATATGTACAATTGTTATATCTTCTTCTTGGATTGATCTGTTGATCATTATGTAGTGTCTTTGTCTCTTGTAATAGTCTTTGTTTTAAAGTCTATTTTGTCTGATAGGAGAATTGCTACTCCAGCTTTCTTTTGATTTCCATTTGCATGGAATATCTTTTCCCATACCCTCACTTTCAGTCTGTATGTGTCCCTAGGTCTGAAGTTGGTGTTTTGTAG
The DNA here is from genome assembly GCF_011762595.2 of Tursiops truncatus. Taxonomy (NCBI): domain Eukaryota; kingdom Metazoa; phylum Chordata; class Mammalia; order Artiodactyla; family Delphinidae; genus Tursiops; species Tursiops truncatus. Next base: position 14,060,736 of record NC_047052.1, read on the forward strand.
GCAGCATATATACGGCTCTTGTTTATGTATCCATTCAAGCAAGTCTATGTCTTTTGGTTGGAGCATTTAATCCATTTACATTTAAGGTAATTATCGATATGTATGTTCCTAATACCATTTTCTTAATTGTTTTGAGTTTGTCACTGTAGGTCTTTTCCTTCTCTTGTGTTGCATGCCTAGAGAAGTTCTTTAGCATTTGTTGTAAAGCTGGTTCGGTTGTGAATTCTCTTAGCTTTTGCTTGCCTGTAAAGCTTTTAATTTCTCCATCAAATTTGAATGAGATCCTTGCTGGATAGTTATCTTGGTTGTAGGTTTTTCCCTTTCATCACTTTAAATATATCCTGCCACTCCCTTCTGGCTTGCAGAGTTTCTGCTGAAAGATCAGCTGTTAACTTCATGGGGATTCCTTGTATGTTATTTGTTGTTTTTCCCTTGCTGCTTTTAATATTTTTTCATTGTATTTAATTTTTGATAGTTTGATTAACATGTGTCTCGGTGTGTTTCTCCTTGGATTTACCCTGTATGGGACTCTCTGTGCTTCCTGGACTTGATTAACTATTTCCTTTCCCATATTAGGGAAGCTTTCAACTATAATCTCTACAAATATTTTCTCAGTCCCTTTCTTTTTCTCTTCTTCTTCTGGGACCCCTATAATTCGAATGTTGGTGCATTTAATATCGTCCCAGAGGTCTGTGAGACTGTCCTCAAGTCTTTTCATTCTTTGTTCTTTATTCTTCTCTGTGGTAGTTATTTCCACTATTTTATCTTCCAGGTCACTTATCCGTTCTTCTGTCTCAGTTATTCTGCTATTGATTCCTTCTAGAGAATTTTTAATTTCATTTATTGTGTTGTTCGTCATTGTTTGTTTGCTCTTTAGTTCTTCTAGGTCCTTTTTAAACGTTCCTTGTATTTTCTCCATTCTATTTCCAAGATTTTGGATCATCTTTACTATCATTACTCTGAATTCTTTTTCAGGTAGACTGCCTATTTCCTCTTCATTTGTTTGGTCTGGTGGGTTTTTACCTTGCTCCTTCATCTGCAGTGTGTTTCTCTGTCTTCTCATTTTGCTTAACTTACTGTGTTTGGGGTCTCCTTTTTGCAGGCTGCAGGTGTGTGGTTCCCGTTGTTTTTGGTTTCTGCCCCCAGTGGCTAAGGTTAGTTCAATGGGTTGTGTAGGCTTCCTGGTGGAGGGAACTAGTGCCTGTGTTCTGGTCGATAAGGCTGGATCTTGTCTTTCTGGTGGGCAGGACGGCGTCTGGTGGTGTGTTTTGGGGTGTCTGTGGCCTTATTATGATTTTAGGCAGCCTCTCTGCTAATGGATGGGGCTGTGTTCCTGTCTTGCCAGTTGTTTGGCATAGGGTGTCCAGCACTGTAGCCTGCTAGTCGTTGAGTGGAGCTGGGTCTTGGCTTTGAGATGGAGATCTCTGTGAGATTTTTGCCATTTGATATTACGTGGAGCTGGGAGGTCTCTGGTGGACCAATGTCCTGAACTTGGCTCTCCTATCTCAGAGGCACAGCCCTGACGCCTGGCTGGAGCACCAAGAGCCTGTCATCCACACAGCTCAAAATAAAAGGGAGTAAAGAAAGAAAGAAAGAAAAAGATAAAATAAAATTAAAAGTTATTAAAATAAAAAATAAAAAATAATTATTAAAAATTTTTTAAGTAATTAAAAAAAAGAAAGAACAACCAAACCAAAAAACAAATTCACCAATGATAACAAGCACTGAAAACTATACTAAAAAAGAAAAACAAAACAAAAAAAAACGGACAGAACCCTAGGACAAATGGTAAAAGCAAACCTATACAGACAAAATTACACCCAGAAGCATACGCATACACGCTCACAAAAAGAGAAAAAGGGGAAAAAAATCATAAATCTTGCTCTCAAAGTCCACCTCCTCAATTTGGGATGATTCTTTGTCTATTCATGTATTCCACAGATGCAGGGTACATCAAGTTGATTGTGTAGCTTTAATCTGCTGCTTCTGAGGCTGCTGGGAGAGATTTCTCTTTCTCTTCTTTGTTCTCACAGCTCCCAGGGGCTCAGCTTTGGATTTGGCCCCTCCTCTGCGTGTAGGTCGCTGGAGGGCGTCTGTTTTTCGCTCAGACAGGACAGGGTTAAAGAAGCTGCTGATTCGGGGGCTCTGGCTCACTCAGGCTGGGGGGAGGGAGGGGTACGGAGTGTGGGGCGAGCCTGCGGCAGCAGAGCCCAGAATGACATTGCACCAGCCTGAGGCGCGCCGTGCGTTCTGCTGGGGAAGTTGTCCCGGGATCACAGGACCCTGGCAGTGGCGGGCTGCACAGGCTCCCGGGAGGGGAGGTGTGGACAGTGATGTGTGCTTGCACACAGGCTTCTTGGTGGTTGCAGCAGCAGCCGTAGCGTCTCATGCCCGTCTCTGGGGTCCGCGCTGATAGCCGCGGCTCGCGCCCATCTCTGGAGCTCCTTTAAGTGGCGCTCTTAATCCCCTCTCCTTGCATACCAGGAAACAAAGAGGGAAGAAAAGGTCTCTTGCCTCTTCGGCAGTTCCAGACCTTTTCCCGGACTCCCTCCCCGCTAGCTGTGGCACACTGGTCCCCTTCAGGCTGTGTTCACGCAGCCAACCCCAGTCCTCTCCCTGGGGTCTGACCTGTGAAGAAGCCGGAGCCTCAGCTCCCAGCCCCCACCCGCCCCGGTGGGTGAGCAGACAAGCCTCTTGGACTGGTAAGTGCTGGCTGGCACGGATCCTCTGTGCAGGAATCTCTCCGATTTGCATTCCGCACCCCTGTGGATGCGCTCTCCTCCGTGGCTCCGAAGCTTCCCCCCTCCGCCACCGGCAGTCTCCGCCCACGTAGGGGCTTCCTAGTGTGTGGAAACCTTTCCTCCTTCACAGCTCCCTCCCACTGGTGCAGGTCCCGTCCCTATTCTTTTGTCTCTGATTTTTCTTTTTTCTTTTGCCCTACCCAGGTACGTGGGGGAGTTTCTTGCCTTTAGGGAGGTCTGAGGTCTTCTGCCAGCGTTCAGTAGGTGTTCTGTAGGAGTTGTTCCACATGTAGATGTATTTCTGATGTATTTGTGGGGAGGAAGGTGACCTACACGTCTTACTCTTCCACCATCTTGAAGCTCCTCCCCCGGAAATTTTTAAGAACAGAATGTTGTAAGGGGGAAGTTGTATAGAAGATTTCGAAAGATCCAAATAGAACATCTAGCAATGAAAGATACAGTAACAAAATTTAGAAATTTCTTGGGTATACAAGTGACTTAAGAGAGAGAGGAGAGAGATCTGGTGTCACTGGAGCCCTGACAGAAAAGAGGTGAGCCAGAGGCAATATCTAAAAAACGACAGCTGAGAATTTTACTGAAATGTTGAAAAAGAACAATATATAGATTCAAGAAGTCCAACAAATCCCAAGCTTGACAGATGGGGGAAAAATCCATACCTAGACTCATCTTCGAGATGGTAAAGAAAACCAAAAATAAACAGATAAATCATTAAAAAGGCCAATAAAAAAGACATTATCTTCAAAGGAGCCATGGTTCGATTGAGAGCTAATTTCTCAATATAATGGAAGACAGAAAATGGTAGAATGATGCATTCAAATGTGTTGGAAGAAAAAACTGCCATCTATTAATTCTGAAAGAAAAAAACGCCATCTTTTAATTCTATAACCAGCAAAAGTATCTTTCAAGAGTAAGAGTAGATTAAAGACAATTTGGGACAAACACATGTGGGAAGATTCACCAGAGCAGACCTACTTCACACATAGTTAATTGGCATTGACTGTGAATTTAACCAACACTGATATGTTAGATTGTGCTCTCCAGTATTCTGCTATTGTCTCAAACAATCCATCCAATAAGTCACAAGAATAATGAACTATTGCTGAAAATGATTTTGAAATGGTTCATACACAAATTACCCCATTTGAAGTCTCAATGATGGTCCAAGTTGTCATTCATACAAGTTCATGAATACTAAATCCACACTGATGTACGACTTTTCCAAAATGAGAAACCAAAATAATTTGAACTCAGCAGGGATATCATTTGTCCCTGACTCATAATAATATGTCTGTCCTATGGCTCTGTATTCATTACTTTACAAATAGAAACATCATTACCCATACATAAGTTTCTCTTCTAAGCGAAACAAAACAAAACAAAAATCCATGAGTGGTGACCTCAAACTGAACTGGTTAAATTTAGGGACTCATTTATAAAGGTCAGTGTCCTTTACTGCAAATCCACTTCTTATGCAGATGAGAAGTTTAACCTGCCCTACAGGCGCTGGGCATAATTAGCCAGCTGCACCCTCATAATAAGGTGCAGATGGTTAATTATACCAGCAAATAACTGCTTACTTGTGGGCACAAAAGCCTGTACCTAAAAATCATTCAAAGTATACTTGGGTGTATTTATGCTCTTGCAAACAAAACACGTATTTCCAAGGTTTCATCTGTGAGCAGACCACCACGGGCTCCAACCCCACTGCTCTAGAGGAGACCCATTAACACTGCTGAGGTCTGGGTCAAGGAAGGGACACTGGCCACAAAGCCATATATCAACTAGTGAAATATATCATGGGGTGCTGACTCCTTGCTGAAAAATCTTCTCAAGTTAATTTGTTGTAAAAGGGATCTTAAATAAGGTAGAATTTGGTTTCCCTAGAACCCAAAGTAAATTCTACATTCTTTAGATTAAAAACTCTGAAATGAGAGAATTTTTTTTTCCACAAGCAAACGTCAACATTAGTTGTCTGGCAAAGAAAAAAAGGACAAATTATCCTGTGCCCTTGAGGAATTTCATGGGCTAGCTGAGCTCCCAGAATTTAGAAAACCATATTGGAAACAACACATCCAATGGTTGTTAGAGGTTGTTCCAAAGATCCCATTTAAAAACGTGTTCTATTAATCCCCATATGGCAAGAATAGGACTTGGGAAGAAGGCAGAGAGGGGTAACTACTTCCTAAAACCCAAGTTTGGAAGTTCTCTGCCAGCTTTAATGTTCTCAGTTTGCAGGGGTCAAGCTGTCAGGGCTGGGGAAGAGAATGCTAATCTACTTGAATCTGCACAGAACCTTTTCTCTGAGGAACCCACAGAGTGTGTGATTCTATTCAGTTTAATTGTATGTTGGGGAAGAGGAAAAGCTGCTTGCCATGATTTTAATTGCTAAGAACACACTATCTTTTTAGGAACCATCTGTGTAATTGTAATTACAAACAGCGATGCAAAAAAAAAAAGATTAACAAGTACAAAACTTCCCTACCACTAACAGTTTTAACATAACAAGCCATGTTGTGAAAGGGTATGTCGCCTTTTTCCTGTCTGCAATATTTCATGATTTAGCAACTGACAGCCTACCATTTATTACAGAATCTCATTCTGGTGGAGCTAAAGTTATTAATTAGTATTCTTAGATTACATTTCTCTGTTATTCCTTTTTTATTAAACTTTAATTCCCTCTGAGAGTGACAGGGTATATCAGAAATGAAATACCTAAGGCTCCTGTTTTCTACCTCCTGCTAAAATCTTTGAGGTTTCATATAATAGACATCACCTATAATTAATTACCAGGGACATTCCAAAGTATTGCAAGACTAATTTTTTGGCTTTCATAAACACAAATTTCTGCCTTCTTGATTTTGAAATATGCTTACCACACTGTTATTATTTTAAAAGCCACAAGTATTGGTAATTGTTCTGAGGCATGAATAAAAATAGCTTAACCTTGAAATTTATTCTAATTAAGGATTTTTCAAAGCCATTGCCGCAAACATGGGTGGATTGTTTAAAATAAAAACAAGCATCAACAACATAGTACAGAACACAGAATTAGGCAAAGTTTTTTAACTTGGACTTACAATAGTAGTTTAAAGAAATAAAACAAGACAGATGCAGTGAGATCATAATGTTACTAAAGCAATTTAAATCCTCAAAGATGTAAAAAGCCTGACTGCACAGCTTTTAAAATTAAATTGCAGTAGAGGCATTTTGTGATATGCCAATTCCTCACTTATGCTCTGCCCAACACAAATCCATGATTTTTGCCTTATTGCAAGCCTAGTTCCCCCTTGCAAGGTGTTTTATATGAAGAACAGCCAAATGCTAAGTGCCTCTGCAGTGTTAATGAGGAAATAGATCTTGTGAGAAATTATGTGAGAGAAAGAAACTGCCCTCAGGAAACGGCTGTTTCTTCACTTTTAACAACAGCAACTGTGATGGAGCGTATCACAGTGCCCTGCATTCTGAAATGTGCTGTCCTAAACCAGTGATCTTTAACCTTTGAGGTCCAAGTCCCATTGGGAATCAGTTAAAAGCTATGAACACTGTCCCTCAAAAGATGAACATAAGCATAAAATCTAAAATCTAAACATAAATATAAACCCAGGGTCAAGCATCTCTACTCTACACGGATCCCTAAGTGTACCAGTTAAAACATGGTTTCAATACTCACAGGCTATGTGGGCTTCTGATGAGTTTTCATCTTCTAAATATTTTTGATGTTAACGTGGAAAAACATTCTCAAAGCTATTTTGAAGCTTGTGAAACTATACCACTAATTAATAAGAAATAATAACTTCCCCTCTACTTTGTGATTACATGAATCATTCTCACACACAAGCCAGAGGTATTGATATGCCTTCCCCCGAATAATTCTAAGTTTGCTCATACACAAAATGTGAAATAAAATGTAAAACTAAATCTATAAAATTCCAAGAAGAAAACATAGAAGAAAATCTGCGGTAAATTCTTTACCTTGGGTTAGGCAAAGAATTCTAGATAGCATAATCCATAAGAGAAAAAAATAATAAACTGGACTTCATCAAAATTTAAAACTTTTGACTCCAAAAGGCAACTCAATAAGAAGACAACTGAATAAGACATGGGCAAAAGATATGAACAGAAACTTCACCACCAAAGAGATAGAATAATCCATAAGCTCATGTTGTTCAACATCATTAGTCATCAGGGAAATGCAAATTTGAAACAGAATGAGAAACCATTACACATCTACAAAAATAACTAAAATTAACAAAACTCTCACCTGCTGGCAAGGATGTGGAGCAGATTAAACTCTCATACTAGGCTGGTGGAAATGCAAAAGGCTACAGTTACTGTAGAAAACAGTGTGGCAGTTTCTTATAAAAGTAAACATACCATAGAACCTAGCAATCCCACTCCCAGGTATTTATCCAAAAATTATAATAACATATGTTGATACAAAGACCTGTCTGTGAATGTTTATTGAAGCTTTATTTATTTATAATCACCAAGTACTGGAAGCAATCCAAATGCCCATCAACTGGTGGTACATCCATTCAGTTGAAGAGTACTCAGCAATAATAAGGAATGAACTACTGTTACATATAACAACATGGATAAATCTCAAAAGCAATATGTTAAATAAAACAAGCCAGACAAAAGTGCTGTGTATTTTATGATTCCATGTATATGATATTCTGGAAAACACACAAAACGAGTTAGATCATTGGTTGCCAGGGGCTGGAGGTGGGGAAAGGGATTGATTGACTACAACCAGCAACAAGAAAACTTTTTCAGCTAATGGAATCATTCCATACATTTATATGGATACATGACTATATATTTTTCAAAACTCATGGAACTGTACATCTAAAAGGGATGAATTTTGGAAAAGTATCTATTCAGATCCTCTGCCCATTTTTTGGTATCATTTATATGTGGAATCTAAAAAAAGGCTACAAAGGAATGTATCTACAAAACAGAAATAGAGTTACAGATGTAGAAAATAAACTTATGGTTACTGGGCGGTAAGGGATAAACTGAAAGATTGGGACTGACATGTACATACTACAATATATAAAAGAGATGGCTAATGGGGACCTGCTGTGTAGTACATGGAACTCTACTCAGTGCTCTGTGGTGGCCTATATGGGAGGAGAGTCTAGAAAAGAGTGGATATATGTATATATATGGCAGATACATTTTGCTGTACACCTGAAGCTAGCACAACACTGTAAATCAACTATACCTAATAAAAATTTTAAAAAAAAGGTCCTCTGCCCATTTTTAATTGGGTTGTTTGTTTGATGTTGAGTTGTATGAGTTCTTTGTATATTTTGATATTAATTCCATATCAGACATATCATTTGCAAATATCTTCTCCCATTCTGTAGGCGGCCTTTTTGTTTTGTTGATAGTTTCCTTCACTGTGCGAAAGCTTTTTAGTTTAAACTAGCTTTGTTTAGTTTGTAGGTCAATTATACTTCAAAAACAAACAAACAAACAAACTCACAGAAATAGAGATCAGATTTGTGGTTACCAGAGGTGAGGAGTGGGGGGAGGGGGAACTGGATGAAGGTAGTCAAAAGGTACAAACTTCCAGTTGTAAGATAAGTAAGTTCCAGGGATGTAATGTACAACATGACAAATATAATTAACACTGCTGTATGTTATATATGAAAGTTGTTCAAACATATGGACACCAAGGGGGGAAAGCTGGGGTGGAGCGGTTGAATTGGGAGATTGGGATTGACATATATACACTACTATGTATAAAATAGATAACTAATAAAAAAAAGTTGTTAAGAAAATAAACCCTGAGTTCTCATCACAAGTAAAACAAATTTTTATATTTCTTCAATTTTGTATCTACATGAGATGATGGATGATGACTAAACTTACTGTGATAATCATTTAATTATGTATATAAGTCAAATCATTATGCTGTACACCTTAAACTTATACAGTGCTGTATGTCAATTATCTCTCAATAAAACTGGAAGAAAAAAATAAAAGAGGTGAATTTTACAGTATGTAAGTTACACATCATAAACCTGACTTTTTAAAAATAGCTAAGAACATACTGGGAGAAAATATTAATTTAAATTATACCTCAATATATTATCAGTATCTCAAAGTATCAATACCCACAGTATGTACGATACCCCTACAAATCAATATAAAAAGGACAGTCAAATTTAAACTGGGCAAAGAGAGGCAACCCACAGAAGATCAATTATCAACAGTCAATAATCATAAATTGCTTGATCTCACTACTAAGCTGGCAAATGTAAATTACAACAAAGTGGTAAACATTATTTTCCCGTAAGAAAGACAAAGTTTTAAAAGGCTGATAATATCAAGTGTTGATGCCTATGCAGGGCAAGTACAATCTCTACAATAAGACCTCAAGAGAGTTACATCAATGTGGATGATGGAACTTCAGTTTATTCATATTTAGCTAAATCAAAAAACAAAAATATAACCTTTAAAATAGTTGGGTGATTGTCTTTGCTGTTCCAGTCAGTGGGCTGTAGAATGAGGTGAGATGGTAGTCCTGATAATGCTAGTGTGTCAATCTCAAGAATGCTTAAAAGTCAGTCCAGTGCAGACTGGGGAGACTGAGAAGGATGCATGAGTAATTCCAAGGCTTTAACAGCCCCCCAAGCAAAGAGTGATGTCCAGGTAGCCACGTAAATGGTGATAGCCTCATCAACATTCTCAAGGAAGAAACTCAAGAATGAAATGAGGGCCACAGCAAAATTTAGATGACAATGACATAATGGAAGAGATTAATTTATCCTTCCACTAATTTATGGTGACAAAAAGGAAAGGTCTATAAATCAGAAGTGTGTGAAATGTGTTTAAATGTTCCCAGAATTAAAGCTTTTCAATGATTCAATTTCTGAATTAGGTTGCTCAGAGGTGATTTAAAGAATTTTCCAGGGATATTTTTGACTGCATTCAACTTTGACGTTAGGACTGACTCCAAACTTAATACAGTAAAACATGACTCCACTATATAAGTTCATCAAGGGCACAGATCCTGTCTTAACATTTTCTTCCTGTAAACACCTAGGTTACTACTAAACATGAAGTAGGATCTCAATTACTTTAAGGAGTAAAGAAAAGGAGAGGGGGAAAGAATCATCTTGATAAAATACATACTGGTTGAAGTATTCTGAAGTGAAAAGGCCAAGACCCAATACAGCCAGGGAGCAAGAAACCTAAGCTAAACAGGTGAGCACACGTAGAGGACAGGACACCAGGTGGTCAGCACAGGTGGTGGTTAAGAGTCATACCAACAGCCCTGATCATGGAACACTTTCTGAACCTAGACTGCTGAACTCTAAAGGGCAGTTAATCATCACAGTCACTTCACAGGTGTAGCTATGAAACAAGACCACACAGGTAAAGCACATCTGAGGGTATACTAGCCATGCATTTGATCCTCAGTCATCCTGAGAAAAGGGGAGGAGGCAGAGGAGGGGAGCATGGCACCCCATTTTTCTGGTAAGGAAATACAGAAAATGACTTGCCCAAGGCCTCACGGCTAATTAGAAGTTAGAAGGAAGGTGAACTCCTAAGTCTCTGTCCAGGGTGATGCCTGCCCCTACCCAAACAGGTAGTCTGGCTGGGGAATCCCAAGAACAGAAATTTGTGGTTCCGCTATTTTAATGGGGGTGAGGAGAAAGGGCCAGAGGAGGCTGGGGAGGGATGGGATCTGGAAAACTTGGTGAACCCCTGGGACAAACGGCTGGGACACGAGGCGACGCCCCAGCCAGGCCCCAGACCCCTCATATTGTGACCCCACAATCACTGCGAGGACCCCCCGACCCCGTTCAACCACCAGCCCCTGTCCATTCCGCGCCCCGTTCCCCACCAAGACCCCGCGTCCAACTCACAGACGCAGCAGCAAGGGCTTCCCCACCCGGCTCCAAGCAGCGGGCTCTCCTCGGGTGCAGCCTGGTCGCACAGCTGTTGCCATCCGTTGCCACAGCAACCACGGAGCGCCGCACAGCTTAGCAAGCCGCTCGATGATTGGAGAAGGCAAGCGTCCATAGCAACCGCCAGGCAGCGATACTTGGAAAGCATTTGGTTTCTAGAAATTCTTCGGACACCCTCTCTCCCCAAAGGCACCCTTCACCAGGCACCTGTCCTAGTTCTTTAAATACATCATGCATTATCTTATTTAACATTTTTCTGCCGGTGTTGCTGTGAGGGTCCTCGTTTCTACAGGAATTCTTAACTTAAGGGTCCTTTTACCTCTTCAGGAGGTCTGTGAACCATTAAGTTACACGCAAAAATTTATGTCCATTTACCCAGGATGCTCCATAACTGTAGAGTCTTAAAGGAGCCAGAACCAGAAACCAGGTTACCGGATGCCCAAGAAAGTCCAAAAGAATAACTGCTGTATGCATTTACCCCCATCTTCCTTCTCAGAGACTTAAGATAAAAAATAGTGCCGTTCTTCCCAGATTCCATTGAGACTGTGGCCTCATTCAAATGCCTTGAGACAGCTCCCAAAGACTTTAACTCTTGACCTTTATTCATTCATTCAATAAATTATCTATTGATCACTAATTATGGGTCGTACATTTACCATAGAGACACTTTTCTAGCCACTGGAAGATAGAAATTGTCAAGACAGAGTCGCTAATTTCTTAGAGCTCTCCTTATGGCGTGGGAGACAGCAGATGAACAGACAAGATCATTTCAGAATATGGCAATAAACAAAATTTGGGACATGGAGAGTGTCTAAGGTGATGAGCCCTTTAGAAAGGATGGTCAGGGAAGTTCACACTGAGGAGATGGTATTTGAGCTGAGACATGAGAAGACAACACCTATACAAGAGCAAGGAAGACAGCAACACAGGCAAAGGAAACAGAAAGTTAAAATAAATGAATATGGGGTGTTAGAGAAAATGAACGGCCAGTATGGCTGAAAAGGAGAGAGCCTGTAGGACTGTGGTAAGACACAGTCAGATGGCCCTTCCCCTAGCTCTTTGAAGGACTGGCTACTTCTCCCTACTCCCTTGCTCTTCTGCCCCTTAGTTACACCCTATCACATAACCCGAGTTATTTCCTTCTCAGTCCTTGTTACATTTTATTGTCTGTGAGCTCCATGAAGGCAAAGACTGTGCCTACATTGTTCAAGAAGGTATCCCAGCACCTAAAATAACTAGCCCAGCATGGACACTAAATAAGTATCTGTTGACTACATGAATCTTCATTTTACAATACTAGGAACTGGGATAGATGGTGAAGACAAGACAAAGACACCTCTGCCTTCATAGAGCTTAAATGCTTGCGGGATAAATGACTTACAAACTACGTGGGCAAACTAAATGTGTGCAGACTTGAATGATTTAGACTTTAAGTGCTGTGGGAAGCTGCTGAACAATTTCCTTGACAATTTCTTCATTTAATATATTTTAGTTCAATTTCACAAATTTGAACACCTACTATATACCAAGCACTGTGGTGTATGTAGTAGGTGTATACAGTAGCAATGACAAGGCAAGGACAACACCAGTCTTGCCTGTGGAGCTTACAGTCTACTGCCATGCTGTCTATTACAGTAGCCACTAGACACCTGTGACCACTGACCACTTGATATGTGGTTGGCCTGAATCGGAATGTGGGGCAAGCATAAACTCTGGATTTCAAAGACTGTGCAAAATGAGAATGTAAAATATCTCAATAATTTTCAACACTGATTTCATGTTGAAATGACATTTTTGGATATATTGGATTAAATAAGATTATTATTAAAATTAATCTCACTGTTCCTTTTTTTAATCTGCTAGAAAACATATGTTTTCTAAAACATAAATTACATATGTGGCTTGCATTATTTTTCTATTGGACAGCACTGGTCTAGTGAGAGCTTAATGCTAGTTGACTAAACAAGTGCTATCTTATTACAGATGTTAAAATAGACTTTTCGGTGGAGGCACGGTAGGTAGCAAATTTCAAATAGAGGAACTAGAACAAGAACTTACAAAGAAAACAGGATAGACAACTCTTAAGCCTTTCACACATGGAGTGTATAAAAGAGGCAAGAGTAGGTGATTAAGGAGGATTTCTTCAAAGAGACCTGAGCTGTGAGCCCCACTTCCTAAACTCTAGTCCAAAAAAATAGGAGTTTGAGGGCACCACTCAGTAAGTTTAAGATACTAGGGCGCACAGTGGGCTTGTGTCTGAATCCCACCTAATTGTTCTAAAGAGCAAGACATGAGCGGACTAGCAGGCAGACAGCAGAGCAAAGGAAGAATTGCTTGGTTGGGAACAACCCATCACCTTACCTCAGGGTTTATCAAGGGTAAAAAAATGCATGAGTGCTTTCTATGGTGCTGCAGATCTCTCTTGAGAAATGTGTAGGGTTATTCTGCATCCTTTCTAAGAGAGACAAAGACACCTCAGCGCAGGGAAGCTAATGGTACTGTCAGGTTCCTAGGGGCCAAGGAAAAGCAAAGATCCAGCTAAAACAGAGATGCATTTGACCCCCACTAAGAGAACTGCAGGGTACAGATGCCCAGTGATGAGGGTAAGTTTTCTGACTCTTGAAAGTGCCCCACAAGAGGAAGTATTCTAATCACAGCAGTATCAGACAAGTAACAACTTCCTTAATGCCTTTTCCTCTCTTCCCTCCTCCTAATCTAATCCCAGAGGAGCCAGAAAACAGTTAGTTACCCAACTGGGGGCACAGGTATAGCAGCTGGCAATAAACCCAATTAGCAGACAATAGGAAAGAAAGCAGAAAGCGATGATGCTTTCATTCCCCAACTGCAGGTTTCCTGCTTGCAGCAGGGCCCAAACTAAAAAAGGAGGGAGCCATAATTATAAGTTAAAAGTTTTGATTATCACCTTGGACAGAACATATTGAGACTGTGTTTTGACACCCAAGAGGGTCCACAAAAGTCTTGGCACCTGACTGAGTTAACCCAGAGGCTGGAAAGCAATTTGCCCCACAGAGACATTTTAAAGAGAGACTAGAAGAAACAAATTAAGCTGCTTTATGACTGCGGCCCACAGTTACATACAAATATGAGACAGGCTATAAATATAGGCAGCGACATGTGTTACACTTGAAGAGTACAGAACAGCAGAAGATGTATAAAGTTAAGGATTAAAGTGCACACTATCATAGGAAAACAGATTATCTAGTCACACAGCACCTCAGCCTCCGACCTAAGACTAGCATCTAAGCCCCCGTCCCCAGAGGCCTTGCCAGGGCTGCTGAGACCAGAAGCCAGTGACCATGGCCGCTACTCCCTCAGGGCCCATTTGCAGCTGGTGCACAATGATGGAAGCCTACTTTGTTCTCAGTGCCAGGGAGACGGGCATGCAGGCAAACACAGGGAAAAACAAACAAACAAAAACTATCCAGAAATGGATATCCAACTAAACGGTAATTATAATATTAAAAAGTAGATCAAATTTAGGAATCATTTTTGTTAACTTACATGTCCCTTCAACCAAAAAGGCTAACAGGAAGTATGAAGACTTCTCCATTCCTAAGCTACCTGACCCCCAAGGAAACTCACATTTGGATCAGGTGTGAGAGGTGAGGCCAGGGCCTTGTCCTTTCCAAGGTGTGAGCAGATAATTGGGTCAATGAGCAGATAAGACTGTGAAGACAGAGACTTCTTCAGACTTCAGAATGAAGTATGCCAGTAACCCTGAAGGCCCCAAGACACCAAGCCCACCTCAGCAATCCTGGTCCATGGCACCCATGCAGAGGAGGGCCCTGGGCAAGAAGCTGAGAGGCAGATACCCAGAAATCATCGACTCACCATTGTAAAAAGCCTTAGAGCTCAATGTGTATAAAACTCTTAGAACATAGTAGTTGCTCAATACATGAGCAGTAATTTTTCTTACTAGTATGAGATGACTCCAGTTCTGAACTTATTCCTTGTGTGGAGATTGCTACTTAACAACTCTGTGTTTCATGCAGCTCCCACATCTATAAAATAGGGGCAACCACCCCACAGAATTGCTGAAGATTAAATAAGATAATAACATAAACCAAGGGCCTAACAAATGAAAGCTATCATTCTTGCTAATATTGTCACCATCCTTCAGTCTGTCTTCTTTTTGACATCACCTCTCAATAGTCATCCAGTGCTAGAGACAGAATGTTTGTGTCATTACTCAAAATTCAAAATACACGAATCCCCAGTGTGATGGTTTTAGGAGGTGGGCCTTTGAGAGGTGATTAGGTCATGAAGGTGAAGCCTTCATGAATGGGATTAACGCCTTTGTAAAAAGAGACCTCAGCAAGTTCCCTCACCCCTTCCTCCATGTGAGGAGGAAGTGAGAAGAAACGCCATCTACTCACTGTGAGGACACAGTGAAGTGTCCTCACACAGTGTCTTCACACAGTGAAGTGTCTTTCCTTATGAAAAAGGAAGTGGACTCTCACCAGACACTGAACCTGCCAGCACCTTGATCTTGGACTTCCCAGCCTCCAGAACTGTGAAAAATGAATGTCTGTTGTTTAAGCCACCAGTCTCTGGTGTTTTTGTTATAGCAGCTCAAATGAACTAAGACACTCAGTCTCTGTTGAAACTCCTGCTCTTCATTCTCCCATTTATCAAGCTTTGACTGAGAACTCACTAAGCACTAAACATTATGTTAGGTACTGAGTACACCCAGAAAATAAAATGCAGTCCCTACTCTCAACGGGCTCAGAGTCTTTTTTAGGATGCTTACTTCTCACACCTTCTCAAACCTAAGATCAAGCATCATGCCAATCCATTTTTGAAGAGCTAAAATTTTTTGGAAATCTCTTCCTGAATTAACCCAGAATGTGACTCCCAATAATAGTTTCTCTTTTACATGACAATCCTTCCAGTTTAAAAACCACCCACCATGGCCTTCTAAATTCTCCATTTTTCAGACTAACCTGCCTAAGTCCCATAAGCAGTTTCTCATGTGGTATGATTTCTAGTCCCTTCACATCCTAGTCATGCTTCATAGGACAAATGCCATTGGGCCAGTGCCCTCCTTCATCATTGCTCAAAATGGAACACACGGTTCTTTCAAGTGCTGTGAGTAGTGTGTAGAGTGGAATTATTGTTAAGAAAAAATTTTACTTCTTCACACTCTGAGACAGAGAGGTAAATAAACCTTCTCCTGATTTACATTAAAAAAAAAAATCTAATCAGCCTCATTTTGTGAGTAGCCACCATCAGAATTTCCTGTTGACGTTGGGTGGGGTGGCATAAATCACTGCCTTAAGAAGACTGAAGGTCTGCCAAAATTAAGACTCACTTCCCCTCCCTTCTGCTGTTTGGCCTTTGTCAAGGCTCCTGGCTGCAAATTAGAGAAATCTACTCGGACTAGCGTAAGCAAATAGGAGAATCTGTTGAAGAATTCAACTAAGTCATAGAACCTGAGGGCGGCTGGACTTCCTGGGCAACAGGAACCAAGGAGTGGAAAGTTAAGCCAAAGCAGGGCTGGTTCCTCTGTCTACATATCTCTCTCTGGGCCCAAACATCCCTTTGTTTCTGCTTCTCTCTCTACATCTATGTCATTTTTCTCCTTTACCGTAGACCTATCTTTCTCTACTTTTCCACCCAAATCTTACAAAATAGTCATCCCAGTGCCCCACGTATCCATCCTCTCAGTTCACATGCATCTCTAAGTCTCTAAGTGTGGTGGGTTAAATGGTGGCTCCAAAAACGATGTGTCTGTATCCCAAAACCCAGATCCTGTACATATTACCTTATTTAGAAAAAGGGTGTTTGCAGCTGTAATTAAGAGTCTTAAGATATCATGAATTACCCAGGTGGACCCTAAATCCACTGACCTTGTAAGAGACAGAACAGGAGAAGACACAGACACATAAAGGGCAAACAGCAATGAGACCACGAAGGCAATGCTTGAAGAGATATGGCCAAGGAAGCCAAGGACTGCCAACAACCACCAGAAACTGGAAGAGGCAAGGAAGGATTCTCCCCCAGAGCCTCCAAAGCAAGTGCGGCCCTGCCTATGCCTTGATTTCAGACGTCTGGCCTCCAGACTGTGAGAGAATAAATTTCTATCATTGGAAGCCACACAGTTGGTGGTGATTTGTTGCAGCAGCCATAAGAAACAAGAACACTAGGTTTTCATTTCAAATTCTTGGTAGAGAAAATCTGATTGGTTTAGGCGGACTCATGGACAAAAACATATCCCCTGCGCCCATTCACTTCTGCCAGAGAGATGAGTCACAGTGGATGAACATGGCTGCTAGGGCCACTCCGGTATGGAGGGTGGTTGTCAGTTCTCAAGAAAGTGAAGGTGGGCTGGGCAGAGTCCCCAGAAGCCATCTACTACATGGGAGTTCTTCAAGTATCCAGGCGCCAGACTTCATTTTTCAGACCTTTCCTCCACATCCTGTTCGTTTACCATTTTTGGATCAGCTCTCTTTGCCTCTAATTTTTCACTTCTTCATCTCTGCAAATCTTCCCACTTCTTCCCAACTGCCCTGCCACCACTCCATCTCAAGCCAGCATCATATCTTGCCTTGGTCTACTGCCACAGTTCCCAAACTATATGCTGAGGCACTTCAGGGTGCCACAGTGAACTCAGAGGGGCGTTTCAGGTTATTTTATATCGTCATGGGAATCACAGCAATGTCTGTCAGAAACTACTAGCTTGAGGTGGTTCAGTTTTAATATTAGATTATTATACTGCTTCCAATGACCAAATCTTTTCAGAGTTGGGGTTTTAGTAATTGCTGTGATGAAAGCAAGCACCACGTGAAAGTCAGTGTGGAACAGGAAATGAGACTCATGGTATCTGATAAGATTCCAAGGCTTGAAAAGGTGTGCACTGTTCAACAGGCACTAAATTGTTAGAACAGAAGTGCTTATTAAGGAATTTGGACCTGCTTACTTAGTAAACGGAGTTGTTTGTTATTTCCTTCTGCCCAGGGATGCACTGAAACAATTACTAAGACACTAAAAATATTGCTCACCTTTGCATTCTTATTTTACCAAGAGTCGGAGATGGAACCAACTCCCACTTCAAAGATGAGCCAAGCATCATTAATGCCCCCAGAGAAGAAGGTTATTGGGACCTTTCTGCACAGAATGACTTTCTGAGATCACCTGTTGGGTCACTTAGGAAATATGTTTGCTTTGCTTCCTCTTGTGGGAATGTCTAGTATGTTCAAGTTAACTCAAAAAAGCATATATTGAGCATTTAGAATAAAAAGCACGAGACCCAGGAAACCTAGGTTGGAGACTCAATTCTACCATCTATCACCTTCATGTCCTGAGGCTAGCTACTTCACCTCTCTGAACCTGTTTCTGCAGCTATTTAAGGGCGTAATGCAGTCACTCAAAAAAATGTTATTTATGAGCCTACTCTGTGCTCAGCATTGTTCTATACTGTGAAGCAACGTTCTCAACCTTTTATTTCAGTATTGCTCCTCTAAGGAGACTTCTTAGACATTTTTGGTCCTAATTCTGCCTCCCAAATTTTAATACCATGTATATACTGTATATCTGTTGGTGTATCGTATATAAATCTGTATAAAAAGAGTGAGATTTTTTGCCCCCTCAAGAACTACTTTTTGCCCCCTAGGGATATTATCGCCCCTGTTGAAAATGCACACTGTAAGGAGAGAGAGGATATTTCTGCTCTCACAAAACCTATATTCTAGCATGAGAAGTTGGATTAAAAATAAACAAACAAGTATCAGATGGGAAAAGTGCTTGAAATAGTAAAATAGGATGTGCTGATGGAGAATGACTGAGGTGATGAGCCAGAGGCCTCTCTGAAGAGGTGACCTCCGTGGTAAGATCTGAATGACAACAAGGGCAGCCAGGCATCTTCAAAGGAGGAGCCTCTAGTGTGGTGGCCCTCTGCTGGGCACCAGCTGGATGAGAGGCAGCAGGAGGGCTGAGCACGGTGAGCTCAGCTGACACCGCCACAGCCGTCGGAGCATGGTTTTCAAGACTGAGTGATACAGCACTTTTAGGCACGATGGGCAGAAAATGACTAAGCCCTGGCCCCTGCTGTCAAAAGAGTTGTTTCTGAAAAATGGCTAAAGAAGCTGGATTCTGGGAAAAGGTTTAAACAACCAAATATATGAGATATCTATCTATCTAGATAGATAGAACTAGAAGAGAGAGAAACATTAGAAGTAAATAAATGGTACCCAACATTTCTGAAGTGCTTACTGTGTGCTTCTGCGCAGAGTGCTTTACACATGAATCCTCACGACTCCATGGGGTTATTCTCTTCGTTTCACAAGTGAGGAACAGAAGCTCACAAAGCATAAGTGACTTGCCCCAAATCACACAGGCAGTAAGTGGCAGGACTTAGGTCTGTCTGACTTGAGTCTAAGGTCTTAACCAAGATGACACAACTCCCAGTTTCCCCACCTGGTTCTTTGTGGCACTCCATCTTCCATGCCTGCCCCTCTGATATCAGTGATTTATATTTATTCAATTTGTAGAACTGAACTTCTCCTGCTAGGACACCAAACTCAGCTCAACAATTAAAGACTAATTACAATGCTATTACAGGGCCTAGGAACAAAAACTGTCCACACCATGTTTAATTACCCACTGTTTTGCTTGTAGGGGGAAAATATATCTTATCTCAGGCCCTAAGGATGACCTCATGTCCTTAGTCAATAGAGTCAATGTCTGGGTTGGAAGAGAGTTTAAAATCAGATTTTGTTCTGTCTTGGACTTCCTAAAAATGCAAATCCAAGAACGGCCAATGGGAATATACTGCCAGTGATTCACAGTCAAGAGGAGCCCCAGAGAGAAACACTTGTCAAGAGGTGACACCAGACACTTGCTGTGTCTGTTGGCCTTGAGACACAATTTAAAGAATAGTAGATGTGAACACCCAGGATCTGGGATTGATTCATGATACAAAAGTGTCATGCGGCTCTGGAACCGAAAGTATGTGGTAGAGAAGACCTACAGTTTAAAAGAGGTGGAGCCAGAGCTAGTGTGTGAAAAATTCTTCCAGTCATCAGGCCTGCACAATTAATTGTCGGCAGAGGATTTGGTTCTTGTCAACATCCCGGCAAAGTAAAAATCATCTCCTATTAGGAAAATACTTGATAATGCAGTTATACAATTATAGAGGCACTATGTTTGTTCTCCTTTTATTGATGAAAATCTCACAAAATAGAATCCCTGTGTTTGTAGGGCCCAAAGGTGTAGCAGTACCACAAAGAGTGAATATGTCTGTTTGTGAGGTAGCAGACAAAGATATATATGCAACTATCAATAATAAATACACCAATTTACATCAACCATGCTAGAGCAAAAAAATCCTGAACTATCTATTCTCTCTAGAAAATGATACTATAAAAGCACTGGGAGAGAAGGCACATAGACATGCAAATATTAATGTGTAAGACATCACAAAATAGCACTGTAATAACCTACATTATTACATTCAACAAATACAAGGGTGGTTAAGAAGGGCAAGACCGTCGTTGGCTGCAGTTGTGAGGAAAGCTTCAGGAGAGGTTGAACTTAAAGTGGCCATTGAAGGACCAGTAAAATTCTGATTCACTTACTAATATGCCTCTGATGGATTCATCAAATATTGTATCGAATCTTCACTCTAGAACAGATCATGCCAGTCACTGGGGGGCCACTGAAAGCTCACAACCCCATCATCTATTCATTTAACATATTCACAGCTATTCATGAGTATGTACTCCATGCCAGGCACTGGTGATGCTGCTGTGAACGAGCAAGAGCCCTAGAGAGCAGAGGAAAAGGAGGGGTGAGGCTTCCACATGGGGGCCACAACATCCCCATAAACAGCTCATCAGGGCTTCACCACAGTGAAGATGACAAATTCTGAGATAAAACTTAGTCTTAGATACTTGGAACAAAAGAATTGAAAGCAACAGAGCCAGAACTACATAGAGGAGAAAATGGAGATGGGCTATAACTTTGATTTTAGAGGGAAAGGGTTGCAACAAATCTCATACTCTCTTTC
The DNA here is from genome assembly GCF_011762595.2 of Tursiops truncatus. Taxonomy (NCBI): domain Eukaryota; kingdom Metazoa; phylum Chordata; class Mammalia; order Artiodactyla; family Delphinidae; genus Tursiops; species Tursiops truncatus. Next base: position 14,081,450 of record NC_047052.1, read on the forward strand.
TGGCAAAATGAGGAAGGTTCTGCAAAATGCCCAGATGACCTAGAAGAGAAGAAAGAAAGGTCTGATTTGAGTCCATATAATAATTTTGCTCTGATAATTATATCCTGTTACAGAAATGGAGAGGAATATATAAGAACTCATCCATTCATTCATTTAAGCACAAATTTCTCAAACACCTATATATTCAAGACTGTATCAACTGTGTCAGATACTAGGGATAAGAGAGGAAAATTCTCAGTTGTTCGTTTTCCAGCTAGACTAAACATAAAAGGGTACAACCTCCATGATAATGACATGGGAAGGGGGCCAGTAGGAAGCAGACACTGAGCCAGGGGTCTTTCATTAGCTGTCCAGCCTGAATGTTAGGAGGAAACAAGCAAGTCCAATTTGAAAGTACCCCATTGTCCTTGTCATCTCATTAGACCAACTCTGAGGCTTCAGAGAGTCCTCAGCCCCAGGCCTCATTAGAACAGCAGATGGACATATCAGAGGGGTTAATGGCAGCCAAGGATGACCCCAATATGATTTGGTCCTAGCTTCTGACCCTCTAGAGATGGTTATGACTTTGAAAACTGAGGGCAACAACTTTTGGTGGGGAATGAACAACAAGGTACAATCTAAAATTATGCTAGAATTTAAGAAAATAATCCTCCTGACAGAAACAGAAAAAAAAAAGGAGAAATAAAAATTAAAATAGAGTAGTAGCAACATGGCTATTTATACAATCAAATATTGCCCACTTGCACTAATAAAGGTAGTCGTGGCATGGATAATACACCAAAAAGGAATACTTCAAAATATTCTTAGCTATTCTACTAATGAGGGCAAAATTGGGAACCTAGCAGAGGAACATGGCTGATATATACATGGGTGAATAGTGGTGTGTGTGTGTGTGTGTGTGTGTGTGTGTGTGTGTGTGTGTGTGTGTGTGTGTGTGTGTGTGTGTGTGTGTGTGTGTGTTGTTTCTTGAGAGCCAAAATGAAGATGAGGACATAAAGTCGAAGTCCACATGGATAGAGTGGAATTATATGATGTGTTCTGTCCATGTGTTCTTCCTGTTCCTCACCAACTGTCTTGGTCTGCCAGTGTCTGCACTTTACCACCTAAACCCTTAATAAACAGGCTTTACCTCTGCAGCTGGCAACAGAGTTATCAAAGTAACGTGAGATTGAAGCACTCTATACCGTGGATAAATGGGATTCCCAAAGAGTGCAAAAACACCAGTTGCGGCTCTTATCAGATGAGCTGCGGATGTTTCCCATCCCAAAATAACAGTTCTTGTTCCACTCTCAGTAAAACAATTTCATTATTTAGGAGCTCAGGAAATAAAAAATTTCCAAATCAGTGGTGACGATATCTGCACAGTCTCTGCCTTTTCCCCATAACACAGCTTCAATGAGCTGTTAACAGTTCAATATGCATAACTATGCAAAGAGAGCAATGGTCTTCCTGATTTATTAAGCCAATGACTTATCCAAAGTCTTGCTTGTGAGCACTCTCGGACCCGTGGTTCCTGCTCTCCCCACTCTTGTTTCCGCACCTCTGTTAGCCCTTCTCTTTGTCTAGTGTTGGGCACGAAAATGATCCCTGGTCTAGAACGCCTTATGCATTCCTCACCAGGCTGCCCAAGAGACTTTTCACAAATTGCTCGTGCACTTTAAACTTTAATAATGAAGACTGTGGACTTATATGAATAATACGCAGATGGAATTTGAAAGCCCATTTCTTTTGCTCATTAAAATTTAGGACAGCCATATTATACAATCAAGCACAATAGACTCATTTCACATCTTGTGACATGGACAACTGGCTCTCCTAGGCAAGAAGGAATTTAATCTACATTTAAATGCTATTCCCGGAGTATGACAAAACTCTCTGCATTAAAGTTTGAAGTACTTGAGGTTTTAGCCAGTGCATTTTAGAAAGTGTTTGTGATTGAAGTGCAAAAACATGAGTGAAGAAGCTAATACCTTGACTGCAGCCTGTGAGAAACCCTGAGCCAGGGGAGCTGGGATTCCTGCCCCACAGAAACTGTGAGGGAAGAGATGCTGCTGTTTTAAGCCACTAAAAAAAGGAAAATGAGTGGATGCTTTGTTAAACACCTACACACACTTCTGGGAAAGTGTATTTTATTTTCTCCTCACCTTCTTTTCCCCTCTCATCTTTTCTAACTTGATAGAAACTATGCAGCAAGTGGACTGGTCCTATTCATACCAGACTTTAAGCCATGGGTAGCTCTTTTTCCCAGATAAAGCCATGACCAGGAGAGGTACACATCCCCAGTGAGGTGTACACATCACTCATGTGCACGTGAGCACACATACACACCCACACACACACACATGCACACATCATTTCATTTACTCTTCTGGGAGAAAAATTACTTTAAGAAAACACCCATTTATTTTTGAGATAAATTAATTCCCCCAAACCAATAAATATAGAGTAAGGGAACTAATATTTACTATGGCAAACAAGGTCATTTGGTGCTAGCACCAGAAGAGCCTTGAATTCCACATCTAGAAATTTAAACATTACTGTGTGTGAGGAACCATTCTGAGATTTCTGAAGATGGAGCTGACGTAAACCAACAGTTAACTGACAGTAACAGGAATAATGAAGCGGAGAGGAAAGGAAATGGAATCAGGGAGACTAGTTAGAGAACAACGGTTATAGTTTGTGGAAAAAACAGCGCAGAATAAACCAGAGACAGTGTGAATGAGAGAAGGGGGAAAGCACAGAGCTACTGGGGCAGAAGCACCTTAGTAACTGATGGCTAGTCGGATGGAGGATGGAGAAGAAAGAGTAGATGCAGTTTCTAGTCTTCATGACTGTGTGTGTGATGATGCCATTAATTGAGATAGGAAATACAGAAGGGAATACAAGTTTGGGGACAGGGAGGGTAATTATATGCTCACATTTTTTAAAGTTTGCTTATACTATTGATATGACATGATGAAAATGACACTTTACCTCTGTGATCTTCCTCCCCAAAACCCATAACCCCAGTCTAACATGAGAAAAAACATCAAATTCCAATAGAGGGACACACTACGATACACATGACCAGTGCTTCTCAAAATTGTCAAGGTCATCCAAAACAAAGTCTGAGAAACTGTCACAACAGAGAGAAGCCCACATAAACAGGATTACTAAAAGTAATGTGCTATCCTGGGTAGCATGCTGGAACAGAAAGTGACATTACATAAAAACTAAGAAAATCTGAGTAAGTGATACACTTTAACTGTTCTAAAAAATACAATCTGTTTTTTTAAAAGTTCACTTATTAAAGCTTTTCTTTTCAAATTAATTAATTTATTTATTTATGGCTGCATTGGGTCTTCCTTGCTGCACGCAGGCTTTCTCTAGTTGTGGCGAGCAGGGGCTACTCTTCTTTGTGTTGTGCGGGCTTCTCATCGCAGTGGCTTCTCTTGTGGAGCAGGGGCTCTAAGTGCACAGGGCTCAGTAGTTGTGGCACATGGGCTCAGTAGTTGTGGCTCATGGGCTCTAGAGCGCAGGCTCGGTAGTTGTGGCTCACGGGCTTAGCTGCAACACGGCATGTGGGATCCTCCCGGCCCAGGGCTCGAACCCGTGTCCCCTGTATTGGCAGGCAGACTCCCAACCACTGCACCACCAGGAAAGTCCCTTATTAAAGCTTTTGATATATGCTAACCCATCATGGGAGCTGGGGGCACAGGGAACTAACTTCTTGTTCCCCACCCACAAATACTCCATTACATTAGACCTCATCCCTGCTAACTCTGTCACCTCCCCACCACCCACCTGAATGAGAAAATTGACATGGAGGAAAGCAACTCATTGCCTACCCTTAAAAGCTAGAGTTTCTGGCACTAATGTTGAAATTAAGAAGGGGCACATATGGGCGAGATAGCAATGTGACAGCAGAGGGGAAAGCTGACCTGAGAAGAGCATTTTTTTTTTCCAGTGACTGTGTCAGGGCTGTAAACACTATGATCATATACCTCAAAGCTCTGTGCTTTCGGATTTCATCCAACAAACGTTTACTCAGCACTTAGACAAGCTGTGTACTGTGAGGTGCTAGGGATACGGGGAGGAATACACCACAGCTCCTGCCCATAAGACACCCACAGTCTACACTAGAGACAGGATGGCAAATGATTACAGTACATGGTTAGAGCAGGGATGTTATGTATTAAAATGCAAAAAAAAATCATTTTGGGAGTGGCTAAGGAGTTAACAGTGACTTCCTTTTATCTAGGAAGGTGGTCAGGGAGGGCCACATCAAAGACTGAGCTTTGAACTGGTGCTTCAGAGATAAGTAGGCTCGGACTTCCCTGGTGGTCCAGTGGTTAAGACGCAGCACTTCCCATGCAGGGGATGTGGGTTTGATCCCTGGCTGGAGAACTAAGATCCCACATGGCGCGCAGCACGGCCAAAAAAAAAAAAAAAGTTAAGTAGGCTCATGCCATGTTAAGTGGGAGGATTCAGCATTTGCAAAGACATGGCAACATTCAACTGCATGGTGTACTTGGGGAAGTGGCAGCCAGAGTTTCAGGTATGGACTTACTACCTGTGGGCTGTGAGAAAGGTCAATCAGGGAGGAGAAAGGCTAGAGTTAGGGAGACCAGGTAAGAAGCTACTGTAATGATTCCAGCTGGTGATGATGAAGCTCTACACTCAGGAAGAAATATAAAAAATGCCCCAAGTCTCCTACCCTCTCACTCTTCCATCAACACATTCAAGCAAAAGAACCTGAGTCCCCGATGTCTTCTGCTCTTGGCAATGCAGGAAGGCCTGGTATCTGTTTCTTGGCTAGAGGTTGCCAATGTTCAGGCCTCCTCTCGTTAGAGAACCCTGGGGTGCAGGCCCATGCCTGTTTCAGAATTCACCAAGGAATTCCACACGCACCCATCTGCTAAGTAACCCTTCCTTTCTCCCCAGTACAAGTCCTCTCAGCTCTGGATGTTAAAAGGGGGCATGCTCAGTGCCTGCCTGGGAGCACTTTGGCATAACTTCAAAAGCTGCAGAGATTTCTATCTATCTTTTTTGTTTCCAGGAAGATGGTCAAAGCCATGGAAATGCAGGCTTCTTTTTCCCTTGAAGGTGGGTGAAAATAACCTATGGCAGATACTTTGCTTAACAAAGTCAAATGGCCTCATGAAACCTCAGGGTTTGGTCTCAAATTCTCATTGTTGCCAGTTGATATAGCTCAAAGAACTCAAGCTCTGTAACCAGGAGCAGCGGTTCCTGTTAGGATGTAGGCCCTGCAGCTTTGCTTTCCTGGTTGTTGCTGAAGAGAGGCACGTGGTGGGATAGTGAAGGGCACAGACTCTGTAGCACACAGACTTGGCTTGGGATCCTGGCTCCATCACATACCAGTGATATGACTTTAGTCAACTGGTTTACCTCTCCATATCTGTTTCCCCATTTGTAAAAATGGGCACAATAAGAGTACCCACTATGAAGGCTGCTGTGAGGATTAAACATTATACTCTAGGTGAAGCACTTGTACACGGCCTGGCACATGGTAATTAAAGTTAGCTGGTAGATGCCTTTTGCAGGGCCCACCTGTACCAGCTCCTGTGCCTCTGGGTGTGTTACACTAAAGCAGCACACACACAAAGTACCTGCCGCTTGTACAGCTAGAGGTTAGGGGTAGTGGTACATGTAGTTAAGGGTTGGAATTCAACTGCCAGGGTTTGAATCCCAGCTACTCCTCTTCCTAGTTGTGTGGTCTTAGGCAATAACTTACCCTCTCTGTGCTTCAGTTTTCTTACCTGTAAAATGGAAGTAATAATAATGACGACCTCACAGAGTTACTGTGAGGCGCAAATGAGATTCATACATAGTGCTACACATAGTTAAGAGTTCATTCATTCCCACTGCTGTATACTAGCCCATTTGCAAATATTCTGATTCATTTATCCATTCTACTCTTGATGGAGATTTCAGTTGTTTCCATTTGGGGGCTATTGTAAGTAGTGCCGCTATAAAAATTCTTGTACGTCTTTTGGTGCAACTATGTATACAATTGTGGGTCAAGTGGAATTTCTGGGTCAGAGGGTATCAGTTTTAGCAGATGTGCCAATGAGTTTTCCAAAGTGGTTGTTCCAATTTAAATCCCTGCTCGCAGCGTATGAGAGTTCAGTCGCTCCACATCCTCAACGACATTTGGTATTTTCTGACGTTTTAATTTTACATATTCTAGTGGATTTGTAGCACTATCACACTGCAGTGTCAATTTGCATTTCCCTGGTTGAACACCTTTCTGTGTGTGCATTAAACACCATGTCTAGCATATAGTAAGTATGCAACTACTACTACTACTACTATTATTATTATTATTATTATTATTATTATTATTATTATTCTCTGGTCACCAAAGCACAACTTTTCAAATAGGGACCTGGACAGAGACTTCTAGACATTTTATACTCTCTTGACCCACCTTTTATATCTCCCATGTGTGCCCTTCCCCATGTCTCCCACTTCTCTTGGTTAATTTCCCTATTAATAACACTCCGTGACTTTCCCACAGTCCAGACATAATGAATAAGAGGAACTAGAAACCAGGCGAGACTTCTGACCTCCACCCCAAACAGGTTCCCATCCCTGCTCAGGTGTGTCATTTCCAAGAAGAGCAAAACAGTCCTCACTCAGAGGCTCTAGACCACCCAGAATCTCATCCCTCTGACCTCACTTCCCTCTAGACCCTTCCTGATGAATGGTTTTGACAACTTCCTCATTATTACTGCCTCTGGTCCAAGCCAGAATTGAATCTTTTTTTTTTTTTTACATCTTTATTGGAGTATAATTGCTTTACGTTGGGGTGTTAGTTTCTGCTTTATAACAAAGTGAATCAGTTATACATATACATATGTTCCCATATCTCTTCCCTCTTGCGTCTCCCTCCCTCCCACCCTCCCTATCCCACCCCTCCAGGCGGTCACAAAGCACTGAGCTGATCTCCCTGTGCTATGCGGCTGCTTCCGGTGTGGAGAAAAGGGAACACTCTTGCACTGCTGGTGGGAATGTGAATTGGTACAGCCACTATGGAGAACAGAATTGAATCTTTAATGCCTTCCATTAGGAAAGATGCATCACTTGATTTTTAAGATGCACACTCAATTCCCCCTCGCATAGCCAGTATCCTTTACGCATTTGTTAATGCATAAAGCCACATACCTCTGAGGAAAATTCCATGATGTCCCTAAAACAAGAAGACAGTTAAGCTCTATCCTCAGTTTAGTCCTTACTGGTAAGCTCCAGGAGAGAAGAAAAAAAATGGCATTGTATAATTGCGGGTAGAGTTGCATCTTACAAGATCTTAGCAAAGAGGAAAAAAGGAAGGCAGCTTTATAATTCCAAATCAGGTCAAAACTTTTTGCCCATGTTTGTATAAAATATTCTTCATTATGTAATGTAATGGACACGATTTTATTCTCTAAGTAGTTGGGTAAAGACTTCCTCTTAGATGAGACCCACATTTCTTGAAAAAATTTCTTGATGTACCCTATGGAATAAAATGTGGGACCCCTGCCACCAAGGACCTTGAGAGGCAGAAATACTCTGGATAAGACAAGAGAACAAATTTGCTGCTTTGTTGAAGGCAACAGAAAGAAAGAGACGGATGCTAAAATGCCAAAGACATGGTTAAAGGCCACTCCGTGTAATATTTGACCCTTTAAGTCTTCAGGAAAGGTGCTTACTTCTTTAAATGCATAGTGCCAAGTGAATCTTTTGTGGAAATCCACGAAGGAACTGAGATTTGGATGCAGGTCCTCCTGGGGTAGAATTGAGAAAGTCTGAATAGAGTCACAACAAGGAGGCAGAAAAAATTAAGCAAGGGCTCTGGACTCAGTCAAGCTCAGAGTAACCAACTTGTTGTGATTTGTGTAGGATTTTTCCAACGTTAGCATTGGAAAGCTCGCATTCCAGGAACCCCCTCTGTCCCAAACAAACTCTAATCAGGCTGGAAAATTGAGGATTTGAATTAAGTTTACCAAAATTTCCTAAGGCCAGGGAGGTCCCAGTTGACAACTAAATTATAACTAAAATAGCACATATACTGTTCAGCTTTTGTTTTCTAAGTATGACTTCTTCTTATACAAAAACGTATACACAGAAACACAAATACCGAAAGTGTACACTAAAATTAAAATCAAATCTCCTGACAAGCTAAATCCCCCTTCTGATCAGTAATTTAAGTTTTTCACCATGGTTTACTTAAGAGTTTGCATTCCTTTGTGCATGGAGAAAGATCCACAGCTTTGCCTCAGCTCCTGCTTAAACCCCCCAAATCAGCTGCCTTTCCACTGGAAGACCTTCATTCTGATCCTGTACTTTTGCGAGGGAGAGAATAAGCAGCAGAGCAAGAGGTTCCTTTCTGGGACTCCTCTCATCCCCATTTTTCTTCCCCCAACATGTATGCATGCAATGTGGAAGAACTAACCTAGGAAGGACTTGTTTGTTTTTAAAAATCTGGGCCCAGTGATCTCCTGAGCTAAGATTAATTATGTTTTCAATAAGTTTAACGCAGATTTTCAATTTTTTTAGTCTTAGAAACCAGGAGAAATAATTTATTAAGAACATGATCTCATGTCTAAACATTCACTCAGTCCATGGACTCCTAAACTAGAGTACAAATCCCAAGAGTCAAATCAGAACTACACTTCAGGCTAATGGGATTAGAATAAAGCAGTATAATCTAGGTGTGTTTTAAAGCAAGGCATGCCTGGATTTTAATTACAAACCTGGTAGGAACTGGCAGTCTGGCCTTGGTTCTATTCTCTGAGAATGAGCGGTATGAGAGAATGAAAGGAATCAAGAATTTGGGCCTGAACATTTGTAGCAAACTGGATGAACCCAGAGGTTATCATATTAAATGAAGTTAGGTCAGACAGAGAAAGACAAATATCATATGGTATCACTTATATGTGGGATCTAAAATATGATATAAATGAACTTATTTACAAAACAGAAACAAACTCACAGACATAAAAAACAAATTTATGGTTGCCAAAGGGGAAAGCGGGGGGAGAGATAAATTAGGAGTTTAGGATTAAAGGATACAAACTACTATATATTAAACAGATAAGTAACAAGGTCCTACTGTATAGCACAGGGAACTATATTCAGTATCTTGTAATAAACTATAATGGAAAAGAATATGAAATAGAATATACATAATTGAATCACTTTCCTGTGCACCAGAAACTAACACAACATTGTAAATTAACTATACTTCAATTAAAAAAAAAAGAATTTGGGCCTGAAGAACTAAAAGGATGAGGTAGTAGCCAACTGAGATGGCTATAGGTAGAGCAAGTTTAGGAGGAAAGATCAAGAGTTCCATATAGGATATGTTAAGGAGAGAGTTCTAGATTGGAAATATAAGTTTAGGACTCGCTGACATACAGTGAGGTATTTAAAAGCTGTGACCAAATAACATCACCAAGGAAGTGATAGCAGAGAGAGAAAAGTCTGTATGTCCACGGGTACGCCTCAGGGGTTAGCTGACCAATATTCCCTCCATGCTCCCTCTCCCCTGCACCTATGCTCAGTCAATCCACCACAGCAGAAGGTTTGGCGCTCCTCCATGAGAAGCCAGCAGTGCTGTAGGACAAAGAATTTCAGGCTTGGAGGTAAAAGATGGACTCGGGCTCGGATCTGCCACCCAAGTGTACTGTCTTAGGCAAATCACTTAATTTTGATGAGCCTCTGTTTCTTCACCTGTAAATTGGAGATAACATTATCTCCCTATAGAATATCTGTGAGTGTTAAATAAGTTGAATAAAAATACTTCGTAAGATGCTTTACACGCTACAAATTAGTATCATTTATCTCATAACCTCTGATAACTGAAGGAAGAAAATGCTGTGCTTCTGTTAGTGATTACATATAAAGTTTAGGATGGTATCTACCCATGTTTAAAATGCATAACCCTTTTGTTTTTGTTTTTGCTTTTGTTTTGGTACGCGGGCCTCTCACTGTTGTGGCCTCTCCTGCTGCGGAGCACAGGCTCAGGACGCACAGGCTCAGCGGCCACGGCTCACAGGCCCAGCTGCTCCGCAGCATGTGGGATCTTCCCGGACCGGGGCACGAACCTGTGTCCCCTGCATCGATCGGCAGGCGGACTCTCAACCACTGCACCACCAGGGAAGCCCCACATAACCCTTTTAAAGATATCTTTTATCCTTATCAACATTCAAAATGCACATACCCTTTGATGCAGCAATTCCAACTATCCTAGAGAATATAGCTGCACAAGAGTAAAGATAAATGTGTTAGGCACTAGTAATAATAATAAGATATTAGAAATTACATCAGTAATGGGTTGGGTAAATAAATCATGGTACATTCATACAGTGGAATACCAGTTGTTAAATGTAATGAGAAAATGTATGTGTACTGACATGAGAAGATGCCCATGCTATTTATGTAAAATAACAGCAAGCGAGTTGCAGACAATATGTACAGCATAATCCAACTTGTTTTACATGTGTATGTATTCATATTACACATTTTGATACACACATAGCAAAAGAGACTAGAAGGACATGGGCCGCACTGTTGAGAGCAGTCACAGGGTCACTGAGTGTGGCTGAGGAGTTCATGGCCCTCTGAGGAATGTGAATGGCAGACACTGGAAAGAATTACTTTCACTTTCTCCTTTTGATACTTTGGAATTCTTTGAAGTTTTTTAACAAAGGAAAGCTATCTTAAAGACATACCACAAGCCAATCCCTGTACCCTGAGGTCCTTAAGAGGGTGGGTGCATATTTCCAAGTCCAGAAGAATGTCTCTGTTGGGTTCCTGGTTATATTTCAATTCGGCAAGCCACAGCTTTCCTTCCCACCAAGGCATGGGGTAACATAGTGGAAGCAGTCCATTGAGGGGAAAACATAGGCCCCAAAGTAAGGCTACTTTGGGAAGGAAAAAGAAAATACAAATATATTCTGAAAACAGATGGTGTCTGGAAGAGAACATGTGTTTGGCAACAAGAAGGGAAAATCACAGGGGGAGGAGAGAAAAGCAGTAAAAGAGAAACAGCCAAAGGAGGTGGTAATTAAGTGTGAACCTGAAGATTTCCAAGGGATTTTTCAGCTTTGGCAAAAGTCAGGCCTCTGGACAATTCTGCTGAAGTGTGTAGACATTGCTTTACATTTCTTTTATTTATTAAAAGTATTCCAAGAGAGCAGTAGCTCTGAATCATGATATCCTGAAACTAGTTTGTCACCAATGTTTCAAGTATTAAAATTTTCAAATAACGTACTTTTAGTCAAAGTTAAAGAGGCCCCAAAGTTAGCCCTCTCACTCAGTGGCATCCTAATATGCTTCCTGGGGTGGGAGACAAAGGGTGGAGTCACTGCTAATGTTGAGGGAGTTGTGTATAACCCACAGGCTACCTGTCTCACCATCTCCTAACACTGTCCCTATTCTTCTCTGGGCTCTGGAAGTCCCCACGGGTCACTGGTGGGACAGGCAGGACAACCATACGTTGGGAGATTTGTGACAATCAAGAGTCATGCCACATCCCACCTCATTTATGGTATGAACTAAGGCACAAGCATCTGAAATGTCCAATAACAAAGAGATTAATTGATGAATTATTTTGCACTAAATTGCTTGCTATTGCAGCTGCTCAGAATGTCAAAGAGCACCTAGGAACTATGACCGTTCCAGCAGGGAACAGCTGTGGGGGCCAGAGGCCAGCTCCCCTATCAGTGAGGGAAGGAAGTCCTTATGTCTGTATTGACCCCTCCTGTCATACCAGTGACGGTTCACAGACAGGATTACAAAGGATAGGTTTTGCACTTGGTCCTAAACAATCTTTTAATGTCACGAAAAGCTGAGCCACAGACAAGAATACATTATGACGTCTCAAATTATCAGTTCTACCTTTGGGATAAGATGTATTCCATGCATCAAACTGAAGGTCAAGAGATGAGTCTTTTCCTCCAGACATGGTCAAAACCTTTCTGGGTCTTATAAAATGGGGCTTGGAATACAAGTTCACTCTAGCAGGGAGCTTTTGGATTGCATGAACTCTAGACATTGGATGTCGAGGGCTGAGATTCCATACCAAGCTCAAGTTTAACCTCAAATTATATATATACATATATGTGTGTATATGTATGTATGTATGTACATACAGTATATGCCTATGTATGTTGCCCAGGGGCTCAGTTTTGGACAAATTAGGTTTGAGATGTCTATTAAACATCCAAACAGAGATGTCAAGTAGGTGATTGAGTATATGGTCCTAGAGTTAAGGAGAATGGTCTAGGCTGGAGACATATGTTTGGGCATTGTGGAAGGCAGAACAATGTCCTCCCAAGGATGTCCATGACCTCGTCTTCAGAATCTGTGAATATATTACCTTACATGGCAAAAAACTTTGCAGATGTGATTAAGGGTATGGCCCTTGAGGTCGGGAGATTATCCTGGATTATATGAGTGAGCCCAATCTTATCAGATGGGACCTTAAAATCAGAGAATTCTTCTCAGCTGTGGTGAGAGAGAGAGACGATGAAGGAAGAAAGTGCAGGGAGATATGACGTTGCTAAGGAATAAGACAAGCTAAGGAACGTAGGAGGCCTCTAGAAGCTGGAAAGGATGAAGAAACAAATTCTCCCTAGAGATTCCAGAAAGGAATACAGCCCTGCTGACAGGCTATTGTAGCCCAGTGAGACTGAGTCAAACTTCTAACCTAAAAAGCTATAAAATAATAAATTAGTGTTGTTTTAAGCCACTAAGTTTGTGGTAATTTGTTACAGCAGCAAGGGAAAACTAATGCCAGCACCATAAATATATAGATGGTATTTAAATCCATACAAATGGGATAAATAGAGACAGAAAAGATAAGAGGTCTTGGGACTGAGCTTTGGTAAATTTGAATATTAAGTCAGGGAAATGAGAAAGACCCAACCGGGATGACAGAAAAGGAGTGGACATGAGGTAGAACAAGAAAGTGGTATTCTAGAAGCCAAATGAAGAGTCTGCATCATCTGCTGCTGAAGGGTGAGGTAAAATGAGGGCAGAATTAGCAAACAAGACAGACAGAATAGGGAGAGCACACGTGCTCAGGCCAGTTGATACACAGAAGGAAAAGAGTGAACCCTGGTCCTCAGCACTCAAGCCACAACGATGGGAGAGACACAACAATGGTACCCACTCAGAATGCAGACGTTTTCATATACAGGGACTCTAGTCACCAGCAAACATGGCCCAGCTACAATCATGGGACATTTCCAAACAGATCATCACTCTTTCCCCATGGGGGAGAGTAGGTGTGAAAGTCAGTAGCAAGAGGAGGAGAAAGGAGCAAGAAGACTTTCAACTTTCCTTTACAGACCTACACTACGGTCTCTCCTTTTACCATATGATGTAGTTTGAGCCGTCCAAGGCCCTAACTTGTTAAACAGCATATACCTAAGTCCAAGAAAGTTAACATAATATCTCAAGAGCAGGAAATAGTTTTTTCTTAGGAAAAAACATGAGATCATCAAAATAAAAATACACAACCTTCCAAGACCTGACATTCCACGTCAGTCATAGCTTCAGACGACCTTTTATGTTTTGCCTTTCTTCACCTCAAAACTCATGTTAGGTAATCATCTACAAACGAACGACTGAAATCATGCATGGAGGACCTTATAGCCTGAGACAAATATAGCCCACGTAACACTGCCTCACACTGACTTATAATGATTTGTTTACGTGTTTATCTTCTCCACTAGACTTACAAGTCCTCAAAGAGGTGAGACTGTGCCCTTTCATCACTGAATAGTAAAAACAATAATCCATTAACTTCCCATTCGTTGAACTAGTAGTATGTGTCAGACACAATGCTAGTTATTTTCAGGCATTTGATCTTCACACAAGCCTATAAGATGGGTATTACTTACTCCATTTCTCAGATAAGAAGCTTGAGATTCAGAGAGGTGAAGAAACTTACTTCATAGTCAAACTAAGTCAGAGAGTAGCAGAGCTGTCCAATGCCAAATTCTTGCTGAATAATGCTGCCTCCAAAGTCGTTCACATCCTAATTCCTGGAATCCCTTATATGGAAAATACTACTTTGCAGATGTGATTAAATTAAGGGTTTTAAGGTGAGGAGATTATGCTGGACTATCCTGGGCTCAATGTTATCACAAGAATCCTTATAAGAGGGAGCAGGAGATATGTTGAATAGTAGGAGATGCGACAGCAGAAGCAGCAGTTGAAGTGATTTGAGGTAGGAGCCATGAACCAAGGAATGCAGGCAGCCTCTAGAAGCTGGAAAAGGCAAGGAAACAGACTTCCCCCTAGAGCCTCCAGAAGGACACAGACCTGCCAATACCTTGATTTTAGATTTCTGACCTTCAGAGCAGGAAGATAATAAATTTGTGTGGTTTAAGTCACTAAGTTTGTGGTAATCTGTTACAGTAGCAGTAGGCAACTGATACAGTGCTCTTTGCCTCTGTCCTTGTTTGTCCTTACATCCCCATGACCTAAGGGAGTCAATGGATGTTTGCTAGGCAAATATGAAGGAGGAAGAGATTTTTCTCTAAGGCTTCTCCCACCTGGCCCAACCTGAACTCCTGACCAGGAGAATATAGCCTTCCTCAAAGAGAGGCAGGCAGAAGCAGCCAAAGTATATCTGGGGTGATATTATGTGTTTTCCTAATTGCTAAGTCAAATGGATAAGCTAGTTGAAGCGTGAATCTCATTCTATGCCAGTCAGTGTGCCCTTGGAAGACATGACAAAATGCAACCTTAATTTACAGCTGTGAGCCACAGGGCTGAAGGAAAGTAGAAGGATGAGGGGAATTGGATATTTTTATGTTCTACTTCCTATAACAGTACATTAAACATCGCAATGATTCAGTTGAAATTATAAGCAGCATTAGTAAAAAGACGAACAGAAATCATACTTTATAATCTAATTTCATTATAAAAATTATTTCATAGCAAATTAGAGCAATGAATACACTTGTACATACAGCAAATGCATATAATTCTACCTTCCTCTTTCTCTGAGACCATTATGGTCCATTCTTTAAACAAGGAAGATGATATCTTCTCTATTAGTATCAATAAGGAGACAGTTTTTCAAATTAATAAATTCAATACACCCCATAGCTTAGCTCCTTAAGAAACAAAGAGCTGGAAGACTGAACACAGTTTAGATTTCACAAGTGGCTCATCGTGCCATGAAGGATTTTTTCCCCTTTCTGTATCCCAGTTTCTCGAGCCAGGTTAAAATCCTACACTTAGTAAAAACTTCAAAACAGCTTTTGATCTTTTAAGAACAAGTATTAACATAAGCAGAACTAAGCCAAAGCAAAAACTAAAAGCAATTGTTTAGAACTGAATCTCAAATTCACACACACTTGTATTCCATAATCTATTTGTAGTCGACATAGAAAGTGAAATAAATTATTGGGTAGATCTAAGGTAAAATCAGTCACTGCCCTCGGTCTAGACCTTCTGATTGGATTGGCAATTCCCATGGTGTTCCCAGCTTGCATGGTTTTGCAGCCAAGGTTCCCAGGGGTCCTCAGTGGCTTTGGAATCTGAATAAATCACACATACTAGGGGTCCATTAAGACCATCAGAAACTCAATTTATTTGTGATCTGAGACAAGATTTTATTACTTCTCAGATTAATAATTAAAAATGTTTTGCTTTTCTACATCAGGGGTATTAGTTTGATAGATGAGACAGGGAGATTATTAGATCTTCAGTGCCTTCCAAAGATGTAAATTAAACCACAGCATCTCCTTATAGCCACCTCCCCTGTATGCTGGAGATTCATTATTAACTTGTCACTCTTGCATGCTCATCAAAACAAACAGCACCATGATTAATCACACCTGTTTATTTAAGGGTACCTGTCATACCAACTTTTTGTGGACAGGATATTACAATCTCCTGATTTCTTGGCAGAACTATAGCTAAGGACTTTTAGAGGGGAGGAGAGAATCACTGTCCTCTCCTAATCACTCCCATAAATACATTTGAAAGAAAGGTGGCCTATATGCAACTGCATAATGTTCTTTTTATTTTCAATGAAGCTGCACTTCATTTGATTTCCCCTGCCTATTCACAGACATCACGCTGGCTAATTCTGTTCATCTGGACATCTTTCGAACACTTGAAGAGGTCCAGCACTAAATGCACATAAAACTCTAAAATTCTCTTTTCAGTTCTGTCACTCACAAGTCAATTGAACAAATACAATATTTAGTAGGTCCCTTCCATGTGGCAAGCAGCAAATGTGAATTTATTCATTCATTTCTTCATCCAATATTTATTTAATGTCTTTCATGTGCCAGTAATGGTACTAGGTATACCATTCACTGTTCAAAACAGTGAACAGTCCTTGGTCCCTCAGAGTTTATAACCTTGCTACCCACTTCCCAAGGCATTTGTCTCTCCAAATTATGAAAACAGGAGAGAATGGAGGGACAGTGAGAACCTGGATAAAGGGAAGAATAGCAGAGCGTATCCTTAAGGTAAGGTTGCACGAAATAGACACTGAATTGAACCAGGATTAATAAGACATCTGCAAGGTTCATTCCCTCCTCCTGGTCCAGTGTGGGTCTGCAGGACTGAACTACATTGAAACCGTGGCATTTCACTTCTTTTTCTTCGCCCTGTACCTGTCATATCACAGATTATCTGGTTTGCTAAATAATCACTGAAGCACAGGAAGTTTTCAAATGAAATTTTAGGCAGGGCTGCCTGACCTCTGATCTGCCACAAGAAAAGTTCACCTTTACCACTTTAAATTTTAGGATAATTGCCTTTTTTTTTTAAAGAAATAGATTCCTGATTATATTCTTATCTCTCTTTTTAAAAGTTTTTATTATGGAAACTGACAAAAAATACAATAAAGATGAGATAATAAAATAATTACCTATCACCTAGCTTCAGTAATTATCAATATTTCGTCATTCTCGTTTTTATCTATCACATTTCTCACCCTTCACCTTTATTTTTGTTTTTGAGCATTTTAAAATAAATTCCCACTATCATACCATTTCACTTCCAAATACATCAGAATTTATCTATAACAAATAAGATTTTTAAAAACCATAACTATAATATCATTGTAATACTTAACCAAATAACAATAATTTTTTAATATCTTCTCATACCTAAGCCCATGTTCAAATGACTCTGATTGTTGAAAAAAAATTGTTTTGGATTGAAACAGGATCCAAACAAAGTCTACACATTGGATTTGGTTGATGTCTTTCATTTACACCTTTTCTCCTCATGTCCTTTTGAATATTACCAAAATGACCTTCAATATTTGATTTTTATCCAAAATAAATCCATCCAAACTTAACATATGTTCCTAGTGAAACCTCATTATGTAATATTTTCAAGGACAGGCTGATCATACAATTTATCTTCCAAATGAAGAAACTCTTGAATGTAAGGGGGATGCTATTAATAATTAGACTGGTGTAAATCAGGACAAAGAGTCATCCTACCAGTAGAGATATTAGGGGGTAAAAAGAAGGATCGGGTTTTGGGTTTTGGGTTTTGGGTTTCTGCTTGGCTATTGAGAGCTGGAAAAGACCTTATAATAGAAAAAAAAAGTTGAACTAGTTAGTTAATGACTTTTCCTGGATCCATCACAGAGCTGAAGTTGAAGAAATGCCAACTAGCCCCAAATATGAGAGACAAATGCCTACAGGGAGACATGAAATGCAAGCACTTGTTTACTTGGGGCACTTGAACACTGGTAAGAAGAATTCACCTAGAATTGTTAAGAAATTGGCGAAGGCTGGTGACAGAGTATGGAGCTCTAAAGGCTGCAGATAAAGGGGACTTCACACCACTCACCGGCCTCTCTGCAGACTCCAATGGATACTCACAAAAAATGATGGCAAGAGTCCTGAGAAAGCACTCCTCATGATACAGGCTTAGGGGAGTGGAAGAGCAGCTGCTGCAGGAAAGGCATGGAGCCCTGCCCAGATCCTTCTTCTCTATCTCCCCTATTAAAAAAAAAAAATTACCAGTAATGTGGTGTGCAAAAAAAGCAAGAGAAAGAACCCACAATGCCAAGAGACAAAACAATCAACAGAACCAGACTCATACATGACACAGAAATTGGTGCTATCAGACAGGGAATTTAAAATAACTATGAAAAATATGTCAAAGGCTCCAGTGGAAAAATTAGACAACACTCATTGTCAAATGAGGAATTTCAGCAGAGAGAGAGAAACTGTAAGAAAAAAAAAGAGAGGCTAGAAGAAAAAAAAAACACAGTAATAGAGATCAAGACTGTTATTGAGAAGCTCATTAGTAGACTTAACAAAGCTAAGGGAAGAATCAGTGAACTTGCTAAACATACAAACTGAACAAGGAAAAACATATTTAAAAATAAAAACAGAATATAGCATCCAGGAACTGTAAGACAACAACAAATGATCTAATAGATGTTCAATTAGAATTCCAGAAGAAAAAAAAGAGACTGTGATAAAATAAATAGTTGAAGGGATAATGGCTAAGAATTTCCAAAATTAATGGCATATATCAAACCACAGATCTAAACCACCAACCAAGAAAAATACCCAAGCAAGATGGAGACATATCAAATTCAACCTCTGAAAACACAGAACAAAGAGAAAATCTTGAAGGCAAAGGGGAAAAAAAGACACATTACTAAAGAGAAATAATGTAACAATTATAACAGCCATCTTGTTAGAAACCATGCACCTAAAAGACAACAGTGTGACATTTTTAAAGGACTGGACAAGGGTGACATCATCAAGATGGTGGAGTAGGAGACCCACACACACACACAATGAATAACAATTAGACACCTATCCATGAATGAAATTAGCTCTGGGAGAGCTCAGGAGTCCACTTAAGAAGCTTCAGCAACACAATGGAGACAAAAAACTGAAAATAACCACAAAAAAAGGGTAGGAAGAATAGTTTCATTTTGTCTGTATCATCCCACCCCCCAGGCTGGCACTGCTCAGTGCTAAGAGGAAACTCCTCAGCCTGAAGTTTCCCTTGTCAGTGAAAGGAAAGTGGGGTGAGCAACCAGCTTCCCCAGCCTTTCAGAGCACTGCACAAAGAACCCAATTCACTTTCACCCTGCCCAGAGACCAGCAAGGCTGAGATACCTAGAGATGGCTAGGAACAGAGAAGGGCAGGAGCTACCAGTATCAGTCTTGAAGCATGAACAAATGTGGTTCCCAGTAGCCGGCTCTGCAGAGGACCACAGAAGTCTTCACTGCTGAGGACCACAATGGCCCTTGCGGACACTCGTAGACCGCCTCTCCAGCTTTTATCACTGAAGATCTCATTGCAGATCCCAGCAGATTGCTCGCAGAGGACCCTAACAGCTTTTGCTGCTGAGGAAACCAACAGTAAGCACACTCACTGCAGGCCCCTGAAGATTTTGCTGCTGAGATTTTCACCTCACAGGTTTTCATGTTCAAAGACACCATCTGCACAAGTCCCTCCCCACCAAAGCCCAGGATCCACACTGGCTACCAGTAAGTCTCTGCAGCCTAGGTCCCCAAAACTGATCCCCATTGCTGTGCACGCACCCATTGCTGTGCATGCACCCATGGCCAG
Source organism: Tursiops truncatus (assembly GCF_011762595.2). Classification (NCBI taxonomy): domain Eukaryota; kingdom Metazoa; phylum Chordata; class Mammalia; order Artiodactyla; family Delphinidae; genus Tursiops; species Tursiops truncatus. Next base: position 14,101,025 of record NC_047052.1, read on the forward strand.
TTACTGCAGCCACAAGAGTACACAGAGACAGCCAAGGCCCCCTCAGCAGCTTGTGGACCCAGAGATGGCCCTGATTCCTGTCACTGGCCTGTACTGCTACATGGGCCTGACGCAAGCCCCTGCAAGCGTGTGCCTGCAAGCTGCCTGCCCCAGCTCCCATCACTAGCCTCCACTGCCTTGCACTCACCTAAGGCTTGCCCCTTTAGTCAAACGAGTACATACCAACAGCCAGGGTCTCCACAGCTGTTCGTGCAGCCACAGCAGTTGGTCCTGGCCCCTGCTGCTGGCTCTGGCCTTTGCCACTGCACAGGTGTCTGCAGCCAGCCCCTGCCACCATGCAGGCACCTGCAGCTGCCCCCGCAACCAAGTATGTGTATACCCTGACTCCAACCACCACTACCACATGCCCTGGTCCCTAGCCACTACACCTAGAGGCACCACTGAGGACCAGGAGCCCTTGCAGCCACTGTAGACCCCTGCAGCTCTTTCCAAGGATCATGCAATTGACAATGTCGTGGAACCCAGCCGCCTGAGCTAACAAGACACCATGTACTCCTGGACCCAGAACCACAACACACCCTCACACTTGGTGCCCCACACCACTAGACTTAGAATGACAAAATGCTCCAGCATGCCACCATCCAAAGGTGAAGGTCTTTCCTTACCAAAGTCAGTCCATAAAGTTTGGAAGAGGTGACTGATCCTTCAAATGTGCAAATGCATACACAAGGCTACAGGGATTATGGAGAATCAGGGAAACATGACACCACCAAAGAAACACAGTAAACTTCCAGTAATTGACCCCAAAGAAATAGAGATCCACAGATTACCCAAAAAAGAATTCAAAATAATTGTTCTAAAGATGGTCAGACTGCTACAAGAGACTATGGATACACATCTTAATGAAATTGGGAAAATAATATAAGAGCAAGATGAGAATTTCAACACAGAGACAGAAAATATAAATAAAAACCAAACAGAAACTTTAGAGGTGAAGAATTCAACAACTGCACTGAAGAATTCAATAAAGAGCTTCAACAGCAGACTCGATCAAGTGGAAGAAAAAAATAATCAGTGAGCTTGAAGACAGATTATTTTAAACGATCCAGTCAGAAGGGTAGAAAGAAAAAATAATGAAAGGGAATGAAGAAACCCTAAGGGACTTAAGGGCACCAAAATCACCATCATCATCATTATCTATGCATTATGGAAGTCCCAGATTGAAAAGAGAGGGAGATAGAGGCAAAAAGCTTATTTAAAGAAATAATGAATAAAAATTTCCCATATCTGGGGAGAGATTTAAACATCAAGATCATGAAGCTCAGAGGTCCCCAAACAAATTCAACCCAAAGAGATCTTCTCCAAAACACATTATAACAAAACTGCAAAAAATAAAAATAAAAAAAGAGCAAATCTTGTAAGTAGCAAGAGAAGGAAGCTTGGCACTTACAAGAGAACTCCCACAAGACTATCACTGAATATCTCAGCAGAAACCTTGCAGTCCAAGAGAGAATGTGATGTGATTACATATTCAAACTTCCAAAAGAAAAAAAAACCAAAAACCTGCCAACCAAGAAAACTTTACCAGACTAAGCTGTCCCTCAGAAAAGAATGAGAGATATTTACACACTCAACAAAAGAGCACCTAAATATATAAAGCAAATATTAACAAACATAAAGGGAGAAATAGATAGCAATACAAGAATAATAGGGGACTCTAATACTCCGTTTTCATTAATGGATAGATCATTCAGACAGAAAATCAAAAGGAAACACTGACCTTTAATAACATGTTATACTAGAAGGACTTATCAAATGTATCTGAACATTCCATGCAAAAACAACAGAATACACATTCTTCTCGAGTGCACATGGAACATTCTCCAGGATAGATTATATGTTAGCCACAAAACAAGTATTAATAAATTTAAGAAGACAGAAATCATATCAAGCAACTTCTCCAACCACAATGGTATGCAACTAGAAATCAATTATAAGAAGAAAACTAGAAAATTCACAAATATGGAGAGATTAAACAACATGCTACTGAACAACCAGTGAGTTAAAAAAGAAATTAAACGAGGAATCAAAATATACCTTAAGGCAAATAAAAATGGAAATGCAACATACAAAAACATGGGATGCCACAAAAGCAGTTCTAAGAGGGAAGTTCATAGTAATAAATGCCTACCTCAAGAAATAAGAAAATCTCAAATAAATAATCTAACTTTATACCTCAAGCATCTAGAAAAAGAGGAAGAAATGAAGCCCAAAGTTAGTAGAAGGAAGGGAATAACAAAGATCAGAGTGTAAATAAATGAAATAGAGACTAAAAACACAATAGAAAAGATTAATGAAATCAAGAGCTGGTTTTTGAAAAGATAAAATTGATAAACCTTTAGCTAGACTCATCAAGATAAAAAAAGAGAGGACTCAAATAAATAAAATCAGAAATAAAAGAGGAGACGTTATAACTGATATCACAGAAATACAAAGGATTATAAGAGACTACTATAAACAATTGTACACCAACAAATTAAACAATGTAGAAAAAATAGGTAAATTCCTAAAAACACTACCAAGACTGAATCACAAAAATAGAAAATCTGAACAGACAGATTACTAGTGAGGAGATTGAATGAGTAATCAAAAACATTCTAATAAACAAAAGTCCAGGAGCAAACGGCTTCACTAGTGATTTTTACCAAACACTTAAAGAAGAAATAATACCAGTCCTCAAACTCTTCCAAAAAAATAGAATAGAAACACTTCCAAACTCATTTTATGAGGCCAACATTACCCTGATACCAAACCAGACAAGGATGCCACAAGAAAAGAAAATTATAGGCCAATATCCCTGATAATCATAGATGCAAAAACCTCAATAAACCAAATTCAGTAATACATTAAAAGTGATCATACACCATGATCAAGTAGGATTTATTCCAGGGATGCAAAGATCCCTGCAAATCAACATCTGCAAATCAATCAATGTGATACACCACACTCACAAAATGGATAAAAAATCTTATGATCATCTCAATAGATGATCACAAAACCACAGGGAGAGATCACCTCCCACCTATCAGAATGGCTGTTATCAAAAGGACAACAAAAAACAAGTGTTGGAAAGGATGTGGAGATAAGGGAACCCTTGTGCACTGTTGGTGAGATTGTAAATTGGTGCAGCCACTATGGAAAACACTACGGAGTTTCCTCAAAAAATTAAAAATAGAACTGCCATATGATCCAGCAATTTCCCTTCAGGGTATATACCCGAAGAAAACAGAAACACTATTTCAAAAAGATATATGTATTCACTCCAGTGTTCATTGCAGCATTATTTAGAATAGCCAAGATATGGAAGCAAGCTAAGTGTACATCAACAGATGAATGGATAAAGAATATGTGGTATATATATACAATGGAATATTACTAAGCCATAAAAAAAACCTTGCCATTTGAGACAACACGGATGGATCTAGAGGGTATTAAATAAGCTAAGTAAAGTAAGTAAGTCAGAGAAAAACAAATACCTCATGATCTCAGTTCTATGTGGAATCTAAAATAACAAAACAAAATGAAAACAGACTCATAGATAAAGAGAACAAACAGGTGGCTGCCAGAAATAGAAGTGAGGGTGAAATAGGTATAGGGGATTAAAAAGTATAAACCTCGGGCTTCCCTGGTGGCGCAGTGATTGGGAGTCTGCCTGCCAATGCAGGGGACGCGGGTTCGTGCCCTGGTCCAGGAGGATCCTACGTGCCGCGGAGCGGCTGGGCCCGTGAGCCATGGCCACTGAGCCTGTGCGTCTGAAGCCTGTGCTCCGCGACGGGAGAGGCCACAGCAATGAGAGGCCCACATACCGCAAAAAAACAAAAAAAGTATAAACCTCCAGTTATATAATAAATAAGTCATAAGGATGTAATATACAGCATAAGGAATATGGTCAATAATATTGTGATAACTTTGCATATGGACAGTTACAAGACTAGACTTATTGTGGTGATCATTTCATAGTGTATGCAAATGTAAAGTCATTACGTAATACAACTGAAACTAACATATTATACATTAAATATATTTCAATTTAAAAAAAAAGAAAAAAGAAAATGCAGTATGCATTATGCGATATTATTCACCCATAAAAAAGGAAGGAAATCCTACCATTTGTGACAACATGGATGGACCTTGAGAGCATTGTGCTAATTGAAATAAGTCAGACAGAGAAAGACAGATACCGTATGATCTTACTTACATGTAGAATATAAAAAATTAAAATTTAAAAAGTGAGATCATGGATACAGAGAATAGGTTGGTGGTTGGCAGAGGTGGAGGTTAATACATATACAGTTGACCCTTGAACAAGTCAGGGATTAGGGGCACCAATGCTCGATGCAGTCAAATATTCAAGTATAACTTTATATTCAGCCTTCCTTATACACACTTCCACATCCATGGATTCAACCAACTACGGACAGTATAGTGTATGTATATAATACACATTTAGTGAAAGAAATCCACATGTAAGTGAACCTGCACAGTTCAAACCCCTGTTGGTCAAGAGTCAACTGTCTGTAGTTAAAAATACTCTACTGTATACTTGAAAGTTGCTAGGAGAGTAGATCTTCAAAGTTCTCATCGTAAGAAATAGAAAATTTGTAACTTATGTATGTTGATGAATGTTAACCAGTCTTATTGTGGTGATCATTTTGCAATATATACATATACTGAACCATTATGTTGTACACCTGAAACTAATACAATGTTATATGCCAATTTTAAAAAATAAAGCAGAAATTGATGAGTTAGAAACAGAAAAAACAAAAAGTAAACCAAAAAAGCTGGTTCTTTGAAAATTAATCAACAAAATAGAAATAGTTAACCTGATTTTGAAAAGAAAGTACAAACACACAAAAGAAACTAACTCAAAACAGGAAATTTTTTTAAATCATGAGACTACCCTGTACAATTTTATGGAAAAAAAAATTTTAATAAAATTTAGATGAAGTAAGTAACACTCTAAGTAAATATACTAAAACTGACACGAATAGAAACAAAAGCTCTAAACAAATGAATTTTGTAAAAAGAAATAAAGGAAATCATAAATGAGTTCCCCTGCCAAAAATACACCAGGCTCAGCTTGTTTCACAAAGCAGTCTACCAAAGCTTAAAGATCAGATGATGCAAATGCGATTTACACTCCTTCAGTGCACAGGGGAAAAAAAGAAAACATCCAAATTATTTTTATAAAGCAAATATAAAATTGATTCCAAAACCAGATAAATACTGCTCAATAAAACTACAGAACAATTTCACTTATAAATATTAATGCAAATATTGTAACTACTATTAGCAAACAGAATCCAATAATCCATCAAGATCAAGCAGTGCTTATTTCAGAAATGTTAAGAGGAGTTCAATATTGGGAAATCCACTAATACAACTAATCATATTAATAGAGCTAAAGAGAAAAATATGCTTATCTTCACAGATTTAAAAAAATGGAAAATTGAACACTCATTTATGTTTTTAAAAGCCTCAAAAATAGGAACACCTCATTAATATAAATAAAAATAATGAAATAAACTTTTAAAAACTCAGCAGCTGATATAATGGGGAAACACCAGAGCCCCAGTTCTCAAAGTGTGGTATGTGGACCCAACCAAGACATTATTTCCCCTTTTCACTATGTTACTAGTGAATGTTATGCAAAAGCAGTGGGCAAAATTGCTGGTGTCTTAGCACAAATCATGGTAGTGGCAACAAACTATACTAGTAGTCATTCTTCATCACACATATCATAGTGGCGGGAGGGGAAGCCATTTTTACCTATGAATATCTTTGATGAAGTAAACACGAGGAATTTTATTGTCTCAATCCTTGAGTATGTCTTTAATATTCTAGGTGAAGAAATGGGAACTACACATGAAGCACTTCTGCTGCATATCCAAGTAGGATGGCTGTCTCCAGGAAGCATTTGTGGACTGAGTTGTAAACCGAAATGGTGCATTTTTCATGGAACACCATTTTCATTTTAAAGAACAACCAGCAGACAAACTATAGTTATTCAGACTTGAGAATTTTTGACAGATATTTTCTCAAAAATTGATAAAGTGAGCTGTCACTTCAAGGAAAACAACTGACAATATTTGCTGCCATGATAAAATTCAAGCACTCAAGTGAAAATCAGAATTTTAGAAAAATTTTGTCCACCACTGTGAGCGTGACAGCTTCTCAGTACTTAGATTTCTCTGATGAGATTAGTGGGGATGTTTAAAAATGTGATTTATTTTTGATACCATATAATCAAATGTGTCAACATTTGCAAGATGTACAAAATTCAATGAACTGATATTTTCCAAATGACAAATTCATGGTGTTACAAAACCACATGTGGGTAAGTGACCCTCTCAAAGTGCAAGACAGACCAGTGGATGTTAGTGTAACAGAGTATAAAATGTTATTAATATAGTTTAAGATTCTTCATTGCAACCAACTTTTAAGAAACTATTACCTGTCACATTCTAGAGTAGCATCAAAGAATATCCATAATTACATAAAGAGGTTGTTAAATACTCCTCCATTTCTCAATCACATAGTCATGTGAGGCCAGATTTTAAGTACTTCAATCAAAACTGTGTCACAACAGACTGAATGTAAGAACAGATATGAGATTCTAGCCATCTTCTATTATAAAGACAAAAAAAAAGATTTGCAAAAATGTAAACAATGCCATGCTTCTCACTAAATTTTGTTTTTAAAGTTATTTTTCATAAAAATATTTATATTGACATATAATGGTTTTATCATTATTTTTGAATTAACAAACAAAATTTTTCTCAGTTTTAATTTCTGATATGGAAAATATCAACAGATAAACTCCCATAAACTAAAGTTCTTTGGATTCCTCAATAATTTCTAAGAGCATAAAGGGGTCTTGACACCAAAAATCTTGAGAACCACAGCACTGCAGACATTCCCACTAAGGTCAGGATGACATCAGGTCTAGGCAGAAAATATAAAAGATGAAACTGGCACATGCTGTGCCAGAAAGTATCAAAGACTGTTTGAATTATGTAAAAAATGACATAGTATCAACTTGAAGGAGTCTCTCTCCCACACACCCATGTCAAATAGGATAATTCAAGCATCAAGTGAGAACAATAATTGTAATTGATTAAGATACATCAAATAGGGCTTCCCTGGTGGCGCAGTGGTTGAGAGTCCGCCTGCCAATGCAGGAGACACGGGTTCGTGCCCCGGTCCGGGAGGATCCCACATGCCGCGGAGCAGCTGGGCCCGTGAGCCATGGCCACTGAGCCTGCGCGCCCAGAGCCTGTGCTCCGCAACGGGAGGGGCCACAACAGTGAGAGACCCGCATACCGAAAAAAAAAAAAAAAAAAACACATCAAATATATAACCACCCATGAGGTCCTAGAGATAGTTTAAAAAAACAACTGCAAAAAAAAATTTTGTCACCCCTGGAGGTTGCTAAGACACCAACTTACTTATCTGAAAACTGATAAAGTGTTTTTTAAAATTAAGCATTTATAAGACCAGAAACCATAAAACTCCTATAAGAAAATATAGGCAGAACACTCTTTGATATAAACTGTAGCAATATATATTTTTTGATCTGTCTCCTACTGCAAAGGAAACAGAAGCAAACAAATGGGACCTAATTAAACTTAAAAGCTTTTACACAGCAAAGGAAACCATCAACAAAATAAAAAACAACCTACTGAATGGGAGAAGGTATTTGCAAATGATATGACCAATAAGGGATTAATATCTGAAATATGTAACTCGATACCAAAAAAAACCCAACCAACCTAATTTTAAAATGGGCAGAAGATCTGAACAGGCATTTTTCCAAAGACACACAGATGGCCAACAGGCACATGGAAAGATGCCCAACATGGCTAATCATCAGAGAAACGCAAATCAAAACCACAACGAGATCTCAGGTACCTCACATCTGTCAGAATGGCTATCATCAAAACAACCACATGTAACAAATGTTGGCAAGGACGTGGAGAAAAGGGAACCATTGTACGTTGTTGGTGGGAATGTAAATTGGTGTAGCCACTATGAAAAACAGTATGGAGGGTTCTCAAAAACTAAATATAGAACTATCATGTGATCCATCAATTCCACTCCTAGGTATTTATCTAAAGAAAACAAAAACACTAATTTAAAAATATGCATGCACCCCAAAGTCCACAGCAGCATTATTTACAATAGCCAAGAATATGGAAGCAACCTAAGTGCCCATCAATATGAGTGGGTAAAGAAGATGTGGTATACATATACAATGGAATACTACTCGGCCATAAAAAAGATTGAAATTTTGCCATTTGCAGCAACATGGATGAACCTAGAGAATATTATGCTTAGTGAAATAAGTCAGGCAGAGAAAGACAAATACCGAATGTTATCATTTATATGTGGACTCTAAAATTAAACTAGTGAATATAATAAAAAAGAAACTGAGTGACAGATATAGAGAACAAACTAGTGGTTACCAGTGGGGAAAGGAAAGAGGGGAGGGGGAAATAGGGGTAGGGGATTAAGAGATACAGACTACTATGTATAAAATAAATAAGCTACAAGGATATACTGTACAGCACAGGGAATATAGCCAATATTTTATAATAACTATAAATGGAGTATAAACTATAAAAATTTTGAATCACTATGTTGTATACCTGAAACTAATACAATATTGCAAATCAACTATACCTCAATAAAAAAAATTAATTTTTTAAAAATTAAGCATTTCTCCAGCTTTTTCTGAACAAACTGCTTCAGGAAGAAATAGTTGATGACCTCAAGAACATATTATAAAGTCCAATTAGTACAGAAGAAATGTAGTCAGAAAACCACTAATTTGCAACCCCTAATAGAGCTAAAAATCAATACTCAATAGAAGCCAATGCTATTAAGTGAAAGGTTGATAGAAAACTTAGTAGTGTAAAAATAAAATTGATATCTGAATCTCTGACTAACCCTAATGTCACTGAGAGGGGGCAACCAGCCATTTTGTGCTTTGTGGCATGATAGAAAAGGAAGTACACAACACCACTTATGAAGTATCCTTGCCAAAAGCAATCAATTCTCTAGATCTAACTACCATTTTATAGACAATGTGTGGCATATATACAAGTTAAAAGATAAAATAATCAGCCAAACACAGAATGTGGAAAACTACAGGACAGTTAAATTAGCATGTTAAAGAAAATGTTGGGAGAGGGACTCAATAGATGGAGAGACTTTGGAGACATATTAAGTAAATGCAATGTGTGAGTCTTATTTGGATCCTTATTTGAGTCAACTGTAAAAAGCCATTTTTGAGACAATCTGGAAAAATTAAACACAGACTAAGTATTGGATGATATTTTGTTAGGTGTGATATCTGTTAGAGATATTTCATGAATTTGCTTCAAAATACTCCAAAAAAAAAGTGGAGGATAAAATTAGTTCAGAAAAATGTGGATAGTTATGGTAACTGGGTGAGGGTATGGGGGGCTGTTATCTAATTTTAATGTTGTATATGTTTGAAAGTTTTCTATAATAAAAACACAAAATCAAATAGTATTCTATAAACACCTATATTGACAATATTAGATACAAAATAAGTATATGTCATAGTGCCTTGCCCTTGAGTTTATAATTCTGGCAAGAAAAAGAGAGAATGGGGGAAAAAAAGAAAGAACAATGTAAGTAATGTTCAAATGGAATATAATCTTTAAAAATTCTCAACTATGTTGTACACCTGAAACTTATATAATATTGTGCATCAACTATACCTCAATAAAATATATATATATATATAATACTGCAAATAAAATGTTCCAGAGAGCAGAAAAATCAATCAAAAATTTTCAAATTGAATGACCCAAGCAGTAAGTGAAATAAAAACAGGACGAGATTAACATTACTTGAGTTACAGGATAGTTGCAGGAATGATGTTTACTCTAACAACAAAAAAAAAAGAAATTCATTAGGATATCTGTGCTTGTTTTGAATTTTCTCAGCTAGTCTAGTATAAAAACTAAATTTTCAGTCCTGGAGTTCACTGGAAACAGAATAGAACTCCCAAAAGTCTAGACAGTAAAAGCCCATCTGTCTTGCCCAGTAAATTAATTTGGTGTTGATGCACACAATCTTAAATCCTAAACCCTTAAAGAGAAAAAAGATGTAGATATACATGTAAACAAAATAGGTTTATCCACAAAGATATGTAAACTTTTCAAAATAAAAGTATCTTTTTAGCATAGTGTACATAGAGAAAAAGAACAATCTCTACAAATGTGTTCCTTAACTATATCATAACAAATTTAAGCCACAAATCAACAATGTGGCTGCAATATTAAATATTATTAAATCCCTGGTAACAGGCTAAACTGATGCTCCTGCACTTGGTATAAATGAACATAGAATGATTACACCTAGTTAATCTATTAAGACACTCTGTAAAAACACAACGGTCAAGATCTTGAGAAAATTAGAAAAACACTATTATGGGTACAATTTGTAAATGAGTACGCAACCTATATATGAACATAAGCAGATTACACTTTTAAATAAAATTTTCAATTGAGTGAAATTAAATGCAAACCTATGCTCAGTGACAGATAATTTCTAAATATTTTCACTAGTAAAGAACAGTTGGCATCTTCCATATCTGTGGCTATAAAGCAGCTTCACCTCTTCCCAAAACATTCCAGTATAAACTTGTACTTATCCAAAGATAAATTACCTTCATTTTCTGTATTGACCAAAACTAAGAAAAAACAAATAACAGAATGGGGGGGAGGGCAGGGGAATCCCTTCTTATTCAAAAATTTTATATAAACTATTTTATATAAACTAAAGAATGCACTGATTGGAAGCACAAAATAAAAAATAACTTATTACAAATTTATTGAGGATTATTGTTTTAATTACATGCCCTAAAACATACCAACATATTATAAGTGACTATATGTAGCATCAAGTTTTTAGTTTTTTGCTACTTGGCCATTAGGCCAACCGGAAAAACATTTACCATCCAAATAGAAATTTATTAGGAAATATTGGGATTTTTGTTTTATAGTTAGTTCTACTAAGATCATCCAGAAATAAGTTTTAATCTAACTTAAAAAAAAAAAAAAAGGTGGGGAGGCCTATTATCAAATAATTGAGTCTCTCTTTTCAATAGTAACTATGTTGTAAACAAATTTTCAGCCAGGCCTTGGCTATCTGTACCATCTAAGTATAATAATTTTTCATCATTTTAATAAAGGATAATATCTATATTAAGTCTAAGTATTGTTCAAATTGTATTAAACAGATTACAAAGGAAATTTAAGACCTAATTGTACCAGTGTAATTAGTAAATGTTTTTATTTTTTTAGAACATAAAAATTAACAGAAAACCTCTCACGCTTTGGTTAAAATCTTTGTAAGGAGGTACTGGTTTTATGAAAAGTAATAATCATTTACTGCTTGAGACAATTTTAAAAACTGAAACAAAACTAAAAATCTCCTTTTTCGTACTTTCACCTTCAAAAGCAAAAATACACTAAACGAAATATGTTGCCCTTTTTAAAAAAATCAATGAAAAGTATTAAATATTTAAACATGGAAAATAAGATTTTGGTTGGGTTTATAATCAATATTTTCATTTCTAAAAATGTGAGGTATTAACTGATTTCATATACCCATACCACATATAACAGTACCGTAACTAACATTAAAACTATTCAATTAATGATCTCATCTGGAAATAAAAGATAAGGTTTAAATATTTAAAAGACCCAGTATTCTCATCAAAGATAAGTAAAATAACAAAAGCATAATAAACATGCTTTTTCCAACTATCCTAATATCTTGCTTCTTTCATTACACTACAAGATTTTTGGAGTAGAAAAAAATTTTTAATGCAAATCTTTTTAAACAAAATAATTAAAGATAGAGAAAGTCCACAAATTTGGATTTTAAATTTATTCAGAAAAGATACTTTTAACACATTTAAATATTTATGTGACATTAGGATAATATATAAAAGCCCTCACTAAAATACAAAACTGACTTTTCTCTTAGGGAGAACAAAAATCAATATTGAAGAAAGTAAATGTGTAAGACCTCTTTCTCTAAGTTTGTTAGGAAACACATTTGTGATGTTTAAATTTTCTGGCTGTTAAAAATTCCTTTCATAAAGCATCACAATTGGGACTTCCCCGGTGGTGCAGTGGTTAAGAATCCGCCTGCCAATGCAGGGGACATGGGTTTGATCCCTGGTCCGGGAAGATCACACATGCGGAGCAACTAAGGCCGCATGCCACAACTTCTGAGCTGGCGCTCTAGAGCCCGTGAGCCTCAACTACTGAGCCTGCATGCCATAACTACTGAAGCCCACGCACCTAGAGCCTGTGCTCCGCAACAAGAGAAGCCACCGCAATGAGAAGCCCGCACAACGCAACAAAGAGTAGCTCCCCCCCCCCGCCGCCACAACTAGAGAAAGCCCGCACGAAGGAACGAAGACCCAACGCAGCCATAAATAAATAAATAAATAAACAGCATCACAATTAAGTTCAAAATCTCAAAATCTACTAAAAAGAATTTTTTTAAGAACAGTAACTAACTTGATAAACTATACAAATCATCTCTCATCTTATGGTCCTCCTCTATTTTTTTATTCATTTTTCAGACAGCATTTTTCCTTCCCTTTTTCTTAAAGAGAAATTCTTATAAATCATTGGTACCCGTCAGCTACATCCGGTTCAATATGAACTTTCCTCCAGTTGTATCTCACCTCTAGAGCAAATTTGAATCCAATAAACCAGATGAACAGCAACTGATCCCAAACACTGGATTAAAAACCAAAATACACTATAACATACACCAGGTATGTTACATATTCCAACACAGGTTAATGTTAAAAACAACTAAGCATTCAATACTTATTTGAGGGGCTTAAAAGAAAGTGTTAGTACCAGAACCTGGACCTACGCTTTCAACTTCATTCTAATCAAATAGTTAAAACAAGTAAAAACAAATTGAGTCATTGTACTGGACCAAATCAACCAAGGCATAAAGACTATTTAAGCGCAAAATGGTTTCCCCAGAGTGGTTTTTGATTCTCTCTTGGTAACCAATTTTTCTCTCAGACTTCTACCATTATACAACTATAAAAGCTTCCATAAAGTCACAAGAAGAAAATCACATTTCTTTCAGAAATCTACCTCTAGTACTCCACACCCTCCCTGACAAGAAGTACATCTACCCTCTTCCTCCCTCCCTTAAGTATTCAATTTCTTTCCTGAAGCAGAGCTTCCATAAATATTGCAATATTAAGGACTAAATTTTAATGAATACAAATCAGAGGAAATGAAGGAACATTAACTCCCATTCAAACCTTCCTTTAAAAAAAATGTGTTTCCAAGTTATATTTTTAACTTCCCCATGATTCTCTTTAAAAAACTGAACACAAAATCTCTCTGCTAATGACTTTATTCATAAATCTATAATGGAACTCAAAATAGCAAAGAACATGAAAAAATTCAGGTTAATATTTGTCAACCAAATACATCAAAGAATATGTTTGCTTTTCATATAACTAACAAAAATGTCTAAAATGCACATGTGACAATACACATATTCTTCACTGTGCAGAATTTCAAAGTAACAAAGATCTGCTTAACTCAGTTGGCCAGAATAGCCCATTTATACTGACAAATACATATAATTCAAAAGAAATCAAACGTAATTGATAAAGTAACGATCTCATGGTTAATCTTCTGGTAAAGTGCTACTTTCATACTGAAAAAAAGAATTAATGAAAATTAAAAAAATTTTAATGTTATACCATCATTCTGAAAGTGTTAAAATTTCTCTTCAGTACTCACTACATTCATCACATTCACATGTCCACATTATGAGACCATAAACATTACTTTGCAATTTAAAAAAATCTTTCTGTTCACAGATTATTTCCCAGAAGTTAAAAATTACATACCATTGCTAAGTGAAACTTTTTACTCATATAGGAGTGTTTTAGACACAATAATTTTTCACTTTTTTAAACATGATCTTTGGTTCGAAGCTGTCTTGATATCCTTTCTAGTTGGATGGTTGTGGTTAAGTAAAATATTTATAAAACAGCACAGTAGCTTCATTTAAACCACAGAAGTAAACTGGATCGATGGCCTAAAGGCAATGAATGGCATGTATCAAGATGTCTGGCATGATGAATTCCACATATCCATAACTGACATGGTCAGTATTAAAGGAAATTACTGTTGCTGAGTAGTGGCTCACCTCCTTTCATCAAAGACCTCTATCAATTCAGTAACAGTATTAGCCACTGGAAGAAAATTAGTTGGAAAAAAAATCTAATCTGAATGAAGGCACACAGGTGCAAATCTTAAGCAGATAAATAAGACCAACTGCATAAACTGCATATGCAAGCATGGGTGTGTCCACCCCAAGCTCATACACACTTCTCATGTTTGAGGTTGAATATCATCACTGCATATATTCTACCACATAGAAAACTCTATGTCTGTGAGTGTATATACCCTAGAGGTCAGAACTAGCTGATGGCTTTCCAGAAAAAATGAAACTTTAAATGATGCAAAAGTTGTCCTTTCCTCAAAATAAAAGGTTTTAAATCAATACAAAGGGATGCAATACCAGTGGAAACTGAAAGATGCCATGAAGTTAAATCTCAGAAAGGACAAGTTCAACTTCATAACTGAAGGCTGCTGATGATTTCTTCTCTCTCTCCTTGAATAATCAAATGCAAATGCCTTTTAGCAATGGTAGCATTCAAATCCCACAAAAAATCAAGTAGTGTGCCCTTAAGGAGCACCTCCATTGGCACAAACTGTAAAACCTGCTGGGGTGCATCAGAGTTAACCAAAGCGCTCAACAATTCATTCACATTCTGCAGATACTGGAAAACTGGGTTTGGAAGGTCTTGATAACCAACACAAAGCAGAACTGCACAAGTCTTCAGGGGCTCGGAAGAGGTGGGACAAGAAAACGTGATGAATCTAAAACAGCTGTGGAGTACAAAGATCAAACCAGCCATAAATCTTGTAAAACAAGAAAGTACAGGCAAAATCATAATATCTCCTGTATGAAGCTGCTGCAATGAATGTAGAAGGCAGTCCAAAAATAACTGCTGGTAAGCTGGGTCTCCATCATGAAGCAATGAACAGCTAAAAGTCATGAGTTCAGCTGATTCCAAGAGCTGAACTTCCAATGGTATATGTATTTTGACATGTTGGAGAGCTGGAAAACCCACAAGCAGGCACTTTACTTGGTTGCTGGGTTCTACATCCTGCTCATCCTGAAGGCATTTTGTAAGGCTAAACACCTCAGAAAATACCAATTCTTCAGAAAAAATGTGACAAGAACAACAATACTGCTGTTTTGGCCTAAACTTGGAATCCAAATTCAAGGCTCCTCCCAATGACTTTTCAATTGCTTCATTAAGAGCCTTTAAAATTTCACCATCACAGAAAGGAGAACAGTTTACCCTTGGCAGTTTCTTTCCCTGTAAAATCTGCCATAAGTGACACTCAAGATTGGAAGCTGTCCCTTCTAAAAGAGCACTTTGCCCAGGATGATATGCAGCATGTTCTTCAGCCCAACTATTAAAGTACCCTTTGGCCACCTTATCTTTCCATGAAAGGGTTTCCAGCATTTTCCTTTCATTGTAGGTTTTAAAATATCTGTTCCTCTGCCCAAACCATTTTGTATTTGTACTACAACCAATATTAGATTTTTTCACTAGCCAATTATTTCTGGAAAGAGGCTTCAATTGAAACTTTTGCATGAAATACTGAACAGCATAGTCCCTTAAACTATTCAGCTTTGCTTTTTCCCCTTCTCCCATGCACTCAAACAGACGAATGTTCTCGGAAATAGTCTCTAGCTGGTATTTATGAAAGAACACACAACATTCTTCATGTCTTTTAAGAAAAGATTCGGGAATCATGTGATGGGGAAAGAGAGCTTTCCTGGTCATTTCAGGCCCAAAATTCAGCACCATCTTAGATAAAAGAGGATAGATTGCCTCTCTTCCCTTATAGTAGAGACATACCACATAGACTTCTGAGTTTCCTGCCTTGCTGGTAGCAGGTTTGAAAACATGGACTTTGTCAAAAGAACAGTTTAGCAGGTACATCAGGTTTATGGAACAATGCTCAAACAAAGTAAACATCTTCAGAACAAAAGAGCCACCACTTCCAAGAGTCATCAGAGCAGTGACAGCTTCACAGTAATGCAAAGAAGAGACTAAAGCTTCTTGTTCACCTGGGTTTCCTTGGCAATCAAAACTTCCATCTGCAGTGATCAAGTGAATGGTATCCATGCTGCTTATGAAATTCTGAAGTCCAGTCAGATATTTCAAGGTCATGATATCGCCGGTGTTATCTGGACCAAAGTACCAGCAACGTAAGGTATTTGCAATAAGTCGGTCATCCATAATCATCATAAGATTGTCATTTGCTTCATGGTATGGATTCAAAGTATTAGCCACCCAACTCCAATCACAGGGGAATCGATGGGATTTTAAGTAGTGATTGAGACTAGCTATAAAAGCTCCAGGAGCTTCACAAAGGTGTAGAGAATTCAGTTTTCCCTTCTGAAAAGCTTCCTGTGGAATAAGTGGAAAGCTACACAAAATTTCATGAAACTTACACCATGCTTGAGTACAAAGTTCAGCGTTCACAGATTTTCTCACATGAGAAATTATTTTCCCAGCTTTATTAGTGAAAGCCGTGTGCTCATGCCACTCATCCAATTTCTTATCACTCAGTAGGTTTTTCACTTCATTTAGGGAGCTCTTCAAATCAAGAAACACATTGAATTCCGTGTGGTCACAGGTGAAAATCTCACTGGAATCTGGTAACTGCCACTCATCGTTAAGTGGCTTGCCATAAGAAAAGTTCTTGGCAAAGAGTTCAAAAATATCAGCAAGAACATCTGGGCTGAATGTCTCAGGACTTGAACCCAGTGGTAGCTTTCTGCACTTACTCATTTTCAAATTAAATTAAAATCTAGAAAAAGAAAACACACAATTAAATGAATCAAATTTATTAGTGAGTGAAAACTCATCCACAGCAAACTGGATCACAATCATGACAACCCACAAAAAATGGGAAGACTAATGTCAGCACAGTTCATTACATGATGAGGCAATCTGGAATGAAGAATAAAGGCTTTGCTATCCGATAGACCTGGGCTCAAATCCCAGCACTGCCATTTACAGCTTAGTAAGAGGCTGTGGGCAAATAACTCTACATCTCAGTTTCTTATTTAAAAAATTGAGGTATCATTTTTTTAGATGAGGATAAAACATGCTAGCATATAAAAAGCATATACCAAAAAATATTCATCAGTGACTGGCAGCTCTTATTACCAAAGTAACGCACCGAGCTCCTCTCCAAAGTTCTCCTCTACCCATCACTGAGACACTGCCCACAGGGCCCCAAACACTTACTTAGACTAAGATTCATCCCTGAACGTGACCTTTGATCAAACTCTAACAAGTGACTTTTAGCTTTTTTTAGCTCCCTCCAAATCTCACTTCCTTCCAGGAGAGGTTCCCGCACCTGAACCCAGCACTGGTCCTGTTACCAGACCTCTCTGACACCACCCACTTACTCACCTACAAAGATTGCCAAATATATCCTCTGTCCAGATCTCACTCTCTTGCTAAATCACACACTTTGGTGGTACCAAATCGCCTTTGCAGGCTACCAGCAAACACTCATCACCATATTGCTTGTCAACTGTGGTGTACCTGACAGGTTAGCCTCCTGATCAATGTTGAAACTGACCTATAGTTCACCCTGGCATGTCTCTAAACTAGATTCCTGCTTTATATGGCTGGTCAGACAGCTCCATGCTTGTATTATAAAATATTAATTTTTTGCACAAAAACTTAATACACTTTGATAGAATAATTTTAAACTGAAGAAATATCCTTAACGAATATACAAATTACAAATAGTAACCCTACATTCTGTGTTCTAACACTGCCTAAGAAACCAAAAACATCTGTCCAATGGAAGGGGATGGGGTACAAGAGAAAGAAGCAAAGCTTAATGGCATAGTGTTGGAAAAGTTCTAAATTCCAGCAGATACAGCAATGAGTATTACACGGTACTTGCTGGCACAATGTTAATCAATAGGTGCTTCAGTTCATGACTACTGCATTTACTTAGCATGTTCAATACATTCTACACCAGCCTGAAGATTAAAATGGGAGATAAAGGTGAGCGGGCAATACAATAAACAAAATAACAGCCAGAAGACTATTCTATTAGCATTTGTACTCTTCTCTTAACACACTTTTTCATCCTTCTACTTTTTTTTTTTTTTTTTTTTAAGCTGTACGTGGGCCTCTCACTGTTGCCTCTCCTGTTGCAGAGCACAGGCTCCGGACGCGCAGGCCCAACGGCCATGGCTCACGGGCCCAGCCGCTCCACGGCACGTGGGATCTCCCCGGACCGGGGCCCGAACCCGTGTCCCCTGCATCGGCAGGCAGACTCCCAACCACTGCGCCACCAGGGAAGCCCTACATTTTATTTAAATTATTTATAAGTACAGCAGAAACTAACACACCATTGTAAAGCAATTATACCCCAATAAAGATGTTAAAAAAATTATTTATAAGTCTGTCTACTCTACTAGCTTGTAAACTTCTTAAAGTAACAAGTATCTTCTTAGCCATTTCTGTTTGCCACCATATATTTACACATTGCACAAAAATTGCGGATAATCACAGTTACCCATTAATATATTTTTCTTACCTTAGATTTTTTTTAACTGTTAGAAGCTATATTAGACAAACTTCTGAAAGATGGCAAAAAGAACGCATTCACTAAAATCCTAAATAAAAGTAAATAAGAGTTTACTACAACAAGTTATTCTGTCCTAATTCACACTTTGCTAACTGGAAACTACAACTTTTAGATTTCAACTATATTCTATTTTGGAAAAAGTCTGATTTTAGTCATGAACTTCACATATTAATTAATGGTTGTAGGTAAGCTCTGAAATCTTACTTAAGCTAATAGGTAATTATTCTCACAGGAAAACAACTAAAGTGATTCAAACACTCCATTGTTCTTCCCAACTATACCTGTGGAACACAGACCAAAATTATATATTTATATATAAATTGTATATTATATTGAATAATGTTCAGGTCAATAATCCACAAATTATCCAAACATTGTTTCCTACTATCAAATTCCCAGAATCCAACTGCTTCTCACCCACCTCCAGCTATCAGCCTCCTGATTGTAGACACTGTCAACTCTCTCCTGGATTACTCCCATAGCCTTCTCACTGGTCTCTTTGCTTCTACCCTTGCCTCTTACATTCTATTCTGAAACATACCCACCACAGTAACTTTGTAAGACCTAAATTAGATTGTATCCCTGCTCTGCTCAAAACTGGGCTGCAGTGGCTCCCCATCTCAAAGTAAGGGCCAAAGTCTTCACAGTAACTTACAAGGCCCTTGAAGATGTCTGTCCTCCACCCCCACTCCATCTCTAACCTCATTTTCTAATACTACCCCTCTTACTAATTGTGTTCCAGCCACACAGGCTCTCTTGCTGTTCAGGTAAGACCTCAGACAGACTGCAAGGGGAAAGTCTGTCTATGCACGAGTTAGTCCCTCCGCCTGGAATGCTCTTCCCTCAGATATCTGCATAGTTACTTCCCCTACCTCCTTCAAGAATTTACTCAAGTGTCACTTCCTCTGTGAAGCCTACCCTGACATCCTAATTTAAAATTGCATCTTGCATTACCAATGGTAAAGTAAAGGTAAGAACCTTGCTGTATTTTTTTTTCTTTTTTCCATGGCACTCTTTTCCTTCTAACACATAATTTACTTATTTATGTTTACTGTTAACTGTCTTCCCAAAACTACAACCTAAGCTCCACATGGCAGGGATCTTTGTTTTCTTTACTCACTTATCATTCCAAGAAGTTAGAACAGTAAGCACTCAGTACACAGTAAGCACTCAATAAGTATTTATCGAATAATTGAAGGGATATCAGATTAGCACAAAAGGCACTCCTCCGACTAGGTTCTGAATGTCTTAACAATGCACTTCAACGTCACTCTAGCACCGCAATGCTTAACAACAAAAATGCTTGTGGTTTACAGGATATAAGGTAAAAGTTTCCAGTATGTGTTCCTCTGTCCCTCTCATTAAGCACTCCAAAGAGCTTTGTGGCACTGTAATTCTGCTACGAGGGTATTACCATTCTTGTTTTGCAGAGTCGAGTAGGGAGTCATGTAGACCCCCTGCTCAAAGCCACGAAGAGAATACCCGCAAAATTCGCCGGCCAGCACAAAACCCGCAATATCTCATATACAATTGTTACTCCTCCAACCAACACTTAAACGAAAGAGTTTTGGAAGTGTTTCCGCCAACTCCTCCTCCTCCTAGAAACGGTGAAAATAATGCCTAGTGTGTATCCAGCGCTTTACTTTGGGCGAGGAGCACCCAAGACCTAGTTTCCTCTGGTGGAAGTGAGTCCCAAGCTCCATTCGAACGGCCCGGTCCCTGACCCGGAGGAACTTCAGTTCCAGCCCCTGCCTAACCCACTGGAAAGTCGAAGGAGGACCCGGGCTCGGAACCAGGGCCTGGATTACCTTCGCTCACGCCCACCTCAGCCCCCAGACTCTACAGAGGCTGCGCTTCACTCCCTCTCCTCACTCGAGGAGGGCATTCTCCACTTCCGCTCGTGGGGATGATTTCCGGGAGCGTCGCTCCTTCAGGCCTTCTGTGTCCCCGACACAGTGAAGGGAGATGGCGCGCCGGGAGGCCGGGAAGGAGGCAGGGACCTGCCCTCCTTACTCTAGTGCTGCAGGACACACGGAGCAGAAGCACTCCTCCAGGCTGCGCCGCCGCCGAAAGTCGGCAGACGACGGCCCGAGAACGCTGACACATGCTCGCGCATGCGCCTCAAGGCCCGGCTGGCGTCACACGTCAACGTTACGCACGCCAGCGACTCTCGCAGCGCCGAGACCTCGGCTCTCTAGGTTTCGTTTCTCCTCAGGTGCAGAAGCTGGGAAACTCCAGCCTCCCGCCCCAAGGCTGCTACGGCAACTGCGCGCACAGAGGGAGCGTCCTTTGGCCCTGCCCCCTCGAGAGTGGATGCGTGGGATGGGGCGGGGCCAATCTGTCCGGGACACGCTGGCCCCGCCCACCTGGGCCCTGGGCAGAGGTTTTCTTTTGCCGTTGGGTAGAATTGAACTCCTAGTACTGCTTGACTTCAAACTGGTGCTCAGAAGAACATGAGAAAAACCAAGCTAGGGAAACTACGAAATAACACTCTGTTATCATAACACATATATTTATAAACCAATAAGAAAAGATAACCTCAGAAGAAAAATGGGAGATTTGAACAGGCCATCCAAAAACAGTAATATAGCCAATAAGGATATAGTACAAAGCTGTTTAACTTTTTAAAAAATAATTAGAAATGTTTTCTTTTCACTCAACTTAGCAAAGATTTTAAAAGATCGATAATAGCTACTTTTGGTGAGAATGTGGAGAAACAGGTTTACATACTGTGAGGAAGAGTGAAAATTGGTACTACCTTACAAAATGGCCTTGCACCTTAGCCCAGCTATTCCCACTCCCAGCAATTTATCTTTAGAAAACAAAGAACTGGCACTCACTTTGGACAAAATGTTTATTACAGCACCTTAATTACATCAATAACAAAACCTGGTTACTCTAAATGTCTGCTATAAGGAAATTAAATTCTTTATGGTACATCCATATAATGAAATACTATGCAGCCATTAATAGGCCATATATGCCAACAGTATTGTGTGAAAATAGAATATAGAACTGTGTGTAGAGTTTGATCCATTTATGTAATATATATATACACACATATATGTATATATACACACATATATGTATGTGTATATATATGTCGATGTATATATGTGTGTGTGTGTGTGTATATATATATATATATATATATACATTTTTTACAAGTCTTCCAGGACATGCATCAGTGGAGAAGAAAGTCTTTTCAAAAAAATGGTGCTAGGACATTTGGATATCTATATGGAAAAAACTTTATTTGGACTCTTACCTCACATAATAAAAATAGATTTCATTTGGATTGCCAATCTACATTTTAAGGATCAAACAATAACTCTTTTAGCAGAAAATATAAGAGGACATCTTCGTAACCTTTAAATAGGCAAAAAGTTTATAACAGGATGGAAAAAGCACTAATCATAAAGAAAAAATATATATAAATTGAACTACATTAAAATTAAGAATGTTGGGCTTCCCTGGTGGCGCAGTGATTGAGAGTCCGCCTGCCGATAGGGGACACACGGGTTCATGCCCCGGTCCGGGAGGATCCCTTGTGCCGCGGAGCGGCTGGGCCCATGAGCCATGGCCGCTGAGCCTGCGCGTCCGGAGCCTGTGCTCCGCAACGGGAGAGGCCGCAACAGTGAGAGGCCCGCGCACCGCAAAAGAAAAAAAAAAATTAAGAATGTTTATTCATCATAAGACAGCACTGAGAGTGAAGAGGCAACCTATAGAGTGAGAGAAGATATTTACCATACGAATATGTGACAAAGGACTTGTATCCAGAGTATATAACTCCTACAAATAAGTGAGAAAAGATGTCCCAGTGGAAAAATGGGCAAAGACCAGAAAAAAACTTCAAAAAGATGGTATCCAAAAGGCCAATAAACATATGAAAGATGCTTGACCTCATGTTTTGGGGCAAATGTAAACAAAACCCAAAATGAAATACAATTACACATCTACTAGCTAAAATGAAACACTGAAAATATAATTGTTGGAGAGTTTGAGGGGTGACCAATGGAAAGCTGTTTGTAAGAAAAAGATCTTCCAAGATCTTCCAAACTCATGGGTTGTTTGCCTTTTTCAATTTTTTCGAGGTATAATATATACAGTCAAATGTTCAGATCTTAAGTGTACTACTCAACCATTTTTGCCAAAGGCCTATTAAATATTCCAGAAATTTCCCTCGAGCCCCATCCCAATCTCCCACCCCCAAGAAGCAACCATTAATCTGCTTTCTAACACTATAGTTTTGTCTGTTCTAGAATGTCATATAAATTCTATCATTACAGTTTATAATTTTTAGTTTCCAGTCCCTTTCCATTCACTGTAATTTTTTTTTTATATTGTAGGGGAGAAAAAGAATCTCTTCTACCCTTCTAGGTTCTTGGCTGGGGCTCTGTAACAAAAGATATACTTGACGAAAGAAAGGCATATAAATTTATTAATGCTTTTTGTGACATGGAAGCCTTCACAAGGAAATGAAGATCTGAAGAAACTGTTTTTACACTAGGATTTTTTTTTTTTTTTTTTTTTTTATTTTGGCTGCATTGGGTCTTCGTTGCTGTGCTTGGGCTTTCTCTAGTTGCGGTGAGCGGCGGCTACTCTCCGTTGCGGTGCGCAGGCTTCTCATTGCAGTGGCTTCTCTTGTTGCAGAGCACGGGCTCTAGGCGTACAGGCTTCAGTAGTTGTGGCATGCAGGCTCAGTAGTTGTGCCTCGTGGGCTCTATAGAGTACAGGCTCAGTAGTTGTCACACACGGGCTTTGTTGCTCCATGGCATGTGGGATCTTACCGGACCAGGGCTCAAACCCATGTCCCCTGCCTTGGCAAGCAGATTCTTAACCACTGCACAACCAGGGAAGTCCTATACTAGGTTTTTATACTAGGACCTGAGTGTTTTTACATAGGTTTGATGAGAAGTGGAAAGTCATGGGAAAATGTGACAAATGAGTATGAGCTAAGAGGGGCAAACTGGGGGAAATTTAGCAAGGTACGTTCATTTAAATTCCTGTTGGAGTCCTCCCATCTTTGGAGATAAGGATGTTTCTTTCCTCCAGGCACAGGGAGGGCATCTCTCACACAAGGTTCTTATGACCTGCTTCAGAGCAAGGTCAGAGAGTCTTTCCTGCACCTACCATTTCTTAAATTCCTTTAGCTTAAAATATTCAGTATGCCAAGACACCATATTTGGTGGTAGTGTGTTCTGAACCCTGACAATATTCATCCATGTTGTCTTCCGTATCTGTAGTTTGTTCCTTTTTATTGATAAGTAGTATGCCATTATATGGATAGACCACAGTTTAATTATCTATTCTCCTACTGATGGACATCTGAGTTCTGTTTCCAGCTTGCGGCTATTAGGAATAAACCTGCTGTAAGCATTCCAGTACAAGACATTTTGGTGAGCATATGTTTTCTTTACTCTTGGGTAAATACCTAGCCGTCATATGGCTGTGTAATGAAGTAGATCAGGGTTTCTCAACCTTAGCATTATTGTCATTTTGAGAATCACCAAGGGAGATGTACGTGGAACTCTCCAAGCAACCCCCAAACAGTTTTCTCAAGTGCTCGCACCATTTTACATCTCTACCCACAGTATGTGAGCATTCTGGTTGCTTCACATCCTCACCAAATTTTGGTGTTGTGAATCGTTATTATTTTAGCTATTGGTGGGAAATGGTTGCTTTTTACATCTGATTCTTAATAAATAGTAATTAAAAACTAAAAGCTGTGGATATTGTTCTTTCATGGGACCAAAGACTAGATAAAGGATATGTAATCGTTTAAACACAATCACTATGTTCCCCAAAGTTTATAATCAGGAATATTCCAAATAACAAAGCTTATAGTGAGCCTGTCTTTACTAAAATAATCACAACATTAACATTTTTTGAGTACATAATATGTGCTAAGCACTGAAAACTGCCGTTTTTCATTTCCTCGTCTCAACAGCTTTATTTGGTCAATATATGTATTGTCCCCTTTTTTTTTTTTTTTTTTTTTTTTTGCGGTACGCGGGCCTCTCACCGTCGTGGCCCCTCCCACCGCGGAGCACAGGCTCCGGACGCATAGGCCCAGAGGCCACGGCCCACGGGCCCAGTAGCTCCGCGGCACGCGGGATCCTCCCAGACCAGGGCACGAACCTGCGCCCCCTGCATCGGCAGGCAGACCCCGAAACACTGCGCCACCAAGGAAGCACCTGTCCCCATTTTATGAACAGGGAAATCAAGGACCAAAGTGATTAAGCAATTTGCTGAACGTCATGCAGTCAGTCAGTAGTGGAGTCAAGGTTCGGACCTAGGTCTGCCTGACTTCAAGGCCAATCTGTTCTGCAGAGAATTCCTAGAAATTGCCTCCAGTAATTTAAAAACAACTTTATAGTCCACATTCATGGCCAGAAATGCTTATAGTAGGCCAGTAATTTTTTTTTTTTTTAAAAAGATGAGTTTTATTCATTTTGTCCTAAAAGCAGGAAGGTAGATTGTCGCAAAGTTTTTAGAAAAGATGAAATATAATGAATGAATGAAATTAGTATTTAAACCTTTGCAAAGTTCAAAGAAAATAACCAGGCCTTGCACTAATGTATTTGCAAATTTGTGTTAAAATGCAGTTATGTGAATGCATTTAGTTTCAACTTTTTAAAATATATTTTGATGATCATACACAGTACCTGAGTGGAAGCTAGCTACAATTAGTTATTCTTTCCAGTTCCTGAGCGTTCCTTATATTCAACTGGCATGACTACAACATAAGTAGCATCCAAGAATTGAAACAACTGGCTCCCTGGCCTCTACTCTGATTATAATTCTGTCAAAGCAAACAAAAACTAAACTGCTTCTGTGATCATTTATCACCAATCAACTTGCTGAGTCTCTAATTACATCCTCAGATTCTGTGAGGTGACAATGTACAAATCGTGGTTCCAAAACCCCAGAGGGAGTTTTCTGGGGTGATGGAAATGTTCTATATCTTGATAGGGGATTTAGGTTAAGAGGTATATGTATCTGTCAAAACTCATCAAATGGTACGATTCAGATTAGCATTTCACTAAATATAAATTCTGCTTTAAAAAAAAAAGAGCCACAAATAAATACTGAGCTCTAGGTTAACCATTTGCATGCTGAAATGTTTAGGGGAGAAGTATACTACATCTGCCCCTTACTTTGAAATGCGCTACACGTAAGATGGGTTGATGGATGGAGAAAAGGACGGATCGATGATAAAGTGAGTATAGCAAAATGTTCACGACTGTAGAATCCAGGTGGTGGAC
The DNA here is from genome assembly GCF_011762595.2 of Tursiops truncatus. NCBI lineage: Eukaryota > Metazoa > Chordata > Mammalia > Artiodactyla > Delphinidae > Tursiops > Tursiops truncatus. The sequence continues at coordinate 14,127,159 of NC_047052.1, forward strand.
ACGTGGCTGTTCACTATGTAATTCTTTCAGCTTTTCTCTTTTGAAATTTTTCATAATAAAATATTGGGGGAAATAAACAGAGATTCACAGCATGAAAGGCAAAAAATGTCATCTCTTTCCACTAAAAAACAAATAAATACATACAATGAGTATCTAGTACTTCCCATTAATGCAGTAAAGAGAGCCTCTAAGTGAGCTTTAGGTGAACAGCTTCGATCTGGTGAAGACCAGGTGAATGTCTTTATGGCTCAGTCATTTGACCCACTTACCTGACTTAGTGAACAGCATTCAGGCTTGGTTTTGACCATTACACAATATTAAACTGTTCCTATTCTTTGTCACATAGTGTTCTGCTTCCTCTCTTCCTTCCACATGGAATGGACTTGTTCAAAGGCAGCAAACTAAGGGAACATTGACACTGAAATTTCAGAAGTCAATAAAGGTTATAAACCTGATAATAAGTCTTCCAATTTCCCTCATGACAATCTTCCACTAGATCTTTAAATTGTATTCTGATCAAAATTCTCATGCAGCACCTTAAACTGTCAAAATACAATGTTAGAAAGAGAAAATATAGTAAAAATTATAACCACTTTGTCTATTCAGCCATTGGTTAGAACTTGTACATGGTGGTATTTGAGGAAAAGTGCTTGAAAACAGCAGCCTATAGTCTATTTTTTTTTCTTACTGTTTGGAAACTAAACAAAAATTATTAAAGCAAATCAACTAATTTTTAAGCATAAATGCAAGAATTTTAAATATCTGATCATTAAAGCAGTTTTTGTCTATCTTTGGTGCTGTAAACATAGCTAAACTTCATTCTGCATTTTAAAATATCCAGGACTAAAACTCAATATGAAATGTCTTCCATAAAATTTATTTTTTAACAATTTATGTTTTTTTCTCATATAGTTAATTTAATGTTAACAGAGTGAGTCACTTACTAAAGGAAGAAAAGTCAAAATGTGTTTTTATATGTTATGAATAGCATTCAAGATTATATTTAAATGAACTTTAAAACAAGATTTATAATACAGTCATTGATAATATGCTGACCTAAAATATGTTTTTACTTAAAATTAATTCTTTATTTTATTTTTGTAGAAATGACCAAAATGACTTTTTTTAAATGTAAGGGTTTAAGAGAGGATGTATATTACCGTGAGATGGTCTCAGGAGGTTAAAAAAAAAATTAGTTGGGAAACACTGACATGTGGAATAGAATACAAGACACGGCCCACCCTTGAAGCATTAAGCAATTCATTGCAGACACGATGTTAAAAAATAAATAACATTATACAACTAAGTACTGTATCGTACAGTACAGGTTAAGTGTTGTAGAAGTCTAAAGAAAGCGGGAACTAGTAATGAAAAGATAGGGGAAAGAGACTTTAATTTTTCCCTTAAAAGGCTGTTATTATTTGGGGAGAGGGAAAATAACGTAAGTGAAAAAACAGGGAAGAGGAAGGATAATTGCAGAAAAGGGACGGAAAGTTAATAAGATTAAAACGCTATATAGGTGGTATCTTAGTTCAGGCTGCTAAAACAAAATACCATTGACTGGGAATCTTAACCAATGGAAATTTGTTTCTCACAGTACTGGAGGCTGGGAAGTCTAAGATCAAGGTGTGGGCAGATATGGTTCCTGGTGAGGGCTCTCTTCCTGGCTTGCAGAAGGCTGCCTTCTCACTGTGTCCTCACAAGGCAGAGAGAGAGTGAGCAAGCTCTCTGGTCTTTTCTTATAAGGGCACTAATCCCATCATGGGGACCCCCCCTCTCATGAACTCATCTAAACCTAATTACCTCCCAAAGGCCCCCATCTCCAAATACCATCACATTGAGGGGGAGGGCTTCAACATATGAATTTTGTGAGGACACAATTCAGTACACAGCAGGTAGTGAAGAACCAGAGTATAGAGGACCATTGAAGCCAGACTGAGGTGCCAGAATCTGCAGCAATAGAACATGGTCAAGAAGAAAAGAAATAACTAAGTTTGGTTCTTAGAGAGTTAGGGATGGTAGAGGAATAGCCAAGCAGAAATATCCTGGAGGGAGTTTGAAATCAGTGGGTGGCTGAAGTTCAGGTGAGAAAACTGAACTGAGGTAACACTCAACCCTGTGAATTTTTAAGTACTTTGTTATTATTTATTATTAACATCCATTATGATACTTCATTCAGAAGTGAAATCCATACCAAAAGTTGTTAAAAGCACTAGCCCTGGGGATTCTTTCTGTTAACAGCTCACCTAACACTGTCCCTCCTTGGGCTCAATACGGCTTCTCTTTTTGAACGGTTAAGCATATCAGCTCTAGCATCTGAGTGCCTAGATTAAAATCTTCATCTAGAGCTCTGTGACCTTGGGCAAGAAAAATCTCCAAGGGTCTCACTGAGGATTAACAAATAAATGTAAAGTGCTTAGTACAGGGTTTTTGCACTTAGCCCATATCTGACAAATGTTACCTGCTCCTGAAAAATGTCTATTCTTTTCTGGAAGATAGGGTGCTAAATTCAGGCCCTCCTTGCAGAGTGTTCCTTCTTTTGCTGTTTCTTTTTTATTCAAAATCCTTAATAGAGCAGGAGAGGAAAAGAGGGAGGGAGACTAAGGAAGAGAAAGGGAAAACTGAGAAGACAATTGAGACCAAATTATTTCACATCTGTCACTGAGAAGCTGCCAGATGTATCTGCTTTCTCTCTTCAACAATTTCGGCAGGTTTTAAAGAACAGAAAGAGGGCCAGCTGTAAAATGAATGAGCACACGAATCAACATGGCTGCATCTCAAAAACAGTGTAGAATGATAAAGGCAAGTGGCAGCAGTTTTACATTGCTTTACCATTGGTGTAATGTTTGAAAACACACGTAACAATTCTGTTTAATGTTTACTGATACAAACATAGTAAAAATATAAAAACACAGATGAGGAAGATGCACACTATAACTTCCAGAGAGTGGTAAGCTCTGGGAAGACAGGAGGGATGGGAAAGATGCACAAAAGGGACCTCGACTGTATCTGTAATGTTTTTATTCTTTTTATTAAGCACTGAAGCAGTGGCAAAATATTAGCACTTTAAAAATCTAGGTAGTAGATACATGGGTGTTATATTATTCTCATTACTTCTTTGAATGTCTGAAATATTCCCTAAAAATTTTAAACATAAAAAAGAGGACAATCTGCCTCATTGTTAAATCCATTCAAACTCCCACACACTGTAGAAATCGAGTTGTTCAGCTAAATCACACGTATGAATGATTTTCAGGAATGAGTCTGCTTCTCAGAATCAATTTGAAAAGAGTATAATGAATCTATTAAAAATAGGTTATGTTTTGTGTCATGTTTATGTTACCAAAAGAGATTTCAAATTCTGATATCTCGTTTGAATTACACATACTACCATATTATTGAGTTTTTCTTTCATTTTATTTAATTAACAGTTGATAGTAAGACCACATTACAATTTGCGGGTGCTTTGTAATTAACAGATTGGTTGTGTACATCTTAAGATTGTATATACCTTAAGAGTGTGTATACCTTAAGATCACCAATGGGTTTCATCACAGGGGCAAACCCTGATTGATGGTGGCTGCCTAGAGTGCTGTGTTGAGCCAATTGTGAAACAATATCTGGGCTCCACTGGACAGGCAACAATCAGCTAGGGAGGTATGTCAAGGGCAGAGTGGTAGAATGGGGCCCTGTGTGTCCCACTGATACTCCTGACACTTTCCTGATTCTCCTTCTCCCTCTTTGTTTTTTCTCCATCTACCTTCACCTACCCCTTCTATCTTGGTGCTTCCAAGAATTTCCCCTCCCTCATTCCCCTTGATCTTCACTCAGCCTGCAACAGTCCCTGGCTGATTTCATCTTCATCCACAGCAGCCCTACATGCTGATGAGTTCCTCCTCTTCTGTTTACCTGTGAAGCCTTCCCAGATCCATCTGGGCCAGGTGAGACACCCGCGCCCCGCTTTCATCCCCATGGCATGCACAGAGCATTTATCTCTCAGTATTCCAACTGTTTGTTTACCCATCTATCTCTGCTGTTGGGCTTTGAAAGAACAAGCCTGGGTCTTATTGATCTCTGCACTCCCAGCTTCTGGCACACAGTGAGCAATCAATAAATGTTTGTTAAATGAAAGAATGATTTAATGAATGGTGTCCTTATTTCGCAGAAAAGGAAACAGACTCAGAAGTTGGGGTTTTCTCAAGGTTTTCCCTCCTCCGAAACATCCCCATCTTTCCTCTAGAACAGAGGTTGACAAACATTTTCTGTAAAAAAGCCAGATAGTAAATATTTTCAGCTTTGTGGGCCATAAGGCCACTGTCACAACCATTTAACTCTGATGTTGTAGCTGGAAAGCAAACATAGACATGGCTGTATTGAAATACAATTTTGTTACAAAAGCAGGCAGTAGGCCAGATTTGGCCCATAGGCCATAGCTTGGGGACCTTGCTGTAGAAGATGGTAAAATAGACACTCCTATGTCTCTGGTTCCTTCACTGAACATCCTCTCTGCCTCAACCCAAATCCCAGAATCCTGATTCCAGTGTATCCATAGTCCCTGTTGGAGTTAGGTCGACAATCCCTTCATACCTCCAAACCAAGGAGTTGAGGAAGGCTTATGAGAAAACTGGCCGCAAAGCTGGTATCAGAAGGGAGGAGAGGACCTTGTTGACAATGGCTCTCAAGAGACCTAGAGGAATCCAAGCCCAACTGATCCACATCCTCCTTGATCACTTGTTTTGGGTTTTTTTTGTTTGTTTGTTTTTCGGTACGCAGGCCTCTCACTGTTGCGGCTCTCCTGTTGCGGAGCACAGGCTCCAGACGCGCAGGCTCAGCGGCCATGGCTCACGGGCCCATCCGCTCCGCGGCATGTGGGATCTTCCCGGACCGGGGCACGAACCCGCGTCCCCTGCATCGGCAGGCGGACTCTCAACCACTGTGCCACCAGGGAAGCCCCACTTGTTTTGTTTTTGTATCCATTCAGCCAGTCTGTGTTTTTTGGTTGGAGCACTTAATCCATGATCACTCATTTTTGAATCCCCTTAACATTTCGAAATGAAAAGAGGTCCATTTCTTGGGTGCAGTGGACAAAGAAGAAAGTGGAACGAATAACTCCTTTCTATTCCCCCAACTCCCTTTCTGTGTTTCCAAATGACTAGTCTTTTTCTCTTCCAGAGACTACCTCAAACTTCTCCCACTCTTCTCATATTTCCTACCCTATCGTCCTCTCATTCACTGTCAGGAGATGACCTCATCTCCTTCACTAAGGAAATAGAAGCCATCAGAAGAGAACTCCTTCAGAATTCTGCCACTCATCCCAAACTTATCTGTACCCACTCTCTACTCCTTTTTTTTTAAATTTATTATTTATTTTTGGCTGCATTAGGTCTTCGTTGCTGCGTGCAGGCTTTCTCTATTAGTGGCGAATGGGCGCTACTCTTTGTTGCGGTGTGCAGGCTTATTGTGGTGGCTTCTCTTGTTGCGGAGCACAGGCTCTAGGGCATGCGGGCTTCAGTAGTTGTGGCACGTGGGCTCAGTAGTTGTGGCTCGCAGGCTCTAGAGCGCAGGGGTGGTAGTTGTGGTACACGGGCTTAGTTGCTCCACGGCATGTGGGATCTTCCCGGACCAGGGCTCGAACCCGTGTCCCCTGCATTGGCAGGCGGATTCTCAATCACTGCGCCACCAGGGAAGCCCCTCTCTCTATTCTTTCTTTTAACATTTTATTTCTTTTTTAAATTCTTTTCCCATTTAGGTTGTTACATAATATTGAGCAGAGTTCCCTGTGCTATACAGTAGGTCCTTGTTGGTTATCCATTTTAAATATAGCAGTGTGTACATGTCAATCCCAAACTGCCTAACTATCCCTTCCTCCCTCCCTTCCCCCCTGCACTCTCTATTCTTCCTGCCATAATGCAATAGGTGTCTAAGACTAATCCCTCCTTCTCTCCTCTGTGTCCCGGGTCTTTCCACCTTCTCAGGGAATGTGATTCCATCAATCATTTCTCTCTCCTGTATCTCTCGGTCTCTCTCTCTGAACTTCATCCCAAAGGCACAGAGGAGCCTCTCTCCTGGTTCCATCAACATTTACATATGCGTGTCTCTACCATCTTGAAAATAAGTCTCTCAAACTCGTGACTTGCTCCAATCATTGTCCTATCTCTCCCCTACTTCCTTCATGGCCAAATTTCTTGAAAGAGCTGTGTGATCATGGTTTTCACTTCATCATCTCCCAGGAATTCTTCAACTCATGAAAAACGTTTCTCCTCTCTCATATCCCTGAAACTCTCTCCTTGAAGACCTGAAATAACCTTGTTTGTTGTTACATCCAACCTGGAATTCTTTGCCCTTATCTTTACTGAACTCCTGACACTATTCAACACTGTGGTTTTCCTTCTTCAAACATTCTCTTTCTGTGACTTTGACAACAACCTCCTGGTTTTCCTCTTATGCTCATTCTTCCTTAAGCTTCTCTGTAGGCTCCAGTACCACTGTCTATGCATTAAATGTTGGTGTCCTCAGAGTTCTCCACTAGGCCTTCTATTCTACCCTCCTCAGTCTACATGCTTCCCTAGGATGTCTCGTCAAATTTCCAGGCAATCCTTAAATAACTTGATGATTCTCAACGTTACTTGTTCAACCCAGAGCTCACTGCTGAGGCTACAGCCAGCTGGCCAACTGCCTAACAGAATTAGAAATTATCCCTCTTCTCCTTTATTCACCACATCCAGTCCCATCTTTACAAAGCATTGTCTTGACCCCACCATCCCAGCCAGCTACCTCCCCTTTTCTTCAACCCATATGCAACAGCGTTTCTTGAAAATTCTCTTAAACTCTTCAATCAAGCTTACTACTATACAACGCCATTGAATCAGCTCTTGTCAAGATCACTCATGACTCCTGCATTGCTAAAGGCAGTGGACAATTTTCAAGTCTCATCTTACTTTGATCTCTCAGCAGCATTTGACACAGTTAGTCACCTACTTTTCCTTAATATCCATCCTTCACTTGGCTTTTCAGACACCACCTTCTTCTGGTTTACCTCCTTCCTCACTGACTTTCCTTCTCAGTCTTCTTTGCTCATTTCTCCTTTCTCCCTGACACTTAACATTGGGGTTAACAAAGGCTCATTTCTTGGCCCTCTTCTCTACACTAATCCCCTGAGAGATCTTATCCAATCTCAAGCCATAAATGTCATCTCTAGATCTATGATTCCTAGATATATATATATCTCTTCAATCCAGACCTCTCTTCCAACCTCTATTCTCTTATATACAACTGCCTGCTCAACTTCTCCACTTAAATGCATCCTAGGCATCTCTGATCAAACCGAGATCCAATTCCAGTCCCAAACACCTCTCTGCCCACAGCCTTCCACATGTCAATAGATGGGAACTCACTCTCCCAGTTGTACAGGCCCAAACCTTGGTCTCATCATATACAAGTTAACTCATTTCCTTTTACAATGCTTTCTCCATTTGTGTCTTTTTACCATGGTTTCAAGAATTTTTTTTCAAGAGGGCTCCTAGGTACAAAGTTTGAGCAAGCTTAAAAATGTCTCCTTTATTCTCAAAGGATATTTAGACTTTCTTTCCCTCGTAAGTTTGTAGAATTTGTTCCATGATCACCTGGTAATGAGTGTTGCATTAGTTCTTCTTTCCTGACCTCTCCATTCATCTTGTGATTTGTTGAATTTCATCACTGAAGTAGGTGGGTTTTTTTTTTTTTTTTCAAACTCTTTTCTTATTGAATTCATGTTAATTTCCTCTGTAGCTCAAAGCAATTGCAGGGAACTTTAACTAGCTTCCTTGTTTTTTTGTTTTTTTGTTTTTTTTGGCATCTATTTTACGCCTGCTGTGCTCATTTAACTTTTTTTTTAACATCTTTATTGGAGTATAATTTCTTTACAACGTTGTGTTAGTTTCTGCTGTATAACAAAGTGAATCAGCTATATTCATACGTATATCCCCATATCCCCTCCCTCTTGTGACTCCCTCCCACCCTCCCTATCCCACCACTCTAGGTGGTCAGAAAGCAGAGAGCTGATCTCCCTGTGCTATGCAGCTGCTTCCCACTAGCTATCTATTTTACATTTGGTAGTATATATATGTCAATGTTACTCTCTCACTTCGTCCCAGTTTACCCTTCCCCCTCCCTGTGTCCTCAAGTAACTCTTCCTTTCATTTCACTCACCTGCAGAATGCTTCCTTAGTTACCATGTTGCTTCATGTTGCTCATGCTTCAAATGTACAGCGCTACCCAGTTCTTCATTCTGCTTTGTAGAAAGAGGATGACAACTTCTTAACCTTATCTAGGACCTTTTTTCCCCCCTTCCAGCTACATTCTGAGGCCAGGGAACTGTATTCTGTCCACTTTCCTATAGCCTGAGGGCAGGAACTTGGGAACGAGCTTGGCAAACTTCCTGCAGCCTTTGGTATAGGTCTGGGCTTACCTTCTCTTCTAAGATTTTGTCAACGTCCAGGCTGGGGTACCCCCTTTCCATGGGGGTGGGGGGAGGAGCGGGTGTTCCCGGGCTTCATCTCAGTTCCCTGACTCATCATGGAATCCTGGCAGATGATAACACCTGGGGACTTTTCCTGGCTCAGGAAAACCTGAGATCATAGGTGGAAACCTCTACCCTTGGAAGAGATTTCCTTGCCTTTTCTCTAAGTTCCCTACTCCCAATTTTGTCAGCTTCTATTCAAATGAGGGGCGTTGGTGGGAATTCTCAAGGTTTTGCACCTTCCTTCCTTTCTTTGTGTCACTCTCTGGAAAGGGGAGAGGGGGATGTAAGTCACACCAGAATCTGCTCTTCTTTGTCGGGCGCTCTTCAGTCTATAGCATGAGGACAAGGTCTTTTCCTTGTTTGGTTGTTGCTGGCAATTATTTTTAACTGGCTTATTTCACTGAGTGATGGGGACAGTGATTCTGGAAGCAAAAAAGTGGTTTTTTTTAATTGTTTGGAGACTGGCCATTTCACTCTACCATCCTTAGGGACAGGGTTGGGTGGGGGAGGAGATGAAATGTGGTGAACTTACACAGACCCCAGCCTGGTGGCAGCGGCAGGCTCTTCTCAGGGAGCCTGGTATTTTTTTTTCGAAGGATATCTAGCTACCACAACCCTCATTTACTCTTTCTGCTGCCCTGTGTTTTCTCAGCAAGGAGTAGTGTCACCCTTAACACAGAAAGGGCTTCTATTGTACTTGACTTTAGAACAGAACAAGTGGGAGAACCAGGAGGCTGCTCCCCACTCAGCAACCAGGCTCAGGAAGGAAGCGGCCCAGCAGTGTGAAGGAGTGGAGATGAGAGCAGGCGGGCTGAGCCCCAGGCACTGTAATAAAGACACAGCGTGACAGAAGGAGACGGGTGGGAAATCCGGGCTTGGGCAGTGGTCTTGGGATGGAGTGGGGGAAAAGACGGAGGTGAGATGGGTGGGAGATCTGCAAATCTGACATCTCCCATCATCACCCAAGGTCCACAGCTGCCAGTGGCAGAAAACCAGCATCCCCAAGGAGCAATGAAAACATGGTAACTGAGCATTGGAGCTTCGAATTAGTGAGCACATCCCAAGAAAACTCTGACACAATGGGCTTTGGCCTCAGAAGGCAGAAACCTTTTAAGTGCCAATGATCATCACCCTGCTCTTCATCTTAGGCTCTGTCTCGGTGATGGATGGCCACCTGCATAGTGCCCTGGCATTTCGAAGCACAAAATAATTGGCTGCAGAAGGCTGTTGGATGCCTTTGTGGGAAGGAAGCTGCAAAAACAAATTCTATCAACTCAAATATTTTTTGATATTTTGAATCGGAGAGCACAAATTCTGTTATTTGACTTCTCCACGATATGAAATTTTTCTTTACTATAAAACCAAAAAGAGTAAAATGAAAACAGCCCTCCATATTTAGCAGTTAAATAGCCATTTGCTTTAAAGAGATTTTTGGATGTTTTTTGTTCCCCTCTGTATCATCCCTGTAAAGGGCATAGAGTTCTCCACTTCTTTGAAGAAACTGAAGCAACAATAACCCAAGAGTATAGAGTTAGCAGAGCTGTGAAAGCTTAGTAACAGTAGCTACACTTTATTGATATTGCTAATATTAGTCAATGCACGAATGAATATTAATATAGTTAAACTTAATGCTGGCACTGGGTTACTCATTTAGTCCTCGCAACAACCAGATTATTACTATTATCTCTATTTTACAGAAGAGAATGTGACTTGAACAGGTTCAAGAGCTTGAACAAAACCACACAGCTAGCACCTGGTGAAGTTAGGACAAGACACAGGTCATCTGACCTCAGAGCCTCTTCAGTCACCGCGTGCCTGCCTAGTTATCTATTGCTGCGTAACAAACTAGCCCAAAATTTACTAGCTTAGGGGTGGAACTTCCGGAATGGTGGAGGAAAACTTAGTGGCTTAAAACAACATCTGTTATCTTATGGGTTTTGCGGGTAGGGAATCGGAGCACAGCTGGGTACCTCTGGCTCTGGGTCCCTCCCAAGCCTATAATCAAGGTATCAGCTGGGACTGCAGTATCTCAAGGCTCAAGTAGGAAAGGATCTGCTTCCAAGCTCACGCCCATGCTTGCTGGCAGGATTTAGCTCCTTGCTGGCCCTTGGCCAGATGCCACCCCGAGTTCCTTGCCCCATGGACCTCTCCATAGGGCACAACGTGGCAGCTTGCTGTATCAGAGCAAATAAACAAGAACCAGAGAGAAAGAGTCTGAGCGAGATGGAAGTCCCAGTCTTTTGTAACCTAATTTTGCCACAGTCTGTTCATTAGAAGCAAGAGTCGCTAGATCCAGCTCACACTTAAGGGGAGGGGGTTACACAGAGGATAATTCCTGTGGATGCCAGGAAGTAGTGATCCTTGAGAGCCATTTCAGAAGCCGCCTGTCACCGTGTCCTTCTCCAGTAACTGCCCCTCTCCCATCACTCACAGGGGCAGGCTAAATGGTATGATTGTATAGTGTGACTGTGACCCCCTAGCCACAGTCCAGAGCTCGACACCTGACCCAAACCTGGCCAGTTAGATACTTCCCCCCACGGGAATTCAGAATTACAATCCAGAGACCCTGGTTGGTTTCTAGGAGAGGCTTGAAATGAACTGAAATTAACAGGAGCTATGAGCAGCCATCTTCGGCTGTGCTCCAAAATAAGCAGAGAGCGCCACGTATGAGGGGGGCGGCGGGGAAGGGGAGGAAGACAGAGAGAGACAGACAGATAGATAATGCTTCCTCCCCTGGCTTTGAGAGGTACAATAAGAAGTTTAGGTTTCTGTCACGTGTAACCAGGGGTGATAGTCATAATACTTAACCACCGATAAGGCGCAAATGCCAACCAATCCGGAGGGAACTCACCATAAACACCGAGTGCAGCCCACTGCTGGACTCTGGGTGCTCATCAGCTCTTGCCCACCCCCCACCCCACCAAAGCTCACCTCTTTCCCACCTCGACCACACTGCTGCCCTCTGAGAGGCTGCAGGAAAGTGTGACCTAAGAACCTCAGGATCACCAGAGCAGGACCACGCAGCAGATCACACAAACTGTAGTGCGATCACAGCTTTCCTCTGTAGCCCACTGGGGAGTCAGTATCGCTTTCAGACAACGCACAGATGAGTTTTTGTGATAATGTCAAGTGCGGTTCACTGTGATCCCTGCAGTAACACACACAAGTGGCCTATACAGGGATGGAAAGCTTCCATCTGATCTGCGTGAGAAGGGGCTAGATCCACTAGTGGGTTGTGGGATTTGGGGAACTCGCCACTCCGTCTAAAACAGGAACATGGAGCTCCTTGATACACTCCAGGGACTGGGAACCCCTAGACTGTATGCACAGAGAGTTGTGGGTATTCACAGGTATGTAGGTAACATCAGGTACTCCAAAGACATGATGAAGACAAGACAAAATGAAAGAGGCCAAGAGGTGCTGTTTAGGGAAAGGATTAGGTTTCTTACGACTATTTTTTAAATTAAATCAACTGAGAGTCAGCAAAACCAGTGAATGCTCACCCAGCCTGATTCTGCTCAGGAACAAGGAGTAAACACAGCATTCCTCTCTAGACTCGGAAGAATTTCCACCCTGACTCCTTGTCTCCCCACAATTTTCTTTCTCCATTAGGAATAAACATCAATGAGTGCCATCTGAAAGCTGGTAAGGAATTGATCACTGAAGGAAGTTTTGCCCTGCACATTAAACCAAAATCTGATTTCCTTTTGAGATATCCTGTTGAGTTAAACCTCTGCGTGAGAGCTATACAGTCAGAGGATTTATTTTCCTACGTTAGATATTGTGGATGATTGCTCTGCTTCCTTGTCCAATGAAATATGGGGTAAATTGTTACAATTTGCAACAAAGACAGATTTATGCCCCTGTCTCACAACTGAGTGTGGTGTGCACGTTTCCTTCTTTAAAAAAGTAAGGTATATACTTTGATGCACTGAAGTGGAGATCAATATTCATAATTATAAGTCATAACTCACAATACAAATTTTCCTTGAATCAGGAATTTTTCCCTAGAAGAGATTTTTCTTAAGGTATATGTTACTTTTATAATTAAAGGAAGGAGGGAAAAATATATATATATGTAATTGTCATTTTTTTATCAGAGCTTTAGATGCATTAATTGCAAAATCCCGTCCTACATTACCAATTGGACGTGCAGCAACCACATGTTTCTATGTGGAGATGTCCTTTGGAGGTTCATCATCATCAGGAAGAGTGCATGGTATTTTCTGAGCACTGTGTGCCAGGCACCACACTAAACCCTAGGCATGCATCTGCTCACTGGAGCCTCACAGCAACCCTCCCAATAACTATTATTATCTCCATTTTACGGAAGAAGAAATTGAGTCATCAAAAGGTTCAGAAATTTAACCAAAGGTGCACGTTTAGTAACTGGGAGAGCAGGGATTTGGAACCAGGTCTGTTTTATTCCAGTGTTTACTCTGAACCACTGTCTTTGATCCCTAAACTTGAGACTCTAAAAATATCAAGTTGCCTTAAGCATTTAGTAATATAGTTAGTAACCTTCCAAATAGTCTCACCCAGCATCACCCCGCTCCTTCAACTGGCCTACGTAAAACTTTAAGTACCGTATCAGTTAGCTACTGCTGCAGAGTAAACTCTCCCCAAAACTAAGCAACGTGAAACAGCAAGTACTTGTGATTGCTCGAATCTGTATGGGTCAGCTGAGCAGTTCTTCTGGTCTCTGCTAGACTTACGTAACTGAGGTCAGCTGTGGGTCATGTAGGCAGTCCTGCTGACCTTAATTGGGCTCTCACACCACTGGGGTCTGTAGGTTACTGATGGCCTGGTCCTGATGGCCTCGTCTGGGACAACTGGCCTGTGCTCCACGTGGTCCTAACCCTCCAGCAGGCTAGTCCAGGCTTTTTCATACGACAGTGGCAGGGTTTCAAAAGCAAGCAAGAGATTGCAGAAGAGTGCAAGGCACCTGGAGGCTCTGGCTTGAAACTGAAAGATGCCACATGCTATGGCCCAAAGCAAGACATAAGGCGAGCCTGGAGTCAGAGTGGGCAGGGACTAGAAATTCTCACTGCAAAGGGTATGGATACAGGGAGTCACTAACTGGGGCCATTGATGCAATCAATCTTCCACAATGAATAGCTGTGGAAACAGTCAAACGCCTATTTTGACACCAGTAACAATACTGGTTGAATGCAGGGTATGTGTGGACTCTCACAACTTCTCTATCACAATTGCCCTCATATGAAAGGAAATCGAGGCTTAAAGAAATGAAGAAACTTGCTCGCAATCTGACACTTCCGCACAAAGGACATAGCCTTAGCTTGGCTGGCTCTCCAACCAACTGGGCCCTGAGCCAGAGGCTCTGGTAGCTTCTTTTCTTGAAAAGCATAAAGGGCTTCCCTGGTGGCGCAGTGGTTAAGAATCCGCCTGCCAATGCAGAGGACACAGGTTGGAGCCCTGGTCCTGGAAGATCCCACATGCCTGTGCATCACAACAATTAAGTCTGCACTCTAGAGCCCACGAGCCACAACTACTAAATCCGTGTGCCACAACTACTGAAGCCCGCGTGCCTAGAGCCCATGCTCCGCAACAAGAGAAGCCACTGCAATGAGAAGCCCGTGCACCGCAACAAAGAATAGCCCCCAATCTCCGCAACTAGAGAAAGCCTGCGCGCAGCAACGAAGACCCAATGCAGCCACAGATAAAAATAAATAAATTTATTTTTTTAAAAAAAGCATAAAGATTGATCTGTACCTACCTGGTCCCAAATGTGTATTCAAGGGTTTTGATTTTTCACCCTTTCAGTGGAGGGTCCTATGAAATTGATAGGACCTGAGAGCTCACAACTCTGAAAAAGCTCCTTCTCGGTTTACTGCTCTGGGAGCTTTTGCTCTAATTCCTAAGTGTGTGTGGTGCCTGGTGGCATAATAGCCTTCTTTAGAACGGCAAACAAGATCAGTCTCAGCTATTGGATTTCATGTCCTATAAGTACACTGGAGGAATGAACAGGGGCTAGGGACCAGGCACTTCGGAAGGCCTTTGTTTCTTCATCTGCAAATGATAAATATTTAACCTGACCCTGTCTCTCTCACAGAATATTTAGGAGGACCCAAGGAGGCAATGAGTGTGAGTGTGCTTTACGAAGATAAAAGGTCTGGGGGTGTGACGCAGAGCAAAGGAGGGGAGGAAGCAGAATAGAACAGGAGACAAGAGGAAAGAGGGTAGAACAGGATCTAGGAGAAGAGAAAAGGTGGACTCCTCTACCCAGAACCTGCCCACATAGGCTCAGTTTTAGGCTACAGAAACTCTTACCCAGACCCTTATGTGAAAAGCAGACAACCCCTTACTCACAAGTAATACATTGGCTACTCTGCCCCCTGCTGACCATCATGTGTAAGAGCATAAACACTGAACAGCCAGTGAAAACAATGAACTTGGGTTTCAGAGACCACCAGACCACACATGTACCAAGGAACCTATGAGGACTTTCTGCCTACTCAGCCTCAAGGCTGCTTATTAGGCCTAGTTCAGAATCTCCCCCCTCCCTTCTCCTTTTCCCCCAGGGATCCAGAGAATCGGCATTTGTTCCTTTGCCTCAGGCATTGGTACCATCCACTCTCTAAGTTGGTTGTAACATGGGACCCAGTCTTCCCAGCTTCTCTGTTCTCTGCAAAGACAAAGCCCAAGGGTCATTATTTCTTTCCAGCGTTTTACTGCTAATCACCGTGGAGAAATGGCAGGTGGGGTGGGGGGGAGTGGAGAGGGATGCAATACAGCAAAAAATTCAACCATGTTATTAAAAAATGAAGGGACTTGCCCAAGGTCACAGAGTTAGTTAGTAAGCAAGGGAGCTGGGATTTGAATGAAGGCTTTCTGATTCCAACCCCCACAAGCTTAACCATTAGAATACACTGCCCCTCACTACAAGTAATGAGACTGATCTTTGTGGCTTATGGGCTCTGGGACTTAGTTTGCATTTTAATCCCCATTCTGCCTTTCTGTCACTGGCCATCTGTGTGAACTTGGACAGTATACTTAAATTCTTGAAGCTTCAGTTTCCTCATCTGTAAAACAGAAAGAAGAATAGAATCTACCTTACATATTATGACAACTATTAAATAAAATGATACATATAAAGCACATTGCACAGAGCCTGGCAACACTAAGTACTTAACAAATGATAATCATTCTTTCATTTTTACATTTTTTCTACTGTACCGAATCCATTTACTGTTAGAAGAAGCCTAATTTTTTTTACCCCCGGCTCTACCATTAACACACTCTATGATTGAGGAGTTATCACTCATTTGGATCAAAGCAGAAGCCTCTTCCCTCTACTCCATGCTTCTCTGTTGCCACCTCCAATAGCCTATTTTTCTTAGACAGCTTGAGTAGCCCTTTCAAAATAATATCAAATCACTTTGCTTCCCTGCTTAACACTTCCGAGTGGTTTCACAGTGCACAAAGAACGACATCCAAAACACTTGCCGTGACTTGCAAAATCATGCATGATGTGACCACTGCAGCGCCACCCCTTCCCTCACTGCGATCCAGTCACACTGGCCTTCCTTCTGTTCTTGCATATAACAACTTATTCCCTTGTGGTATTTGCCAGAGTAGCAGCCAGAAAATTCTTCACTTTGACCTTTGCAAGGCTGACTCCTTGTCAACTCAGATCCCAATTCAAAAATCCATTCTAGAGGCATGTTCCCTTATTCCCATGGCCAACCCCTTTCCCAGTCACTGTCTCATTAGCTTGTTTTATCTTCTTCCCAGTATTCACCACCATCTGAAACTATCTTATTTATTTATTTGACTGGTTTTCACTCTGTGTCACTCCATCAGAATGTATTTTTTTTTAAATAAGTAAATTTATTAAATAAAAAAAGAGACGTGTAAGCCATTTATTGAAAAAATAAAATAAAATAAAAAACACATTGGCAGCTCAGCTTTGACACAAGGGCTACAGTTTGCCCACCCCTGCTCTAGATCATTAGTAATTTCCTCCTGCTAACATCAGAATGTAAACCACTGAAGAGCAAAGAAGGTAGTTAGAACTTTTTCTGTTTTTTTTTTTTACTAATGAGGCCCTGTAGTAACAGAAGCTCAGTGTCTGGCATCTAATAGATCTTTAAGACATAGAGATTGAATTAATGAACAAATGAAGGAATTCAATTAGCGCAAGACCCATTTATGAAACAAGATCCCTTGGGTTCAGTGGTAATGAAATTTCTTTCTAGCTCTAAAATTTGAAGAACCTTGGAACATTTGGGGGCCCTAAGCCAAGCATAGGGAATAGAGAGTGATCTGTCTGGATTGTGCAATTCTAGGAGATGTTACTGATAATTGATGTTTGCCCAATGATGGGAACAAGGTTTTAATCATCTTCCATATAACTCAGTCACATTTTGTCCAAATGTCCCCAAAACTTCTCTCACTGTAATATTTCACAACCTTCTCTTAGGTTTAGCTTTATTATCTCTTCTGTATTCCTGTAATCACAACCTAGGACAAGCAAAAGGGCACTATCAGAAAAGATGGTGGTTGACACTGGCTGATAGGACCTTTGCCTCTAATCCAGAGACGTTTGTTGACTCTCAGAGTTCTCATTTTATGAGTATTTTCTTTCGAGAATGTTCCATTTTACATCATCCATGAACAATGAAAACCCTTTACAGACGGACCTGGGCTGTATCCAACATCTTGGCACTAAAACTACCACGGTGATACTTACCTAGATCAAATTTATTTTATTTATTTTAATTTATTAATTTATTTTTGGCTGCGCTGGGTCTTCATTGCCGCGCGCAGGCTTTCTCTAGTTGCGAGGAGGGGGGGCTATTCTTCCTTGCGGTGTGCGGGCTTCTCATTGCGGTGGCTTCTCTTGTTGCAGAGCGTGGGCTCTAGGCGCGTGGGCTTCAGTAGTTGTGGTGCACGGGCTTAGTTGCTCCGCGTCATGTGGGATCTTCCCGGACCAGGGCTTGAACCCGTGTCCCCCTGCACTGGCAGGCAGATTCTTAACCACTGCGCCACCAGGGAAGTCCTCCAGATCAATTTTTAAATTAATCAGTTCAACAAACATGTACTCAGCACCTGCCATGTGCAGTCAAAGGGAGATCAAAAGAGATACCAGTACCTGTTCTTATAAAGTATCCATTGATCAACCACCAAAACTATGTAAGTGCCACTTGTCAACTGATAAAGATGATGGCAAAACATTCTCAGGAATCCTGTATAGTAGGTAAGAGAATGCAGGCTGAGAACAGAACAATACTTACAGATGAAGAACAAAGGGTAAGAAATATTAACTGGCAATGTAAATAGAGTTCTGAATAGCTTTCTACATTTAACCTCTTTGAAACCACTCTCTTTTGAGACTTTGCTTGTTTATGCGGATCTAATCAGCATGTTTGTTTGGGAGTTGAGGAACCACAGGGGGCCGAGCCTATCATTTCAACACAGGGAAAACCCACTTCCTTAACATCCTGATGTCCTCATGTGCTTGTCTCCCTGCACACATTAATTTGCGATCATCTCTGGGGAAAGTAGGGAGGAGTCTGCAGAAACAGAAAATAGAAAGAGACAGGTGAGGTCTCAGGGAATGCGCAAAGCCCCGTTAATAGGCAGTTCTGGAGGGGAGGAGATTGCATCAGCTTCAAGAGCAGATGAGCCTTGCCTTATTTTTCTTTGCTCATCTGACCAGGTACTCCATAAATGTCAGACAGAGGATGAGAAGAAGTAAACATGTTATTAAGAAAAAAGAAGGGAGCCATCTGGTTCATGTCAGATGTCTGGACTATAAAATATTACAATGCCCAGGTGACCTTGGGGAAGCTTGCACCGGTATTATACCGGCCATTTACGTAGCTATATTGAACTCTCTGGTTTGAGCTACAGAGTGTATTTACCTCAATTGCAAATAGAGGTGCTCTTTGAACATGTGTGCTCTCTTCCTACTCTCTTGAGTTGACTGTGTTCTCTTTGGCTGGATTTTCTCTAAGCCAACATATAGGCATGTGGAAGGTATGTTTTGCTGTAGGAGAGCCTGCTGTGTTTAGCAATCCCTGAAAACGTAAGAGAAGCATTTCTCCAGATGGCAGGGTGTTTTAGGTTCAGAGGGATGTGCTCTTGGCCATCAGCAAGGCTTAGTCCTCGCTGTTGGCCAGTCACGCACTGAGCATCACGTGCAGCTGTGCACTGTGACAATCTGCCACAGATCTGGGCACTGGGCTAAGTACTGTTATTTGAACCTTCTGCGAGAAAGTAAATACTACACAGCAGAATTGAACTAAATTATTCAACTCCCATACTTACACATCTTAAGGAGAACATTTTATTAAAAATCTTTGAAGTCAGAGAGGTCTGGATTTAAATCTCCACTCCACCCCCTCGTAACTGTGTAACCTTGAGCAATTTATGAAATCTCCTTGGGAATCCACTTATTTATCTTTAAATGGAGATAAGAATGGTGTCAACCTCTTGCAAACAGCGTTATTACGAGGATTAAGGGAGATAATACATGCAAAGTGCTCTGAACAGTGGCTGACAGCTAACAAGGGCTGTTTTCGATGCACAGATTTCCACATTGATACATTCAGCTGTAGAGTCAGAGAATATTTTTCAGGGTCGGAAAGAGGAGAAACTGAGCATAAAAGTGCATCTTCTGGTGGCTAGCTCAAGAGGTTTTAGGATGCCTTTTTTCACATACCAAATCTATATAGTGGGCAGAAATCAGTACTGTGGACAGGTCTGCCAACAGCAAATAGGGCAGAAGGTGCTGGCTTTGAACTTGGCCAGCTATACTGGTGTTTTTAAAACTGTGGATATAGCAAAATCAATACCAGAGGGCTGTGACCAGCATTTTTTAAATAAAAGAATGGAATAAAAATGCACAGTGTTTTTGCACAGAGTAAGTACTATTTCATGAACTCGTGTGTGTGTGTACTGAGATTTATATATATACACACATATAAGTCAAAAGTTAGAAAACCACTGATCCACTTTTCTTTAGAAAAATCCATTCTCAAAGTATTTCTAGCTTGACTATCGGTGTCTCCCTTTGGTTGAAGTCACAAATGCCATTTCTCCTGGTCTAGCCACAATGAATAAAGCAGCTCCAATGGTCCAGCAAGCCACATCTCTGGGGAACTTAAGTTAGCACTCCAAATATCAAAAACCCTGAGTCAAAACATCAGTCAGACATCTGGGGTTTGATCTACCTGATGCTAAATAACCAGGCAAATTCTTTTTTCCCCGCAAGGCTGATAAGTTGAAGAGTGCTACCCAAAAGTTGGTTCACCAGTAGGAGTGCTCATGAACTGCGGAGCCCTCTACAGAGGCATCTGCTTTAGAATACCAACCTGGGTAAGAACAACCCAGGACAAACACTGGGAAGTTTGTCTTGGCCTGAGACCACAGAAAAATTTCCTGGAAAACATCTTGCCAAATATCTCTTCTCACAAGTTACTCAGTAAAAGAGCTGAAGATGGGCCCAGTTTGCAGCCAAAGAAGCATGACAAAAATCAGGGCAAAACAACCCAGCATTCATGACCCAAGGAAACAATCTCACTTAAGAGGGATCACAGGGTTGGGAACGTCTGCCTGGTTCAGAGTAGGGAATCTAATGACTGTCAGGTCAATGAATGAATTAATGAACTAACAGCTTCCTAGAAAAAGATACAGGAGAATGGTGAACCTGACCTACGGCCTACCTATAACGCAGAGCTAGGCATACTCTTCTTTCCTCAGGGTTTAGACCTAATGCATTCCACTAATGGCATGCAAAATAAGTGTAATTAATACATGGACAAACATTTACAAAACTGTAATGCTTATGTAATTTATCATACCATATTGTTACCTTCTATTTATGGCAAATAATAATGGTAGTGAGATACATTTTCCTTATGAAAGAAATTATTTAAGCAAAAATATGGGTCAGAATTTTTTTAATATTTATTTATGTAGTTGCACCAGACCTTAGTTGCAGCAGGTGGGCTCCTTAGTTGTGGTATGTAAACTCTTAGTTGCAGCATGCATGTGGGATCTTAGTTCCCTGACCAGGGATCAAACCCGGGCCCCCTGCATGGGGAGTGCAGCGCCTTAACCACTACTCCACCAGGGAAGTCCCTGGATCAATTTTTTTAAATTGTGTAGATAAGAGCGCAGGTGGTACAAAGCTGTGGTAAGAATCATTATGGCAACGTAAGAGCACATGACGTTTAGGAAATACTGTATTACACATGGTGAGCAAAGAACCTAAATTCAAGATCAAGACTTGAATCTTGGCTTCTTCTTGGTCTCTCTAAACATAGCAGCCCATCCTCTCTCCACTTTGGTGTCTACAGCCACTAAATAGGGTATGATAATGCTGGTAGCATTTACGTATTTGGTACGAAGGGCGGCGGCACCTCAGCTCAGCCACAAAGTGGTACAGAAAATCTAAATATGACAGCAAATCGAAATCCCAAGTCCTTCACACACAGTCCACCGAGCAGCTCTTGATGTTTACATGTTTTAGACAGTTTGCCTTTGGCTGGATTCAATTCAGTGACCTAGACATGAAAGACTGGCTGTGCCCCAGTTCTAAGTTTCTGAGTTGTGTTGTCCTGTCCCTCTGCTCTTACTAGTCCTATCAAAGTGGGCTCCAAAAGCCCAAAGAGGCTTCCTATAATACACTTCATTCTGACTTTTTTCTTAAACGAGGTAGCTTTAAAAATTAAAGTAACACCCACATAGCTAAACGCATGTTCATGCCTGCATTCTCTAGGTACGCTTCAGTAATTTCACTAGACGGAAGGCATATTTCAGAGAAATTATTCTTAAGCAGTGATAGTTACAGGGCTAAAGTCCCAATTTGAATTTTTAAAAAGATCAAAGAGTAGCAAGGATGAAATAGTATCTCTTAAACGGGCACTGTCATTCTAGGTAATCCACAGGGTTGCTATAAAGCAAAAATTGCAAACCAACAGCGCATAGACTGGATCAGACCCATAGATGGGGGTGGGGGGAATGTTGGGGGCACAATGAGGGAGGACAGGCAGGGGAGGATTTATTAGAATGAATTCCCTAAATCTTTAAATTGGGAGTTCTCACATTAAAATGTTAATTTCCACCTTCTTTTGACAAAATACAAATATCTGACAACACTGGGCCTTGGGACCCCATTCAGGTGGAATTCAGGAGCGGCTGTCCCCTTTAGGTGGGCCATGTACTTTCCAGTTAACCAGAATCCCTGCTTATCCCTTTTGTGCTACACCCAACCCCTCTGCCTTCCTTATATTACCTGCCTGAGACCAGAGGACAGTGAAAGGTCACTGCCACTTTTCACCATAAAATTGGCCTCCTCTGTCCAAAGGTGCTCAGGAAGGCGACTAAGTTTCATGAGGGCAGGCATTCACTGTGTCCATTTTCTATTGTATCCCTAGCATCTAACATATATCAGGTACTCTGTATATTTCTGGGATGGATGGATGGAAGGCAGGAAGGAAGGAAAGAAGGAAAGATCTTGGGCCCCTCACTGGAACAGAGGAACATATTAAGCACCTCAAAGTCATCAGAAACTGTTGCCTCGTTTATGTGGCTCAGGAGAAGTATGGTGGCTCCGCAGCCCAACCACAGGAAGGGTTATCAGCTCACACCATATCCATCGTTCTAAAAACTCTTCTTCCTGAAGAGGAAAGAAGCAAATGAAGGAAAGAGAAGAGGGAATTTCCCAAAGATTTAAAAAAGAGTATATTGGCTAAGAACATGGACTTTGGTATCAAAAGAACCTGGGTTTGAATCTTGGATCCACCACTCACCAGTTGTTTGACCTTGGCTAAGTTGCTTGATTTCTCTGGCCCTCAGGTTTCTAATATTTTAAATGGGGATCATGTTTACCTTGTAGGGGTTTGTGAGTAACCGATAAGATGGTACATGCAAAGCAGTTAGCAGTTAGCAAATAGTAAAGTCTCAATAAACATTGTAGGTATTGGTCCTCACTTGCGACTGAATCATCGGTTTCTTCTTTTCACTGGATTATTCCCATAAGCATAAAACATTCAGTAATAGCTATTTTTTAAAAAAAAAAAAGGATAAGGTAAGAAAATGCTCAAAGGAAAAAAAATAATTGTGATGGGGATATGTCAAAAAGACACAGGAGCCAAATGAAAGAGCTCTCAACGGTCAAAGCTGAAACAACTTCAGCAACAAAATAAAACAGTACTAGATTACAACTCAAAGTATAAAGTAGAAGTCCATGGGTCCATACTAATGTACATGACTGAATGAATAAGAAAATAAGTAAGTAAATGAAGGAGACTAGCTAAATGCAGAAGAATTTCAAATAATTTATGAAGATACTCTGCCCTCAAGGAGGTGGAGCATAGCATTTCTTAAGTTTAGACTGTGCAGAATGACTTCCTTTCAGAGAGTACAGCCTGGAAAGGGGGTAAAAGAGCGACTTTAGAGTAGAGAAGCCTGGAAAACACTATCTTATCCAGATTATCAAGCTGAACATCAACATGATAAGTCTTGTTGACAGAAAGTACTCTTGATGTAATATGATGAGAAGAGTACTTTTTTTTAACATTTTTATTGGAGTATAATTGCTTTACAATGGTGTGTTAGTTTCTGCTGTATAACAAAGTGAATCAGCTATACATATATCCCCGTATCTCCTCCCTCTTGCATCTCCCTCCTACCCTCCCTATCCCACCCCTCTACGTGGACACAAAGCCCCGAGCTGATCTCCCTGTGCTATGTGGCTGCTTCCCACTAGCTACCTATTTCACATTTGGTAGTGTATATATGTCCATGCCACTCTCTCACTTTGTCCCAGCTTACCCTTCCCCCTCCCCATGTCCTCAAGTCCATTCTCTACATCTGCGTCTTTATTCCTGTCCTGCCCCTAGGTTCTTCAGAACCGTTTTTTTTCTTTAGATTCCATATATATGTGTTAGCATACAGTATTTGTTTTTCTCTTTCTGACTTACTTCACTCTGTATGACAGTCTCTAAGTCCATCCACCTCACTACAAATAACTCAATTTCATTTCTTTTTATGGCTGAGTAATATTCTATGTATATATGTGCCACATCTTCTTTATCCATTCATCTGTTGATGGACACTTAGGTTGCTTCCATGTCCTGGCTACTGTAAATGAGCTGCAATGAACATTGTGGTACATGAATCTTTTTGAATTATGGTTTTCTCAGGGTATATGCCCAGTACTGGGATTGCTGGGTTGTATGGTAGTTCTATTTTTAGTTTTTTGAGGAACCTCCATACTGTTCTCCATAGTGTCTGTATCAATTTACATTCCCACCAACAGTGCAAGAGGGTTCCCTTTTCTCCACACCCTGTCCAGCATTTATTGTTTCTAGATTTTTTGATGATGGCCATTCTGACCAGTGTGAGGTGATACCTCATTGTAGTTTTGATTTGCATTTCTCTGATGATTAGTGATGTTGAGCATCCTTTCATGTGTTTGTTGACAATCTGTATATATTCTTTGGAGAAATGTCTATTTAGGTCTTCTGCCCATTTTTTGATTGGGTTGTTTTTTTTTTTTGATATTGAGCTGCATGAGCTGCTTGTATATTTTTGAGATTAATCCTTTGTCAGTTGCTTCGTTTGCAAATATTTTCTCCCATTCTGAGGGTTGTCTTTTCATCTTGTTTATGGTTTCCTTTGCTATGCAAAAGCTTTTAAGTTTCATTAGGTTCCATTTGTTTATTTTTGTTTTTATTTCCATTTCTCTAGGAGGTGAGTCAAAAAGAATCTTGCTGTGATGTATGTCATGGAGCTTTATAGTGTCTGGCCTTACATTTAGGTCTTTAATCCATTTTGAGTTTATTTTTGTGTATGGTGTTAGGGAGTGTTCTAACTTCATTCTTTTACATGTAGCTGTCCCGTTTTCCCAGCACCACTTATTGAAGAGGCTGTCTTTTCTCCATTGTATATTCTTGCCTCCTTTGTCATATATTAGGTGACCATATGCACATGGGTTTATCTCTGGGCTTTCTATCCTGTTGTATTGATCTATATTTCTGTTTTTGTGCCAGTACCATACTGTCTTGATTACTGTAGCTTTGTAGTATAGTCTGAAGTCAGGGAACCTGATTCCTCCAGCCCCGTTTTTCTTTCTGAAGATTGCTTTGGCTATTTGGGGTCTTTTGTGTTTCCATACAAATTGTGAAAATTTTGTTCTAGTTCTGTGAAACATGCCATTGGTAGTTTGATAGGGATTGCATTGAATCTGTAGATTGCTTTGGGTAGTATCATCATTTTCACAATGTTGATTCTTCCAATCCAAGAACATGGTATATCTCTCCATCTGTTTGTATCGTCTTTAATTTCTTTCATCAGTGTCTTATAGTTTTCTGTATACAGGTCTTTTGTCTCCTTAGGTAGGTTTATTCCTAGGTATTTTATTCTTTTTGTTGCAGTGGTAAATGGGAGTGTTTCCTTAATTTCCCTTTCAGATTTTTCATGATTAGTATATAAGAATGCAAGAGATTTCTGGAGCACTTTATTTCTGAGGTCTTCCTCCAAGAAAACCACAGCCCTAATTATGAGGGGAAAAAAAAAAATCACACAAATCCTAATTGAGGGATATTCTACAAAATCCTTGACCAGAACTCCTCAAAACTTACAAGTTCATAAAAAAATTTAAAAAAAGAAAACAAGGAAATGCTGAAAAACTGTCACAGCCAAGAGAAGCCTAAGGACACATTATGGTTAATGTAGTATGATATCCTGGATGGGACCCCAGAACAGAAAAAGGACATTAGGTAAAAACCAAAGAAATCTGAATAATAGATGGACTTTTGTCAACAATAATTTATCAATATTGGTTCATTAATTGTGACAAATGTATACCAATATACGTTAAGAATAGGGGAAACTGGGTGTGAGGTATATGGAAACTCTCTGTTACCTTTATAATTTTTCTATGTATCGAAAACTATTCTAACATTAAACGTTTATTAAAAATTAAATTCCTGTCATAATAAAATTCAGTGTTTCTCATCTCAATAAATGGAAACTCCATTTTTCCAGTTGCTCAGGCCAAAACTTTTGTTTTTTTAAATATTTATTTATTTATTTACTTTTGGCTGCGTTGCGTCTTCATTGCTGCACGCAGGCTTTCTCTAGTTGCGGCGAGCAGGAGCTACTCTCTGTTGCGGTGCACAGGGGCTACTCTTCATTGCGGTGCGCAGGCTTCTCTTGTTGGGGAACACGGGCTCTAGGTGCGCAGGCTTCAATAGTTGTGGCTCACGGGCTCTAGAGCACAGGCTCAGTAGTTGTGGTGCATGGGCTTAGTTGCTGCGCAACATGTGGGATCTTCCCAGACCAGAGCTCGAACCGGTGTCCCCTGCGTTGGCAGGCAGATACTTAACCACTGCACCACCAGAGAGGTCCCCGGGCTACAACTTTTAGAGCCATCGTTGAGCCCATTCCCTTTTTCCCATGCCATACCCAACATCAAAGCACGCCCCCATCTCAGAGCCTTTTCACTCGATAATCCATCTGCCTGGAATGCACTTCACTCTGACCACACAGCCTCCACCTCCGTATCCTTCGAGTTTTTGCTCAAACGTCAAATTCATCAGTGAGGCCTTCCCTGAAGAGGCCTGTAAGATAAAAGCACACCCAACCACTATGCCTTATCTTCCTCAAACTGACTTACTTTTCTTCCTAGAATTCATCACCAGGAGGAAGAGAAAAGCATCCCTAACAGCCAAGAATTTACCTGGCACCATAAGCCGGGCCATGGTATTCTCTTGTTGACCATAAGGAGTTTCACAGAAAAACACCACCAGACAAGGCCACTCTGTGTCAGTAATGGGTCAAGAAAAAAACAAGCCCACTCCCTAATCATGTTTAAACACAGACAAAAATACGAACATGGTCCAAAACACAAAAAAGCCCAACCATCCCCATATTCTGGCTAACACTGAGTGGTTGCTGCTGCTTTACCAACTACAGCTCTGGCTTTGCTCCATTCCTCTTGACTCCTGGATGAGAATTATTAAGATACTGGGGTAGACTGAATAATACGTCCCACCCAAGTCGTCCATATCCTAATCCCAAGAACTTGTGAAAATGTCACCTCATATGGCAAAAGGGAATCTGCAGATGTGATTAAGTGGAAGATTTTCAGCTGGGGAGGTTATCATGAATTATTTAGGTGCGCCCAATATAATTTCAGTGGTCCTTATAAGAGGGAGGGAGTAGGGTTAGAGTCAGTGGAGGAGATGTGATGACACCATGCTGCAGACTTTGAAAATGGAGGAAGGGGCCACAAGCCAGGGAATGCAGATGGCCTCTAGAAGTTGGGAAAGGCAAGAAGACAGATTCTCCCTTGGAGCCTCCAGAAGGAACAACCCCTGCATATGCCTTGACTTTTAACCCAGTGAGACTGATTGTGGACTTCTGACCTCCTAATATAATGAGTATTTGTTGTGTCACTAGGTTTATGGTGATTTGTGACAACAGCAGTAGGAAACTAATACAGATACCACTTGCAGAATTATCCCTACTTCCTTACCGCATTCAGTCTGGAACAAAGCTCCACTTCCTTGAACTCTCCCCCAAATCACCCAACACAACCCCAAATCCTATAATTAGTCCTTTATAACATCTTACTGAGAAGCCCCATGGTCCTCCAGTACACATTCTCCCTCATTGCCAAGGGCCAAAAAAGCCAACCTTGCTCAACTACAGTTGTACCTCTGGTGGTCTTTGGCTGTAGGGCACTGAAAACCATCTCATGTTCCAAATATTTAATTGTTTGTTTATTGTCTGACTAACCCAGCACTGCATCCCCCAAGCCAGGATGATAGTAGCATACAGTAAATAAATCATCAACCATGAATAATAAATTATTATTAAGGATACTCAGACAAATATGATGAAAGAGAAGCCTACTAGAGTGGTATATCAGGTAAGCTAAGCCAGTCAAATGAGTTTATGGTAGGCAAACACTTATTTGCTTAATTTTTTATTTTTGGTCATTAGAAGGGTTCATCAACCCTTCTTTTCTTAGTGAAGTTCCACTAGAAAAAATCTGGCTTTGGAAAAACAGGAGAGCATAGGTCTACACTGAGAACCTGGTTGGATTAGGGGTGAAGGTGGGCAGGAGTGAGTGACCCGGAGACTTACTGTGGTGGTGATGTCACAGTAACCATTACTATTTATTGACCCTCTTATTACTAGGTGCCAGGCACCCTTCACATGCATTGTCTCAGGCAATCCTATAAATCCAAGAGTTAGGTACAACTGTTGCTCCATTCTGCTGATGAGCAAACTGAGTCTCAAAAAGATGAAGTGACTGTCCTGAGGTCACACAGCTAACAAGTGACAGAGGCTGGATTTGAACCCAGATGTGCTGGATGCTGAAACTCACGGTCTCAATCACCATGCTATAGCCACCAGAGTCTAGGAAATCTGCCTGTGACGGGACAAGGGATCAAGTAACAGGTCCGTGCTCACTGAGGAGAATGCTGGGAACACCCAGGTGCTGGTTTCTTAAGCTCACACTTGTCTCGACTCCAGTACAGCAGATGATTGAATGTGAGTCCTCGGAGTTTCCTGCAGAACTCTCTGGCTTGGGTCATTTGTTACCGTATTGTTCATGTACTCATTCATGCCGTTTTTATTCATTGAGTGCCTAGGATACGCTGCCAAATTGTTTATAACTGGAAAATATTCCCGGTAGGTCTGCTTTGCCATGGAGATCCAGGAGTGGACAAGATGACTGTAGCATTCCTTTCCAGCTTTGGGTCTGCTGATCCGGGGTGCTCCGGAAACAGATCAGGTGGCCAGTGAAAGCTTCTGAGTGATGGACAGGACAGATAAGCTCCAGGGCTGCATTTCAGCCCAGCAGCCCATGCATCCCAAATGCCTAGCTGGTCATAGGGCTCAGTCCTTGAACGAGGCTGGGGAGTCTTGAAATAGCCCCGTGGTGCTCCCTGTGGGGTCTCCAGGAAGCTTTGCTACGGTCCAGTTGGCATTTTCTATAAAGATCTCTTAAATCCAGGCCTTCGTCCTACAGCTAAGACTCTGGGACAGCTGCCCCTGCCAAACAGTGGGCAAGAGATATTGCAGTCACACCATGGGTTGTGCCTGTTTGGTGCTGGCAGAATGATAACTCCATCTGCTGCCTGCTTTTCCTTGGGGGCCACTGCAAGGGCTGTCCTGGAGTCACAATGCTGGAGGACAGCAGCAAGTTCAAGAGCTACTGTATGCAGGGCATGGCAGGAAAAGCCTTCTGTGGCTCTAACCAATTTATTCCTATTGATTTTCAGATCAAAGGGGTTTAGCTCACAAATCAAAAGATGCTTCTCACTCCCTCCTGCTAAGTCTGCAGCCTCTCCCAGAACCTCAGCAGTCCTCCTTTGGCCTTGATTAGCCTGGATGCCTCTAGGTTAGAATGGCATGGATGGGGCAGGGATCTGAGGATAATCTGGGCCACATCAGTCAGCGTGCCCGGGGTGGTACTCTGAGGTCCTGGGCCATGAGGCCACGCAGCTCAGTGGCAAGTGTTGGGAGCCTGGGTCCTGACAGCGTTACCACCCACTTGTTTTACAACCTTTTCCAAGTCATTTTAACTCTCTCAGGGTCTCTTTTTCCCAAAGGGGAAGAAGAGCCACGTTAGCCTGATGGAGCAGGGGTTTCAAAATCAATCAGAATTGGGTTCAAATCCCAACTATGTCCTTTGTGACCTCAGGCAAGTGAGCTCACCTCTCTGAGCCTCCATTTCTGCATGTGAAAAATGGGCTTCCGGTAGTTGGGGCCTCCTAGGTCACTATGAGAATGAAGTGAGATGAGGCCTTAAAAGCGCTCAGCCTTTCCACAGCGTATCGCAAAATCCACAAACACTACCTGTGATGCTACCCTGAAACCGGGCTTTGGTAAGAATAAAACAGAACCATGAGTGTAAAAGCACTTTAAAAAGTACAGAGCAATTATTGGGAATCACATTTTGGAGTTGGGGACTTGGGAGGGGAAGATCTCCTTCAAGAAGGGGTCCAAGGCAGGGCACTCCAGAGCAAGAAGACATGCAAGACCAGAGGAAACCACTGCAGTGCAGGACAAGTGACTTTTCAGGACTCCAGGATGATCTCTAGGTGACACTGATGCTCCCACCTCACCCCAATGACACCCCCAGAAGGGCCTGTTCTATGCCAGCTCCTGTTACAGGTAAGAGCAGGTATAGGTAGCCATGCAGGTAACACTGCTGTTGGCAGCGCCTTCCAGCTGAGGCAGGGGCTGCTTGATGCTTATCCCAACAACCTCCTCACCTTCCTCCTTTATAAAAGGACGCCAGTTGTATTGGGGCAGCAATATTTCCCAGACTCCCTGGGATCTACATAGAGCCAGGTGACTAAGTTCTGGCCCATGAGATGGAAATGGAAATGTTGTATGGGACTTTTGGAAAGACTCCTTTTGAAGGAAGGCGTTCCCACCACCCCACTTTTTTTCCCTCTGTGACCTGGCCCTACAGGTTGGCATGGATAGCTAATGGCTATGGTGCATGAAGTGACTTAGGATGGCCATGCGCTGGGAGGTGGCAAAGCCTTCATTAACAGGCCCAGACCACAACCGCTGGACTTTTTCTACATGAGAGAATGAGCCCTTGTATGCTTTAATCTGCAATTTTGTCCAGCTTTTAGATGATGGGAAGGTGTCATACTACCTTGAATTGTTTAAAATTCTGCTCAAGGGCCTAGCATCTGGGTAGGTTATCCCCACCTTGAGCCCTGACCCGAGACTCATTTCCAATGGTTTTCAAATCAGCAGGAAACAAGTTTGGGACCTGTTCATCACCCGTATTGGTAAGCTATTGACTAAGGTTCCACCTGTGCCTTGGAGCTAGGAGGAAATGGGGGCTTCTCCACTGAGGCTTCCATCACCCAGGAAATCCTCAGGGAGAGGACTGCTCTCTCCTGCCCCAATTGGGTAGGGGCAAGCAGTTAGGCTAGGTCCCAAAGAATGAGTAGAATTTCAACGAGCAAAAAAGGAGAAGGGGCACCTTGTCTGGTGGGAATGTGGTAAGCAAATGTACAGGCAGATAATCTTTGGAGAATGATGGGGTAGCATGGGTTACAGACAGCTTTGGAAGTTATACCAGATAATTCAGGCTTTATCGTATAGAACTGTCCCTCTGAGAAGTTCAGTGAGAGATCACTACTTTTTAAAAAATTGTCTCAAGTCAGAATTGTTAAGAGTGCAATCATAATTTCATAAAAATATTTATTCTACATATATGCATGTAATACACAGGTTATATGTAATACATATATACCTAAGTTCTTAAAAGATTGGAATGAGCTAAAAATAGCTAACATATTGAACATTTATTGCATTCTGGGTATTCTTCATGCATTATTTAATTTGATCCTCATGACAACTCGCCAAGAGAGGTATTATTATTATTATTATTATTATTATTATTATTATTATTATTATCCCCCCTTTGCTGATGAGAACTTTACTCACTTGCCCAAGTTCTCACCTTTAATACTTGCCAAGGCCAAGATCTGAACACTGCTGCATCTGTTTAACTCCAAAGTCTACTTCTTCACCACCAAGCTCAACTCCTTCCAAAATGATTCACACCAAAATGTCAACTGTGGTTACTGTCATATGGAGTGATCATAGGTGGCCTTTTTCTATTTTGTACTTTTCCCTATTTTCCTAGTTTTCTACTGGCAAAGTATATTGTTTTTATATTTATATTGTGAAATATTACACATCTAGAAAGACAAATTTGCAGCTTTTGTAGAATAAACACCCATATAACCACTCCCCGTATCTGTACCTCAGGAGCCCCACCGTGTCCTTTCTGACCATAGCCCCATCCCACCTCACTAAAGATAACCGTTCTCACCATCTTGTTGTTGACGCCCTTGTTCTTCCTCAAAATCATCACTTAATCATGTATCTCTAAACGACATAGTTTTACTCTTTTTGAATTTTATATAGAATAATTTCTTCTGTATTCTGTTGTATCTGGCTCCTTTCACAAAACATTATGTTTTTTCATAATATGTCATTTAATAACATACATTATTAAGAATATGTTGTTTTTATAATCTGAAGAAAAAAAACATTTGCATTACAAAATATTTTAAAGCTGGAATCACACAAGTGCCTCCAGAGCCAGATTCAGTTGCTCCCTTCCCAGTGACACCTTCTAAGTAGGATTATATTGCCTTAAAAAATAGGATTTGTTCCCTTTAAAAGCCATGGCCAGAGAAAAGAGGGATCAGGCCCATAGCTGGTCCCATTCCTCAGTCTCTCTGCTTGTGCTCGCAGCTGCCCTTCCACCAGGCCAGCTCAGCCAGCCGCTCTAAATGGATTATCCAACTCACTGCCATGATTTCTGAATCACTGCCTAGGTCACCAGTCATGTGTCCTTCTGCCCGGCAGGCACTGTGACTTCTGGGACAGAGGGAAGGGCTTGTGCTGCATGTGTGGAGGCGCCTGGACTTCTCTCTTTGGGGATAACCTAAGATTCCTTTGATTTGGGAGATGGAATCCCCTCCTCTTTCTTCTCCTACTCCTTCTTTCCTTTCCATTTAAAGCAACTTTTCATGGAAAATTTCAAACATATGCAAAAGTACAGAGAATAGTATTGATACAATGAACCCCCATGTAATCAATGATGAACACATGTCCAATCTTTTTTCTTCTACACCTCTCCCTATTTTTCCCCCACTCCTACTGGATTATTTTGAAGCAAATCCAAGAGCTGTCATTCATGAATACCTTTAAATGATAAGGTCTCTTTTTAAAAGCATAGCCAAAACACAAATACCATAATTACTTAATTTCATCAAATATCAAACTGGTCTTCAAATTTTCCAATCATTTCAGAAAAGTTTCTTTACAGTTGTTCTGCTCAAATTAGGATCTAAAGTTCCACATGCTGCATTTGGTTGAAATGTCCCCCTTCCAGTGTTGAATGGTATTCGGAGACCATAAACTGAGTCCCGAGCTTCTCATTGCTATGGAATTGGTCACTGTTCTAGGTTTTGGGGGCTTACAGATGTAGGAAATGCAAACAGTGTATTTTGTGTATGTGTATTTTAAAAGGGAAAATATATCATAAATCTAAACTATTTCTGAATCAAATTTTAAATTACAGAATTTTTTTTGAAGTCTTAAATTTATATTTGCATCTTTTCTTTCATGCTGAAAATCTTGGTTTCTAATAACATCATTACTTATTTATTTTACTCTGTGTGTGTGTGTGTGTGTGTGTGTGTGTGTGTGTGTGTGTGTGATAGAGAGAGAGAGGGAGAGAGAGGGAGGGAGGGAGGGAGAGAGGGAGACAGGGAGACAGGGAGAGAGAGAGAGAGAGAGAAATAGTTTTGAATAATCATACTAATATTATTTCTAATGATTTTTTTACTGAAAAAAGTTTAAGATCTATTTTTTAGTTATTTTGTCCTTAGGATATGTTCTACTAGGTATGTACACTTAAATACTGTGTTTTAAAAGTCCTATGAAATAATTTCTCTTTGTGCTCCTCCAACTTGGTATACAATCAGGTTCCAACGTTTCATGTTTTGTTCAGTGTTCAGGGATTGTTATTTTCATCTTTCAGTAACTTTGGGGCTTTTTTCCTTTTTCTCAGTTCATTTTGTTTGGTAATCATGTAAAATACGTACACTGTTTCAAAGTCAAATCTACAGAAAAGGTACATTCTGAAAAGTCCAGCTTTGGACCCTGTCCCCCCAACCTATTCCTTCTCCCCCATAGGTAACTAGTTTATTACTATCATCATGATTTTATTACTTCATCCGTTAATATTAAAGAATGAATTTCTAAGTGCCAAAGACTCCTTTTTAAACAGTAATCATGGAATGCTTTTTTTTTTTTTTTTTTTTTTTTTTGCGGTACGCGGGCCTCTCACCGCTGTGGCCTCTCCCGTTGCGGAGCACAGGCTCCTGACGCGCAGGCGCAGTGGCCATGGCTCACGGGCACAGCCGCTCTGCGGCATGTGGGATCTTCCCGGACCAGGGCACGAACCGGTGTCCCCTGCATCGGCAGGCGGACTCTCAACCACTGCGCCACCAGGGGAGCCCACGGAATGCTTTTTTAATGAACAGCATGGCTGTATGTTTCTTTTAAGATCTTTCGTCTGAGGATTTCTGAGTGTTCAGAGTCACTCCCAAGAAGACAGACTCACTTTTATAAATAACGAAACAGGAAAAAGAATAAGAAATTTTCCCAAAAGCACACAGCAAATTCAGCAAAGAAAGATTCTCACTGGCTACTTTTTAGGCACTAATCTAGCCAACGGAATATACAAACCAGACCCATCTGAGATAGTCTGCTTCTCTAAGCCTAAAAGCACACATGTGTTTTTACAAGCTCCCTAAGTTTTTCTAAGAGGCAGCCCTGGTGGATAACACCAATATAAGCCAGTGATAGCCAATCAGGCTTTATTTTTATAAATCTGGAAGCAATTTCTTGTGGCAGGAACAGATCTTGTATCCCAGATCAGGCCTGACTGCAAGAACATCACCTTGTTTTTCTTTAATGTAACTTAACCTCTACTTTGATCTCTCACCCCACCAGAGAATACCAAATCGTGGCCAAACTGAGGATCCCAGCTCCACTTCCCCACATACTTGCGTCTATGTTCCCAGGAGTGTCTAGGGCTGGGGGTGGAGGAAGGTCCGATTCTGGCTGTCCCCCGTCCACTCAGGCCTCCTCGGATTCAGCCATCACCCCATCCACCTTCATCAACGGTCCACACAGAAGACGGCCCAGAAAACTCACCTGACCCCAGGATCAGTCAGTTTCAACAATTCCTTGGCCAGCTCGGATGCTACGCCCACAGCACCAAAGTCATCCCACTGCCCCTCACATTTGGAAGTCCTGTCTGCCTAGAATTACCATGCAGCCCTTTCTTTTCTGGAGCTCCACGGGGAAATGGGACACACATCGCTGAGATTTTTGATTCTGCAAACTGACTAGAGGTTCTTGCCACACCCTCCTGCCCTAACCAGGACTTGGCCCAGAGAGCAGAGTGCAGGGTCCTCTTCCCAGTGAGCCACTAACTTCTATGCACTTGTCTCTTCTTCCTCTGACAGCCCAAGGAATCTTTCTTTAGACTGAGGGTGAAGAATCCTTGTTGTTAGTTATCCAACATTCTCTCATCCTTTTATCGGAACTTGGAGTTCATTTTGTTCCCCTAAGGCCAAGGCTTTTAAATGCAAAAATACCTGAGGCAGGTCCATTTTCTTTTGTTGTTAAATCCCTTTTCAGGGCCATCACACTGCACAGTTCAGGGAGCACCATGGAACTTATGCAGTGCACAACCTGAACAGCTGTATGCATATCCACAGCTGTATGGGTTACAAAATATTGACCACACAGTCGTACAGTCTGAATGGGGAGGAAAAAAAAATGCCATGGGGAAATAACATTAGTTAATGTTTCAGAAATACTGCCCTGCCACTTAAGAAAGCTCCAGAAGAAGGAGGTACCCATGAGGCTGGATTGTTACTTGGAAGTTAGACTGGAACAGAATATTAAAGGTGTCTGTGAACCTTCATCCCCCTGCTTGACCAAATCCTTTCCCCAGTCTTATCACCTCGGTGTACCAAGGAAAATCTCAGCCTGCTGCATCTGAGCCCCAAACAACCTGGGCTCCAAGAGGATAAGATGAAGACGCCACAAATACAATCAGTGAAAGTCCTTAAAGATCCCTTCCCATAGAGAGGGAAGCACAGAGTCCTGGCATAATGGGGCACTTGGACAGTCAGTTCTCACTGGTGAGTTTCCAAACACTAGCACAATTCAAAAGGAGCTCCTTAAAATTTGTCTGATCTCTGGTCTGTTCCTAGTCCCCAAGTTCTAAGATTCAGCCTGTTACCATGGCAGCTGCTGCCCAATTGAAATGTTCACATTTATAGAAACTGGCTAAAGCATTTGAATCTGACAGGGCTGGCACACCAAGCAGAGAACGTCACCCCCCCCCCAGACACATAGGATGCTTTATCCAGAAACCATGGAAGTACTGGACTTGAAACCGAGCAGGACCCTTCCAGACCCTCTCTGGTATACAAGCCCCCCATGTCTTCCGTCTCTTGAAGTAAAAGCCTTCAGGCTTCCCCTGAATCTCAAAAGCCTGGCTCAAGAATTAATGATTAGGGGCTTCCCTGGTGGCACAGTGGTTAAGAATCCGCCTGCCAATGCAGGAGACACGGGTTCGAGCCCTGGTCTGGGAGGATCCCACATGCTGCAGAGCAACTAAGTCCGTGCACTACAACTACTAAGGCTGCACTCTAGAGCCCACGAGCCACAACTACTGAGCCCACGTGCCACAACTACTGAAGCCCATGTGCCTAGAGCCCGTGCTCCGCAACAAGAGAAGCCACTGCTATGAGAAGCCCGTGCACCATAACGAAGAGTAGCCCCCGCTCAGCGCAACTAGAGAAAGCCTGTGTGCAGTAACAAAGACCCAACGCAGCCAAAGATAAAAATAAATAAATTTACTAAAAAAAAAAGAATTAATGATTAGGAAAATGTGAACATGTTGTTACAAGAATAGCTGTTGGGCCAGGAAACTGGTAGTAATTTAAACAATAGATCAGCCATACAGCAGAGTCACAGGACCTTTAGTTCCTCCCTGAAGAACATAGATAACAATGTCTGATGCACATTCCTAAGCTGTTTTTACAGAAACCAGACTCCCACCAAATGAAAACTGCTGACCACAAGCACATAGACCCCAGACCAGTTGGGACCAGAAGGTTGATGATGTTGACTTCTGAAATATCACCCTGTTACCTCACCACCAAGCAATCAGAGGAACATCCACGAGCTGATCAGGCACCCTGCAACCCACACCCCTAATGTTGCTTTTAAAAACCCTTCCCTGAAAGCCATTGGGGAGGTCAGGTCTTTTGAGGACTAGCTGCTTGTTCTCCTAGCTTAGTACCCTGCAATAAACGCTGTACTTTCCTTCACCACAACCTGGTGTCAGTAGATTGGCTTTGCTGCCCATCAGGCAAACAGATTCAAATCCAGGTTCAGTAAGAGCCTGGGAGACAGAACCTGAGACTCCAGGCCTGGCACAAATTGCCCACGTGACTGTGAGCTGCACCCCGCCCAAGAGATGCCCCGGCTGACACTTAGTGGTGCCCATTTCATCATTAATCCATTCATTCAACAGTGCTGAACACCTTCTCTGTGTCAGGCAAGGCACTGAGGATAAATGGTGAGCATTGCAGAGTCCCTGTGTTCACCCAGGCAGTGTAGTCGGTGAGGCCAACAAGAAAACAGAGAATTACAATGCAGCGTGAGAAAAATGATGAGAACAGAAGCATGGGGGTGGGGAGGCAGCAGACTGGGGAGGGGGTAGTGGGTACTTGCCAGGCAAAACCTAAGCTGAGTCTTGAAGGCTGAGCAAGAGTTAGCTAGGATGGGGTGAGCAAATGGATAGAAGGAAGGAAAGGTGCTCCAGGCAGAGAGAACAGCATATGCAAAAGTCCAGAGATAGGAGAGAGCATTCAGGGTGCAGCAAGCAGTTCAATGCAGCTGCAGCGTGGAGAATGAGGCTGAAAGAGAGGAGAAATGCAGCTCAAGAAGAAAGCAAGGGCAAGAAAGGGAATGTGCCTTGGTTTTCCATGGGCTTCCAGCTGCCCAACTCCCCTTTAAAATCAAACAGCACAGGTCCATCCACGTTGCTGCAAATGGCATTATTTTGTTCTTTTTTAGAGATTGTCATACTGAGTGAAGTAAGTCAGACAGAGAAAGACAAGTATCGTATGACATCACTTATATGTGGAATCTAAAAAAAGCCTACAGATGAACTTATCTACAAGACAGAAATAGAGTTACAGATGTAGAAAATCTGTACACCTGAAACTAACACAAGATTGCAAATTAACTATACCCCAATAAAAATTAAAAAAAAAAATTAAACAGCACAGGAAGAGATTAGTTGAGAAGTGGCTCTGCGTCTGGGGAAGGAGGGGCAGTGCCCCTGAGGTGAAGGGTGCTGAAAGAGGACAGATGGGGGAACTGTGGCCACACCTTCCCGATGCCCATGAGCCCAGCCAGCCCCAACTCCTGTTCCATCAAGCACTGCTGTTCCCCAGAGCATCACCACTGCTCAGACCCCCTGGAACACCCCTTTTCAACTTCTCTGTCATTCCATTCAGCTCTTCTAGGAGATGAATAACAATTTATTGCACATCAACTTGGGGTTGGCACTGTACTCAGTACTTCAAATGCAAAATTCATTCATTGCAAAAATAATGTTTGTGTTCCTTCTATGCAACAGACAATGTAATTCAGATACTGGGGACATGGTCATGAACAAAATAAACTCCTAGCCCTCCAGGAACTTATATTCTCAGGATGGGGTGGGGCTGGAAGAGAAACAAAAGCAAATAGACATGTCTTACGTCAGGAAGACACAGTGGTCTAAGAAAAATAAAACCCAGTAAAGTGACAGAGAGTGACAGACAGGGGATGGTCAGAAAGGGACCTGACCATCAGAACCAAGACCTGAGGGAACTGAGGAAGTAAATCATATGGAAATCTGGAGGAATAACATATCACACTGAGGGAATAACAAGTGCAAAGGTCCTGTAGTGGACATGTCACTGACACATTCCATCAGTGAGGCTGGGGGAGCAGGAGGGGACCAGGCCAGATCAATGGAAGAGAATCAGATTGTTATTATCACTATAACATGAAAAAGTCAAGCACTCTTGTTGTTCCAACATTACAGACAAATAAACTGAGGGTAAGAAATATGCACAGACGTTTTCTAGACAGAGCTGGGAAGCAAACCCAGCCGCTCCATCTTTAGAACATGTGCCCTTTATTGCTCCCTTAGAATATCTTGTCAAGAAGCTGTAGGTAACTAGAACAGATCAATAAGACTCCAACCCGCCAAAGTTACCCAAAGCCCCAGCGATTCCACGCCTAAAATTGTAGGGGATCATCAAGGACTTGAACAAAGATTTAGCTACTTTTTTATAATGGCAAAATAAATGGAAACAATACCTTTGCCCTAATAAGAAGGAATTGGTGAATAAAGAAGTTACGATACATGCATGTAAAGAGTGTCTCATGCATTGCCATTTTAAAAGACGTGGAAGATTATGCAATGACACGGAAAGATGGTCAAACTATGTCATTGAAATGAAGTCATATGCACAGTAGGATCCCATTTTTGTAGCAAATAAATAATGTGTGAATATACGCATAGGCAAAAGGCTGGAAGGAATTAAATCAAAATGTTGATAAATCGCTAACCCAGGGGGTAGGATTGTGGGTGGTTTTTCTTTTTGTTCAGCAGCATTCACTACAATGAATATAAATTATTTTTGCTCAGAAAAAGTTTACACGTACACAAACACACAGAAAGCTGGCCAGAAAGCTTCCTGGGTTGGCAGCCACGGGGTGGCACCAACCTGGGCTCCTCTACCCCCCACCCCACTCCCTGAGGTGTGCAGAAAGCAAGGATCCGCCAGGTCCCCATCAGAATCACGTTCAGGTTAGAGACCCTCATCATGAAGCAGCTCCCTGGCCTGAGCTGGAAAATTCGGGGGCGTACTGACAGCCTCACCTCACTCCTCAACGAAGCCTTCAGGATCCAAAGCTGGGGGAGGGCTCCAAGCCCGAGGGCGGACAGCGGCGGCAGCACGCGGCCAGGGTGCCGGAGCGGCAGGGTAAT
The DNA here is from genome assembly GCF_011762595.2 of Tursiops truncatus. Classification (NCBI taxonomy): domain Eukaryota; kingdom Metazoa; phylum Chordata; class Mammalia; order Artiodactyla; family Delphinidae; genus Tursiops; species Tursiops truncatus. The sequence goes on from NC_047052.1 coordinate 14,166,338, forward strand.
TAACACTTCACTTGTCAAAAAATCTGGTGCTATTTTTAAAATCATTCCACCGCATAGTTTCACAAAGGATTCCAGGAGTCCTTCTCAGTCCACCCAGTGCTTTGGGAAGGCAAATGAACCTATTAATGATTTAGTAGTAATCACCCAGAACTGTAGAGGAGATGCCTCACCCCAGCCCCACCCCAGGGATTCGTTTGCTGCTCTTCTTTCTGGAGATGGAGGGGAGTTGAGCCAACCAGAACTTTCTCACCTGCACTGTGTTTGCTTTCACCCTGCAAGACACCTGGAGCCATTCGTTTATTAGGCCCTGGCTTCGGTGAACAGTTCAGCACAGAGGCTTCAGAGCCAGGCTGCGGCCCTGCCACTCACCAGCATGTTACCTTGGGCGGGCTACTCAACCTCTCTGTACCTCAGGTTCTTTGTTTATAAAACTGAGGATATGACAGAGCACCAAGTGTCCAGGGCTGTTGTCTTTAGTCTAAAGCCAGAAAACTATGGCCCCCAGGCTAAATACAGCCCACCTCCTGCTTCTTTAAATAAAGTTTTATTGGAACACAGCCAGGCACATCATTCACAGAATGCCTATGGGTGCTGTCGAACTAGGATGGCAGAGGTGAGTGGCTATGACAGACTATAAGGCCCACAGAGTCTAAAATATGTATTAAATATTTATTATCTGGCCCTGTTATTGCCGACCCCAGCTTAGGTTAGAGTCTCCCAGAAGTGGAACAAGGATTTAGGGGCAGTGATTTATCAAGGAAAGGCTGTCAGGAGGAACCAGTAAGGGGGTGAAGGCAGCAGGATGGGGAAAGGGAGGAGGCCAAGCCAGGGCATGACGTCAGGTAAAGCCTCAGCCTGTGGACTTCCCTGGTGGTCCAGCGGTAAAGAATCTGCCTTCCAATGCAGGGGGTGAAGGTTCGATCCCTGGTCAGGGAACTAAGATCCCACATGCCTCGGGGCAACTAAGCCCACGTGCCACAACTACTGAACTCGCGCACCTCAAGGAGAAAGCCCGCGTGCCACCAACTACAGAGCTCGCGTGCTCTGGAGCCCACGCCACAACTAGAGAGAGAAAACCCACATGCCACAACTAGAGAGAAGCCTGCACACTGCAACGAAAGACCCCGCATGCCGCAAAGAAGATCCCGCATGCCGCAACTAAGACCCGACGCAGCCAAAATAAATAAATAAATAAATATTTTAAAATAAATAAATAAAATTATTAAAGCCTCAGCCTGACTTGACCCCGCACGAGCAGTTCCTTTGCAGGTGAAGTGGTTCAGGCAGTCCCTGAGGAAGAGAACAGGTGTGAGGAACTAGAAGCAAAGCCCACAGAAGCTATCCGAGGCACAGGGCACTGTGTCAAGCACTTTGGGTACGTTATAACATTGACTCCTCGCCGCAGTGATAGGAGGTGGGAAGTACGTGATGCCCACGTCACAGCTGAGAGTTAAAGGAGGTAATCCGTGTGGGATGCTCAGCCCATCACCCACCACAGAGGAAGAGGTGTTACTGTATCCTGGGTCTGTTCTTGTGCTGAATTCTGGGGCCGCAGAGATAAATAAAACAAGCCTAGGATCAACATGACTGCTCATGGGGAATCTAGCACGTAACTTCCACCAGAGCCCTACTTAGTGCTCCTATCAGGGAGGTCAGAGGAGGTGACGCTGGGAAGGAGTCTTGAAGGAGAGATAGCAGTTGCCAGGTGGGGGAGTGACCTTTCCGACACAGAACACAACATATGCAAGGGCTTGGCCCCGGGGAACAACACACACTCTGGCAACTGCAAGGAGTTTGGTGGGGGTGGATGAAGGCTGCGTGGGGGGCGGTGGGAGATGAGACTGGGGGGCATGGAGGCCACGCAGGAAGCAGATCCTGGATGATGGAGAGTCCATGTAGATCAAATCGGGAGTTCTGAGGTTCGGCTGGAGTGTTAGTTTTCTGGGGCTGCCATAACAAAACATCACAGACTGCATGGCTTACACAAGAGAAATTTATTTTCTCATAGTTCTGGAAGCCAGAAGTCCAAGATCCAGGTGTTGGCAGGCTTGGTTTCATTCTGACCTCTCCGTGGCTTGTAGGTGGCTGCCCTCTTGCTATGTCCTCACGTGGTCTTTCCTCTGAGCACCCCTGGTGTGTGTGTGTGTGTGTGTGTGTGTGTGTGTGTGTGTGTGTGTGTGTGTCTGTCTGTCTTTCTGGTGTCTCTTCTTAGAAAGACACCAGTCAGATTGGATTAGAGCTCACCCTAAGGACCTCATTTTAACTTAATTACCTCTTTAAAGGTCCTATTCCCAAATACAGTCACAGTCTGAGGTACTGAGGTTAGGACTTCAACATATGGATGGGGGACGGGGTGGAGATGGGGGAGACACAGTTCAGCCCGTACCAGCAGGCATTTCAGAAAGCTCTCCCTGGTTCTGGTAGAGAGGGCAGCCTGGAGAAACCAGAGGCGGCAGGCTGGATGAAACCCATTGTAGCTCTCCAGCCACTTAGAGCCTGAAGTCAGGATGGCTGAGTCTGCAGTCTGGGGGACGGCTGAGCAGCGGGGGCCAAGCTGCACTCTCCCTGCCCTCCGGCTGCGACTGACCTTCAGATCCAGGCAGCAGAGAGAAGAGGAGGACAAAGGTATGCTTCTGCATAAAGGCAAGCAGCTGGTATCCAGAGCACCAGAGCCTGCAGAGCAAGTGTCAAGGCCAACACAGGCACAAAGCCAGCTGTCACCTGTCCCCTGGCCACGCCATGGGGGCTTGACCTCCTGGGCAGCACCTGGTGGGGGGTGCCCCCATTGTCCTGACTTGTTCACATACTCCATGTCCTCCCAGCACTATCTGGTCATCAGAGAAGCCTTGTACCATCCAGGCTGAGAGTTCACATCAGGAAGCGTCACACCTTCTCTAACCCGCCCTCGGAAGCTCCGGGGGCCACTAAGGGGGACCCACACTGCTCATTCCCAGGTGAGTCTTTCCCAAGGAAGCTACTGATCTATTATATCTTTAGGGCCAGGGCTCTACAGCTTCCTTTGTGATTAAACATTTTTCTCTCTTTATGTCTCTCTCTCTCTCTCTCTCTCTCTCTCTCTCTCACACACACACACACACACACACACACACACACACACACACACACACACACACACACACACACACGATCCACAGTTCCTAAAATTCCACCACTCAAAGACTTATTCCTTCAGTTCAATCTCCTGGGAGAAGGAGGGCACAAGACATTAAGTCACCAACACCTTAGGGTGAATTTATTAATCAGATTCTTCCCTCTGCCTTACCCAGGTGTTAAGAAAGTACCAAGCATTTGAAGGGGAGGGTTATTAAAAAGAGATGGCATTGTGGAGGAAAAGCAAATGTAAGCGGGGAGAAGCAACGTTCCTTCTACCCAGTCTTGGTCAGCCTGATGCTCTGAGTCAGAAGTCAGCCAACTTTTTCTGAAAAGGGTCAGACAGTAAACATTTTTGGCTTTTCTGGCCATAGAGTCTCTGTTGCAATCCCTGGACTCTGCCGTCGTAGCACGAGGGCAGCCGTAGACACCAAGTAGATGAATAGGTGTGGCTGTGTCCCACTAAAACCTTACTTACGGACACTGAAATTTATCATTTTCATAAAATATTCTTCTCCTAATCTTTTCCCAACCACTTACAATGTAAAAGCCATTCTTAGTTTGCAGACCATGCAAACATAGGAGGTGGCTGGATTTTGCCTGAGATCCGCAGCTCGCAGCTCCCCGTCCTTCATGAGACAGAATTTGCACCTTTCCCATCTTGTGAAACCGTCCTCTCCTCAAGGACAAGCCCTTGGTCATTCTTTGCTGCTCGCCTCTCCAGCCCTCAAGAGAAAAAAGTGGCTCCTTGCTCTGTGTGCTCTGTCCACGATCCCTGAGGATCTGCTTTCAAATGTGGAGGAGACAGGGTGACAAATGGGCTGGCATGCAGGCTAGCCACCAGCAAGCTGCTGCAGAGCAGTGGCCTCGGGCTCACGCCAGCTGCCTGAGGGTGGCTCGCATCTGACTACCCCTCCCCAGCCCACATGGGATGTATCAGGCCCCGAGGGGTCCATCCGTCACACTTCTGGGCCACTCTTTAGGCGCCTCTCCCAAATTACCAAAGGTATTTATTATTATCATTATCATTATTATGACATCTGACTTTAGGCGAACCATCCCCACTAATAAAACAACACTCACTTCGTACTGGGTAGTCGGCCTGTGCAGGTGCCATGTGAACCTTCTGTGGCTAATGTTCCCAGAATGAGCCAGGCCCTGTTGTAGGTGCTTTGCATGCACTTGGGGCTCTCGGGAACCCACAGCTTCAGTACCAGCGTTATTTTCATCTTATGGATGAGAAAACTGAGTCGAGAGGGGTTAACAACACACCCAAGACACACAGCCGGTCGGATCTGTCTGACTCTAAAGCCAGGTTCTCTGTCACCGGCTCCCCCAGCCCTCTCTACCTCACAGCCACACTCCAACACGGTATCCCAATTCCTCAGATGTAGAAATAGAACCCCTGAGAAGTTAACGTCTTGGTCCAAGTTCACGTAGCTAATAAATGGCGGTGCTAGAACCCTTTGTTAGAACCACTGACACGCTGGAAATATCCTGCCCTCTTGTGAAAACACAACATTTCTAGATAGTGTCAGAAACCAGAGTCCTAGACTGAGAGTGGGGCTTTCCAACAAGCAGCGAGAGAGGAACCTCAGCCTGAGAGCGTGTCTTAGGTCTGATCTAAAAGCAGAGCCCACGACAGGGATTCTGCGCAGGTGAATTATTGAGGTGAGGGCCCCCAGGAGGAACCCTGAGAAGGTACAGGTTCAGCTGAAGTCTGGCCTCAGCCTGATCTCTGGGGAGCTCTGGAGCATGAATGGGACACAGGGTCCTCTCGCCCTGAGGCAAGGAACCAGGCTGAGATATGCTGTATCTGTCAGTCATTGGCCATGGGCTGTCCCACGGTGGGGTAGGGGAGCATCTCTGGGCAAGGTGGCAATTCTCCAGAGAATGGTACAGCTTTGAGCCCTAGCAGTCAACCCTCACAGCAGCTGGTGGGCACAGTACCATCGTTTGAAGGGTCCTCAGCAGGGCGCAATTGGCATCTACTATGGGCAGGTGACCCTGTAGGCGCAGACCTCACTATCTGTCTCTGTGACTCCTGGAAAACCACATTCCCTTCCCTCCCCTCCCCTTTCTCCCCCTGTTCCTCTCTTGCTTTTGGACCTCCTCCTTTGTCACCCTCCAGCACTGGCTGGGCTGGGCTTGGCCCGGGCTTCTGGCTCCTGTATCAGACCACCAGCAATCACAGCCAGAGCTGAAGGTTCCAGGAAGCGCCCCAGTGTGGCTCCTTCCGGCCTGGGCCTGCTCCCTGCCCACCACTGCCCAGCCCCATCCTGTGTTCTGCCTGTGAGGGGATCCCCACTGACGTGATGGGGAAAGCAGGGCAGGGAAGCAGCTATGAGCCAGGCCTGGGAATTAATGAATGAGGGAGAGGACGAGAGCCAGGCAGCTCCTCCTCGCCAGACGGTGCTTCAGCCGCCAGCAGGGCAAGCAGCTGCCCTCCCGAGGGTGACCCTGGGGGCCCGTTGCCTCGCACTTGACTGCCAGGAGTTGAGCTGGCGAGGTCCATGCAAGGGCTCATTTCTAGAGCTTTCAGAGGGTCGTAATTCTCTAGGTAGAAACATCCTCTTCCTCTCTGCTGCCCTTTATTCATTCATTCATTCACTTAGCAATTATTCATTGGGCACATATGGGCCACAAACTGTGCTGAGAGCCAGGAAAAAGTGATGAACAAAATAGACAAGGTCCCTACCTCCATTCTAGTGGGGGCGACAGAGAAGAACTGAGCATGGTGGGGTCACAAGTCACTCAGAGAGATGCACAACGAAGATACAGTTTCTTGGGCCTGTCTTCCTCAAATGCCTCCACCCGGCCAGGCAGTAGGGGGATGGGAATGGGGGAACACACTTGAAAATTGCCAATTTATGGGACTTACCTGGCGGTCCAGTGGTTAGGACTTCGCCTTCCAATGCAGGGGGTGTGGGTTCGATCCCTGCTCGGGGAGCTAAAATCCTACATGCCTCGTGGCCAAAAAACCAAAACAAAAACAGAAGCAATATGGTACCAAATTCAATAAAGACTTTAAAAAAAAATTGCCAATTTATGGTACCACTATGCTGTTTTGCTCAGAAGGGCACTCTTGAAGAATCTGGTTTCCTTTGGAGAAATGTTCAGTCTTTTCCATCCTCTCCTCACCTCCTTCTCCAGCATGGTGTCTGAGCGTGAGGGAGGGCAGTGACAACAGGATAACTAATGGTGGGGGGATGGAGGTCACTTGGAGGAACACTGGGTCCTCCCTGCTGGCCGCTGCTCCAGAGTGGCTGGCCTGTTCTCTTGCTGGCTGCACTGCTGCGATGCACCTGTCCCGTCTGGGGCACAGCAGCTGCTCCTGGGGCCCCACTCCGTCCCCTTCCCTAACCAGGGCTCCCACCTCACAGCTGCTGCAGGTGTTGGCTGCTACCTGTCACACCTGCACCCTTCTCCAGGGATTGCCCTTGATGGAAGGAAGGTGGCCACCACCCCTGGAGATGGACCCTGGCCAACGCCTACCTCTCCAGGGTCACCATCCCACCACACACCCCTCCCGCCCTATGCTCCAATCCCACTAGTCTTCTTACAGTTCCTCCACCACGGAGCACGGGGTTCAAATCCCAGGAATGCTCCCCTCCTCCCTTCTCCCGGTTAATTCCCCCTCAGAATGACCTCCCTTAAACACTAGATATTTACGGCACTCTTGTTAAAAACTGTTTGCCCTTCTATGTTCCATTATGTGGTTTGATCAATATCTGTCTCCCCACTCGACTTTAAACTCCTGAGGGGAGGGACTAGTTCTGTTTGTCTAACCAGTGACTCCCTGAGGCCTACTACAGTGCCTGGCACAAAGCCGATGGTTATTAAATATTTTTTTGAGGGCATGAATAATTCAGTTTTAAACGAGCTTATGAATGAATGGAATGCAACCCTGACCTTTGAACACCTCACTCCAACATCCCTGGTACATCCTGGAAAATCCTGGAAGTGGGACACTGCTCCTCTAGGGACACTTTACCTATCCTTGGTGAAAGGATCTGAATTCTCAGCCACCAGGAAGTCCCATTCTGGCAGGAAATGGAGCAGGTTTGTTTGCAAATTGAGCCCAGGGCTCCCTGCCAGGCCCCAAGCAGAGGCCAAGCCAGCCTCACACAGAGGCCCTGCAGGTTTGGATTGGTTTGCAGTGATATTTCCCTCTGCCGGCCTTGCCTGAGCCTTATCTTACTGGACCTCCTTCACCCCGGTCCTTTAGTGATCTTCTCTAACCTTCTGGAGAGAGGAAGTATCAGCTCCCAGCTCAGCTCAGAGAAGATGAAGAGACTCTTGTAGATTCATAAATTCTGGTGGACCTAGAATCCAGTTATTCTGAGATCCAACCCAGTGATAAAAAGAATAAAAGCAGTCAATATCTATCTACTCTGTGCCAGACACTGTGCAGAGTAATTTACATGCATCATTTTACTGAATCATTACAGTTCTTCTGCGTAGGTTCTATTAGTGTTCCTGTTTCATAGGAGAAGAAACGGAGGCTTTAAGAGGTTAGAGAGAGACTAAAAATTCACTCTACTTGACCAGGAATCAGCAAACTATGTCCCAGGCCAAATCTGGCCCAGTGCATGTTTTTGTAAATAAAGTTTTATTGAAACAGAGCCATGTTTTTTTACATATTGTCCTTGGCTGCTTTTGTGCTACAATGGCAGAGTTGCGTAGCTGAGACTGACACTCTGGCCTGAAAAGCTAAAAAAACTTACTACACGGCCCTTTACAAAAAACAAGTTTGCCAACCCCTGTTCTAGGTAACACCCCCTCCCCCTGTTCCTTTACATTTGGACTCACTGGTCAGAGTGCTTTTTTACCCAGGTTTACATGTCCCACTGCCTATTTGAGTTTTCCATGTTGAGCACCCAAGACTAGAGGTGTTCATTAATGCCACTGTGCCCACAACTCCCTCTAAGGGAAACAGCCGCTTCTCTGCACTGCGCCCCCCCCCCCCACTCCCCTCACCCCCTTCTGACTGGATCCACAGCTGATGGGATCAAGGGGTGGGTGCCATCCACAGCTGGGCAGCAACTTATGACTTGAATAGCCTGACACAAAGAGATGAACTAGACCGATCAGATCCTTCTCTTGGGATTTGGGAAAGGGAAACAAACAGAGGGGAAATGGAAGCTGGGACTCTTGGGACAAGTCAAGGCGAGGTGGCTATGACAGGCAAGGAAAGGCAAAGTCGTGAGGACAGGTGCTGTGGGAGAGAAGAAACTGGACAAACTGTGCAGATGGAGACAGAATCTGAGGAGTGGCCTGCTGCCCTAAGAAAAAAGGAAAGAGAGGAGCCTTGGTCCCTGAAGGTTTCCCAAGTCCAGGTCTCACGAGAACAACTGTCCTCTTCTTGGATTATTAGTTTGGACTTTTTGGTTACAAATGAAAGAAAATCTAATATAAATGGGCTTAAACACCAATGGTTATATATCAACTCATGTAACTGAAAAGTCCAAGGTACTTCAGACTCAGCTTGATCCAGCAGCTCAAATGATGTTACACGTGACCCAATTTCTTGCAGTCTCTCTGTCTTGCCTTTTGTGATTGGACTGCATCCTCAGTCTCCACTCCGTGCCCTTCTCCATCTTGGGCCACTCTAGACTCTCCCTCATGGTGTCAAGGTGGCTGCAGCAATTCCAGACCTCACAGCTGCATACCAGTCTGTTTGCCGTAGAGAGGGCATCCCTTCCAGCAGCTCCTTCCCATTCTGGAATGCGATCTCTTACTTCCTATCCTTGACCGCACTTTGGCCGGGGGGTGGGCTGCACTGACTCAATGAGACCCCTTAGCATCTGCCTTCAGTTTCCTCACCTATAATAACAACATTTGAGTGCTTCATATGTTCCAGGCCCTACATCACTCTTTACATGCTTTCCAAGTCTTAATGCTCACAAAGGTCATATGAGGAAGTTACTAGATCTTACCAACGAGGAAAGGAAAGCTCAGAGAGGTTGGAAGCCTTGCCAAGGGTCACACAGCCATCACACGGCAGAACTGCTGATTAGCAGCAAAACCAAGAGCCAAAAGGGGCCTGTGGGATCCTGAAGCCTGAGCTCTCAGCCTCTTCTGTGTCCCTGCCTATTAGGGGAGGATGTCACTCAACAGCCCCCAGTTACTGTCATTCCATCTCCTACTGCTATCCTGGTGACCCAAATCCTTTGCTCAGAGAGGAGTATTTTGTCCACAGATTCTCAGGCTTCAGACTGAGTTTATTCAATAGTCCTGCTCCCACCTCTGGGTTCCTCTGGACTCTATTCTCCCTCCACCTGATTCGTTTCCATGGAAACTGCTGGGCTCCTGCATCCTTTTCATCCTTCTTTCTGGGAAGCAAGGCCAGCTCTCCGGCACCCCAGTAGCCAGGCCTAACCATTTTAAAAACCAAAGAGGCAGGGGCTTCCCTGATGGCGCAGTGGTTAAGAATCTGCCTGCCAATGCAGGGGACGTGAGTTCGAGCCCTGGTCTGGTAAGATCCCATATGCTGTGGAGTGGCTAGGCCCGTGAGCCACAACTACTGAGCCTGCGTGTCTGGAGCCTGTGCTCCGCAACAGGAGAGGCCGCGAGAGTGAGAGGCCCGCGCACCACGATGAAGAGCGGCCCCCGCTCGCTGCAACTAGAGAAAGCCCTCGCACAGAAACGAAGACCCAACACAGCCAAAATAAATAAATACATAAATAAATTTATATATATTAAAAAAAAAAAGACCAAAGAGGCAACATCTGAAAGAAATATTTCCAGGCAGAGGGAGGAACCAAGCAGGGTTTCTGATTTTTTCTTTGATGCTCTCCAAAATAACACCAGGTGCTCTGAGCAGCTCTGCCAATTACCTCAACACAGTGGATACTGGCTAACAAGTTGTCATCTGTTCTCCATCTCACCACCTGACAGTCAGCAGGCTTTCCTCCCTTCTTGGGGGGAGCAAGTCTGGGGTCTGAGGCCGAGGGCAAGTCTTCTTGCCAATGCTTGGTACTGGACTGCAGCCCTCATGATGCAGCTGGTGGCCTGGAGGTGCGAAAGGAAGGATGGCACCCAGTCTGCCCCTTCTGGAGAAGGAGGAAGCAGCCATCAGCTGAACTCCTAGGCATCTCAGAAACAGCAGACGTGTGTCATCCCTTGCCACCAGGAGGTTCCCTGCAGTTCCAGTGGTCAGGACATGGGAAGAACTTTGTACATATTGTCCAGGGCCTTAGCACCTGGTCCACAAGGACTCCATAGACCAGAGGAGCCAAAATGTTCCCTATCTCCCACCCCTGCCAGGTCTTGGGTGTTCATCTCTCCGAGCTTTGGTTTCCTTATCTTCAAAACAGGCCCAACTCTCGCACTGATAGGCTAGCTGTGAGGACCTCGCCAAGCAAGACACAGTAAAAGCCCTCTTTTTAAAGTCAACTAAAGGTATCCTTGCGGTCATTATCATCGTTGTCATCGTTATAAACATGTGGGGAGATCCTGGAGGAGTAGCAGAACCTCAGATCTCTGAAACTCTTTCCCATCCCTGAGCGACGTCTGCATCCATGTTTTTCTTCTCACATTCGGGTATTTAAACTTGGTCAGGGCCAGCTGACAACTCCAGTTTCTTCTGCTATTCAAAGCTCTCCTCCTCCCCCCCGCTGCAGCCTGGAGTCTTGGCTGGGGACTGAGCGTGGAGACGAGCAGGGGGCTGGCTCTGAGACATCTCCTCCCTCGGTGGGCAGGGGCCGGGGCAGGGAGGAGATCTTCCCACCCATCTGGTCACCTCGGGGTGCGGGAACTGCAGCTGGTCTCTGGGGAGTTCGAGGGCACCTTGCACGGTAGAGTGAAGGCTTTCTTGGAGCCATTTTCAGGTCTACCCCGGCCTCCTTCAACACCAAGGATCGACCAGCAGTATCTAGCTTTTGCTCCTCCTTTCAACTCTGTGCACCTTCCCAGAAGCCACAGCAACCTCCAAGGAAGGGCTGCAGAGAACAGGAACGGGGTGCCATCGCCCCCACCTTCCTTCTAGGCCCAGGACAGGACAGCCTGGGCCTTCAGACAGCTCTAAGTCAGACACAAGCACCAGTTCTGTCTTCACAAGGGGCCCAGACTCCAGAATTCTGCTCCGGGAGCAGGCGGGCCTGCCAGTGTCCCCTAACAGCAGGCACCCCACAAGACCTGGCGAGGTCTTCTGGAGTCTCCCCAGCAAAGTGTAGCTTCAGAGGAGCCCCACACGCTGCACTCCCCAAAGACTAAGGCTCCTTCCTCTCCCCCATGCAGCTTCTCCTTTCATAGCCCATGGCCTTGACTGGAGCTACAGGGCAGCCCAGCAGACAGGAGGTACCCGGCTCCTGGGGAGAAGTTTAACAAGTGGGGTACTAAGCCCCTTTTGTGCTACTCTTTCAGAACAACAAGAAAATTCCTAACATTCTATATTAATAACAATATCCACCTTTTAATTAAGCACTTACAGCTGCCAGGATTCTTGCTAACTAACTCCTCGACTACATTATTTTGGGTTGCCTTACACTGACTTTGTGCCACCAGTATTATTATTACCTGTATTTGTGTGTGTGCGTGTGTGGTGCGCGGGCCTCTCACTGTTGTGGCCTCTCCCGTTGCGGAGCACAGGCTCCGGACGCACAGGCTCAGCGGCCATGGCTCACCGGCCCAGACGCTCCGTGGCACGAGGGATCCTCCTGGACCGGGGCACGAACCCGTGTCCCCTGCATCGGCAGGCGGACTCTCAACCACTGCGCCACCAGGGAAGCCCTATTACCTGTATTTTTACTAAGGTTCAAAGAGGTTAAATAGCTTGGCCAAGGTCTCAAAGTAGGTTTTGTACCTGCATCTCTCCAACCGCACAGCAGGGGCTGGTAATCCTAAACATGGCTGCTTCTGCAGGACTCAGCCTGGGAACAAAGGGATGTGCTTGGGCTCTGCAGCCCTCCCTGGGCCTGTATCTGGGAGTCAGGGATGCGCCTCCCACAAAGAGACTCCAAGCATGCATCTAAAATGAACGATGCAGGGCTATCCCAGTGCAGGCTTTGGAGACCACTGTGGTCACCCTGCTGTCCTACTCAGGACCTCTCCTAGTCAAGCCAACATCTTCCCCCATCTCAGCAGCTCGGGAAAGTAGGAAGCATGAGCTTCCTACTTCCTCGCCAGGAAAACCAAAGCAGCAAGGGGGGTACTGGTTTGGGTCTTTAGAGAGCCAAAGATGAGATCCCTCACCCCAGATCTGGGCCAGGGGAGGGCGCAGGAAGTGAGCCAGAAGAGCCCAGATGACAGTGTCAGAGCTGGAAGGGGCTGAGCCTGGCCCCTGAGGGGCTGGCAGCACACCGGTTAAGAGCTTGTGTTTAGCCTTTCCCCTTGGCCTCACTCTGGGGTTAGCCCCTCTAGAAACTATTAGTTACCTCAGGGGAGGGATGCTGGCCAAGGAATTTCTTGCCACGCCAACCTTCAACGGCCAACCGCCAACCGCCAACCGCCGCTGCTCTTTCTCCACAAAGGGCAGCCGGAGCATGAGCTCATTTAATCCTCGGAACAATACTAAGAGGTAAATACCCACATTCGCATTTTGTAGAAGAGAACAATTGAAGCACAGATAGGTTATGTAATTTGCCCAAGGTCACACAGCTTACGCTGGGATTCAAATCCAAGCAGCCTGATTCTAGAGTGCCTGCTCTTAACCACTGAGCAATCCTGCCTCCCTAGACCCAGCGGTTTTGGTGAATTCCTCAGCCCTTGGACCCTTCACCAGCAGCATGGGGGAGGGGGATGCATACAGGCCTGGAAAGCTAGCTTCTTAATGACCCTGACACCTCCTCTCTCCTAGTCCGTTCCTGCAAGGAACTCTAAACACTTTTGCTCTGGGCAGAAAAAAAGCAAGTGGTTTTGGAACCTTCACTCTGTATTGCCTCTTTTGGGCTCACTGTGGGCTCGTCCCTCCCCCTAAGGAACAACCTACCCCCTCTGTCTCCTGGTTTTCCTCTCTCCCCTGGTGACCTCCTTTTCATTCTCACCTCCTTGCCTTTGCACTCCTTTTGGAAGGCAGTTCAGCTAACACTCATTAGCACATGCTAATGAGCATCAATTCATTTCTCAGTCACTCAGCAGGAGAGGGGAGAAAGTGGGGACAAAGCTGCCACTCTGGGGGTAATGGTCCACAAGGCCAGGACAGGCCCCCAGGCTCAGGCCCCCAGGGAGAATGGGGAGGGAGCCTAGCCCCCAGCTGGGGAGTCCTGTCTATATTCTCGGGTTGTACCCTCAGCAGCTGCTTCTGTCTTTTCTGAGACCAGCACAGAATATTCCTAGGTCAGCCGTGAGACCTTCTCTGCCCACCAGCCTAAGCAAACTCCCACGATGTCCATGGGTGGGCGTGGCTAAGACCTGATAGAGGAGGATATAGTTCTGTCTGAAAGCCCCCAGAGCCTGTCCAGGGTGCGGCAGGCACCAGAGGGTGGAGGGAGGTACCCAGGCAAGGGCAATCAGTGGAAGCCCCTCCTCCACTCCCTCCCATCTGGATCCTTCCTGGGGGTCGCTGATTCCAGCCACCCCCAGTAAAGTCTAGAGAACCCTGGGCCTCTCCACAAGACTGGGCCCCATTAAGGAGCTGTGAGAGGGAGGAAACAGAGCCGGGCTGGGCAAGTCATTTGGTCCTTTGAAGTCTCAAGTCCCCTCATCGGAAAAGTGGTCCCTGGTCTTCCTGCTGTGAAAGGGTCAGACGAGAGGAGGCATGAGAAAGTCCTAGAGAACTCCGAGGTCCAGGTGCTATAGACTTGTCAAACTTTTATTATTATTACTACTGGCGGTGTTGCTGTTACTACTGTTAGTATTATTGCTGCTGCTAGTGATGATACGTGGTGGCTGCACTCAAGATGATCAGAGAGAGGGAGAAGGAAGGCAAGGGCAGCCTCTCTCCCCTTTGCACCCGAGAGCCTCTGTTTCCCTGGCCAGGCGAGGAGTGGTCTCAGCACAGACGGGCGTCCCCACCCTGCGAACCCCTGCGGAGCCCCGGGTCGGCCGCCGCCCCGCTGAGACCCAAGCCGATTCTCTGAGCGCGCGCGCCTCCTGCTGGCAGCGGGGCGCGGGCGCAGCCTCCGGATTGTATATAAAGGCAGCGTGGCGCGCGAGACCTGGCCGAGTGCGGTAGAGGAGCCGGCGCGCAGGGAGAGCGCAGTGCTGCCTGAGGTCTCCGAGCGGCTCGCCATGGCTGGGCCGCAGCAGCAGCAACCCCCTTACCTGCACCTGGCGGAGCTGACGGCGTCCCAGTTCCTGGAGATCTGGAAGCACTTTGACGCAGACGGTAAGTAAAGCTCCCAACTTGTGTGCCCGCTCGCCCCCAGGGGACCTGCGGTGGAGAAAAGAGGGCAAGGAAGTTGCGGGCAGGGGTAAGGTTGCCCCAGTGGGTGTTTTGGGTGCAGAGCCTGCTGAGGTAGGGGTCTCGAGTTTGGGAGACACCTGGGTGCCCTGGTGACAACCGCCCGTAAGTTTTCTTCCCTGACAGAGACGACAGAGCCCACCGGCTTTTGCAGCCTCATTCTGGGCAAGTTGGGGCTTTCCCAGAGGGGAGGCCTGGGCTGGCAAGGCTCCCCGTGACTCCCCCTGCCGTCTTATCTTCCCCGCCTTTCTCTTCAAGGTAACATCCTGCCTTCAGCTGCGGCAGCCACAGGTCTCAGACACCACTCATTTTTTCCCTCAAGTTCCCCTTTTGTTGAATACCAGGTTAGCCCCGTGGGGTCCTGGGGACTGGGGCAAACTGGGGGGTCCTGAAGGGACACTCTTGGCCTCCCCAGCCTGTCCGGTGGGAGCAGGAGTGGAGAGGGCATCCAGGCAGTGAGCATCCCCTAGGCTTCCTCTGCCCACGTTCCATCCCTCACGGGCATTCAGGTCCCACTCACAGGGTGTGGTGGGAGGCAAGCTTGGGGTGCCAGCCTGACATGTTCCCTCATGGTGATAATCCTGGGTGCTTTGGGTGACTCCTTCCTTCCCTGGGTCGGGGGAGGCACAATCTTAAATGCCTCAGTGACCCACCCTCTGCTCTGTGTGGTCTTGACATTTACTCACCCAAAAATCGAGGGCTGGACTGAACAACCTTTGGAAGTTGGCTCTAAGGACTGGTATTACAAGGGTCTATGATGGCCTGACTCGGGCATAAAGGGAGCCCCCCCCCCCCACCTCATTTTAGAGGCTTCTGATATCACTAGAGACAAATTTTTCTCCACCACTCCAAAAAATTAAGTGATCTGATTTCCTTCTGAGGTCCTGGCCGGGGTGGGCATCCGAAACGTTCTGGCATCTCAGACCACTGGAAGGGTGGTGGCCCAGGGTGTTCATCCTAGGATTGAGAGCGAGGGGCATGGGAACCAGAGGGAGGAGCAGGTGGAGGCTCCCTCCATGCTTCTCCCTTCCCTTCCTCACCTCGGCAGGGCGGGCACAAAGGTGACTAAACAGAGGCCCTCGGCCCAGAGTGCTGTGCAGAGGCAGGGGTTAATGGGTATGATAACCAATGAAGTTTTGTTCCCTTGGAGCAAACTGAGAATCTGGGGGTGCAGAGGACTGGGCATGTGACACCTGGATTAGGATGGTGATCTGCCTATGAATTACTAAAGGAGGTGGGTAGATTGTTAAATCTGTAAAATGGGGCTAAGGAGGGGTTGTATTTCCAATCCCTGGCTGGTACCATAAAACTCCCTTGGGGGAAAGGGCTATAAAAAGATTGCAGCCTCTCTGTATTCTGGGTGACACGCGCACTCCCTAAGGCTTCTCCTGCCAGTTTATCTGCACCAGAGACTTGCATGATTCAAGGAAAGTTATCAAGCGGCCAAGGTTATACCACAGGCCTCCTGCCAGATGAGTCAGCTATAACCAGAGGACTCCACAGTTCTGTTCTCCCCCAGTTCTCACGGGGTCAACCACGAGCGCTCTTGATAACCATGCAAATCCTCACATTTGTCTGAGACTTTGTACTTTTCAAAACACAGTCGCACCTTGAGTCCTGCACAGTGAGGCTGTGGGCAGACCATGATTCTCCTTGTGCAGATGAGGGAACAGACACAAAGTGTGACTTCTCTGAGGTCATGTAGCGAGGTGATGGCGGCACTGGTTCCTGGCCAGCGCTTAATTCCCCAACTCTGGTTTCTGGACACCTACTTTCCCTCCTGATCCAGCCTCGGAGGTGATGGGCAGTCCCTTTAATACTAGAAAGGGGTCCTATGGCTGGAGCATAGCTAAGCTAGCATGAAGCCAAAGAGTCTTTAAAGACCCCCAGAACCATCGTACCTCTGGTACCATGTGAAAGGGGAGCTAGACTGCTTCTTGGCTCCTTGTCCCCCTCGGCATCCCATCGCCCTCTCTGGTCACCACTTCAGGGAAGTCCCAAGGAGGGACCATGGACCTAACAGAGAAGGAAAGCAAAAAGGATCAGAATACCAGAGATGGCGCAGAAGGCGATTTAGGAAAATGAGGCTAGAGCCAAATTGAAATTCGACTAAAGGACCCAGAATTAAGCTGTGGGTCACTTGCTCTGGACCTTCCGTACCTGTCCCCTTCCGAACTCCCATGGCTGCCAGGGAGCTTCTCCCTCCCCCCCGAGGCGCTCCCTGCCCTGGCTGGGCCTCCTCTTACTAACTCTGGCTTCTGTTTTTATCTTGGGGGCTTTCCCCCGACTCTAAGTGTCCCCCTGCCGCTCACAGAGTTAAAGAGCTCTGGGAGGACTCTCCACGGCTCACCAGGTCCCTGGGGTGAGCTCTCTGGAGCCCAGTTAGTCCCAGCCACCAAGCAGGGGGAGCACTGACCCACCCCACCCGTCCTGGACTCCAGTAAACAGAGACTAGGAGTCCGCAGAGAAGCTGGATTCCGAGGACAGTGGGGATGACGCAGGGAATCTGACCCTCCTAACTCAGCCCATTTCTAATGAAGGAGCAGGTGTCTGAAGAGGGGGAAACTGGGACTCAAAGAGGCAACGTTCTTTTCACAAGATCACACAGCAAAGTGAGAGGGTAGGGGGACCCAGGAATCCTCTCCTAGCCCCCCCCACTCCTCCTCAGTGGTCAGCCAAGGTCATGCCCTTGGAAGCGTTCAGGTGTCATCTCTCAAAAGCAGAGGAAGGGAAGACGGCAGCCGAGTGCACCCTATGAGCCAGGTTGGGGCTGGAGCTCTTCCACATAACATCCCCATGCTCTGAGTGACCCTTACATGCCCTACATGACTGAGTCCCCCGTTCTGTTGTTTCCTGGTCACTTCTTGGTCAGAAACGTTCTCACTCTGCAAGATCCAGGCTTCAGAGGGATGCCCAGCTCAGAGCTCACGCTGGCCTCTCTTTGTGGTTCTGACCACACGGCCACCAGGCTCCTATTCTGCTGACGATCAGTACGAGGTCCGTGGGGAGCCAAGTTCTGCCCTTGGCCTTTGCTACCCTTTGGGAGCAACTGCAAGTGTAGGGATATTTCCTCTCCCAGAGGCCAGCAGACATTCACAGGACAACGCAGGGAATCCCACTCACTCCAAGAATCAACCTACATGGATATACTTGTACATGTACATAAAGTTATGTGAACAAGGGGGCCTAGTGTCAAGTTCTTTGGGATACTGAAATTTTAAGAATGTGCTTCCCTAGGGAACAGAAAAATAAATCCTGCTAATCTCTACAGCGGAATATTATGCAACCAATGGGATTGAGATGGGGCTTTTGTACTGACATGGAAAAGTGTCCAAGATGTATTACGGAGATTTTTTTTAATTATGGCAGGACACTATTACAGTATGAGCCCATTTTTACTATTAATGAAACAAGTATGCTGGAAAATATTTGAAAGACAATAATAACAGTGGTCCTCTACAGAGTAGATGACGTAAAATTGAAAGGTATTTTCTTTAACTTTATAAGTAAATTTCTGTAGTGTTTTACAAGAGCATGTGTTTCTTGTGTAATCAGCAAAACAATAAATATTCAAGAAGAAAATAATTTTATGGGCACCCCCCCTCCCCCCAAAAGAAATGCATATATATCTCCAGGTGTGGGAATCTGCCCAGAGTGTTCTAGGCCTTTGTCTGCCTCCAGATGGCCCTAGTGATGCAGGAGGCTCTCAAAGCCTTGCACAGGGACTGACCCTTGTTCCATATGGGTGTGGCCCTGAGGACTTTGAAAATGAATGACAGGAAGGACCACCAAGAACTGAGGAAGGCCCTGTGCAGTCTTCCCTCCTCTCTCCTCCTACACCCAGTAGTAGTAACGGAAGCACCCTCCAAACCCATCCCCCATGGGGGACACTGGCCAGACAGAGAGTGCTCAGGCAGGTTCTCAGGCACTGAGGAGCTTGTGTCCCTGGGAGGGGAAACAGAAGAAAGCTAAACAACAGCGCCTCTCGCAGGTGGAGAGAGGCCTGGGCACCTTGCCCTGGAATTCTAAATGACGAAGTCTTCTGGAATACTGAAGAGAAGACCTCTATGTATAAAATAGATAACTAATGAGAACCTACTGTATAGCACAGGGAACTCTACGCAATGCTCTGTGGTGACCTAAATGGGAAGGAAATCTAAAAGAGAGCGGATATATGTATACATATAACTGATTCACTTTGCTGCACAGCAGAAACTAACACAACAATAAAAATTAATAATAATAAAAGACCTGCCTCAAAAGGGTTAGAGAATATCCGGTATATATTAAGCATTTACACAAATCCTATGGCTGTTACTATGCAATACAGCTGTGCTGTTCATAAGATAATTACAGGATTTATAAAAATGATTGCTTCTTGGAGCATTAAAGGCAAAGGGGTCTGGTGCTGGGAGGGAGCCAAAGTTGTCTGAGGGCAGCTTTCTTTTAACCCTGTCGGCATTTCTCTGTGGGGTCCGTGTGTCCCATTTAGGCCTGATGTCAGGATTTGGGGTTCTCTGGGAGCAGCCTCCTGCCCCACCTGGGGTAAGCCCTAGGAATAAGTACCCCATCCCACCTCCACTTTCACCCCCAAATTCCCCACCTGTTTTGCCAACAGTGCCCTTTGGTGTGGATGTCCGCGGCATGCCAGCTGCGGACATCCTCTGTGAGGCCCTCATGCCCCGTGGCCCAGCCAGCCGATGGGGGACGCAGCTGTGTCTGAGAGCTGGGGCTCCCCAGGGAGGCAGCTGCGGGGGCGTTTTCACAAACAGGACACTTCAGCCTCGCCTCGCCTCGCGTGGGCGGCCACCAGCGATCCCGCGTCCCTGCCCTCGCTCCTTGTTTATTCCCCTTTGACTTCAGTAGTTTCACCACCTGAGCCCCTGGGGGAGGTTTCCAGGGCTAAGGAGACCCCTCAGGGAAATCCCTCCCGATACCCAGGGAGCCAGAATTAACAGAGCAGGCGTGAGACACTTCAAGAACTGCGCCTCTCCGGCTCTGGACCTGGCGGCTGTCCTGGAGGACTGCATCAGATCCCGCCTTTGCCCCGCGGGTCCCAGCTGGGGCCTCTGGCTCTGGCCCTCTCCCCCTCCTCTCTGGCTCTCGGCTGCCTCACCTCCTCTCTAGCCCAATCTGCCCCATCCTTCTGGCCTCCTCCGCACCAGGAACTGGCCCAGCATTAGGCTGCCAGATGTCCACAGGTGCAGGGGACCCAGCCCAGCTCCAGAGCCTCTGTTCCAGAAGCAGCTCTGCCCAGAAACACAGATTAAAAGTCAAGTGTCTAAACATTCATCCAGTAGCTGAGCCTCTGGGAGACGTGTGTGTGTGTGTGTGTGTGTGTGTGTGTGTGTGTGTGTGTGTGTGTGTGTGTGTGTGTGTGTGTGTGTGTGTGTGTGTGTGTGTGTGTGTGTGTGTGTGTGTGTGTGTGTGTGTCTGACAAAGAGAGAAATCAAAACAAGATAAAGATATGGACAGAGATCGTCCCTGGGGTGAACAGAAGGAAAACAGGCTGTTAGCTGTGGTTCACTTTCTTTCCTCTCAAACTCCTCTGGAACACGAGGTCGATAACACCCGTCTGTTTACCTGGTAGTGTCCTGAAGACCAGCTGGGGCAGGGAGGGGAGAGCTCTTCGTAAATGGTGAGCACCGTGCAAAGTAATATTTATATTGGAGCAGAGCCTGAGGAAGTCAATTTCTTGCCGCAAAGGGTGGCGTTTGTCCCAGAGGAACTCAGGCTGGAGGGTAGAGGGCTATTTGCCCTTCCATAAATTTGAACTCCGGACAGACAGCCAGGAGGTCTGGCTTCATGAATCCTTTCTTGTGCAGGTAACGAGGAGTCTAGAACTGCATAACTCCCCTCCTTGATTTCCTTAAACTCCGCAACACAGAATAATACAGATTGGTGAGCACCACGCCCTAGGGCCGTGCTTCTCGAACTTGAGAGCGCGCGGGAGACTGGTTCAAGCGCGGATTTCTGGGCCTCACTCCTAACAATTCTGATTCAGTTGGGCTGGGGTTGGTCCGAGAATTTGCATCTATAACAAGCTCCCAGGTGATACTGACACCGTCAGGCCGCAACCACTCTTTGAATAGTGCTGGTCTAGGCCCCTCCTGTCTACCATCTCGGGCTTCACACCAACCCCCCACCTCAACCTTGAATGTGAAGCCAAAGGCGCTGTCTCTCTAGGGAGAAGATGCTCACGTTCAAAAGCAGTGGTTCTGCTTTGAGATGTTCATGCTCCTATGTTGTTAAAATGCAGATTCTAGTCAGCAGGTCTGGGGTGGGGCCTGGGACTCTGCCTTTCTAACAAGCTCCCAGGTAATTCCAAAGTTCCCGTTCCACAGACCACACTTTGAATGACAAGCCCTCATACTCCAGACCCATCAAATTAAAATCTCCATTTTAATACACTCCCCAGGTAATTCTTGCATACCTTAAAATTTGAGACAGGTCGCACTGAAGCAGTCCTTAATCTTGACTGCACATCAGAATCATCTGGCGAGCTTTGAAAACATGCCCACGAGACACCCTCACCCCATCAATTAAATCAGGAGCTCTGGGGGTAAGGCCCAGGCAGTGGTACACTTTGAAAAGCTTCCCAGGTGATTCTAATACATAGCCTGGGCTGAGAATCAGGACTCTGAGGCTGCAGTCATGATGGCACTCTTTGGGCTGAAGGGTTTACAGCCATGGATTGGTTCGGAAGACCTTAAGAGCACAGAGTATAAAAATGATGCTTTCCATTTATGTGAGAGTTTACATTTTCCAGAATGCTTTCACAGCCTTATCTTGTATGGCTGTCACAATGGTTCTATAAAGTAAAAAAAAAAAAAAAAAAAAGGCATAGTTATACCCATTTTAGAGATCAAGAAACTGAGGTTTAGAGAGATTGACTTGCTCGACATTGCATGGACAGTCACAGAGCTGGTGGTAGACTTACGACCCTTAATCGGGCTCCTCTTACCTGTTCAACTCTCAGAAAATCTGTATGCACAAATCTCAGTGAGAAACAAGCCCCTTTCCACTGTGAGGCAGGGCATTCTTTGGTCAAAGTTTTCCAAGTGTCTGTGGTCAGATTAATTGTAAAGAAGTGTTGTCTCACTTCAAAATTTGGGGAAACTGAGGCACCATGGTGGTGAAGAATGGTAGCAAGCCCAGAATAAGGACGGATACAGGGTCCCTGGCTCCTCCCATCCCCCTCCCTAATATTCACAGATTGCAGTTTGATATGGGGAAGTTAGGAATGATGGTTGCTATGGTAACCACATCCTTATCCATGCCCATCCACATGAGATTTGCGTGGTGGCCAGTCACCCCACCCCCCTATATACGGTCATAGAAAAAGCAAACCACTTGCCCAGTGCTGAAGTCCTCCCTGCAAGGAGGTAGGCCAACCTGTCCTCTACTCCCACCTCCTATAATAGGTGCCTCCCACGTGATGGTTAGGGAGTTGCTCTGAGGGAAGCCAAAGTAGCGAAGACCTTTTCCCCCAGTGCTGGAGGATGCCCCATCTGGGCCCTGCAGCCCCTGCCTGCCTATCTAATCTCTGCTCACCCTCTCCCTTCAACTGGTAGATTCCTGCTATTCTTGTCTGGCTGCCTCACCCCCGTAGACCATTAAATGCTCTTCGGGAACAGGCCCATATCTAAACTTGGCTATAGTTCCCACAACGTTGAACTGTTGTTCAGTTCAAAAAAATAAAGACGGGCTTCCTGGTGGCGCAGTGGTTGAGAGTCCGCCTGCCGATGCAGGGGACACAGGTTCGTGCCCCGGTCCGGGAAGATCCCACATGCCGCGGAGCGGCTGGGCCCGTGAGCCATGGCCGCTGAGCCTGCGCGTCCGGAGCCTGTACTCCGCGATGGGAGAGCCCACAACAGTGAGAGGCCCACGTACAGAAATAAATAAATAAATAAAGGCTTGTGGAATTGAACAACATTTCTGTCCCTTTGCACAGAGCGAGGTGGTACTGTAATTCCCAGCATGGCAAGAGGGGTTTCTTTCCACAGGGGCACTGGGCCCCACTCCCTGCCTTTGCTAGTAGCTGGGGCTTCTCAGCGAGGCCTTCCCTGCCCACCCTGTCCAAGCAGCCCTCGTAGATACTTCAGCCACCTCCTAATACACTCACGAAACAGACTCATACTCACTGACTCAGGTGTCCACCCAGCCCTGGCCCGGGCCCAGCTCTGAGGCCTCTGGTACTTCGAACCCCAGCGCATGCTCACAATGTGAGCTCCACCCCTGCCCCCGCCCCCCGGCCCCTCCAACCCCAGCCCCTGCTCCTGGACCCAGAGCTGAGCTCAGCTTCCTGCCTGAGAAATGGAAGAATAGACAGATCACGGCAGGGAGCGACCAGCGAGAGAAAGAGTATTCGTTCCTCCAACTCAGTGGCACTGTCAACTGGACCACCGCCTTTTTGTCTAGAAAGCCCTTCCTCCCTCCTCACTCCCCCTGCTGCAGCTGTCCAGCTCTCCCAAGAAGCTTTCAGAACATCCTAGAAGAAAGATGACCACTCTAGCCTAGGGGAAAAAAGGGAACTCAAGTCTCATCTCTCCCCACCATGCCCACCCCCGGCGTGCAATTACAATCATATCTTTTCCCTGCAGATAAAGATACTTAATTTAGGGGCTTCCCTGGTGGCGCAGTGGTTGGGGGTCCGCCTGCCGATGCAGGGGATGCGGGTTCGTGCCCCGGTCCAGGAAGATCCCACATACCGCGGAGCGGCTAGGCCCGTGAGCCATGGCCGCTGAGCCTGCGCGTCTGGAGCCTGTGCTCCGCAACGGGAGAGGCCGGCCACACCAGTGAGAGACCCGCGTACCGCAAAAAAAAAAACCCTTAATTTATCTCACATGATTCCTCCATACACTATGTATTGTGGCACCTTCTCCACTAGAGGGCGCCACTAGGATTACTCATTCCAAATCTAAATTCTCAGGGGACACTAGTGGGGGAGGCTAGGAAGAACACACACCCCGACTCCCACATCGCCCTCCAGCCTCCCAAAGCCCCCACCAAGGCCAGGCTAAATACTTATTTTTATTCTCTTTGTTTAGTTTGTAACTCCATTTGCCCCTGAAGCAAGCTACCATCTCCCTTTCCTGTTCAAGTCTCTGTGGGAACCTTGCTCACTGCTTTAGATCAGATTTGGAACTTGACTTTTGGTCAGTGGTTTCCAAACCTTGCTATATACATGGAAATTACCTGGGGAGCTTTTTTAAAAATCACGATGCTTAGTTCATACCCCAAACCAATTACATCAGAATGTCTGGGGATGGGAGCCAGACATCCATATTTTTTTTTAAGATTCTAGGAGATTCCCATTCACAGCAGTCTGGGGAGCACTGCCTTAGACCTGTGATTTCCCACCCACAAATGATTCCTCCCGGTCACAGACAGACCAGGGAGCTTGACCATGGACTCAGCTCGCCCTGGTCTCTAGGTCTTTTGGGTTCAGTGGTGAAGAACCTGAAGGACTTCTTACTACGTACGTGATCTTGCAAGTCAGGCCTTGACCTTGGGACCCGGTCCCGATAACAGCACTTTTCACCCAAATTCATTCCCGTTTTTTATACAAGTTCTGGTAATTGAACTCAAACAATAGTAACATTTACACTGCACCCGTAATGGACTTTACATGCAAAAATCCCATTTAATTACCCATTTTGCAGATGACATGGGTTAAATATCTTTCCCAAAGCCATACAGCTCATAAGTACAGCAGAACCAGGATCTGAATCTACCTCCACAGACCTCAGCGCCCCCTCTCTTCATTACTGTGGAGTAGGTTGCCTCCCATATGCCTGATCCCTGTGACCACCTCTCAGGTGCCCCCATCCCTGCTTTTCTCTTGCCACTCTTCCCTTATGCATTAGTTTCCTGGAGCTGCCGTGACAAAGTACGACAAACTGGGTGGCTTAAAACAAAAGCAATTGATTCTCTCACAGTTCTGGAGGCTAGAGTCCAAAATCCAGGTGTTGGCAGGGTTGGTTCCAGGTTCTGAGGGGTAATGTGTTCCATGTCCCTCTCCTGGCCTCTGGTAGTTGCGAGCAATTCACAGAGCTCCTTAGCTTGGAGATGCATCACTCCAATCTCTGCCCCTGTCTTCATGTGGCCTTCTTCCCGGTGTGCCTTTGTGTCTCCACTTGGCCTTCTTATAAGGACACCAGTCATTGGATTTAGGGCCCACCCTAATCTAGTATGACCTCATCTTAACTAATTACATATGCAAAGACCCTATTTCCAAATAAGGTCACATCCTGAGTTCCGGGTGGACATGGATTCTGGGGGGACACTCTTTTTTTTTTATTAGAAAGTCTACTTTATTTATTTATTTATTTTTGGCTGCACTGAGTGGCTCGCGGGATCTTGGTTCCCCAACCAGTGATTGAACCCGTGTCCCCTGCAGTGGAAGTATGGAGTCCGAACTGCTGGACCACAAGGGAAGTCCCTGGGGGACACTCTTCAACTCAGTACACCCTCCTACCCCAAAGACCCAAGTTCTGCCTCTGACCTCATTCGCCCTACTGACCAGGGCTTGCCACCTGCTGACAAATCTCGAGGCTGATGACCTGTTGTCCCCTGTCAGATCTGCAGCTCCTGCTGCCTGCCCAGCTGACTATGGACAGACAGCTCCCAGCTCCCTCTGCCAGCATGGCCCACACGCTGGTCCCTCCCAGTCTCTGACTACTGAATGTATATCACAAAGGCAACACCGTTATTAATCTTGGATCTCTATGGTTGCAAATGGCCAGAGGGCAGGACCCACATCCCTAACAGTCCAGGGCTGGCCCAGACACCTGCTTGACCACTGAGGAGAACAAGTTCTCAATGAAGCCCCCCATTTCCCCACCCCACCCATCCACCATAAGTTTTACTACTTAACTCTGAGGTTCATTGCTTTTTTTCTTTGCTATCTTTGCAGGAAATGGGTATATTGAAGGTAAAGAGCTAGAAAACTTTTTCCAAGAACTGGAGAAGGCAAGAAAAGGCTCTGGCATGGTAAGCCCAGACCCCTCTCCCATTGTTTGGAATTTTCTGTCATCCTGACCATGGCTTTGAGCATTGTCTGTCCTAGGTCATACATTCCATCAGCAGCCTGACATCTCTGGTTTTGACCCTTAGAGTTTTTCTTTTATCTGGAAGGATTTTAAAAATTGAAATACTCCCTTAAAAGAGTACCTTACCTCACTATCTCTGGGTGTCTGGGATTGAGGGGTGTTCATGGGTACCGGGGGTTGATAAACTGCCCAAAACTGCAAACATTTGTGTCTGCGTCTGTGTGTATAAGAAGTATTTTTTCCTAGGGAAGAGTCCATAGCCTACCTAATATGGTCAGAGGGCTCATGACTCAGGATTGGAGGCCTAGGGGCTTTCAAGTGCCTTTGTTCAAGACTGGAGTTTCTCAGCCTCGGCACTAATGACATTTGGGGTAGCGACCCTTTGTCATGGGGGGCTGTCCCTGGCATTGTACGATGATTAGCAGCGTCCCTGGCCTCTACCCATGAGATGCTAGTAGCACCCCTCCAAATTGTGACAATCAAAAATGTCTCTGGACATTGCTAAGTGTCCCCTGCAAGGGATGCAGAATCGTCCCCACTAGAGAACCACTGTTCCAGACCAGCCAAGGTTGGAACCTCGGCAAGGACCTAGAGGAAAGTGGAGGATTGCTCCAAACCAGCATCTGAGCCAGATCGGACTGGCTCATGGGTGTAGGTGTCAGACTGCCCTTCATGGCCTGAAGTGACTGCAAATCATGTCCCATGCCCTTAACGGCAGGCACATTGTTTCCCCACGTGCCAACCTGGCATGACTGACTTCACTAAAGCCTTTTGGGGGACCGTCTGAAATATTGAAAAGGTAAGGTGATTGGAGCTAGTCTGTTGTGATTCCCACGTCTGGTTCTCGAATATATGGAGTCAGACCAACTCCGTCCCCGCCAGCTCCTGCGGGTCCTTTGGTCGTGGGGGGGGGGGGTGGTCTCTCTACTCTCCCCTGCTGCGTGTCCGTTGGCCAATCCACTGCTTATTAGCAAGTCTTCATGGAGCGCTTTGGGAGATGAGTCACAAATCCACTGGTGAACACCTGATTCAGAGCTTGTCAGCGCGCCCTGGTGAGGAAGATGTCCAGGCGATGGGCTTAAGTGATGGAGGTGATTCATGGGTTTGTTTATCAACAGTCCCCCGTCACCCCTCATTACTAGGATAATGAAGCCCGGATCACAGAAAACACAGGCTTCACAACTGGTTCTGGGATCGTGGGGTAGATGGAGGAATGTGCTTTTACAAAGTGCTTCAAACCTGAAATCCTTCTCTTAGTCATTCCCTTCCTCAGATGGCATCAGGGGTGATTTTCAAGTCTGTCAACAACATTCTCAACTAACATCACCCCGGACTGGATCTCAGAGCAGCTGTTCTGTGGTAGAAAAAACATTGGCCTTGGAAACAAGAGTCATGAGTTCAAATTCTGACGATACTAGCTGGTGACCTCAGGAGAAGTCACGTCATCTCAGCCTCCGTTTGCGTGTAAAATGGACAGGCTACTAACATCATGGGGACTGTTGTGGAAAGCAAACAGGATGGCCACATTTCTGATAAGGGCCTAGGCTCATTCCAGGCACATTTGTAGATGTAACGCAATAAATATTGATAAAAAAAATACATATGGGCAAATTGAGACCAGTCCAAAAGGTAAAAAACAAAAGACTCTAAGAATTGGTAGAATTTTCCTTGGCCCAATCCTAGGAAATACACAACCCAGCAGAAAGCCATTGGAGAAGCGAAGAGGCTTCAGATGCCAAGATGATTCATCACTGATTAGGGATAAAGAAGAGCTCACGAATGCAAACACTTAACAAGCAGCACCCCAAGCGAAGAGAAGCTCTGAGAACTTCAAGAGGACCTTAGACTTAACTTAGGCGGTGATGGTGCAATAGAACTTTTGAAGCTCTTTGCCTTTTTAGTAGTCACATTCATCTAGTGGACTATTTAAATGACCCCTCAACTATACAGACTTTCTGGTCACATTCTTCCTAGCCTAAAATCAGAGTGAAAAGCACTGTAGAATTTCCAGTTAGTCTTTAAAGAAGAAAATGAGCGATCACCTTTGCTCTGGTGGAATGTCTAGAACTTATTGGGGGCCCCTGCAATAGGCTGGGCTTATTAGAAGCTGCCTCAATGAAATGTTGGGGCCTGAGTTCTCACATCTGAGTGATGGAAATAAGTCCTCACCCTTCTGGTAGACTTATGGTTTAATCCATCTCAAAGGCAGACGGGCATGTTTACTTATGTGGCACAGAGCACATCCATATGTTCTGTTTCCCTTTGAAAATAATGTGATTGAGCCTCAAAGAAGAGAACACTTAGGGCTTCCCTGGTGGCGCAGTGGTTAAGAGTCGCCTGCCAATGCAGGAGACATGGGTCTGAGCCCTGGTCCAGGAGGATCCCACGTGCTGTGGAGCAACTAAGCCCGTGTGCCACAGGTACTGAGCCTGCGCTCTAGAGCCCGCGAGCCACAACTACTGAGCCCACGTGCCACAACTACTGAAGCCCGTGCTCCTGGGGCCTGTGCTCCACAGCAGGAGAGGCCACTGCAATGGGAGGCCCATGCACCGTGGCAAAGAGCGGCCCCCCGCTCGCTGCAACTGGAGAGGGCTCGCACACAGCAACGAAGACCCAACGCAGACATTAATAAATAAATAATATATTTTTAAAAAGAGAGAGAACACTTAGATTTGGAGGAACCCTAAAAAGGGAAAGGGGGCAGCCCTGATTACTCAGAGCATTGGTTCAACCTGGTTCCATGCCTGCATATTTGGGGTGCAGAATGATTCCCCACCATTGCTGCACCAAGAGGGTGAGAGATCCACGGTTCGCAGGGGACCCAGCAGCAAAATCGGCGCCCTTTGTCTTTCTGCAGATGTCGAAGAGTGACAACCTTGGGGAGAAGATGAAGGAATTCATGCAGAAGTATGACAAGAACGCAGATGGGAAAATCGAGATGGCAGAGGTGAGTCCTAGTATCCTGCTAAGAGCTACACGGGAAGGGCCGTCGGTTGCCTGTGCCTCTCCCTCGCACAGGAGTCCTTCTAGGGATCCAAGTGAGGTGGTGGTCTTGAAGCCCCACCACCCCTCCCAGCACTTAGGCTGATGAAAGAGAACAGATGGAGCTTTTCCTTTGACTCACAAGGAACGAGGAAGCAACACACATTGGCCTAAGACAGGGATGAAGACTTTTAATGCTCTCAGGGTCCAACGGGTACTATAAATGTGTGATGAGCTCAGTTTAAGACAGAAGAGAGGGTGAAGTTTGCAGAACGGGAGAGTTCATGCCCCACCTAAAGGCATCCAAAGGGGTGTGTGTGTGTGTGTGTGTGTGTGTGTGTGTATAATTTATATATGTAGCATGTATAATTTATATATATTAATATATACACACACACACATTCATACGTGTGTATTGATGTGCATAGATATATACATATTGTTAAAAGATAAACTGAGGCATGTTAAAAATTTTAAGAGCTTATTGGAGCAAAAATCAATTCAAATGGGCCAGCGCCGAACCTAAAATAGTTAGGAACACTCTACCAATGGGAGCTATGGGAAAGACGTGTATATGGAAGAGCCAGTTACAAAGCAAGGAAATTGTTTGGCTGCATCCTTCAGGAAAGCCTAGTTGGCTGCTCTGGCTGTGTGTTTAGACTTTGGTTTGCTAACGTAGGCTACTAAGGCATTAACGCTACCTCAGTCTAATGGCCTCCTTGTTTAACAATTTATATATACACACATACACTTATACAGACACATCTACATGTGCCTGTGTGTGCAGGCCTAACCAGACACCTCTGGAAATCTGTCTGCAACCCATGGTCAAGTGGTCCAGAATGATGACAGCAGCACATAAAGGAGGGCAGAACTCCTCCCGGGGGGAACTGGTTGCCATGGTGCCTTAGGTCAGGGCCCTGGAAGGAGAGACTGAGACAGAGATTCGTGGGTAGGATTTCAAGAGAAGGGAGGAGAGAGCAACAGGAAAGGGCAGAGCAAGAAGCTAAGCAAGCGCATGGTCTCAGCTGGAGCCTCATCTTGGCCTGATCTCATGGGGGGCTCTGGAGTGTGGATTGCGCCACGGGGTTGGCCCCACCTTGAAGCAAGGGGTAGGATGGCCCTTTGCACCCCTATGTCAATCAGGCGTTGGATGCAAGCTGCCCCCTCCAGGATGGGGGTCAGAGGGGAGGATGGCTGGGGCAGTTTGGTGGAGGGCAGTTCTCCTGCAGGGGGCAGCAATGAGCCACTAGCGGTCATCCTTCACAGCAGCTGAGGGATGGGCTACCAGCCCAGTTAACGGTGATCTGTGAAAAGCACCAAGACCATCCCTATAGATGCCTAAACTGCAGGCCTCAGAACATCCTGACTCAAATGGGCTTAAACCAGGGGTTGGCAGACTTTTTCTGTAAAGTTCCAGACTATGGTCAGTGTTTTAGGGTTTGCAAGCTGTAAACCCTGCCTTCAACAACAGGGTATGTAAATGAAAGGGCCCTGCCGTGTTCCAATAATACAAGTTTATTTACAGAAACAGGCATTGAGCCAGATTTGGCTCATGGGCCATAATATACTGACTCTTAGCTTAAACTATGAGAGGCTCCTAATGAGAAAGGCCATGAGAAGGACTCCTGGTGAAGAAGACAAGGTCTCCAGCCCTGCTTCTCGGCAGTTCTCTTGGTTCTGTTCTCCACCCCTAAAACAGCTTCATCCTCAGGCTGGTAGCAAGCTGGCTAGAGCAGTTCCAGGCATCACATCCAGATGCAGAAGGGGGCCATCTCATTTGGTCCCTGATAAGAATAAGGAAACCTTTCCCAGGGGTACCCGCAGTAGAACGCCCCTCACATTTCATTGGCCAGGAGTAGGTCACATGTCTAGCCATAAGCCAATCACTGGCCAGGGAAATGGGATTATCACATCTAGCTGAGACTAATTAGGATTTGCCTGTGACTCAAGCATGCTGGGAGCAGAGAAGAGGGGAAGGCCATTGAGGGGGGGAGAGGGGCAGCCAACAGTGTTTGCGGCACAAGAGTACTTGCAGTTTTTTAAAAATCGGATTTGTTGTGGTATAATTTACATATAATAAGCAGTATTGATTTGAAGTGTAAAATTCCATGAGTTTAGACAGTTATATACAGCCATGTAGTCACCACCACAATCAAAATACGGCATCTCCATCACCCCCAAAATGTTCCTCTGTCTGGTCAGGCCCTCCTGCACTCAGATTAGTTTGCATTTTCTAGAATTATATATGTGGAACCATCTAGTAAGTATTGAGTCTGGATACTCGCGTTTTAAAGTGGCACCACTTTCTGTCCCTCCAGCTGCTCATACCTGAAGGTTTGGGGGTGACCCAGAAGCGCTTCTCAGAACACCCTTCTTCCCCTTTGAAGGGCTGTCAGCCCCTGTTCTCAAGAAAGGAAGCAAAATGGAGCAAAATGTGACTCCCATGCTGCCTTGCCACTGGCTGGTTTCCATGCTTCCTGCATGAAAGTCTGTTTGCTTCCTGGCAGGGCTCTCCGTAATGTTACTGTTGCTCTCTGATCCCCACAGCTGGCGCAGATCTTGCCGACCGAGGAGAACTTCCTTCTGTGCTTCAGGCAGCATGTGGGCTCCAGCACCGAGTTTATGGAGGTGAGACCAAGGCGCTGCCTTCTCTTTTGTACATCGGGGCCTGCCTTTCTCTCGTGTTCAGAGCCAGGCCCACCCAATGCCTGGGAATGGTCCCTGGAAGACACTAAACCCCTTTTGAGTAGCTCAACTACTCAAAATGTGGTCCATGGACCAGGAGCATCAATGTCGCCACCACCTGGGTGCTTGTTAGAAACACAGAGTCCCGGGCTTCGCTGATGGTGCAGTGGTTGAGAGTCCGCCTGCCGAGGCAGGGGACACCGGTTCGTGTCCCAGTCCGGGAAGATCCCACATGCCGCAGAGCGGCTAGGCCCGTGAGCCATGGCCGCTGAGCCTGCGCGTCCGGAGCCTGTGCTCCGCAATGGGAGAGGCCACAACAGTGAGAGGCCCGCGTACCGCAAAAAAAAAAAAAAGAAATGCAGAGTCCCTGACCCACTGAATCAGAATCTACATTTTAGCAAGATCCCCAGGTGACGTGTGTGCACGTTAAAGTGTGGGGAATAAGGTGAGGGGTAAGCTTGGGTAAAGTACCTTTGGAAAATAATGTGTACACACCACTTCCCATTTGGGTATTTGCCATAGATATTTGCATATTACAAGCTCTGAGAAATCCTGCAGTAAAGAGACCTGTTTCACTTGGTTTGCCTCCAGAATCTTTCATAGTTCCTTCTCACTCAATAGCATTAGTGTTCCTGGAATTCAGAGTTCCAAGGAGCATTCTTGAGAAGGATGGATTTAGGTACCATTCTAAAACTGGAAAAGCCCAGTGAGAATTCCAGTTTCCAGTATCTTCCAGGTTTGGTGTTTGACTGTGGTCTGGGGCTTCACTGTCCATCTTTAAAATAGATGTTGCCATCTTTGCAGTAGCAATTCTTTGAGATCCTCATGGGAAATAGGACATCCAAACTCAAGTGTCTTTTGAGTAATA
The DNA here is from genome assembly GCF_011762595.2 of Tursiops truncatus. Lineage (NCBI taxonomy): Eukaryota > Metazoa > Chordata > Mammalia > Artiodactyla > Delphinidae > Tursiops > Tursiops truncatus. Next base: position 14,198,385 of record NC_047052.1, read on the forward strand.
TGCAATTGACAGATTGAACCATGTGAAATTGCTCATATTTAACCATTCTTTATTTACAAAAATTGGAAATTCCATGCGGTTTAACCAAATATATTACTAATCCTGATGTCCGGCGAACTACCAGTTATTTTTGCTATTTTTCTGGGGCTCTGCACCCTAGCCATTCAATGTATGTGTCCCTCAAGGTGAAATTCAACCCATACCACCCACACACACATGCACACACAGTGCCTGCTGTGATAAATAATGACTAGCCTTCAACACAACTCCAGTCGCCATTTGTCATGTTAAATCCATTTCTAGCCACCGGTAATCCCCTGTCCCTGATTCACTGCTTAAACATGACTGGAGAGGTAGTCCAGAAACACACATGGCAGTGAGTTCCCCATATAGATAGAAAGTCAGTTAGAAATAATGGATTCTTAGGGCAGAAGACTCATTTTTTTAAGTGGTAGCTTGCCTAAGCATCAGATATGGATTTAATTTTATTGTGCTTTAAAGGATTTTCTCCAGTTTTTTCACGATGGCAAAATTCCATAAGCTGGTCATTGACAGGCTGGATTCTGTTCTTAGTTCCCCCCTTGCCTGTCTAGGAGGAAAAGTCCGCCTATACATAGAACTTGTCAGGGTGCTGCTTTTGTGAGTGTCTGTTTTTCTGTCTGTAGAAAAGGGAGCGTTTATACTTGATTACTCCTTTCCTGATAGGGAGGCGGCCAGAGATTGGCCTCCCTTCCACCTATGATCAGGAGAATGGGGATGACAGCTTGCAGGGGGCAGAGATGCTTAAAGAGGAGGGGAAGGAAACCCTCTCTCTCTAAATCATCAGTGGTTTCTCTCTGTGTAGTTGACATGGTTCCATATTTTACCTGCCTTTATCCTTTAAGCCCCAGCATAACTACTGAGCCAACACCACCCCCATCCCACAGGTTTCCTGGGACCCCATCATCCTACAGGACCATCCCCTCCTGGGGTTGTCCATTCATTCCATCATTATCAGCTGGAAACATGAAATGGCCCCTCTGTAGCCCTGAAAGGTTTGTGCTGCCAGATGCTTCCATCCCACTGCTCATCCCAACATTTTAATTTCTAACGTAAGTGACACCTCAGGATTTCTTTGAGATTTCACAAAGCCCAGGTTTCTTGAACTCTTTTCCTTGAATGGGAAGAGAATCATGACCATACTTTGTGATGGCTGAGCACAAAGTATGGGATGGAAAGAAAAGTCCAGCGTGAGAGCATGGAGCTGGGGGTGGATCCAGGGAGGGAGGGAGAGAGGGAGGGAGGGAGGTCAGAACTGCTAGGATGATCTCACTCCGAAAGCAGCTGGCTGCTTTGCTTTCTGGGAGGACTGGGGTCCCTTCAGGTTATCCTCCCCTGAGGCGATTTAGGGGGTGTCTGCCTTTTTCTCCCAGTCAAGACTCAACCTAGATGAACTAAATTCCCATACACTAAAGGCATGCAGGTGGTTGGTGACGTCATATTTGAAAATCTGCACATATTTCTTTGTGCTTACTCGAGGGCGGGCTTTCAGAGCATGGGAAGGGATATGTTGATGGAGCCGGGCATTTTCTTTCCCCAAAGAAAGAACTCTCCCCTAATCAAAAATCATTTACCCAAGTTGTACGTAGAATAAATCTACCTTTTTATCGGGACTTGCTCATATCTCATAACTTTTTAAAAAATCAGGATCAAATTTTTTGAGCCACTACTATACCATGAGAATTACACAGCCTAGTTTGCTGGTATGGAAGAAAGATCCTAAAATATCTATACATTCTCACACTCCTCACAATAAAAGGGGGACACGCCATCAACAGACGAATGTGTGGTACATATATATAATGAAATATTACTCGGCCATAAAGGAGGAATGAAATAATGCCATTTGCAGCTACATGGATGGAGCTAGAGATTATCATACTAAGTCAGAAAGAGAAAGACAAATACCATATGATATCACTGATATGTGGAATCTAAAATATGACACAAATGAACTTATCTACGAAATAGAAATGGATTGACAGATACAGGGAACAGACTTGTGGCTGCCAAGGGGGAGGTGGGGTGGGGGAAGGATGGATTGGGAGTTTGGGACTAGCAGATGCAAACTATTATATATAGGATGGATAAACAACAAGGTCCTGCTGTATAGCACAGGGAACTATATTCAATATCCTGTGATAAACCATAATGGAAACAATATATATATATGCGCACGCGTGTGTGTGTGTGTGTGTATATATATATATATATATATTTCTGAATCACTTTGCTGTACACCAGAAACTAACACAACATTGTAAATCAACCACAATAAAAACTTCTTTTAAAGTGGGGGACATGATGTGGAGAAGTTGAGGAGACAGGAGATCAAATTTGGGAAAAGAATTAGCGCCTGCTGACTTTCAGAAAATCAAGAGTTGCTGGTGTCTAGCTGTGCTGTTTGGAGCTGAGGGAGAAGGAAATAAAAATCAAGGGAAGAAAACTTGGAAGAAAATCTAAGAACTGTGATCAGGCAGCAAAATAGACCAAGGATTAGGGAAACAGGGTTCTCTGGGCCGTTTGTCACAGATACACCCACTCTCATTCCCCACCATGGTATTCCCGCCTCCCCACAAGATAGACTGGGTTAAACACTGGGGTTTCAGGACAGCTGCATTCAGGACCAGATTTTTTCAGGACCATTGTTATTAGTTAACTATCGCTGTGTGACAAATTACCCCCCAAAATTTACCAGCCTAAGGCAACGAACATTTATTATCTCTCAGTTTCTGTGGTTGGAAATTTGGTAACAGCTCAGCCAAGTGGCTCTGGTTCAGAGTCAAGATGTCAGCTGGGCTGCAGTCATCTGAAGGCTTGACTGGAGCTGGAAGATGCACTTCCAAGGTGGTGCACTCACGTGGCTGTTGGCAAGGGGCCTCAGTTTCTCACTACACGAGCCTTTCTATAGGGCTGCTTGAGTGTCCTTACGACGTGGCACCTGGCTTCCTCCAGAGTGAGTGATCAAAGAGGCAGAACAAGAAGGAAGCCTCAATGTCTTTATGACCTAGGCTTGGAAGCCACACACTGCCATATCTGCCGTGTTCTATTCATTAGAAGTCAGTCACTAAGTTCAGCCCACATTCAAGGAGAGGGAAACTAGGGAAGTGAAGAATTGGTGGACATTTTTAAACCATTCCAACTGTTTTTCCTTGTTTCTCCTGTGTGATGTCTGCTCCTGCTCAGATGGCCAGAACAGAGAGGAAGGAGGTGGTCAGACCCATATCACCTGCTGAAACTCTGCTTCTCTTTGATCCCCCAGATGCTGTGGTCAGCAGGCAGTTCTCTGGTCCCTCACAGGGACCCAGTGCATGTACTGAATAACTGGGACTCAGATCAGAGCCCAGAACCAGTATGGAGCAAGATCCAGTGATGGACCGATTGTCTAGGCCTAGATCACATGCCTCCCTCTGGAGATGGATCAGCCCCTCCGGAACCATGTGGACTGAGCATGAGAGAGGGGTGGTTTCCTAAAAAAAAATGGGGCGATGTTTTTTATCAGAAAGATGGGGGAGTGGCCTTGGGATAGTCTAAACAAACTGATTCCACTACCAATTCTGTTCCACCTTCAGACGTGGCAGCCACATGCATCGTGGTGGAGGGGTTGAGGACGCAGTACAATGAGGAGTAACCAAAGCCTGCTTCTGCCCCTTCCAGAGGGTTCCTACCCTTGCTCCCAACTCCCACGCGGAGAATGAGAAGCTTCCAGAACAGTAAAAGGACACCCAATATACCCACAGCAAAAATGGGATCCAACAGATCATAGTGCTGGCCCTGGTAAAAATCTGCCTGGTTAACACCTTAGAAAACCATAACCCTGGTTACAAGATGACCCTGAAGCCAGTTACAGTAAGGAGACCTTGTCCCAGCAGGGTTGTTTTCTTCTCTGTGACCTTGGCCAAGACACCTTCCCTTATCTCTTCAACTGCGACATGGAAGGGACTGGTCTAGACCATCTCCATGTCCCCATCTCATTGTAATATTCTTGAATATCAAGACCCGGCCTGGCCCGTTAAAGGAAGATGGAGGGAAGCTTATAGGTGTGGATAAATCTTTGTGAATAGGTTGACATTCTCATTGCAGGCTTGGCGGAAGTATGACACAGACAGAAGCGGCTACATCGAAGCCAACGAACTCAAGGTAAGATGAGCCTTGGAGAGGGCATGGAGGGCGCAGAGAATGGGCCTGAGACCAAAGTGGTGGTGGGTTTAAGGAACCTGGGGAGGGAGGAGAGGGTGGGTGAGGAATGTAGGTGTGTGGTCTGCTTCGGGATACTCAGGCCCGGCTCTGAATGGTTAGACATGTTCAGCCATGTGAAATCAGCAACACAGAGCTGTAGGAGTTCAACCAGTTCACATTCCTCTGCACGTCAGTGCCCAGGACAGGCATTCCAGCAGTCTGGCCTCCTCGCTTGCACGTCTACCCCTAAACTCCTCTGGACCCAAGGAGTCCCAGGCACTGCTTAGCATGTGTCCTGGGCTCTCTGAGGAGCCAGAGCCAGTTTCTACTGCCTGGCCTATGGGGTGAGGTTGCATCCAGCAGCTCCCTCCCCCGTCAGGGTTACTCCACAAGCATTAAGGGGTGAGGGAATTGTGAGGGCTGCAAGCTACGCAAATGATGTGCCCCGGAAAACAGTGTTGAGTGACCGTCTGAAGGAGCAGGTGAGTCAGGGACAGACAGCCTGAACTGGGAGCTCTGAAGAGGACTTTGGTATTCCAGGGATTTCTGTCTGACCTGCTGAAGAAGGCGAACCGACCATATGATGAACCTAAGCTCCAAGAGTACACCCAAACCATAGTGAGTGGCTGGAAGTATCCCTCCTCCCCAGGGGTGCAGGACACGGGCCCCAAATCGGTGGGATTCGGGGTTTGTGGGGTCGCTAGTTGGCTGATTCTTCAGGTCCAGGAGAGGTGACTCCCAGTGGCAGCCAGCAAGAGGGATGCTAGTTCATGGGCCCTGCACCCTCTCTCTTGAGGTCCCCACTCAGCCAGATGCTCCTGGGACAGTGTAAGACGGGAGCATCTGTTTCCATGACAGCCTCCACAGCTCCAGGAGAGGATAAAATTGGAGAGGGTGGGCCTTCGGTGCTGGTCTGCTGTCTTCTGCGGCCCTGTCCCTGAGAAAGGGGGAGGGGAGCCATGACCAAGTCCCTGCTGTCTCCCCAGTGACCGATTCAGCCCATGCTGGTCCCTGCCACCAGGTGACCTCAGAGGACGCATGCGCATACTCCCCCATCCTCCTTCCTCTCCAGTACAGGGGATGGCAGGCCAAGGTCCGACATGAGAGAAAGTCAAAGCAAATAACCCAGGCACCACTTTCTGTCCCCAACAGCTACGGATGTTTGACTTGAACGGGGACGGCAAACTGGGCCTCTCGGAGATGTCCCGGTAAGTGCCTGCCCTCACTCACCCCAGCATCACTTTTCACAAGATCCCTGCAGATCATCCCTGTGCTACCATCCCTATCGCCAAGATCAATCAGTGGGGAAGGTGACAGGTCAGGTGTCCTGAAGCACAAATCAAAGTTAGGTCAAATCATGATCATCATCACCTCAACGTTCCGTCTCCCTCTTTTTAGAACTTTCCACTGACACCTGATTATTAAGTGCTCAGAGATCGTTTCCATAACTACAGATGCTCCTTCTGCATCCCCTCCCCCCAGGTCCGAGTTGTTCTTGCTTCTGCTCTGTCTCCTAATCGCTGCTCTAACATTCTCTTTCCAGACTCTTGCCTGTACAGGAAAACTTCCTGCTTAAATTTCAGGTAAAATAGCCTCTTTGCTTTTCTTCAATTCCTCCTCCCTTCCCCTCACCCCTGAGCTCACCCTTCCTCAGCACACGTGCACGCACACACACACACACACACATGCTTTTCTTCAATTCCTCCCCACTTCCCCTCACCCGAGCTCACCCCTCCTCAGCACACGCGCGTGCGCGCGCATACACACACACACACACACACACACTCACTCTCTGCAGGGCTTTGGCTTCTGTCTTTAATACCTTGGGCCTTCCAGGGCATGAAGCTGACCTCGGAGGAGTTCAACGCAATCTTCACATTTTACGACAAGGTAAGACAGAGGACGGTGTGGATGGAAAAGCAGGAGGCCCGTTCCAGGCCCCCCTCCGCCCCACCCCACCAGAATGGCTCGCCTTGGTCCTTAGGCGTAAACGAGCTGTCGGACAATCTGAGCCATGCAGTTTCTTCCTGTCCCTTTGGATTCCCTGCAGCATCTTCTGCTGTGTGAGAAGATAAATGTCCTTCAGTGTGTGGCCTGTGGGACCCAAGGTTTTGGTTCCTTAAAAGTATAGGAGAGAATAGCTCATGGAAGAGGGTTATGCCTGGAACTAGGGTGTGATTACATTGTTGGTACCCAAAGAGAGGAGGTGCTCAGTACTGCTCCCCTGGTGCCAGGTCATAATCTTGCTGTCTTCCTAGGAAGTGGGGAGTGAGAGGCCCTCCGTACCAATGTCGCCCCTCCCTTAGCTGCCCCTGTGTAGGTGACTCCAATGGTTTTCCTTGGGGGTAAACTTTAAATAGCCTGTGTTCATCCTGACATCTTGTTGTGGGATTCGACACCCAGGGAGTTAGCAAAATGCTTCTTGAACCTCACTTACAATTTCAGTGCAAATGAAAAACACCAGAAGGGAAGGTTACCAACAGTTTTCCCCGGACCCTCCCTTTCCTGCAGTGACTGGTAAAGTCAGAAGTGACACGTTATTTGGGCACCTCTTTTGCTCAGAGTAAAGACCGTTAGCAAAGCTAGACTGTGGTCGGGGGTCATGGGGCCTGAGTTCTGAGGCTCTGTGCTGACCCTCTGCTCCCCGCCAGGATGGAAGTGGCTACATTGATGAGAATGAGCTGGACGCCCTCCTGAAGGATTTGTATGAGAAAAACAAGAAGGTGAGTGGCTGAGCCCGGAGGTGGGGTGCTGTCCTGGAGGCGGGATGGGGGTGGGAAGGAAGGCCGAGGAGTGCGTTTTGCTCCTCTCTGATCACCGCCTAACAAGGCAACGGCAGTTTTTTGGTTTGGTTTTCTTCTGGTTGAATTGACTGATTTTTTTCTTTTAGTACACATAAAAAAGTTTGCCATCTTAACCATTTTTAAGAACAGTTCAGTGGCAGTAACTACATTCACGATGTTGTGCAACTGTCACCACCATCCAGCACTCTTTTTCATCTTTCCAGACTGAAACTCTGCAGCCATTGCTGCCTGCCCCCGGCCACTGGCACTCATCATTCTACTTTCTCTGTGCATCTCACTGCTCTAGATACTTCATATAAGTGAGATCATACAGTATTTATCTTTCTGTGTCTGGCTCATTTCACTCAGCGTAACCGTCTTCAAGGTTCATCCATGGTGTAGCACATGTCGGAAATTCCTTCCTTTTTAAGGCTCAGTAACATTCCGTGGTGTGTCTATCCCACATTTTATCTGTCCATTCACAGGCAGACACTTGGGTTTCTTCTGCCTGCTGGCTGATGGAAATAACGCAGCTATGAGGCCATGGCAGTTTTGATGTGGCCCAGTTCTTGGAAGTGTCAGCCACATGGCCAACAAAAAAGACTTTTTTACAGGAACCGGGAGATGAGTCTTGGCGGCATTTTCCTCCACCTCCTGCAAAATGTCTTTCTCTGAGAAAATGGTTTTGCTGCTTTCTTTAATTAGATGAGGAACGCTCTATAATTCCTTGCGTTGTCTAACTGCCTGGGCGGTCCGGCTAGAGCTAAATATAATGCTCAATTTCAGGGCAAAAAATTCATCACAGCCTCTGAGTCTATCTGTCTCCCTTTCCAACTGCCTTCCGACTTCTTTATCCTGAATATCATCCTTCATTTCTTTCACCCTAAATTTATTTTTTTGCTTTACACTACCTACAATTGCTTTTTGAAAGAGGCAGAAAACAAATTATAAGCAAATACTTCCTAGGAAGAAAGGAAGTACTCACCAAGTGTTTGAACTCAGCAGACGTTTTCCTGGCACCAAACTCTAGGAGAAAATTATTTGTGCATCCTTATGTGTCCAAGGAATGTTGCACATCGTAATGGAAAATATCTTTAACTGTAATTGTATTAATGAGGCATGATTATTCTCCATATCACCCTGCTTTATGCCTGAGGCTGATGGGCCTTGAAGGCAGGCATTAAATCTTGGGAGAGACCCGAATTTCCTGGTCATCACCTAACTAGGCTCTTTCTTGATTACCACAAAAGACAACTCATATGGCTACACAGCTTGACTCGAGATGTGGAAACAAAAAAGAGTCAGGGGTTGGGGCTAGGAAACAACGCTGAAGATTAGAGAACAAGGATATTAATAAAATTGTTTACCCGGGAGCCTTCCACCTGTACTAAGCTCCAGATTTAGCACATGGGGATTGAGTGAATGAATCAGTAGAGAGAGCTGCATGCTTGTAAATAACAGCGCCTGAGATGGGAGGGGAATGGCCATTTTTAGGTGAGCCCACATGGCAGATGCATATGCCTTTTTTTTTTTAATAAATTTATTTTTTATTTATTTATTTTTGGCTGTGTTGGGTCTTCGTTGCTGCATGCAGGCTTTCTCTAGTTGCGGCGAGCGGGGGCTACTCTTCATTGCCGCGTGCAGGCTTCTCATTGCGATGGCTTCTCTTGTTGCAGAGCACAGGATCTAGGCGCGCAGGCTTCAGTAGTTGTGGCACGCGGGCTCAGTAGTTGTGGCTCGCAGGCTCAGTAGTTGTGGCGCACGGGCTTCGTTGCTCCGTGGCATGTGGGATCTTCCCAGACCAGGGCTCAAACCCGTGTCCCCTGCATTGGCAGGTGGATTCTTTACCACTGCGCCACCAGGGAAGTCCGCGTATGCCATTTTGATGGTGCCTTCACGGACGGTGATTCGGTTTCTGAGCAGATTTACGTTTGAGGCTCCTGAGGGACAGGCTGATGGGCTCAAACTTCGACATTTCCTAGCAGTCCTAAGACAGTTGCAACTTGCTAAAGCCATCCTCAGCTTCAAGCAATACTTCTAGACACAGAAAATAAGCAGCCCCCTCTGTCCATTCTGCTAAAACTCTTGATGCCGCACTGAACTGGAGGGTTTTGTCAAGCTCGGGCTTGATATATGGGGTCACTTCCTTAGCTCCTAATTGAGTGGTAGGTCGCTCAGGCACACCCTGGTGTTATGGACTAGGTGACATTTTTTCCAGGAACTTCACAACTTTAGTGAAGATGCCCCTCAAAGCTAGAGATGCCTGCAAAGTGCCTTGGGGCTGGGTGGTGGCACAAACCCAGGAATCAGTAACGTGAGGGGATGTCACCAAACGATGCAATAAAAGACTGACCTTGGAGCACTGAGGGCAGGTGAGCCACGTGAAGAATTACTCAGGGGACCAAGACTCCTTATGGCTGGAGAGTTGGTCCCATCCTTTAGCCAATACCTTAGTCTTTACACCTCACTTTTCTCATTAGCTGAATGGAGATAATGACCCATCAGCCTGGAAGGGGAACTATTTAAAAAAAAAAAAAAAAGATCTGCCGACGTGTTCCATACAAAAGGAGGAGGAAGAGGAAGGAGGAGGGAAAGAAAAAGACGGTTGTTTAGTGAGTTTCCAACGTTGATGATGACTTTGCTCTATTTCAGAACTTTCGGCTATTTCCATCCAAGGCAACACAAGGCATGTGGGCTGTTGGTGTTCTGTACATGTTGGTCTCCATTTTGTATGAGACTCTGGGCATGTGTCTGTGGGTCACCTGTCTTAGTGCCCCTCAAGGCCACAAGGAGCCAGTGAACAAGCTGTAGGCTGGTAGGCTTGCCGCTGGAGGAGAAAGGAGTTAGAATCCCTTGTTTCGCTGGGTGAGGCTTTTAGGGAAGCATGATCCAAGGGGCCTGAAGACGAAACTGGGGAGCGCCCCTGGCATTCTCCTCCTCACCTGCAGGGACCCAGCAGCTCGAGTAAAGGGAGGCTCACTGAGGTAGAGGAATTTAGAGAAGCTGTGCACAGATAATGACTGTCACCACAGCTACTGTTTGGAGAGCACGCTGTGTGTCAGGTACTGTGCTAAGTATTGTTTACATTCATTTCCTCACGGAATCATCATAACACCTCAATGAGGCAGGCTCGTTACTGTACCCATTTTACAGATGAGGCAGCTGAGACTTAGCAAAGGTTGAATACTTTCCCCAAAGCAATGCAGCCACTAAGTGAAAGGGAGAGTGTTTTTCATCCAGGGCTTTCTGACTCCCAAGGCCCATGCTTTGTGTGCCTCTAAGCTACTTGCACTGAGATGGGATAAGGGAAAGGTTCTGGCTGAATGAACAGCTGGGCCGTGTAGGTGGGGCCGTCCGCTGAGCCTCTTACCCTCTCCCTCTCTGTCTCCTAGGAAATGAACATCCAACAGCTCACCAGCTACAAAAAGAGCGTCATGTCCTTGGCCGAGGCGGGGAGGCTCTACCGCAAGGACCTGGAGATTGTCCTCTGCAGTGAGCCACCCATGTAAAAGGGGGGATGGGGGCTGCTTCTCCACCTCCCCTCAAACCTGCCCCTGCTGCCCTGCCACTTCCACCCAGACCCGGAGATCCTGAGCATCCCTCCCACTGCCCCTGCCATCTGCACACACCCCAGCCTGCAGAGCAGGAAAGAAGAGACGGAGAAGGGGCTGCTGACGGGCCCCCTGGGGCCCCCTCCAACCCAACCCTGGATGACCAGTCACAGCGCTCTGCATGCAGAGGGGCACCAACCGCACAGAAGGTGGGCAGGGGCACAGGTGGGGAGTCCCTCCTTCTCTTCGCTGTGATGCATGAGCTCATTCGCTGTATGATTTAGGCTTCTATGTCCAACAGAGTGCACCCTCCCCTCTGCCTCTCCCCCATGCCACCAGCCACCCCGAACCCCCGGGTTCCATGCCCCGCCTCGCTAGTGGTGTAGCTGTCTTCTCAGAGCTCCTTGTTCGTGGCGGGCACCGGCCCTGTCCTTGACTCAGCGTGCTCCCTTTCCCTTTGGGTTTCTTGTTTACCAAAGAAGAGTTTACAGACAATAAAAAGGAAATGTTCTCCTGTGGAAGCTCTCCCAGTTCTGGCTGAGTGGTCAACTTTCTCTCTGCCGCTAGTCCCTGACAAAGAGAGAGCCTGTCCTCGAGTGAGTGGGGAGAGTGAGGGGACCACCCAACTGGGGCATAACCGCTAGAAGCAAGGGTGTGGGACCCCGGGACGCTGTACTTTCCCTTGCCACTCACTGCCTTCTCTCCATCAGCCTGTCACTTCTCTGCTCCATGTTTGTTTCCACGTTTCTGAAATCATAACAGCAGTTATCAGTTCATTGAAAGTTTACTAAATGCCAGGTATTATGCAAAACAGTTTGCCTGCCGTATCTCTCTTAGTCCCTTGAGAGGGGTGCTGTGATTGTCTCCAGCGTACAGATGAGGAAACTCAAGATTAAAGAGGTCAAGTAACGAGCCCCATGTCTTAGGGCCAGTTGGCGGCGCAAAGCCAGGGTATGAATCCCGAGGATTGGATCCACATTTTTTTTTTTAATTGGCCGCACCGCACGGCTCGCAGGACCTTAGTTCCTTGACTGGGGATTGAACCCGAGCCCCCTGCAGTGGAAGCTCGGAGTTCTAACCACTGGACCGCCAGGGAATTCCCTGGATCCACATTCTTTACAGTAGGGCTACCAATGGCCTGTGGCAACAGTGGGACGAGGTGATCTCCACCCAGCAGGGGGGACCTCCACCCAGGAGTTCCAGGCACCACGAACTTAACTTCTCCCCCTCGAAATGCAATTTGCCCCACAGCCACATATCAGATGCCCCTTGGTATAGGGCCAGCATGGCCTTTGGGTGCACAGAACTCTTTGGGATCCTAGAACAGAGAGATACCTGATTTTTTTTTAATGCTATCAGATACTGACTGTTTTGACATTACCTCATTTAACGTCGCAACAATCCTTGCGATGGATACGATTTTCAGATGAAGAAACTAAAGCTCAAAGACGTTAAGTCACTTTGGACGTGTCCATTCAATAACCAGGAACTCACCTGGAGCAATAGAGCCCTGTGGGTCGAATCTACGCCTCCTTTCTTTCCCAGCCACGCCCCTTTCTGAGAGAGCCTGTCCTGTTCACCCCCTGGATGCTGCAGCCGGAGAGCCACCTGACCTCTGTCTGCCTGCCCACAGCTGACGGGGCCGAGAGTGGACATCTGGTCCAGGCGGGGCCCCTAAGAGTCTCCTGGAATCTGAGGTTGAGAGCCAGGGCTGTCAGGCAGAATGTGTGGCATTGAAGCTGGGTGGTGATACAGCTTTGGGGGCGAGAGGTGGCACGACAGCGATCCAAAACCAAGCCCGAAGTGATGCTGAGAAGAGTAGGAACCAAGAGCCCGGGAGAGTCAGAGAGTAGTGGAGAGAAGATGCAGAGAAAAACACAGGAAAGAAGGAAGGGAGGAAGGACAGAGACTGAGAGAGAGAGAAAGAGACAGAAACGGAGTGAGGGGAAGGGGAACCAGCCACCAGCTCCCACGAGGCCCTGTTGCACTGCCTAATACCGACTTCCCTGCCACCCCTATGTATCCTACCAGGGGATCTCCTGTCCACTAAGCGCAGCCCCCCACCCTATCATCCCTAGGTGTCCTCGGCCAGCATCCCCCAGGATGAGGCGCTGTAGCCCAGTCTATAGCTTCACACCTGCCCTCCCGACACACACTGCTCTGCCTGGGCTTCCCCTCAAAGCCCCCGAGGCAAGATGGGGTGGAGCGGTTGCCACAGCCTGGGATCCATGCAGGGGCAGAGGTGGGTCCTTTTCTACCTGGTTGCAACTCCGGGACCCAGATTTGCTGGAAAGGGAAAGGGCCTGGGAGCCCTTTCTCCCAGGCACGATCTCTATTCAGCAGAAGGGGAAACTCATGCCGTCAGGGACACCTGGTCTTTCAGAAGCCGGTTTAGTTCATTGTGAATGCAGGTATCCGTCTATTGAGACAAAGGGAGAGGGGAGGGTGATGCTAAGGCCATCACAGTGCCGTGCCGTCCTCAGGGCTGTGCTGACTCTCTCCTGTGTTAGGAGCCCACGCCAGGGGAACAGGGGCTGGGGTGACAGGGAGCGTGGGGTGGCATCTGGGATTCATTTCACCCTTTTCTTTCTCTCTTGTGGACACCAGACTTTGTTGCTGCCTGACTCACAGGTGCGTTAGGAGCTGGTGAGCTCTACACACAACCCTTCAGCGGAAGATCCTAGCCCAGCTCCATGCCCTTGAGTGGAATTTCCCATTCCACATAGAGCCTTGGGACCTGAGACCAAAGTCCAAAATAGAGCAGTCCCATGCAGACGCAGAGATTTCAAACTTAAAGGCAACTGTCTCCCGGGTACATTCTCCATTCACAAAATTCCCTTTGGAAAGATTACCAAAAGCCAGGCACAAACCCATCTAACTCTGTATTTTGGAGGGGGACACCTGTCTTCTACCCTAGCCTCCCAGGACCACCCCAGGAACGGCCCCACCCCTGTGAGGTCCAGCACCTTTCTCTTGTCTTGAGTTTCTCCAGGCAACTCTATCAACAGCCTCACCTTCTAACACAAAGACCAGCAGAAACAGGCTATGAAGAAAAAGGAAAATGCCCAGGAACACCAAGTCCAGTTAGTAAGTCCCAAGGAAGAGAGCAGTGTCATACAACTAACTCGATTAGCTGGAATTAGTTGCATCTCAGGGCCGAGAGAGCAGGCTGGTCAAATCCACAAGGTGCCAGGTCACTGGGAAGAACCCAAAATGGTTTGGACCACTGCAGTTCTTTCCCCAAGCAAACTGTCAATAATATAATTTTCCTGACAACTACTTTCTACCACAGGTTGCATGGGGAGACGGAAGGAAGACAAAGACATAGGGGATAGGCTCGGTGGCACTGAGAGGGCATGGCCCTGACCCTCGGGGAACACATGATCCCACAAGGAGCCTCCCTTTTGTGTATCTGGTGCACCCCTGAACGTGTGGCCCACACACCCCCTTTGGCAGCAGCAACAAAGGGACTGCCCCTTCCCCTGGAAATCCCTCCCTGGCTTCCCAGTTTGGGTGCCACTCCCATGGGCACCTTCGTTCAATAATAAGTATTTGTTGAGTACCTTCATGGAGCTTATACTCTAAGGTGAAAAAGACAATACATAGATTAAAATGTTCATAAAGTTGTGATACGTGCTCTAAAGTTCAACAAGGGAAAGAGGTAGGAAGAGGGGAGGGAGGCACTATTTTAGGTTCTCTGAATAGGTGAAATTCAAGAAGAGATGTGAATGAGGTGAGGGAGTGGACCTTGCTGCCATCTTGGGGAAGGGAGTCCAGATGGAGGAAACAGCCAGTGCAAAGGCCCTGAGGTGGGAGAGTTCCGGGCATGCTCAGAAATGTGGTCACTGGGGCTGGGCAGAATGAGGGAAGGGGGTGAACAGTTGATGGGGCTGGGGAAACAGGTGAGGCCAGGTGGAGGCCACAATAAAAAGGACTTCGGATCTTACTGTGTCAAAGGAAGCCACTGAGGGGGGAGATCATCAGAGAAGTGACATGATTTATTTTCATGGTCACTCTGGCTCCTGTGTCAACACTAAACTATAGGAGGCAAGGGAGAAAGCAGAGGCGCCAGTTAGGAGGCTGACGCACCAGGGCCACTGAGAAACGCTGATGACTTGGACCAAGGAAGTGGGGGAGGTGACAGCAATAGCAGATTCTGGACCTGTTTCTAGGATTGAATCAAAAGGGCTTGCTAAGGACTAGATACGTGACACGCGAGAAAAACAGGAGTCAAGAAATGACTCCGAGGCTGCTAGCTGGAGCCACTGGGTGTGTGGTGGGTGCCATTAACCGAGACACGAGAGAAGCAGGTTTGGGGATGGGTCGGGGGGGTAACTGGGATCTGGGACACGCTGCCTGGCATTTGGTGTCTGTCGGGACACCAACGGAAACCAGACTGCACATTCACATTGTGGACCTTCAACAAACATCCATGAGACAGACAGACGCTAGGTGCTGGGGACACAGCAGTGAAGAGGAGAGTCCCTGGCTGCCGAGAGCTTAAAGGCTCCTGGGCCTGAGAGACGAGGAAACTAGCAAGTCCGCACGGTAAGTGGTAGGTCAGAAGAAAGCACAGCAAGAGGTCCCTAGATTGGGGGTGGGGGTGAATTCCTTGGTGAGAATGCCTGGCAGTTAAAACGTCAGCGTCCACAGTGGCACCAGAGCCAGAGGAAGCCATGCTCAACTGGGGGGACTGCAAGTCTCTTGAGAGCTGAAGCTCAGAGGGGAGAAGCTCAGAGGGTAAAGCTCAAGGACCAGACAGGACCAGCTTGTGCAAGGCTGGACATCACTCTCTTTTCCCAGGCTGCTTTGCAACTCCTTTCTTCTCCTTCTGGTCCTGGCTCAACCGTCACCTCCTCAGTGAGGCCCACCCTGATTAAACTGCAACCCACTCACCCCCCACCCGATGCCCCATAACCCCTCCCCACCAGGAATGTTTTTCCCCATAGCACATGACGACGTGCCCTGACGTGCGTTCAAATGCTCCCCCAGCTAGAAGGTAGGTCCTCCAGGGCGGTGCTCACACTCTACTGTCCTGCCCACACCTGCCCAACCCACACACCTGGGGGCACCATTCCTTCCAGCCTCCTCCTCACCTGGCACCCCTCAGCTCCCCAGAATAGTGGCCCCAAAGATGTCTGAGCCCTAAATCCTCGGATGTAGCGAATACGTTATTTTCCATGGCGAAGGGGAATTGGGACTGTAGAAGGAATTAAGGTTGCTAGTCAGCTGACTTCAGGGAGACTATCTCAGATTAGCCAGGTGGGCCCAGAGTAATCACAAAGGTCCTTGGATGTGAAAGAGGCAGGCAGAACCCAGAGTCAGAAGGATGCAGTAAGCGGGAAGCGTTTAGAAACTAGGAAAGGCGGGAAAACATTCTCCCTTAGAGCCTGCAGAAGCCCCGCAGGCCTGCCGACACCTCAATTTTAACCCATTTTGGACTTCTGACCTCCAGAGCTGTAAGGTAATAAATTTGTGTCGTTTTAAGCCACCAAGTTTGTGGTAAGTGGCTACAGCAGCCAACAGGAAGTGAATACAAAACAAAACATAAAACAGAGGCCCACCTACTCGGTATTTGTGTTCCTGTCACATTATGAAATATGGGTAAGAATATATCTTCCTGTGAGTGTTTCTGTGAGGAGCCAGCGGATGCTAGTCACACACACGCTTCGCACGGTGCCCGGCACGGGGTCTCACTAACTGGCAGCCGTGAGGATGATGTCTGTTGTGGCCGTAGCGCAGGAGGCTTCCTCCGCTTTCTGCTGTGTGTTCTGTGGCTGCCCCAGGACTCACGGGGATGGGAGTCCTCCAAACCTGGCAGACACCCCAAGGGACAGTTCTGTCTGCCAGGGCCCAGGAGTTGACCTCACACACCGGGCCCACGAGGGGGGTCCTAGAAACCACCCAGAAGCCTGGATCAGGGTGCTCGGTCCTCCTTACGCCTGTCCTTTGTTTCCACTCAGAGATCATAGTCAACCGGGAGAACTTGGCCAGACAGCCCCTTTGTTGGTCTCAAGTTCCCCATCTGTAGAATGGGAAGCTTGGAGCGAACGGTGTGCAAGCCTCCTTCAAAATCTTACCCCCTGACATCTCACTGAATAGCGTTTATAAATGGCAAACAAACACATCGAAGACGACTGACATCATCAGCCATTAGGGAAATGCCACTGTGAGATCCCACTGCACACCAGTGTAGACTGAGTATCATTTTTAAATGTCTTACCCCCACTTACAAAAGCAGAATCTACTAAATTGTTGCGGATGACAGGGAGCTGAAGAAGAAAAAAGGCTTCCTCATAGAGCCAGTAAGCTGAGTGTTAAAACAACATTACCGACAGTTTTAAAAAATAACCACAATGAAATTCCCACATCCCTCCATGCAGTGCTCTGTAATTCATTCTTGTTCCACTGGATCTTGGATTAGCAGTCTGCTTTCATGAAGCCATCTGCTTCTGGACCAAAAAGAGTCCTGGAAATCCTGACTCGATCCACGTTTATAGTCTGAGAGCTGCTTAACTGACGTCAGCTCAGAAGCCTGCACCCAAGAGTCTTTTCTTTATATAAAGTATGAACGGTTTGAAGCACCTGGTACAGTCTTTTATCACAAGGCTCTAAGACTGTCCTTTTAAATTGATGACACACGCCGCACCCTGCAGCTTAGAGCAGAGCCTTCAGGCACACACCAGACTAAACGAAAACATCTCTAAGATGACACAGACTTCATGGCTGTGGTTAATTGATTACTCTAACCAATAAGATCAAAATGGAGGAGAGTAAACTTCTCTCTCAGGCTATCGTACGGAATGATTCCATGAGACTTTAGGTGAGGCTTTCCCGAGGGTAAAAATATATGGGCAGTGAGGCCCTGACAAATCATGAGGAGCTTCCATAAACCACACGATTTCTAAACTACTTACATTAACATTTCATCTGTATAAGCATAACCTCAGGAAGGCCAAAAACGTTCTCTGATCTGACAAGTCTTCTTGTGCAAATCTTGTAAGAGTAACACATCAAACAAACCTAATTCTTTCTGGCACTCTCTTTTGATAAGATGCAAAAACAAATCTTTGTGATTTTCCAGGGCTCCTCTGAGAAATCTCAAAGAACATAGTAGGTGTAAAAGATATCTTGAAAGTTTTCTCTTTTTTTCTATATTTATTAAATTATTTGAAAAGGGAGAATCTAAAGAGTTACCAGAAGGGATATAGACACTTGATTAATACATGATCATGGGTGCCTGAGAATTTAATCCTTGGTTACCCACTTAATTAACAACATTTAAAAGTAAACAGACCCGGGCTTCCCTGGTGGCGCAGTGGTTGAGAGTCCGCCTGCTGATGCAGGGGACACGGGTTCGTGCCCCGGTCTGGGAGGATCCCACATGCCGCGGAGCTGCTGGGCCCGTGAGCCATGGCCGCTGAGGCTGCGCGTCTGGAGCCTGTGCTCCACAGCGGGAGAGGCCACAGCAGTGAGAGGCCCGCGTACCGCAAAAAAAAATAAATAAATAAATAAAATAAAAGTAAACAGACCCAAGAGTATTGAAGGCATACATCCACATAAAAATTTGCACACAAATGTTCACAGCAGCATTGTTCATAATAGCCAAAAAGTGGAAACAAACCAAATGCCCATCAACTGATGAATGGATAAATAAAATGTGGTGCATCTATACACTGGAATATTAACCACTCATAAAACGGAGCGAAGTACTGATACATGCTACAACACGGATGAACCCAAAAACATCATACTAAGAAGTTACACAAAAAAGGCCCCATACTGTGCAATTCTATTCACATGAAATGTCCAGAACAGACAAATCCATTGAGACCAAAAGTAGACTAATGGTTGTCAGGGGCTGGGGCAGTGGTTCGGGGGCTGGGGTGGCGGGGTGCGGTATTGAGGAGTGACTGCTAATGCGGACGGGGTTGCATTCTGAAAATGTTCTGGAGGGACTTCCCTGGAGGTCCAGTGGTTAAGACTTCGCCTTCCAGTGCAGGGGGTGCAGGTTGGATCCCTGGTCAGGGAGCTAAGATCGCACATGCCTCGTGGCCAAAAAACCAAAACAAAACAGGAGCAATATTGTAACAAATTCTATAAAGACTTTTTTTTTTTTTTTTGCGGTACGCGGGCCTCTCACTGTTGTGGCCTCTCCCATTGCGGAGCACAGGCTCCGGACGTGCAGGCTCAGCAGCCATGGGTCACGGGCCCAGCCGCTCCACAGCATGTGGGATCTTCCCGGACCGGGGCACGAACCCTTGTGCCCTGAATCGACGGGCGGACTCTCAACCACTGCACCACCAGGGAAGCCCTATAAAGACTTTTTAAAAAATGGTCCACATCGAAAAAAGTCTTTAAAAAAAAAAAAAGAAAATGTTCTGGAATTAGGCAGAATTAGATAGTGGTGATAGTGGTGACGGTCGCACAACCTAATGACATACTAAAACCCACTGACCTATACTCTCTACAAAGGTGAATAATACCTTAACTTTCTTTTAAAATGCCTATGCAGGCATTGATTGTGAAAAAATTAAGTAAAATAAACAGAATTATACACATAGCTTGTTCGTAAGTGAGGAGTTTCTATTTTTTGTGGTGTAAAATGGTCTATTCTAGGACACAGCGAATTCAAAGTAAAGCACCAAAAAGTTTTCTGGTGGGATACAGAATCTCTGCTATCGAGAATAACCTTCTGTATTGTAGGCAATGGTATTAATCAGTGAACCAAGGAGGCAAGCCCACCCAACCTGAGCGAACTTTGCTAAAACAGAATATATTTCACCCTTTCTTTTCAGACAAAGGTATTATAAAGTAATACAAATGAAATTCACTTTCACTTTCCAGACCTTGTCCTTCACGGTGCCCTTTCACTTTCTGGAACAGACTGATACTTTACTGTAGGACAGAGAGTCTGCGGGGTCAAAACTATTTTCATAATAATGATAAAATGTTATTTATGTTAACATACAATGTGTTCATCATTGCTATTTTCAAATGACTCAATAAATAAGTAATTTTTTTAATGTCTCCATTCTGATTTCAAATGCAGTAAGTAGTATTGAGAGTTTTAACCCACATAAACAAAAGCTCTCTGGGTAATCTCAAATGAGTTTTAAGAATGTAGAGGGGAAAACCACATCCAAAAACAGTGTTGAGTGCGAAAGGAAACAGATTAAGAAATGGCGTAACAATACCACCTATGCGAATTAAAAGTACTTACAAGACAGCATCGATGCTCTGTTAGAGCATTAAGACAACCAAAAGACATCCACTGAGTGTTCCAGAAGGGTGGCCTACGGTGGGAGAGGGAGGCATGGGAGTGGGAAACCTCATTCAGAGGGCCTGAAACAAGGCAGGGGCCTTGCACAGACAATAAACTGCCACAAACCGAGAAGGGCGCTGAAATTCACCCTAGGCCCCAGAGGCTCCCATGTCCCCTCCCACAGGAAGCTGCAGCTGCCCAGGACACAGCTGACACCACACAGAGACCCTGTCCTGGCTCCTAGCATCGTCATCTTCCCGGAGGGGCCTCATCCTGGAGGATTTTCTCCAGCACATCCACACATGGAGAGGAGCAAGGGAGAGCTGGCCTTGGAGGGAGGAGCCCTCAGGGGAGGGAAGGCAGGTAGGACTGGGTAGATACCAGAGAGGCAATGCAAGCATATTTATCATGTACAGACCACCTACATGGACCAAAGGGGTTGTTCAGTTGCAGGGATAAGGGTGGGAGTGCTGGCCGGGTGGGAAGCCTGTACCTAACACGGAAATAGGCAGGAAGTGACAAAAGTGGCTGGAGGGACCAACCACGCTGTCTGTCATCCTGTTAAGTGGATGTTTTTAAAAGGTGCATGAGTTGCAGCGCCACAGTGCCTGCGGTGAGGGGTGGCAGAGGAAAAAGGAACCCAGGAGAGACACACAGAATCCAGACTGGAGGGCCAGAAGCTGAGAGAGGAAACTTCTTCAAAAGGTGCAGAGCGATCCATGGGGTCAGTGCCACCAGCTCACATCCCATGGATATGTCCCAAAGGGCATGTGCTCCATCACATCAAACCAACCATGGATATAGCAGTGATCAACGCCGGAGGACCTGCTGGTTTCCGCTTAACCAGTGCCCTGGCCGACAACGGGGACCTGGCTGCTTGTCAAAGAAACAGATTTCACTGTCATTCAGCTTGGTTACGAAGTTTGTCATTGTTTGATGACTACTGTTTGGAGCATTAACCACAGGCTATGAGCTACACGCACGCTGGGGTTTATATAATGAAGAACCACAACAGACCTGCCCGGATAAGGCTCCCGGTCGAGGGGATGGCCAACACTTCCAGCAGACAAATAATCACAGGGGTGTTCTTGCCTTTTTGAGTCCCATACAAAATGCCTAACCTCTCATCCTATTCATCCCGTTGATTTTAAGGCGGCCCCTCTCCCTGTCCCTCTGTGCCCACCCTCCACTCTCTCTCCGCAGTCCCAGGCTCTCTGCACAACTCTTTCTCCAGTGACCTGTCCCCTCTTCTTCCCTCACTGCCCTCAGTAATATTCCAGGGACGTGCTGTGGTCTGTAACTGCCCCTCTTCAGGACCAACCAGGTAAATGATCTGTAGGGCTCAGTGCTAAAAAGAAAATGCGGGGCCTCCTTCTTCCAAAAAGTATGAAGAATTTCAAGGCAACGACAGCAGAGCATCACACCAAGCGTGGGGTCCCGTGTGGCCGCTCAGGTTGCACACTCCAAAAGCCAGCCCCTGCCCCCGGGACGCGGAGACATAAACGAGCTCATCGACCACCAGCCTGGGGCAGAACAAGACAGAGGCCCACCTGCGCAGCCCAGTCTGTGACCCATCAGCTTGTCATGAGCAGGGGATGGGCTCTCATCGCTAACGGCCCCCAACGGGGCCCAGAATCTCATCAACTCCCCGTAAAAGGGATCACTAACACTTGTTAGAGCAGAAATTGCAAATGGAGCTCAACGGTTAACGAAAAGCAAGGATCCTGAATGTTAATTTTAATAAACCAAAGTGAAGCTGTGAAGAGTCCTCTGTGACCACAAAACTACGCTCTGAATCACAAAAGCCTGCATAGCAGGCCCCGGCTTTGGGGCAGGTATGGACAGGGCAGCACGTCCCCCAGGGACATGTCAGCAAACAGAGAGATGACACTGAAGGGGCTCCAGCGGTCCCCAGAGCCGCAGCCTAGAGGAGGATGGCTCATCTCACCCCAAAGGTGGCCTTTCTAAGTCCTGAAGGAAGACGGCTGCTGCTCAGGACTCCCCTTTCTTGGCCTCTGGTTTCATGAGAATCACTGGAGTCAGGAGGCACTCCTCTGAAGTAGGTTATCGCATCAAAGACTAAGCAGCTGAAACCACAGCCGGATTAACTGGCAAGGAGCTGAAGAGCCCCAGGCAAAAGTATAAAGGGGAAAAGAAATGGACCCAAAAAGGCAGGGAGGCCACAAGACCCGGAGAGTTACCACCTGCAGAGCATCCCTCAACTGAGAGACTGCAGTTGGCGGGTAAAAACCCCAACTTCCTGGTGCCATTTCCCATGGCTCACAACCCACCCCCTGCCCTGTTCCCCCACCCCAGCATCCAATGCACCCCAAGTCAGAAGGTAGTTGAATCCCAGGATGAGAAAATCCGAAGTCTGATGAGTCCCATCGTGACGAATACGATCCCAAGACAAAATACTGCCCACAAGGGTTTGGAAGAGGCAGCCTCCTGCCCATCCAGATGGAGAGAGGAGGCATCGCTGCGCCACAGCAGAGAGACAAGGAAGGTGCGCAGCCCACGCTCTGCCGAAAAAGCAAGAGGAGCGTCACATGGGCCTTCAGAAGGCCACCGGCAGCAAGTCATGGCTCTACAACACAAGCAAATCGGGAAGAAAGGGAATGGTTTGAAAAAGATGCAGCCTTCCAATCCCAGACGAGATATGTGTCCAGCAGGCAAGTGTTGGAAGAGGAAGGGGAACAGTGAAGGGGGCAAGTGTTCCCTGCATCTGGCCAATGCTCCCCTGGAAAATGAAGGCAAAACCACGCAGGCCTTAATGAAGGCCGTCAGCCACGAGTCTGTGCTGGTGCACAGACAGCCAATCAGAGTGGAGAAACAGCAGAAGCGGCTTGAGGAAGTGAAAAGGAAAAAGCAGAAAATCCAAGACCTGGAGAAAAAAATTAGAAAAACAAGAAAAGGTCCTCTAAAATGTACAACTGCCTTCTTAAACAGGAAAGCCACAAACTCGTGTTCTGGGAACAGGATGTTAAAAGAGCTCTTGCCACAGAGAAGGTGGGAATTGCCAACTTGAGACACGTTTTAGGACAAGCACTCCAAGAAACAGAGAGACTCTTCAAAAAGCCCTGTCTCTTGAAACAGCTCCAAGAAGTAAGCCGTCCACCAGAAACTTCCTGGAAGATGCCCTCAACGACCAGAGAGTTCCTCTGGCCCAGCCACCAAAACAGGCGAAGTCTTGCTCCCAGTATCAATAATAGGCCAACCTGTGGGGCCTTTCTCTTCCTGCTGAAGGAGCCCGGCCCAGACCGGAAGCCCTGACAACCATTCCCAGGGGTCACCTGAGCCCTCCAGTGCGGTGCCTGCCTCCTGGCTGGTTCAGTGGAGTCCCACCAACAGATGCGAGAAACCCTTCTCTTCTAGAGAGATGGATGTCACAGGCCACGTGTCATTTCCACAATCTCCATGATCACAGAGACAAAGATGCCCGCCCCCCGGGAAGACCTCCTGTGCCCCCTGCATCCTTCCACCTATGGTTCGCCTTAGACCTACTGAGAAAATACAAACTGTGCTCCCCTCCCCCACCTGCCCAGTAAGAACAATCTGAGGTTTGCGTTTTAAACAACCGTCTGACCACTGTGAAGGCCACTGGCTAAACTGCTTCTTCCCACCACCAACAATGAGTCAGCCTACAAGCCCCTCCTCATCCCTCACTGGAGGAGTTCAGCCTGGACTTGGGTCCGGGCCTGCAGAGGAAGCCCCTACACCTTGTCCTGGGCTCCTCTGAGGTCTCTCCTGACCACATATCTGTGCTTTGCTGAAACCTTTCACTTCTGCAAATACGTGGAGAAGAGCCACTGTGTCACAGCATCAAAGGAGAACCAACTTGATTCCCACAAACACAGCCAAGCCAGGGCCAACTCAATCATCATCTTCCTCAGCAATCCTCCCTGGCTCTTCCCAGTGAGAATTCGAAGACTGTGGCCCCACCTGTGGAGACTGGACATACTCCAGCATCGGCTCTGCTGTCTACATAGCAAATGAGAGGCTTCCACACTCTTATGACAATTCATACCACAATCCTTGGTGCAGTGTAACCAGCTTGAAGAGGTGCTATTTGCAATTAACTGCAAGCCTGACAGCCCCAGCTCCATGGCTACCACACTTACATGGAAAACCAGAATCTCTGAACCCACACATTGATGATGACCTGCAACATCAACTTGGTCTATATCACGCAGCCCTCAACATCCTAGCGGCACCGTTTAGAGACTCCCGTGATAACGGCCACATTCGCTCTGCAGAGAACCACCACCATGCTTTAAAGCAGCCAGCAACGTTGCCAGGGTGCACACACCTTACCAACTCCAGATGCCTCTGCGTACATTACATGTATCGTGGCAAAGCCGTGGTGTCACAAGGCACTAGATGGAATCTTCATCACCGAGCTCACAGGGCCAGCTGGGCAGATGACCGTCCAGGTCCACAAAATGGGAAGGGGGACTCAAATGGCCACACTCAACGCTACAGACACGTACCTCCCACAGCCCAACTTCACGCTGATGCTGACGCCTGGGGTCTTTGCCAAGATCCCCAAATCCCACAGAGCGCAGGGGCGACTCAAGGCAAAAGCCAGCACTCAGTTCCCTCACCCAGAGGTGCTCCTTGTTGCACCCACAGCATTTCCAAAGCTTGCTTCTGCTGCCTGGTACCGGGCATCACAGTCCCAACAATGAGGGAATCTCTGGCTGGTAGACCCACAACTGAATGACTGCCCGAAGCAGGCCACATGAGCATTCAGAGGAAAAGCTTCCAAAGTCCGGAGGAACATTCCTCACTCCTGAGCAGCAACACATCCTCGAGTCGTTTGGGATTCCTGGGGAGCTGTCAGAGCAGGTATACCAGGAGTTAAGCAGGGAAAGGAGAGGCGAGCCTGATTCGGCTATGGAGGATGAGTCATCATTTAAAAAAAAAAAAAAAAAAGACCCCAAACCCTCATTGCATCCAGGATGCCCTGGTCTGAGGGCACAGCAAGTGCAGTGCTTTTACACCACCTCCTAAACAGTGGGGACCTCAAATGCTTCCAATTCTTCTGCCACATCCGTTCCCTGCTGGGCCTTCTCCTTAAAACCCTTCTCTGGTCTCCCCCCTGAATGAGCAACTACCACTGCTGAAGTTTGTGATTTAAAAAACAAAAACGTATTCACCACACAAGAAGATTACCTCAAGACCTTGTTCGCCACATAACTGTTTAATTTTAATAGCAGCTCAGGTGTCAATTAACAGTAAAGGGCTGAGTGACTTACAGCACTGCGTGTAATGCTCTAAAAATCTTTGGGTTTGGGGCTTCCCTGGTGGCGCAGTGGTTGAGAGTCCGCCTGCCGATGCAAGGGACACGGGTCCATGCCCTGGTCCGGGAAGACCCCACACGCCGCGGAGTGGCTGGGCCTGTGAGCCACGGCCGCTGAGCCTGCGCGTCCGGAGCCTGTGCTATGCAACGGGAGAGGCCACAACAGTGAGAGGCCCGCGTACCGCAAAAAAAAAAAAAAAAACTTTGGGTTTGAGTGAAAAGAAACACAATAAAAACCGAGTTCCAGCCGATCCAGCTGCCCAACCAGCTTTAGGAACCAGTAATTCATACCTGAAAGGGCTGGGGTTTGAAAAGTCTGTGTCCGTCAACTTTGAAAAAACGTCTTGCCGTGGCTTCATGGGAGCCTCCAGATGGTCACAGAAGTAGGCAGAGACCACCGAGGTTCAGAAAAGTCATCTCGCTAAACTCAACACAGCACCTAACAGCCGCTTTCTGAGGGCTCACCCCACAGGGACCGCCGCAAAGCAGTAGTTCTCAACCAGAGACGGTTTTGTCCCCAACTCCCCTCCCCGAGGACATCTGGCAATGTCTGGAAACGTTTTTGATTGTCACAAATCGGAAGGGATGCTCCTGGCATCTCATGGCGAGGGCTGGGGACGCTGCCAATCATCCTACGATGCACAGGGCGGCACCCCCCACCCCAACCATGACAAAGAACGATCCAGCCTCAGGTGTCAGTACTGCTGAGGCTGAGAAGTGCCAGTCCTAAAGTCACGCGAACCCCCCTAGGCATCCACTCTCTTGAGTCCCTCTGAGCACCTCACTCAGTAGGCCCTGTCCCTGGTGGCGGGGGCGGGGTTTATACACACAGACACAAAGGTTCGCAGCCTTGAAGGGGCGGTGGAAGGGTGCCAGCGATGCCTGATGCCCACTCATGAACTCTCCCCCACACCCCGCCCCGCAATGCCAGGCACCCAGGGATGCTGAGTTCAAGTACTCTTTTTAGAGAGTCTTCCAAATTTTTAAAAATCCTTCTAAGTAAAAGAAACCCCGCTCAAAAGAACCTTCAGCACTTATTACCTCATTTAAACTTCACAGCCATCCAGTCGGGTCGGGACTCAGGATCACCAAGCGACAGAGGAGGAGACTGGGGTACACAACGAGGTTTAGGTAACTTTTCCAAGGTGAAACAGCCCTTGAGTGGCAGAGCCGCAGGCCCGGGCCCTCCGGGTTCCGAGGCCACCGTGGAACTGCGCGGTGGGGTCCCAGCCGACGGGGGAGGGGGGCGTTCCGATCCCAGCCCTGCTTCCATCCGGCTCGCACCTCCTCCGCAGCCGCTGCCCTTCCCTGGCTGGGAGGTGAAGGCATCCGAGGCGCCGGGCCGGCCCTCTGTCACGGCCCTCACCAGGGAGAACAGCTCTCGGGGTCAGAGGCAGGGCCTGGGCCGTGAAGCGTACACGTAGCGTGGGGCACGGGCAGCTCCTCCCACGGGCCGCCGCGGCTGCGCAGAGAGGACCCTGCCCCGCCTCTCGCGCCGCGCGGGTTCTCGCAGATGCCAGTATGGCGGGCCAGCTCCCGTTCCTGCGCAACCACGCTCACGTGCGAACGTGGCCAGCAGCACCTGTAGGAGCTACTGGTTCATGGAGCAAGTCACTTCCAAGGCCCATCACCTGTGCATTTAGGGTCCCCCAAACTTGCCCGCTCACAGCATCCGCCAGGAGCCTCTCTGTGCCCCTCCAGCAGCCAGCCAATACCTAGAAATCAAGGAGCAATGACGAGTCCCTGAGGTTTCCTTATTTTTTCCTCCATTGAACCGCTCCTCGGTTCCCTCAGTCTGTCTCTGCTTTTGTTTCACAGCAAGAGGCTGCTTGTGGACGAGGCGGGCCAGCGGTCCTGCAGGGACCAACCTCACTCTCCTCCTCTGGCTGAGACTGATGCCGGACTTGGACATTCATGCCCCAGGGCTCGTCCCGTGTCTTCATTTCCTGGTGGTCACACTTTAGTCTGATCCACAGGTTCCTGTTGAAAACCACCCAGCAGGGCACCTTTGCATCCAGAGGCCTGTGACAATGAAGAGACAGCATTCAGGCAAACTATATTCCGAGGCACATTTTTTTCTTCTACTTTGCAAATACACATACTCAAATCTAAAATTTTTGTTTCAGAAAACAACAGCCAACCAGATTCTACAGATGTTACCCCTTTGCCGTATGAGCGCCAGACCAGTTTTTTAAATGAGTAAACATTACTCTAAAGCTAAGCTCCCCCACCGACCACTACCCAGCTATTCCTTTCAGTCACCCACTCCCCCTCTGGGACAAGCACTATATAACCAGAGCATCCCTTCTCTGGATATTTCTTACTGGTATGGGACACTAGTGTAGCCAGAAATCAACATGTCATACCTGCCCGGTGGGTTCTGACAACTTACAGAAAAGGTAGCATATTGCCCACGTCTGGACCCTATTTAGGCTCGTTCTAAAACAGTCCCAGCACCTTTTCCTGACTGGATGTCAGATCCCTGTAGCTGGGCAAGGGTGGCTTTTTCCATCCTAGGCTGGAAGGGATGAACCCTGCCATCTGATGGAGGAGAAACAGGCCCAGAGAGGGGAAGTGAATGTGTCAAGATCACAAAGTCAGCGGTGAGGTAGGGACTAGACCTGCGCTCTTGGCCTGGGCCAGAGTGCATTCCTGAGCTGGTGACATCATCAGAACCTTCTTCCTCCTCATCCCACACAGAGCAGGCTATGTGGACGGGACTCCTCCTTCCCCACTGCACTCGGTCTGGAGAGGAGCCAGCCAGCTGCAGACAGCCATGCCGGGAGGCTCTGAGCTGCTGCAGTCCGCTTGTGGGCATCCTGCCACTGGGGTCAGCAATTCTGGTCAAGAGGGAGAGGCCTAGGGCACCAGAGCTAGGAATCTAGGTGAAGCCACAGCGCCCCCTGTGGCTAACTGCTAAGTAACCCAAACCTTAGGTCTACCTGTCAGATTTCTTGTGGTGCCCACCCAGGAAAGCTGAGGGCTGGGTTCAGAGCAAACCCCTCCTGGGGAGATTTTCCTTTTGCTCTGCATCACCCCTGGGGGAACCCTCAAGATCCCAGTCGATAAGAAAATCATGTCCACCGTGTACAAGACCCTTTGTCTCTCTGACTGCTTCCCTGAATGTGTCCACCCAGCATCATCTATTGATGGCTTTATGCGGGCCAGCCACTGGGTCCAGTACTTTGGGGATGGAAATGACAAGACACTCTTCCACCCACCATGGAATTTCTTGAGTGAGGCAGACAACCAAGGAAACATAGTGAGACAAAGATTTGATGGAGTGCAGTGGGCTGGGGGAGTAGAAAGGAGGATAAAGTACCAGGGAAATGGATCGGAGGGGCTCTAATGGCAGACAAGGTGTTTGAGCTGAGCTTTGAGGACGAAACACAGGAAGACAGATATGGAGAGAGGGGAAGGCATTTGTGGGGGATGGAACATACACAGCCAATACCCTTCCTCACTTGTCCCTTGTCCCAGCTGCTTCCTATTCCTCCCTCCCCTCCTAATTCACCATGGGTCACAGTGGCTGTCCAGCTAGAGAAGCCACCCACCTTTCCTGGCTGCAGCTCCCCTCTCTGACAAGGTCCGTGTCTGAATGGATTCCTGTGACTCTCCCAGCCCTCACACTTTGACCCTGCCAAGGAGCACTTGGTTTCCTGAATCCTGCACAAGCCTATCCACAATCTGGACACTTGAGAATTCAATACGTGGGAAGTATTTCTTATGCAGGGGATTCAGCAAAGTTGAAACCATCCTTCGTCTCTAAGAAAGAGGATTCATCCCAGGAAAGGAGAAAAGGGGCAAAGGTGTCGTGCCGAGAGAAGTTTCTCTGCACATTCTCTGCAGGCCATTATGGCTGTTATACACCCTCGCTCATGGCAGAGTGGGTCCTGAAGGTGCAGGGAAACCCATTCACCCTGGACAGCAGCATTATCCTGGTAACTCCTGTCTCCTTTGGAAGAAATCATCTTGAGCTAGAAATCTGTGCTGCCACCAGGGGGCAGCAGAAGACCAAAGCTTTACCTGAAAACAGCTAACTTGTTAAATTCTCTGCCCAGGAGGTAGAGCAGCCGTTCCTAACCTTGGCTGCAAATCAGATTCACCTGGGGAGATTTAAACAACACTGACGCCAGGTTCCCACCCCCAGAAATTCTGATTTAACTGGCCCGGGGTGCAAGCCAGCATCACACTTTTTGGTCTCCCCACAAGAACTTTAATTTTGTTTAACAGAGAAAGTATAGACGAGGAGAAGCAGCAACCTCTCAGACCATTCTACATTTCAGCCAGGGTGAGAACCACGGGGCTAGATAGACCACTGTAACTCAAAGCATGGTTCACAGACTACCAGCATCAACATCACCTGGGAGCTTGTTAGAAATGCAAAAATCTCAGGACCCACCCCAAACCTATTGAATCAGAATCTGCATTTCAACCAGATCTCCAGGGCATTTGTTTGCGTATTAAGATTTGAGGAATGCTGGTCTTAGTAACCAGAAGGGCCCTTGGGGAGATCCTAGTCCTACACCAAACCTGGTTTACAGATGTAGAGGTGGAAGTCCATCTGCTCAGACATTGGCGATGCGTTGGGTGGGATGGCACAGACCTCAAAACCCTGACTCCCGGTCCAGTACTCTTTCTCCCACAGCACCCAGAGCTGGGCCTGGGCACCAAATGGCCATAAACAGTGGCGCGAGTTTGGTGAGGTTTTGGAACTTCCCCATAGCTCTCAGCATGCGGACTGTGGGCATCCCAGAGATGGCTAAGTTACCATCCCGGCTCAAGGCACTTCCATCCTCATATGTAACTCAAAACACACACACGATATCAGCCAAGCATAACCTCTCACCTTGAGTCACGCTGTGGGACCATCTCTAAATCTAGGAAGAAAGAGAAGGGAAAAAGATCAGTGTGGACTGATGTGTGGCCAGGGAAGGTTTCCTGCAGGCTGGACTTGTGAGAGGGGGTGGGTGAGATTTCAGTGGCTGGTGGAGGCAGAGGCAGCCTTTCAGGCCAAAAGACCAAGATGAATGAAGGGTATTAATAAGGCAGGAAGGGGATCAGTGTGACCAGGGCACCAGGTAAGGATTGGGCAGCAGTGAGAAATAAAGCTGGGTTGGGGGAGTGGCTCAGAACACAGACAAGGCCCTGAAAGCAGACAGAGGACTGCGGGGTAGAGCTGATTCAGTTCCTGGGCTGGAGGCCACAGTGAGCCATAGAAGGCATTGAAGCCAGGGTGGAGTCTGGTCCTTGGACAGGCCTTCTGGGGTGTATCGGACATGGTACAATGGAGGAAGGGGCTACAGGAACCCTCATCCTGGGAGCTCACTGAGGGTACGGCTAGAGGCTCATTCATCTCAAGGTCACCAGCATTTGGTAGAGCCTTGGCCTTGGCAGGTCTCCTCCAGCTGACCATACGCATGGGAGGCCAGCCTTCCACCCAAGGGCCATTTAAGACTCAAGGTCTAGATCAGAACAGGAAATTTAAGTCATGCTCTTGTGACCTTGGGCTTGTTCCACCACAGAGTCAGGATGATAACAGAAACTCCCTCTTAAGGTTAGTACGAATTATCTGTGATAAGGCACTTTCCATAGCTGGCATCTACCTGCTGCTCCATAACACGAGGACTCCCTTCTGTAAGGCCAACTGGCCCGAGGCAGGGGAACAAAATCAGATTCACAGGTTGCATCAGACCGAAATTCTCCCGACCACCCAGTTCCAGTAACTGCCCTGGAGACATTCCGGACCACCCAGTTCCAGGAACTGACCTGGGGACTTTGAACCCAGCCCAGCCTTCCTGCCTTTCGAGGGGCGGGACTAACGCTCCCCCAGGATACCCGAAAAGACCACCAAATAAGGAATACCCTGCGCCCTCCCAGATTCACCACACCCCTTTCCCTTCTTCCCCTATAAAATCTTGCCCAACCCTCGCCCGGGGGCAAGTGACTTCTCTGGCCCCTTTCTCTCGGACCAGTGAACCTCGGCCGGGAGCGCTCCCTAATAAAGCTCACTTGAAGCTTTCCTCCGTTTCGCGGTGCCGTTTGTTAAGATCCGACCTTACACTTTCTACTTCTTAACCCCTGCTCTTCCCAAGGCCTCAGAAAGTTAGCACCACCTTGGTATCCCTTTGAGTTGCTCCTTCAATCTCTTCTCCTTCCGTAATTAATGGTAGCATCTGTTGAGTACCGTACCCATATAAAAGCACAAGCCCATTACATCCTACAATAATGCTTTGAGATCGGTTCTATTCATTCCCTGATTTAAAGATGAGAAAGCTCAAGGACAGAGTTTTACATGCACACAAGAAGGGTTTGAATTGGGTTACCATGTCAAGCACCCCTCTCCTAACCACGCTTTCATATGGCCTCCAAGTGAGATGGCCCAGGACTCTCCATGGCTCCTCCATGACCCTCAAGCTACACATTCTCCTTCCACAATTCCTCCTCTGACAGCTGTAGGGACCAATCTCAACTTTTTGTCTTCGGCCTTGGTCTTCTCCTTTGATCAACAGAACCATATTTCCAAAGGCCAGTGGGATATAGATCCACATGGATGTCTGTCTTCCTCTGAAACCTAACCCACCCCAAGTTCCCAGCCCCTCCCTCTAGCCTGAGCCTGTTAGCTCATGCCTTGTACCTCCTAAGTTCATTCTATCCAGAAGGGTGGCCATGCTGGTCTCCATCCCCAGTGTGGGGTCCTGGAGAGCAGGAATCTGTCCTCAGGTGCCTCTCGCAGAGCCAAGCACAATCAATACAGGACTTACCTATCCCTCCAACCAGCGTCCCCTCCTAGCTCTCCTATTTCGGCTCACAGCACTGTATCCTGCATCTGGTCCTTTAAGACCTGAAACTTGGCCCTGGACCATCCCTCTCCAGCAGCTTCCTCATTCCCCCAACATCCTCCCTGCTCAGAACCGCCTCCCAACTGCCTCTTAGGTTGTTCCCTTCCCCCACTTCCCAACAGACCAACTGCTCCCCGCCCTCCTGCCAGCTCAGGCCAAATCCAAGCCCCCTTGAGTCTTGACCACACCCTGGCCCCTATTAGAGTTAGTTCCCAGTGTATACCTTAACGCAATGAACCATAAACTCCCTGGGGGCAGGAGCTGTGTCTTTTTATTTTTTGTCCCCATGACACCATTCACAAAAATTAGCACACAAAACCACTAATAAACATATTTTGAGTAAAAGAATTTGGGGATTTAGTTAAAGCAGAAAGTCTGATTCAGAGGGAGCATTTTTTTTTTTTTTTTTAATTAACAGCATGGAAGTTGTATGTATTCCCAACACAGAAACTTATAAAACTGCCCACTTGGGCTTCCCTGGTGGCGCAGTGGTTGGGAGTCCGCCTGCCGATGCAGGGAACACGGATTTGTGCCCCGGTCCAGGAAGATCCCACATGCCGCGGAGCTGCTGAGCCCGTGAGCCATGGCCACCGGGCCTGCACGTCCGGAGCCTGTGCTCCGCGGCGGCAGGGGCCACAGCAGTGAGAGGCCCGCGTGCCGCAAAAAAAAAACCAAAAAAAACTGCCCACTCCCACAGCCCATATCACTCTGCCCCTTGCCATGCACACCTGCCCTATTTTTATTGATTCATTCATTTATTCTGTTTTCACCCACTGATGTCTGTTGACTATTCATTCAACTACTTCTTGAGCTAATGAATGAAGATGTTAATGGTCACCTGATCCGGGAGAATTTACACTTGAATACTGGAAATACCTAAGAAGTTTGTGAAAAGTACAATCCTCAAGACCATTTCTAAAATTTACTGAATCAGAATCTCTGAAGGAAGGCCTGAGGGCTTCCACTTTTATTTATTTGTTTTTAACTTTTAACTTTTCCTTTTAAAGTAATTTTCAGAATTATAAAACAGTTTGAAAATAACAAAGTTCCCATAATACCCTTTACCCAGCTTCCCCAAACATTAACCCTCAGGTAACTGTCATGCAATGATCAAAACCAAGAAATTGGGCTTTCCTGGTGGTGCAGTGGTTAAGAATCTGCCTGCCAATGCAGGGGATGTGGGTTCGATCCCTGGCCCAGGAAGATCCCACATGCCGCGGAGCAACTAAGCCCATGAGCCACAACTACTGAGCCTGCGTGCCACAACTACTGAAGCCCACGTGCCTAGAGCCCGTGCTCGGCAACACGAGAAGCCAGCGCAATGAGAAGCCCGCTTGCCCCAACTAGAGAAAGCCCGCGCACAGCAACAAAGACCCAAAGCAGCCAAAAATAAATAAATAAATACATTAAAAAAAAATAAAAACAGGAACGCTTTTTTCTTTCCACTAGTACTTCCATGGTTTCATTTTTTTACATTTAAATTCATGATCCATTTGAGTTTATTCTTCTATATGGTGTGAGCTGTGAATTCATTTTTATCTTTTTTGAAAAGACTACTCAGTTGTCCCAGCACCATTTATTTAAAAGTCTAGGGCTTCCCTGGTGGCGCAGTGGTTGAGAGTCCGCCTGCTGATGCAGGGGAACATGGGTTCATGCCCCGGTTCGGGGAGGATCCCACATGCCGCGTAGTGGCTGGGCCTGTGAGCCATGGCCACTGAGCCTGCGCGTCTGGAGCCTGTGCTCCGCAATGGGAGAGGCCACAAGAGCGAGAGACCCGCGTACCGCAAAAAAAAAAAAAAAAAGTCTATCACTGCCTCTGAGATTGGAGATCCCATCTTTGTCATACACTAAATTTCCATTTGTACTTAGGTCTATTTCTGCATGTTCTGTTCTGTTCCATTGGTCTGTCTATTCATGTGCCAAGGCCACTCTGTCCTAATTACAGATGCTTTTACAGTTTGTTTTAATGTCTGGTAGCTACCTACCACCTCCAGCCCCTGCCCTGCTCTTTTGTTTCAATGTTTCCCTGGATATTCTAGCAGGTTTATTTTCCATATGAACTTTAATATCAACAAACTGTGCCCCACAAAATAGCTCCAAGAAGTAAGCAGTCCACCAGAAACTTCCTGGAAGACACTCTCAACTACCAGAGTTCCTCTGGCCCAGCCACCAAAAACAGGTGAAATCTTGCTCCCAGTACCAATAATAAGCCAACCTATGGGGCCTTAAGACTCTTCCTTTTCTGGGAGCCCGGCCCGTAATGGAAGCCCTGACAACCATTCCCAGGGGTCACCTGAGCCCTCCAGTGCAGTGCCTGCCTCCTGGCTGGTTCATCGGGGCCCCACCAACAGATGCAAGAAACCCTTCTCTTCTAGAGAGCTCGATGTCACAGGTCACCTGTCATTTCCACGATTTCCATGATCACATGGAGACGAAGATGCCCGCCGCACCGGGAAGACCACTGTCTTAGGGAAGACCGCTAT
Organism: Tursiops truncatus; assembly: GCF_011762595.2. NCBI lineage: Eukaryota > Metazoa > Chordata > Mammalia > Artiodactyla > Delphinidae > Tursiops > Tursiops truncatus. Next base: position 14,232,829 of record NC_047052.1, read on the forward strand.
CTTATCTAGGAGGACCTTCTGCGCCACCCTTCCACCTATGGTTCCACTTAGACCTACTTAGAGAAGATACAATCTGTGCTCCCCCCAAGTATGAACTTCCTTTTGCCCAAGGGGTATATGCAGACAATAATCTGAGGCTTGGAGTTTAAAAAAACTGTTTGACCATTATAAAGACCACTGCCTAAACTGTTTCCACCTATAGAATCATTTACAGAATCACCTTCTTAGTTTAACTCCTACCACCTCTGTAAGTATGAGTGAACTTAATTTCTAAGTGTGATAAACTTCACACTATAAATAAATCCTTTTCTATGGATGATTAGCAAGAGTCTCTCAGTTATTCCAATGCGCAGCCGGGCTTGGGAACCGGGGGAATACAACAGAGAGGACAGGGATCTGGCAGCCCCAGGGGTGCTCCTACACCCTAACAGGGTCCTTGCGAAGAGCTGAACCCGCCACACCAGGCGGTGAATAGGGAAGGCTCAGCAAGACCAGGGGAGTCCTCCAGCTGAGTGGTCAAACCATCAGTGAGGAGTACCTGTCACCACAGCTGCCTTCCCAAGCTAGGTGTATTCTGCAAACCCTAGAATGGTATCTCCCTTCAATCTTCCAGCAGCCCAGTGAGGTAAATTCAGGTATGATCACCATTTTATGGGAACAGAGAGGTTAAGACAACAAATCAAGGCAGACCTGGGGTGAACAGAGGCATGTCACTCCAGCAGCCATGCATCCTTATTTCCAAGACCTTGGATTCTAATGACATTATGAGAGGTAGAAAGCGCAGCACTAAGTCCCACTCTCTACGCTGCATGGCCATAGCCCAGGGTGAAGTTACGTGATGCTGGATCCTAGAATGGGCAGGAAGGGATTGACCCTGTCGTTTCATAAAGGAGAAACAAACCCAGAAAAGGAAGAGACTTTCTCAAGATCACAGCCAGTCAGTGTCAAAGCTGAGAACAGAGTCCAGGTCCTCTAAGCAGGAGTCTTTGCAACCACCTGCAAGGCATTCAGGAGTTTAGAGGCAAGGCAAGGCTGCCCCCTGGAGGAAATACTGGAAAACTGCAGGCATCCCTATCCTGAGACCCTGGGCAGCTTCACTCTGCATGATGGATTTCCTGACCCTGTACCTCCCTGAGGGTTTCTCCTTCTTTATTAGTGTCCCTCTGCAGAACCCCCCAGGACTCTGTTGATGAAGTCATATCAGGGGTCTAGCATACACAAAGCAGTTTTTCCTCTCACTGCATCCTTGAAATCACTGGCTCAAGAAACACCCGGATAGAGATGGCTTTTCATGTATGAGGCGCTGGGATGGGTGCGTGGGGACAGAGTCTGAGAAGGTGACCCTGCCTATCCACATGGAGCTTATGATGTGTTGTGTGTCTCAGACACAATCTGTGGTGAGCAGAGAGCTGGAATGGGACGGGGAGGCAGGGGAGGACCAGAAGCCAACTAAAGAATGGAGGGTGGGACTCATGGGCATCACATCTGAGTTAAGTGTGAAGAGGAAAGGATTTCAGGACTGAAGATGATGGTACAAAATTCCCGGGGAAAGAGGGAAAACAGGGCCAGGGCCTCGCCGCATGTTCCCTGGTGCCTGCCCTTCCCCTCAGCCCCTCACTGCCCAGCCACCAATGTCCGACTCCTTACAAAGCGCCCTCCCCTGCTGCACCTGCCTCTTCCACAGGTCCTCCCCTACCTGGCCTTGATCACATCTCCTGCAGTCACTCAATCCCAAGCCTGAACCCTCAGATCTTCTGGTCCTTTGTAGGCCTGTCTACAGAGAAATCTCTATGGTAATCAATCAATAAGCTAAAACTAGTTCTTGTGTACCTGCTGCAGAGGATCCAGAAAATTCCAAACCAACCTCTGCCCCAAAGAAAAAGAAATCATCTCAGGGGAAGAGTAGAGGTGCAAGGAAGTGATGGAGAGGGAAACATTCTCTGCTAGTTCTGGGCAGCTGTGCAAGGGGAGCCCAGGCCAGAGGGACTTTGGGGGTGACTGACATCGGATTAGGAGGCATGGGTAGGTGGCAGGAAGGCAGCAGCAGAGGCTGGGAGGCAGGAAGGCCCTGGGTGGGTCTGCAGGTCAGCGCATGGCCTGACTCATCCGGCTGAGAGGCTAAGGGGTAGCCTTATCGGCCGAATATTTCCCCAAAGGCACTGAGGAGCCACTCAAGACTGGGACACCTTGAAAAGTGTGTTTACAGAGATTCCTGGAACAAACCGTGTCCTTTGCTCTGCAGCTTCCCAAGGTGGCGGGGGTGGTAGGAGGGAGCTCTGGCGACACAGCTCTCACAGCCCCTGAGAACCTGTCCCTTTGGGGGAGCTGTCTGCCCTGCAGCCAGTTTCTTCCTCCAGTTCTCAGGGCAGAATTTGTACCACCCCAGGATGACCAGGAGGGGAAGCCACAAGGTCAAGGCTGGGTAGTGGCTGAGAGAGAAGAGATGCCAAGCCCTGACCCCGTGCAGTGCTCTTTGCTCACTGCACAAGCCCCCTCCAGCACTGAGTCTAGGCAGGAGGTGTCAGCAGAGAGTGGCTTGGGGGTGGGGTCCAGAACCTCCCCGAGCATGCTTCTGAAAATGGTGTTTCCAGGGGTGGCTCAGATCCTGCCTGTGAGTCACAGAGCACTGAGTCAAGAGAGGAGACAGAACTGACATACAGGGAACAACTGACCACAGGATGCAATACTATCACTAAGTGCCCTAGGAAATCAGAACAGGAAGGGGGAATCAGTGTGAACAGCTGTCCAAGAGATGACCTGAAACCTGTGTCCAACTGAGCACCAAACCCCTGAAAGGGGCAAGTGGGGAAAAGGGGCTAGACCCACCAGATATGAAAATACATTGTTTCCCCGGTGGAAACAAGACTTCCACAAGAATTCCACAAAAAGAATAAGCTGCCCAGTCCAAGGTAGTAATCCTACCCCATAATAATCGTTGGACACATGGGAGCGGGTACTGATTCGTTTGTAGTCATCCCTTCCGGGCATCAGCAACAGAAATTCCCCTGAAGAAGTAAGGAAGGAATGCTTTCTTAGAGATAGTTATATGTTCTGCTCATCTGTCCATTCATCCATTCATCCATCCACCCCGCATTCTTATGAAAAGATCTAAAACCTTGCTGCTACTCCTCTGCCCTTCAAAATGCGAGGCCCTATATGTAATAAGGAAACAAACAGAACCACAAGGTTGAATAAACGACTAAGATAGCAAGTCCAAGACAACCATAGTTTCTCCCTCCGTTTTCCAACGGAATTCACATTCAAGAGTCTTCTGGAATCTTCTCTCCCTTCTCCTACCTCACCTCTACGCCCAATCCCGGACCAGGGCCTGGCAAGTTCACGCCCCCAACTGCTCTGCGCCCCTCTCTCCTCTCTCCTCCTCCTCTCCCCACCTGCCCGCGCCCCAGGGCCCTTCCCACCATTCAGGGGCACCCTCGATGCCCACCTGCAGCCGCTGTCGCCCCCTCCAGCCTTCGTCCACCCGCCGTTTGTCAGCAATACGAGTCTGAGCTCACGCACCGCGCGCTCAACCGACGGTGGCCGTCTGGGCGGACGCCCTCGGCTCAGACAGCCGCTCGCGCCGCCTCCTCCGTGCGCTTCGCGTCCCCGCTGCCCGGCCTCGCGCCGAAGCCAGGCGCGTGCCTTCCGGGTTCCCTCGGCGCCTGCGCCCTCGCCTGGCCCTAGCGTGTTCTGCCCCGCCTCCTCCTGTTCACCCAGCAGAACCCCACCGGCCGCGCCCCTTCCCAATCCCGTCCCCCGGCACGAGCTGCTGCACGAGCCCACGTCCTCCCCGGGACCCGCTGCGCTCCCGGCAGGCGCGGTCCACCCTCCCACCGCAAGACGGCGCCTCTCGCCGAAGAGCGATCCTCCTTCCCCACGTGTCCGGGGACCTGCCGGATTTCTGCCGGGAGACGCTGACACTTGGGAGGCGGCTTGGCCAGAGGAATGGGCTGCAGGCACTTTCCCTTTATTGATAAGGAAGACTTTTTCTATATTTGCCTTCTTGGTGCAGTGGGAAGCGCGTCAGTCTCATAATCTGAAGGTCTTGAGTTCGAGCGTTTTGCTGCCATTCACAGAAAATAATCTGCATTCTGGGATGGTGTTTACAGAGGCCCCGCGGGGCCCAGCATGTAAAGGGAATTCCACGTGCTGCCAGAGGACATAAGTAAATGCTTAGGTCCACACAGAGCCCATTCAACCGCAAGCCACGGCCACGAGGGACGATCATTGTCCCCTCTACCATAATAATAAGATAAAAACCCGTAAATGTGAAAACGTGCGGCATCGGCGCGACTGCGAGGAAATGGACACTGCGCTGCTGAGTGGTTCAATTCCTCTCGCAACATCCGTGAAAAATCTCGGTCTCCGAGAACACTTCCGATCTCCTTTTTCCCCAGCTTCCTCTACTCGAAGCAAGGCCGTGTCTCCACGTTCTTTTTCGGCTGTCTCCGGAGACTGTAACCTCGCTCCAGTCCAGACCCAGCTTTCAAGACCGGCTGTCAGTGCCGGTCCCCTACGTGGCCCCGGAAAGCAAGGTGGGGCGACATTGATGAGCCGGGAATGGCCAAGCTCTAACTATAGCTTTAGCTGAATCCTTCAGTTTATGATTATTCAGTTTACAATAGCTTCCAGTTACTTTGTGATTTAGCCTCTACTAATTATTTAGAAATATATTTCTTAATTTCCAAAATAGGGAAATTTCTAGTTTTCTATTATTTATTTCTATCTTAATTGCATCATGGTCGTAGAATATATTCTGTAAGAATTAAATACTCTGAAATTTATGGCTCAGTATTTGGTCAGGTTTTGTGTTTCTTTGTTATTATATAATTTTATTTATACTAGATTAATATCAAATTAAACAATATACTATTAATAATGAGTTAATAAAAGTATGTCAATTATAAATATAAATAAAATTTATTAAACTTATATTATTATATATTATTATACTCTATTATTCCAGTATTTTTCCTCTATTAGTTTGGAAGCTGTACCTTTGTTTCATATTCTTTTAGTAATTAATCTTGAAATTACAACACTACTTGATTTATCAAGACTACTATTAGTTTGGAGTTTTGCCTTCTTTCCAGAAAAAAAAAAATTTACAGTTGTTTTACTTTATCATTTCCAGTTATTACCCTCCCAACTTACATTTGTTTCCAATTCTCTTGGGTATATATCTAGGAATCGAATTGCTGGGTCACATGGTAACTCTATGTTTAGCACTTTGAAAAGCTACCGAACTGTTTTTCAAAGTGGCTGCGATGTGTTTTACAATCCCACCAGCAAGGTATGGGGGTTCCAATTTCTCCATGTCCTCAGCAACACTTGTTATTGTCTGTCCTTTTTATTCTAGCCATCCTAGCACATGTGAAGTGACATCTCACTGAGGGTTTGGTTTGCATTTCCCTCATGATGTTGAACATCCTTTCCTGTGCTTATTGCCATTTGTATACCTTTTTTTTTTTTTTTCTTTTTTTTTTTTTTTTTGCGGTACGCGGGCCTCTCACTGTTGTGGCCTCATCCGTTGTGGAGCACAGGCTCCGGACGCGCAGGCTCAGCAGCCATGGCTCACGGGCCCAGCCGCTCCGCAGCATGTGGGATCTTCCCGGACCGGGGCACGAACTCGTGTGCCCTGCATTGGCAGGCGGACTCTCAACCACTGCGCCACCAGGGAAGCCCTGTATACCTTCTTTATAGAAATGTCTATTCAAATCCTCTGCCCTTTTAAAAATTGGTTTACTTGTCTTTTATTGTTGAGTTATAAGACTTCTTTACACCTTTTGGATATAAATCCTTTACCAGAAATATTTTTGCAAATGTTTTCTCCCCTTCTGCGGGCTTTCTTTTCACTTTGTTGATGGTTTCTTTCGAAGCATTCATTTTTTAAATTTTTTTATTTTTATTTTTTATTTTTTGCGGTACGCGAGCCTCTCACTGCTGTGGCCTCTCCCGTTGCGGAGCACAGGCTCAGCAGCCATGGCTCACGGGCCTAGCCGCTCCGCGGCATATGGGATCCTCCCGGACCAGGGCACGAACCCGTGTCCCCTGCATCGGCAGGCGGACTCTCAACCACTGCGCCACCAGGGAAGCCCCGAAGCACTCATTTTTGACAAGCCTTATTTTTGAAGAAATAAACATTGCAGATAGAGTTGAAGCTCCCTTTATATCCTTTTATGATCCAATTTCTCTACCTCTGTCTCCATAGTTTACCACCATTGTGAATTTGATCTTTATAATTCCCTACATTTAAAAAAAAAAGTGTGTAAAATACACATAACATAAAATTTATCATCTTAACCATTTTAAAGTATACAGGTCAGTGACATTAAGCACATCCACACTGTTGTGCAACCATCACCACCATCCATCTCCAGAACTTTGTTCATCTTGCAAAACTAAGACTCTGTACCCATCAATCTTCCATTTCCCCCTCCCCTCAGCCCCTTGTAACCACCATTCTACTGCCTGTCTCTGTGTATGACCTCTCTTAAGTACCTCATATGAGTGGAATACAGTATTATCCTTTTGTGTCTGACTTATTTCACTTAGCATGTCTTCAAATTTCATCCATGTTGTAGCAAGTGTCAGAATTTCCTTCCTTTCAAAGGCTGAATAATATTCCATTATATATATTTTATATATATAACAATATCACATTTTGTTTATCCATTCATCCATCGATGGACACTTGTTATAGAGACACTGGGAGTCTATTTGTTACTATAGCCCAGTAGGATAGACCTACTGTTGGACTCTACCGTCTGTATTATATTTTTCAATGGATGCTAAATAAATATATCATTTAGAGACACGCTGGCTACAGGAGTCAGCAAACTACAGTCAGCAGACCAAATCTGGCCCACTGCTTGTTTTCATAAATAAAGTTTTATTGGCACACAGTTGCATTCACTTATCTGTTGCCTATAGCAGCTTTCATGCTACAGCAGCAGAGTTGAGTAATTGGGACGAAGACCACAGGGCAAAGCCTAAAATATTTACTATCTGGCCCTTTAAGTAAAAGTTTGCTATTTCCAGGGCTATAGTAACAAATAGGCTCCAACATGTATAACAATTCGAATACAAGTTTCTCTCCCATGAAATAACCCAAAGGGGGAAGCTTTTCTCCACGTGTGATTTGTGGACACGGGATGCTTCCATCTCATTGTTTTGCAATCCCCTCGGGCCTTCACATCGCTTGCCTGGAGCTGGTCTAAGGGGACAGAGAGCCTGGAGGGGACACCCCACTCCTTTAGCATTGGCCCAGAAAGGAGACACATTCTTCATTCATGATCCATCAGCAAGAACTAGGACCCAATAATATCTCAATGCAAAAGATGGTACATTTTGTCCCTGGCTTTGTGCCTCTTACGGTGAACTCTAAGCGACAAACGTTAGTGGACAGCTAGCTGTCTCAGCCATGCCAACACCAAGCAAAGAGGCGGGAGGATGGAAAAGACCAGAAAGCAGGCCTATATGGCTTGGTTCAGGGAGCTGGGGCTTTTTCAGCCTGGCAAAGGCCAGACAAAATATCACACCCACCAACGTGAGGAAGTTGCCCAGAAACAGAGACAGGCAGCTTTTGACCGGCACAAAATGCCAGAATTAGGATCGGGACTTTGAAAGCCTCAGATAAAGCGAGGTTTCACGAAGTAGGTAGTTAAAAGGACAGCTCTTCCTGGGATATGGTTAGACCAGTGACTGGAGTCTTAACCTGCGTCAAGAGTTGGGTGTTGTTGGTCTACCAACACGCTGATACAATCTGAAAGTTTGTACAGGGACATACGTTGCTTCTTGAGCTTTCTTAAGAGTCCAAGAATTCCAGAAAAGTTATAAACGAAACTAAGTCTGGTCTAAAATTCCTTCCCCAACCTGGAATTTGCTGAAAGGGGGCATAAGCAACCCATCACGATGAGTTTGTTGTTTGAAAGAACTGACCGGGTATCCAAGCCATTTTGGTTTTTGCTTTTCCATTTTATCAATTACAAAATAAAGAAATCAGTGGTAGAAAAAATAACAAAGGAAAAAATCCCTAAGTTACATAATAAAAACCTGGAGAACAGGCCAGGTGTGTGCTGGGTGGGAGGGGAATGGACAGATGACCAGCCAGGGAGGAGAAGGTGGGGCTGTGGGAGGTGTTAGAGTTGCCTGGCACCCCGAGGTCACCCTCCGAGCACGCTGGTCTTCTTTGGGTCTTCACCAGCAGGACCGTGGCTTGCAAGTTTCAATACAAGAGCTGGTAAACAGTGGCACTGTTCTTGGAGCCCGTGACCAGGTACTGGTTGTCGGAAGACACATCACAACATAGGATGTCTGTAGACTCCTCTACCTGGAGGGAAAGAGAGGCCACAGAGGAATGATATGCAGGGGCCAGACTGGGGCCGGAGATGCACACTTCACGCAGGTCTGTTTCAGGGCTCCGTGTAGACCTGAGGCCCAGTCTGGAGACCGGGCCAGGTTCAGGGCTCAAGGTGGAGCCCAGGAGTTCCTAGGACCTTGAGTCCTTGTTCCCTCGATGTACTCAATGGCCCTGTTTGCCATCTCAGAGGTACTTTCCAGCACTATTTCTGGGGCCCGACCAACTGGGAGCTGGGGCTGGAAGCTCCAGCTGCCTGGGTTTGCACACGCCTCCATCCAGTACCTGAAACAATCTTTGTAGAGAAGGTGCAGCTATGCAGCGGATCGACTCATCCAGTGTGGACACAAAATAGCTCCCTGGCGAAGGAAAGACAGATGGAGGGGCCAGAGGCCAAGCCTGCCTTCCAGTCCCAGCTCTCTGCTCCCGACTAGACCAGGGAAAGGATCACTCCTTCTCTGCCTCAGTTTCCCCATCTATACAACTCAGAGACATGACCCAAACCATTCCCTCATCTGCCCGCTTCCTCCTGCCACTCCCGGGATTGTGGTGAGGGGCAATGAACAACTGGACAGCCACATGGGGCTTCGAGCATCTTCCGTCTGCCGATGTCTTTGGGCTGTGGTTCCACATAGGAAGCTACCATTACAGACAGAGCCAGAAAAGGAGAGGGGGTGAGCAGAAAAAGAAGGGAGGAAGGGTAGCCAGGCTGGCAGGGGAGAAACACTGGTGACAGGAGGAAGCAGAGGCGAGGGCAGTGGGAAGGTGGCCCTGGACCTTGGCCCGGCCAGTGCTGGGGCTGGAGAGGGGGGAATTAAGAGCCTGAAATAAGGCTGGGCCCAGACTCTACAGGTGAGTAGATGCCTTGTCAGGTGACAGGGCACCCAGAGGTGCCTGCTCACTCACCACAGGAGGAAAACTTGAGATTGTGGTGGTAGACATATTTCTGCAGGACAGCCTTAAACTTCTCCCTCCGGTGTGTGTGCAGGATTACGATGTCACTCATTCTCAGGCCCACTAACAGCCACTCCTCACTGGGGTCGTGGGCAATGCTGAGGATCTGTGTGGAAGGAGGTTTGGGGTCAGTGCACAAAGCTGCCAGCGCCATCATTCGTGGCCACCTCTTCAAACTCGGACTCTGCTCCTGCGGGCACCGACTCCCAGTCCCCAGGGGGACTGCACTCAGCACAGCCGCAGCCGTCCGGGCACCTCATGCTGTAAATCGTGTTGCTGCAGCCTCTGGTAGTTCCTCAGGTCCCAGGAATACAGTCTGGTGTCTTCACCTCCCGTCCAGAACTTATTGCCCGTGATGTCCACACATCGGGACCCGTACATGGGGACTTCGTGCTTCCTGGCGGGAAAACAACTCAGAGGTTCATGCACTGCTTGGACCCTCAGAAGTTTCAGGCCCAGGAAGCCCCTAGATACGTAGCCCAAATGCGTCCTCCACACCGACTCACCTAGTCCTACTGCAGAGGAGAGAGTGAGGTCGGAAAAGAGGCCCAGGCTTCCCCAAGGCCTCACCGTCCAGCCCTCCCCCAGGTCATACCTGATCAAGATTTGGTTCTGCAAATCCCAAATCTCAACAAATCCTTTGAAACAAGCCAAGCAGATCTGGGCGTTGGAGGAGACAGCCAGGGAATAGCACATGGGGCCTGTGGAGGCCAGCTGTGCCCTGATGCGAGGGGTGGGCGCCAGGTCCCAGAGAGTCAGGGTCTGGGACAGACCCCCCGTGATCAGGCTTTGCTCATCGGGGGACAGCTTGCAGGTGAGGACACAGTTCTGACGGTCCTGTAGGAATGGGTGACATTCTCAAATCATCTCCTGGAAGCATGGGCTCCAAGTATTAGGACACAGGTCACATCTAGGCTCCCTGAGCCTTCTGCATGACCTCTCACCTGTAAGTTCAGCTGGGCCTGGGGGGCGTGGTCCCAGGCATGCAGGGCACTCTCATCCCACACCCTGATGTAGCCATGGCCGCACGTGTACACGTGGTGAGTAGAGCTGCTGATGGCCAGGGAGTGGACTTTCTTTCCATGGCGGAGTTTGCCAACCTTCCAGGACTTATGTGGGGTCATCTGCCTGACCACCACTTCATCTGGAACGGGAGGCTGGGGTGCCCATGAAAGGGTCACAGCCTTGACCTGCCTTCATCCATGGGGGACAGCCTTCCCTGTCCTCTGACTCGATTCCTGACCCTGCATCCAACAGCTCCTCTCTGACCCTCAGGCAGGACTGTGTCCTCAGCTGGGGTCCCCAGACCACTGACATCCTTCTGCACTAGCCCAGGATGGCCTCCCTCATAAACAGGCCACATTTTGAGACACTTCTGAGTATAAGCAATGAGAGCAGAGCCTGGCTCAGAGTCTCCTAGGATGTAGCTCTAAAAGTGACCCTGTCAGCTGAGGCCCTACACACTGGTGATGGGAGGAGGGTAGCTTGGGTCCAAAGAAGCAGGAAGTCCAGTGCACCCACCACCTATGGGAGAGAGAGTGAGGATGTGGACACACTGCATGCCCTCACCTTCTTCCTACGAGCTTCTTGTTCCAGGGGTAACAGGAAGGGAAAGATGCCATGTTTAAAAAAAAAAAAAAAAAAAGACACTTACAATTGCTCTGAGGAATGACAAGACTTCTTCACTGGGACGAGGTGAAGGACAAGGCTGACCTGCAGGGAGACACCAGCGGCCAACCACTCAGAGAGAGGAGGTCTGGCAGCAACAGCGTCACGGGATCCAGGGAGAAGACTGCTCTCTCCACCCAGGAGCTCATTCCAGGTCTCCCATCCAATGCCCAGCCATGGGCTACACCCTGCCTGCCCGCACCGTCCCAGCTGGGACTTACCGACCTCGGATCCTGGTGGGGAGCTGTGACACACAGAGGAGAGAGGGAGGAGTCAGGGCATGAGATGGATGGAGAGCTCTCTGTCAGGATCCCTCTCCCCGAGACAGTTCGCTCCCCCCACCAGTCTTGTTCAGGCGAGACCTACCTGAGGCCAGGCTCTGCTTCTTCTGATTCTGCCTCGGAGAGCTGAGTGGCCTGCAGCTCAGATCTGTCCAGGGCCTGGGGGGCCCACTGCTGTGGACTCACACAGCTCATCTCCTGATAAGCCAGGTCATGCTGCCTCGGGTAGCGTGGGAGCTGCTCGGGGGGACCACACGCTTCGCCCAGCTGGGACTGTGCATGGTGCTCGTGCTGGGAGGAAATGCCGGGGCTCTCAGGCACATTCCTCCTCTTCTCTGGTTCATCATAGATTGTGAGTATACTGAACGAGGCCTCTTCCTTCTCTTCACTCATGGTCTTTGATCGATGAAGTACCTGAGCTACCAGGTTCGAGGGCTTAGAGGAATGAGCCCGTCACCCAGATCCTGGGTTTCCAATTCGTCCCGATGCCCTGTAGCAAGAGAGAGAGAAGATGCTGACACGCAGACACAATGTTCCAGGTCTACTGAGAAGGCTCAGAGAACACTCCTCTGGGGGAGAGGATTCAAAAGACTGGTCACCAACTAACTTGTGATACTACATGTTGGCAGCAATGGTGTTGAGGGTAAAATTTCACACGCACGTTTTGAGATGTTAGTACCAGGTAAGTTATGTTTTTCCTTCTAGACACACAGACTGCATTTCCCATCCTCTAAAATCAAATTCACCCTTTAATCTGACTGTATACTTTTCAAATGAGGGCTCACCCCCAACCCCCGCCACAGGTAAAATAAACAAGAGGTAGGACTTCCCTGGTGGTGTAGTGGCTAAGACTCCAAGCTCCCAATGCAGGGGGCCCGGGTTCGATCCCTGGTCAGGGAACTAGATCCCACATGCATGCCACAACTAAGAGTTCACATACCACAACTAAGGAGACCACGTGCCACAACTGCCTGCCGCAGCTAAGACCCCATGCAACCAAATAAATAAATATTAAAAAAAAAAGAAGAATGGCTAACTTTTAAAAAAATAAATTTATTTATTTATTTTCGGCTGCGTTGGGTCTTCGTTGCTGCACGTGGGCTTTCTCTAGTTGTGGCGAGCAGTGGCTACCCTTCGTTGTGATGCACAGGCTTCTCACTGCAGCGGCTTCTCTTGTTGCAGAGCACAGCTCTAGGCACGTGGGCTTCAGTAGTTGTGGCATGCGGGCTTAGTTGCTCCATGTCATGTGGGATCTTCCCAGACCAGAGCTCGAGCCCGTGTCCCCTGCCTTGGCAGGCGGATTCTTAACCACTGTGCCACCAGGGAAGCCCCTAGAATGGCTATTAAGAAAGAAAAAGAAAAAGAAACACGAGGGCAACAGGAAACTGCACACACATCGCAGTGTCTCTTGCCACCCTGCCCCACGTGCCCCCCAGAGGGGAACACGTGGAAGAACTCAGCGGTCCTGCAAACAAGACGTTCCCTTTGGATGGGGCGAGGCTGTAGAATGATGAAGAGTCTGGCTGGTGGTGACTTAATCTTTCCCATCCTAGGGGATAATTCTGAGAACTGAATGGAGTCATGCGTGTAGAACACTCATAATTATATCAGGCCAGTGGCAAACACTCAATACATGGCAGAGAGTGCGTTTACTTGGAGGTTGTGCCAGGGACCAGAGGTCTGAGGATTTAAGGCAGACCAAATGCCTTCCTTCAGGCTGCCCAATAGCTATCCCCAGAAGGCCCTGAGGAGACCCAGCGTTCCATTCTCAGGATGTATTAGCAGCTCCAGGGAGAAGACGATGTGCAAGGCTGGGGAGAGGATCCTCCAACTGGAACCAATGCCTTGAAGACCAGGCTCAATCCTTGGCTCTCAGACACCCGGGGGTACCCAGGCTGCCTGCCCTTGGCAAGATGTGAGGGCCGCTATATGGCCAGACTCCACTCCTCCTGACACTTGGAGGTCTCACTGTGTCTTTGGCCCTGAACCAAATACTTTACATAGTTGGTCCCATTTCATCCACACAGCTGTGTGGGCCACATTTTACAGGTTTTAAACACTGAAGCTCTGAGCAGGTGAGCAAATAGCTAGAAAGCACGGAGAAGAGGTTCAGATTCTGCCCTGTCTGGTTCTCAGCAGTCTGCTTCCTACTTCCCCATCAGAGGGAGGAAGGCAATATCCACCACAGTGACAATGCAGCTACCCTCTGACCCGGCACTTCCACTTGCAGGAATTTATCCTAAAGGTGCCCTCAGATAAAAATCCATGTCTAAACGGAAGCATCACAGCATCGCTTACGACAGTAGATGACAAACCCAAAGTCCACAAGAAGGGCCTGGGGAGATAAGTCACAGTATATGCATGAAGTGGAATATGACACAACTGTTAAAAAGAACAAGGACACTTACATCTGGACATGGAAAATCCCAAGGTCAGTTAATGGGGGAGGGGTGGATTCAATGCACATAATGCACAGATTTGCTGTAAAAAGATGGAAATTAGAACCGATCTTTGCATATGTTTGTATGCACATAAGAAATTAAGAAGGGCATTGCCCTTGGGAATAGAAATGGGCAAGTAGGAAAGAGGAATGGGAGGAAGATTTGTCACTGCAGAACTTGGGATAGTTTTTGCATATCTGAGGCTATTTAAACCTAAATTAAAATTGTTGGGCCATGAGCCTTTTTCTTCAACCAAGTCCTTTGTCATCTTCCCCCAACTGACAATTTGGGGTCCTCATGATTCTTAGTTACTTGTTTAAATAATTTAGCAAATTGGCCCAGACACGCAGCAGTCTCCTTGAACTGGGACCCCGGGGCTGCCTCGGCCCCGGGGAGGGTGAAAGCGCGGAGGACACACATTCCCAGCCCAGGGTGAAGAGGATGGGCAAAGAGAGATGGGCAGCAGCCCAGGCTCACGTGTGGGTAAACCTTAAAGACAGGAAGGCCATTTAACCAGGATTCCATGGGTGAGGGGGACTTCATCCTAAGAATAAGACAAGGCTTTCTAGAAAGTGTACAAGGAAGAGTCAGTATCACCGATTCCCCTCTCCACTCTACCCTCAGAGCTGGGAATACAGGCAACCCTTCTTTCTCAAGCTTCAACACAAAATGCTAGGGCTGGGGTCCACCCTGCCGCCAAGACGAGCACTCACCAGTCCCCCGCAGCATGCAACTCACCTCTGAAGGCAGGTCAGACCCTGGAGATGGGAGGTCAGAACTGCGCCCAGCTAGTGCGCTGGGAAGACCTTCCTCCAGCCCCGGTCCGCCCCTCCCACACCCAGGTACTGCCCCTTCCCCTGCAGTGCTGCTACTTTACACTAATTGATAATCAAGCCCTGGGTCAGAACCTGGGTCAGGTGCAGGGCCCTGAATGGCTCATCAATTACCGGGCGTGGCCTCAGCCAGCACCCGCCGCACAGCCACTTGCGGGGCTGCCAGTTCTGATAACGCTCGAGTCCTGGGATAAGACGGGGTGTACCAAGTAAATTCACAGCAGGAGGCCAGGGGGAGTGAGACATTTTTCAGGGGATGAGTCTTTGGGTTGGATTCTGGGCGTCCCACAAGAGCCAGTGTTTGTGCAAAGATGGAGAGGCGGGTTGAGCTGCACCCAAGAGCAGTTTCAAATGCTCATCTCCAGGTGAATCCCCTTTGCTTGGGGAGGCCGGCTCAGTCATCTCTCATCTCTCACCAGTGTCTCTGAAAGGGAAGACCAGGGAAGACTTTCTTCTCTGCGGTGGCCTCATCGTGATTCTTACACTGCAGCACTCGGAACTCCCTGGAGGGCTTGTTAGAACAGAGCGCTGGGCCCACCCCCAAGAGATTCTTTTTCTGTGGGTCTGGGGTGGGGTCTGAGACTTGGTATCTCTGGCAATCTCCCCGGTGAGGGCGACACTGGGGCTGCTGGTCTGGGGACCCCATTGGAGAAGCACTCTGTCTGGTGGTCCCTTTCTGGCAGGAGAGGAAGGGGTGGTGAGGCCAGATCCTCTCCTGCTCTGCTCCCCTCATTCACCTCCGGCCACTGGCCACCCCTCCCACTGAACGCACTCTTTTTCTGTTTCTTCTCACTCATCAGCTTCCTTCTTTTGAAGCAGAAGTTCTGAAATGGCTGCTGCTTAGAAAGAAATCTTTTACCACCCCTGACCTCCAATCTCTAAAGCTCTCTGTCTCTCTCCCTTTCTCTCTCCCCCTTCCTGTACACAGCCCTTGTCCCCAAAACTGTAATAGCTGCCTAGGGCCCTCCAGACAATGCCTGTATTTAAGATCCATCCCCATCCAGGCCCAGCGTGTTCTCACTTTTCCTGTGATTATACCCTAACTTGACCCCCAATGTACTTGACTGTACATTTCCACCCTCATGCTGTTCCCTCATCCAGAAATGCTGTTCCCTGCCCATTCATGTATTAAATATGTGCTCCCATATACTCTGAGCAATGTGCCAGGTCCTGTGCACAGTGTCAGAGATCAGCCTAACACCTGGCCCAAGTCCTTGGGGAGCTTCAATCTGAGAGGAGGGATAGGGGTTGGCGGTGGTCTTGATATATATACACATAACCCCCCATCTGATACATGATCCACTTTTGGAACATTCTCTCTTTTTTGATTCCCATAGGAAACACAACAATGTGGGATACCGGCATGGATTTGATCCCCAATTTAGAAATATGAGAATTAATTTAGGGTGTCAGAAACTCAGAAAGACTTGTCCAAGATCTCACTAAACAGGTGGAAAAGCCAGGATCCAAATCCAGGCCTATATGATGTTTACAAGGAAGTCTGTGGGAAAGTGGGTTGAATCATAGAAGCTCTTTCTCTATGCTGGATATGAACCTTTTGTCAGCTGTGCAGACTGTGTATGTCTCTACCACTCTGTGGGTGGCTTTCTAACCCTTTTAATGGTGTCTTTAGATGAGCAGAAGTTCTCGATTTATTTTTTTTTAGCAAAAAAAGTTCTCAATTTTAATTCAATCCAGTTTATCTTTTCTTTTAAGGTTCGTTATTTTAGAATCCTATTTAGGATATATTTGCTGCCCCCAATGTCACGATGATGTGCTCTTTTATGTCTTCTAGCAGCTTCCCTATTTTACCTTTCACATCTAGATCTATGAAATTTAGGAACTTGGCACTATCTAGAAAGGGTTGCAGGGAACACAGAGGGTCCAGGACCGAGGCCTGGGCCTCTCTCAATGGGAGGCAATGGGTGCAGGGGCGAGGAGCCCGGCCCTTCTGTCAAACTGTCATGATTTGAAACCCAGGCCTGTCACTTCCAAGCAGCATGAGTTTTGACAGCTTGCCAGCCTGTGCCTCAGTTTTCTCATCTATAAAATGGAGATGCGGAGGTTAGATTCCTCCTCAAGCTGTGGTCAGACCTGGAGGTTAACAGGGCTTTGATGCTGTCAGGCTTCAAGTCAATGCTCATTCAGGGTTAGCAATTCTTAGGAGACTGAGGAACAGAAAAGAGAGAGGTGAGAGAGGTCAGTGGGAGGAACCTAGTGGTCAGCGAGGCAGCCCATGGAGAAGAGGGTTTGTAGAAGGGGCCTAGGGTCTGGAGCATAATCCAGAGCATTGTCAGGCACTGGACATGCATTTTCTGCATTATCACAGCCCACTCTCAGAGCTGACCCAGGAGGGAGGTTTACACTGAAGCAAACTAAGGCTCAGAAAGTTTAAGTAACCTGCTCAGGATGGCACAGCAAGGAAGGGCGGGAGTTAGGGTTTGAGGCCAGGTCCTCACAACCCCACACAGCCCTCCACCAGGCTGCAGGGAGACAGAGGAGGATGACAGGAACAGGGGGCCACCTGGCTGCAGCACCCCGGAGGGGTGCTTTCTGGGCACTCTTAGGCCAGACGCTAGATTGCTAAGAGTTGAATTAGCTGCTGATAACAATGGAAGTCGGGGTGCAGAGAACTCAACTGAGACATTCGGACAAAAGAAAAAATGGGGCAGCCTGAGGGGTTACAGGGTCAAGGAGAACAGTGGTTCTGAAACTCAAGACGCAAGTTAAAGTAACCGGGGTGCTTTAAAAGTACCCATGCGCAGGTATCTGTGTGCCCCCCTTTCCCATTTAATTAGTAGGGATGCAGCCTGGGCATGGGGATTTTTCAGACCTCCTGCTGTGATTCCAATTCCAAAGCTAAGGTTGGAATCTCCGAAGCAGAGGGTTTTGTAGGGAAGGAAATAGGGCAGAAGGTAGAGATAAGTGGGTGGGAGATACTGCAGAGGCTGAGAACGGAGGGACAGAAGTGACAAAGGAAGATTCCTGAGGTGCTGGGGATGGCTGAGGTCCAGGGCACAGAAGAGGAAATTTAAGATGGAAAGGAATTTAAAACCCAGATGTGGAAAGATAATATGGACTTATTGTCCCTCAACCATGTCTGTGGATGAAGGCGCTGGCTTGAGCCCAGGCTGTGCGTGGATGAGAGTCAGGTGCATATGGCCAAGTGGCAGGACCAAAATGTCTGAACCAGGGTGGAGGAACTTCCAGGCAGAGGAAGCAGACTGGGGCCAGGTGGGCAATCAAACACATCTACGCATCTACCCACGAGCCTATCACCTTTCCCTCCAAGTGACCAGTCTGCACTGTGTTTTACTGAGATCCAGGCTGTGCTGGGCTCTGAGGATTCAAGGCTGAGCCTACAGACCTGACCTTGACCCTTGTGGGTTTCAGCCTTTGAAACTGACAGTTGAACTGGCAATTACAAATCAGAGGGGAAAGTGCCATGATGAGGGAGGGAGGGTGTGATGGGGGAGCACAGAGAAGGGGCACAGAACCCTTACGTGAAAGGTTATGGGGAGCCAGTGAGGTCTGAGACATGATGGATGGGAGGCCTTAGTGCGGGAGGGCAGAGGAGAGCACAGGAAGATGTTCTAGGCAGAGGGAACAGCAGGTGCAAGGGTTTGCAGAAGTGTCTTTTAGCACCGGAAGAATTTTCTAAAGGCTGGAGCACAGAGGGTGTGTGTTTTAGGGGCAGGGAGGGCAGGGATGTGTGCTGTATCTAGGGAGAGTGGGTGGGAGGGCACTGAGGGGTTTTAAACTAGGGGAGACATGATCAGACTTGTGTTTTATAAGGACTCAGCCTACTCTTCAGTGTAAAGATTGGAGGAGGGGGCAAGTCTGAGAAACCAGTTAAAAGAGAAGATGCTCAACATCAGTAATCATTAGGAAAATATAAACCAAAACCGCAATGAGGTACCACTTCACACCCACTAGGATGGATGTAACAACAACAAAACTACAAAAAATAATAAATGTTGGTAAGGATGTGGAGAAATTGGAACCCTCACACATGGCTGACAGAAATGTAAAACGGTGCAGCCACTGTGGAAAACAGTTTGGCAGCTCCTCAAAAAGTTAAACATAGAATTACAGTACGACCCAGCAATTCCACTCCTAGGTATATACCTAAAAGAACTGAAAATAGAGGCTCAGATTTTTCTACACCAATTTCACAGCAGCATTATTTACAATAGCCAACAGGTGCAAACAACCCAAGTGTCCAGCAACGGATGGATGGATAAACAAGAAGTGGTACATCTATACAATGGAATGTTAGTCACCAATAAAAACAAATGGAGGACAGATATATGCTACCACATGGATGAACCTTGAAAACATTACGCTATGAAAAAAGCTAGACACAACTGCTCCATATCGTATGAGGCCATTTACATGAAGTACCCAGAACAGGCAAATCCACAGAGAGAGAAAGCAGATGAGTTGTTTCCAGGGGGTGGAAGGCAGTGGGTATGGGGAGTAACTGCTTAATGGGCATGGGGCTCCTCTTAGGGTGATAAAAAAGTTCTGAACCTAGATAGCGGTGATGGGTGCCCAACATTGTGAATGTACGTACTGCCACTGGGTTGTACACTTTAAAACAGGTAAAATGGTAAATTTTACGTTATGTGTATTTTACCACAATTAAAAAACAAACAAAAACAGACATTGTGTCAATGAGTTGGAGGCCTTGCAAGTCCCAGTAGCATTTTTTCCTTCTTCCTCTTTATCCACCAAACCCCAGACAGTTTAGCTGGTGGTTTTCTTACCTTTGCTTTCTCAGGAGAAGAACCAATCACATGCAGGTACCCCTGCCGAGACCCTGGCCAGCTATAGTCAAATGGGCAGGGGCTTGCGCGCCCTCTGGTGGGCAATCGGAGAGCAACCCAATTCTAACTTGACCGTAAGACGTTTGTGCTCACAGCCCAGTGCACTCGATGGTTGTGCTCAGGATACTGCTCTCCCACTCCAGAATTTCTCTTTCTTCACTAGAGCCCCCGGAGAATTGACCTGGGCGCCTGTTGTGAATGAAAATGTATAAACCATATAAACACAGGCAAAAAAACACTTCTTCCCTTACTAATTCACTGACATCATCCGCTCAGAAATTATTCCCAAGCAAGTTCCGGCCTGGCCCAATGCGCTACCCCCAATGCCCTTGCGGTCCACAAGGCGAGCCGGTAAACCAGCAGCTCCAAGTAGAGAAGGCAGAGAGTGGTAAAGACTAGACGGAGGTGAGAGCAGAAAGCTGGCGGAGGACCCAGAGCAGGGGACCCAATGCCAACCGAGGAGACCAGGGAGGCCAGCGAAGGGTAGGTGGCCTTTGTCTGAGCTCAATCTGAAGGGGGAGGGGGAGAGTTCTCCGGGTATACGGGACACTCCTCATTGTTCCCCTGGTTCCTGCGCTTCCTCTCTCTTCCTCCCTCCCTGTCATGAGGAGCCTCCAACTCACCACTCCTTCCCAGGAGCCCTTCCCAGGAAAGCAGGGTGGCGGGTCCCACCTCCCCCATCTTGTACGGTTCTTCCTACCCAGCTCGTGCCCGCGGCCTGGCTATCGAACGCTTGCATTCTGAATCCTGCGTTCCACTTTCCATTCTGGATCGACCTCTTACCTCCCAAGGGACGTTTAAGCAAAGCCCCTGGCCTTCACTCCCAGGGGCCCGCTGGCAACTGCCCCCTCCTCGCAGCAGCTGTACATATGTGCATTTACAATATAGACCTCTAAGCAAGATTTCATGGGTGATGGGGGAGGGGAGTAGGCTGTGCTGCTTTTAAGAAAAGTTTGCAATGCGTTGTGTGCGTTCTTCTGACTGGCCTTCAGGGCACGGGGTCCCGGCCGCAGGCCGGCTCCGCGCGGTCAGGGATCCCTGCAGTCCTCCAGGGCCTCTAAGACCGTGTCCACCACCATCCACCCCCGCCACCCCGCGGACCCACAGGAGATTTTCCGCGGAGAGGTCAAACCGGCTGCCCCAGGACTCCGCGCGCGCGACACTCCGCGGGATCAGAGCAGGGAGAGCCGGCCCGCGCTGAGGGGACCCGGGCAGCCTCGCGGTCGTTTTCTTCCCGCCCTGCAGTGAGCGGACCGGCCGTCAGGGGCAGCAGGGGGCCCAGGCTGGCGGCCAGTGCCTCGTAATGGCTTCTCACGCCCACAGCGCCGGCCTCAGGGCCCTAAACGCGCAGGCCCGGCCTCCCCGCTCCGTCTCACCTCGAGGCCAAAACGGGGTCCCAGGGCGAGAAGGCGTGCGCCCAAGGCCGGCGGGGAGGGAGGCGGCAGGTAGAGGCCGCCACCCGTCTGCCAGTGCCGCGCGCCTGTGGCCCAGGGCGGGGGTGGGGGGTGGAACCCAGGGCCTCGGGTCCCCGCCTGGAGCACATGGGCCCTGGGCGCCCGGGCCACGCACGGCTGACAGACGCGCCAAATCTGTGGCAGGACGATCCCTTACCGTGGCGGGCTGAGGAAACCAGCCGGAAGAGGCGCGTGCGGCTGCGCTTCCGGGAGGGCTTCTTGGAGGCTGGCTCGGGCTGAGCGTGGGTGGGATTTCAGTGGCCGGGAGGAGGTGGGGGCCACGCTTCAGGAGCACTGGAACCTCCCAGGCTCTGCCTGCGCGTTCACGGGCTGGCGAGCGGTGGGAGGGAAAGCCAGAGCCGGAGGGCCGGTCAGGCCGCGGGCAGCCCAGGAGCAGGCGCAAAACGCAGGGCCCCGCAAAGGGGGCTCAGACCAGGCGGAAGCCTCAGGAGCCACGTGAGGTGTTGGATTTGCTGAGACCACGTGGTCTGTGGTGTGAATGGGGCCCGAGAGCAGGCGGAAGGGGCTGCGGGGAGCTCGCCGAGGGGAGATGTGGCCGAGGTTCCCCCATCTCAGGTTCCCTGGGACTTGGCAAACCCCGGCCCGTGGAAGGGCGTGCAAATGTTCAACTGAATTGAATGGACTGTGTAAGGGAAGGGGTGTCCTCAGTTCCTTGTCAGGAGAAAGGATAGCATACAGGGTGGGGCTGTGGTCTGGGGAGAATGGAGACCTAAGAGGCAGAGAGGACAGAAGAGCGTCCAGGTGCCTCTCCTCAGAACTTCCAGACCCATCACCAGGAGAGGGCTGCCAGCCCAGGGAGAGCTGTGCTGAGTCTCTCGTCCCCGCACATGACACCCAAGCCCTGTCTCCACCCACCCACGGACCCTCCCAGCTGTGTTTGGACCTCTCTCACCAGGCTTCCTGGTCCTGCCGGGGCCCCGCAGCAGCCGCGTTTTCCACTGAGCCTGTTTCCCCTCCTGACCTGGACAGGGCAGGACCAGATGTTCTCTGAGGTCCCTTCCAGGGTGATAGGCCAGGGTGGGAGGATGCCCTGTGCTGCAGGGACAGAACATGCTGACCTGGACTGAGGGAGAAACTTGCTTTAATCCTGACCCTTCCAGGCTCATGGCTCCCTTTCAGAAAAGAGGTGCCTTTGTGAGAGGAAAAGGGTATCCAGAGCCACGGCTCCTCTTTGTTCTTCCTCATAAGGCCTCCACTGAATCCAGGCAGCTCTTGACTGGAGTAGTGAACATCAAGACTACAGGGTGTCAGGAATCCTGGGCCATGGGACCACGTGACTTCATGAGACTTTGCAGGTATCTTCCTTCTTCACCCTCGTATCCTTGGGATCTGAACAGAAGGACCTGCTGTGGACAGTAACAAAGCTACAGAGAGGGAGAAGACCCTCAGGGACTGACTGGGTGAGAAGGGTGTTGAGCCCTGGGACTAGCCCCCACTCTGCACTGAGAAAGAGCCTGAGACCCAGAGGCCAAGGTCACACAGGACATTGGTGGCAGATCTGGAACATCTGGTCCTGTCCTCAGTGGTTCTCAGCCCTCCTAGAGTCCCTGCCTTGGTCCTGCCACAGCAAACAAACTGCCAAACCCCACTGGGAGCCAGGACAGCAGGACTTCCAGTCCCCATCTTCCCTGTCACATCTGGAGACCATCTGGAGGTGATTCATGATCTAGGAAGGTTGGGGTAAGCCATGGCCTTCTGACCTCTCCTCTGGCCTGGGTAATGGACCACCTCAGCCACTGATTTGCTGTGTGACCGGGGCAGTGCCATCCGTCTCTGGTCTTCAGTTTATAAGTAAATGAAGGACTTGGACCCCATGGCCCAGGGCACTTCTGGGTCTCTTTGTATGGTCTGGAGCTGCTCACAGGAGCAGGGCCAGATGGTCAGGGGGACGGACTCTGCTCCCTCCTCTCTGTTCTGGGGGCTCCAGGATCTGCCTCCACCCATATGCAGGTGGGGTGGGGGGAATGTCACTTACACAATGGCCCTGGACACTCTGCTGAGGTCCTATACCATATCAGTAGCTTTCTGACAGGAGTGGCTCCTTTGAGGTATGCAAGACAGCATTCCCAGCCAACACGGGCCTCCCGAGCTACAGAGAGCACAGCAGCAGGTATGGGGAAAGGGGCGCTGTGGGGATACACTGTGTGTCTATAAGAGGGTCTCTGTGTTTGTCTTGTCAGTGGGAGAGAGGTTGGAGGGCTTCCTATGTGTGACTGTATGCTTGTTTTAAATTTTTACTCCTTAGAGTACTACTGAGACTGAACATCTTCCTTTATTAGTCATTTTTATGTCTTCTTAAAAGCTGCTTGCTATTGTCATTTATTTTTCTCATAATTTAGACCTCTTTGTATGATACTTTTATATCACAAATTTTACAAAGGTATTTCCACTTTTTGTGCTTTATCTTTTAAACTTATTTGGGGTTATTTAAAACAAAAACATAAATATTTCATTTTGAAGTCAATTTATCAATATTTTCCCTCATGATTGGTTTCTGGCTTTCATCTGATGCTTAGAAAGCTTTTCTCCATAGCATGAAAATAAAAAGATTTACTCATATTTTTTCCTTAAGGAACTCTTTATTGTTTTTCCTCTTTACAAAAGTGATGCATGCTTGTTGTCAAAGTAAAAGGGCAATAAATTAATTTAGGTAGGTAGTATCTTTATGAGTTTTTCTATCTAAGAACAAGGTATCACTCTCTCTCCCCCCATTTATTTAACTTTCCTTTTGTACCCCTCAGCAGAGATTTATAATTTCTCCACATAGGCCCTAGTAAGTTTATATCTAGAAAATCAACTTTTCTTGATGCTGTTGGGAATGGGATATTTTCTTTCATTATATTTTCTATTGGTTGTTGGTATAAAACAAACTACTTATTTTTGGATGTTATTTTAAAACCGGTTGTCATTCTTGATCTAAAATTGAATAAAATGGAAAAGATTTGTTTCCTTGTGAAGACTCTGCCGTATCCATTTCTCTCTCAGGGTTTTCCACCAGGGTGAATCTGAGGATACTTGATCTAGTTCAGCATTAACCTTGACAGTTTTCTACATCCTTATTAGGATTTTCCTTCACTATGGACACTCTGATGCTGACTAAGTTGGAAGCTAAACCTGAAGGCTTTCCCACACACATTACACGCATAGGGTTTCCTCCAAGTATGGACAGTCTGATGTATAATACAGTCAGAACTATAGCTGAAGCCTTTGCCACACTCCACACATCTGAAGGGTTTCTCCCCAGTGTGGCTTCTCTGATGCCGAATTAAATGGGCATTAACATGGAAGGCTTTTCCACACTCCTTACACTGAAAGGGTTTCTCTCCAGTATGGATTCTCTGATGTACAATATAGTCAGAACTACAGCTAAATGCTTTCTCACATTCCATACATTTGAATGGTTTCTCCCCAGTGTGTATTCTCTGATGCCTAGTTAGTTTGGCATTGATGCTGAAGGCTTTCCCACATTCCTTACACTGATAAGGCTTTTCTCCAGTGTGGATTCGGTGATGATCAAGTAGGTTTC
This sequence comes from Tursiops truncatus, assembly GCF_011762595.2. Classification (NCBI taxonomy): domain Eukaryota; kingdom Metazoa; phylum Chordata; class Mammalia; order Artiodactyla; family Delphinidae; genus Tursiops; species Tursiops truncatus. Next base: position 14,257,195 of record NC_047052.1, read on the forward strand.
TTTTAGAAGTAAAACATTTCCCACACTCATTACATTCAAAGGGCTTCTCCCCAGTGTGAATCCTCTGGTGCTGCATTAGTTTTGCATTAACGTTGAAGGCCTTTCCACACTCATTACACTCATAGGGCTTCTCCCCGGTGTGGATTCTCAGATGCTGCCGAAGCTGGGAGTTACACCTGAAGGCTTTCCCACACTCTTTACACTCATAGGGTTTCTCACCCGTGTGGATTCTCTGGTGCTGGATTAACTTCCCTTTGACGCCAAAGGCTTTTCCACATTCAGTACACTCATAGGGTTTCTCCCCTGTGTGAATTCTTTGATGCTGAATGAGTTTTGCATTATTACTAAAGGCTTTTCCACACTCCTTACACTGATAGGGTCTCTCTCCAGTGTGGATGCTCTGATGCTGCCTAAGCTGGGAGCTGCACCTGAAGCCTTTCCCACACTCATTACATTTGTAAGGTTTCTCTCCAGTGTGGATCCTCTGATGTTGAATTAATTTTGCATTAACATTGAAAGCTTTCCCACAGTCATTACACTCGTAAGGTTTCTCTCCAGTGTGGACTCTCTGATGTGTGATATATGCAGAACTGCAGCTAAAGCCATTCCCACACTCCTTGCACTGATAGGGCCTCTCTCCTGTATGGATTCTCTGATGCCTACTCAGACTCCCATTAACGCTGAAGGCTTTTCCACACACCTTACACTGATAGGGCTTCTCCCCACTGTGGATAGTCTGATGTGTGATATAATGGGAACTGTAACTGAAGCTTTTTCCACACTCTACACATTTGAAGGGCTTCTCCCCACTGTGAAGTCTTTGATGCCAAATTAATTTTGCATTAACGCTAAAGGCTTTGCCACACTCCTTATGCTGATGGGGCTTCTCCCCAGTGTAGCTATCTTGATCCTGATTAAGTTGAGAGTTACACCTAAAGCTTTCCACTAATTCTTCACATTTGAAAGGTCTTTCCCCAGAATTAATTATTTCATGTTGAATAAGTTTTGTGTCAAAGCTGAAGGCTTTCTCCAATCCTGTACACTCAGGGGACTGCTCTCCAGTGGAGATGGTATGACACTGATTCAAGTTTGGACTTTGCCTAAAGCAACACTCCTCCATGGGGCTTATATTGTCTTTCACTGTCCCATCAATGACACTCCTGTTTTCTTTCTCCATACTTCCTACTGAGTGGACTTCCTGCTGTTTCTCTAGAATATAAGTTTCTGAAAAGTCTGTTTCCTGGGAAGAGTTCCTTTGAAGTTCAAATGATGTATTATGTTTTTCTTCATACATTTCCTCTGTCAAATTATTGTCAGTCTGGATATCAATATTTACTATAAAAAAGAGAAAACATAAAATATCATGTAAGAACCATGTTAGAAAACAAAAGAACTGTGATAGAAAGAAAAAAGGATCAGGGTAATCAAGGGTGGGGGGGGGCTCTTTAAAATCACCAGACTAGGTCAGAGAATCTAAGGTTCATCCATAAGGTGGAATAACATGCAGCTGTTATAAAATGAAATAAATCTATATGTACTGACATGAAAAGATGTCAAAGACACACTGTTAAGTGGAAAAACAAGTTGAGAAATGGTATGTAGAGTATCTTCCATTTGTGCAAAGGAGAGTAAAAAGGGCTGACATAAACACATATATTTGAATATGCCTAGAAAACTACTGCAAGAATACACAAGAAACTGAGCAAACTGGCACAGGAAGTTTGGGAGACTTCCCCACTGCTCCCACTTTATGCACTTTTTATACTGTTTTGAGCATGTACCAATATTACAAATTTTAAAGTAATGATTTTAAAAGATCACCAGTCTCTAAACCAATAACCAGTAACAAGAAGGTTAAAAGTGACAGCAGTGGAACAAAATTCTAGGTCTTATCTGCCAGATCAGCATTCTTTCCATCACACCATACTTTACTACACTCTTCAGTTTCTATTAATAAAAATGGAAACTGCTTAAGAAAGAGAAGGCACAGAATCCAACAACATGTGGCAACAAGGGATGGCAGGTATTAGCACTAGGAAGCAAATGGGAACAAATCTTGTTTATTTTCTTAGAACTTAAACTCTAGGCTTTCCAAAACTTCTCCTTTAACTTCTTTTTTCTCTACTTCAGAAAGGCTCTGTTCAGGCCCATTTGATCCCTTTGATCCCATATCTTCCCACCCCTCCAGAACACTGCAGCATTCTCCTTGCCTTTCCTTCTACCTCTTCCCTCAATCCTAAAATTGGTCACTCCCTAAAATTCTTTCTGTAATCTTATTAGTCTTTCTATAACCCCATAGTCCTAGCAGAACCAATGATCTCTACATTTATTCTCAAATTTCTCAAAATTGGCCCCAAAATGCTTCCTTTATTTTTTCACCTCTCATCTCTCCTCAGCCACATGTAATATGCCCCCTACCCCAGTATTTCATTATAATTGTCCTCAACAGACCCAAATGACCTGGACTTCCCTAGCAATCATTTTCAAAATAATATTGGTCTTTTCCTGATTATAGAAATAATATTCATCTGTAGTATCAGAAACTTACAAAGAAAAAAATTCAAATTACCTGGAAAATTTTTTTAAAAAATCAACTCTGCTGACATGGGTCTTGTGCCCTGTGATTTCCCCTTCTTCCTGCCTAGAACCCATTTGATTCCTGACCCCAATTAACCTACATACACTGACTAGATGAATGTTTCTATCCTCACCTGACATCACGATGGGTTGTTCAAAGACTTCAGGACTGTCTGTTGCCTACAGAATGAAATCCAGACTTCTTTGACTAAGAAGCTCCACAATATCACTTTCATCCCCCTCTATATGTCAAGCACTTTAAGCTCTCCATTTCCAAAACATGTCTTCCTTGGTCAGTGAACATCTGGTTGAATGATTACAAGGAACAAAAAGCCACTGAAACCATCTTTTAAAAAAAGAGGATTCATCAAAAGGATGCAAGAGTATCTTATGGACCCCAAAGGCAGGAAGTAAAGCTGGGCCTCATGGGAGATGGGAAATCACCTGGCAGCTACTCTGCATGAGCCATGAGAACCTCACTATTTCAAGAGTGGTCTGGGAACAAGAATCACTGGCATTACCTGGGAACTTAACAGAAATGCAGAATCTTGGCCCTGCCCCAAACTAACTGAATGACAATCTGCACATCTGCAAGATGCCCAGGTGATGCATTTGTTCATATTTTGAGAAGCACCAAATTGATAGCATTACTTCCTCCCACCTTATTTCCTAGAGCTTATTATATATAGCTTTCTCCCCCCCCAATAATAATAATAATAATAGTAATAATAATAATAAAAACAGAATTTAACTGAGCACACACTATAAGCTAGGCACTTGGTACATGTTATCTCATTTTATCATCAAACCTAGCACCATTACCTCATTTTGTAATTATTATTCCATTTTCAAGGGTGAGAACACTAACTCTTAGAGAATGCAGATAACTGACCTGCTCAAAGTCACACAACTAGGAAGTAGCACAGTTGGGATTGGAACTCAGAAAGTCTACTCCAAAGTCTAAGTAAAAAGACTTTTAATTCTGTACCCTTCACATTAAGTGGACAGTGCTTAGAAAGTAGCAAGGACCCAAAAAAAGTACTGAATCCATTCATTTTGTCTGAGAAAGGTAGAATTCCAAAATTAGGATTGAAAATAATTACAATGAAGCATTTGAAAAAAGATCTCTTCTTGGAATTAGAAAGAAATAGCAAACTATGAAAATAGTCAGAAAGGTCTCAACTGTTGCTATCTCTAGAAATCATCAAAAATTATTTAAATGGGGCTTCCCTGGTGGCGCAGTGGTTAAGAATCCACCTGCCAATGTAGGGGATACAGGTTCGAGCCCTGGTCCGGGAGGATCCCACATGCCGAGGAGCAACTAGGCCCGTGTGCCACAGCTACTGAGCCTGAGCTCTGGAGCCTGCAAGCCACAACTACTGAGCCCATGTGCCAAAATTACTGAAGCCCGTGTGCCTAGAGCCTGTGCTCCACAACAAGAGAAGCCACCTTAGTGAGAGGCCTGTGCACCACAGCCAAGAGTGGACTCCACTCTCTGCGACTAAAAAAAAGAAAGCCTGCGTGCAGCAACGAGGGCCCAATGCAGCCAAAAATTAATTAATTAATTTTAAAAAATTTAAATGTTACTCTGTACGGTTAGCCAATAAATGTGGCACGCTTATATGTTGCTAAAGCTGACTTTCTTCCTAAAGGATTACTTTTTCCAGCATAATGGGCAATGTGTGCCTCCTTACCAGTCCAGAGGCCCTGGGGGCCTGTGCCTGTTCCAGAGGCCAGTGGAGATGGGCCCTCCAGCTCACCTCCTCCCTCCAGCTGTGAGATCACAGTAGGTTTGAGAAGGGGGAATCCTGTTTTGGGGAAAGGAAATAGGAAAGATAGGTGAATGATCTCCCACAGCTGATTTCCTAAACCTCTTCTCAGATTGTGTCAGCAATGGGGAGGGAAGGAAAGAGCCCCAGAGGGTCCCGTGCCTAAGAACTATGGGAAAGTGGCGGGGGGTGGGAGGAAGAGGCTTGAGAAGATGCGGGAGGAGTTGGGGAGGGCCCAGACTGTGAGACCTCATGCAGGGCAAACAGGGAGATTCTGCCTAAAGGGATAGGTACCAGTTTTTGACCAGGGCCTAAAATATTACAAGTACACCGAGATCCTTGGAAACACTCAAGATATCCAGGTAGGGTGAGGGGGAACCTGAAGGTAATGCTGTAGAACAGGAAGTTACTTTTTTTCCACGCTGTGTCCAAAACACAGCCTCTATCGGGTGGATCAAGAGTGCACAACAGTCCCAGTAAAGTCCTATATTGGCCCAAAAAGGGCTTGGGGTTCACCCTTCCCAGCAACCCTGGGTCTAGGGGATTAGGAATCAGCCCCTGAGGTTCCCACTCAGTGAAGGATTACCAGAGGCCCCACCTGCAACCAGTAAGGGGAAAGGAAGCCAGGAAACCCTAATCAGCAGAGTCTGAGTCCCCGGGGGAGAAAGGCCTTACCCAGGGAGGCCACATTCCCATAATTCTCCAGCATCACATCCCTGTACAGAGCCCTCTGTGCAGGGGACAGGCCATCCCACTCCGTCTGGGTGAAGTACACAGCCACGTCCTCAAAGGTCACCGACTTCTGAAACAACAGGTTCCTGCTGCCCTAGGGGCCAATTCCATGGCTCATGCCCTAGGTGAGGGGCAGAGGGCAGTATGAGGGCTTGAGGAGGGGCTTGTGAAGAGCACAACATTAATAACAGGGGGAAAGATTTGAGAAAAACACTTGGAAGGTAAAGCATGGAATATCTGACCTGGCTCCCAGCAGAGAAACCTCATGCCATATTTCACACTTACAAAGGATGACATAAGTTGAGATGAAAGAAAAACACCTCCCATGACCAAGTTCCCCTAACGCAACTGCTTTCTTTCAGTCAGGCCGTGCCCTCACTGGCGGAAGTAGCTCTGGGCCCACCCACAGGTTTTCCCACTTCCTCGCCCTCGCCCTCACCCTCAAACCTCAAGCCGCGCCCAAAGAACGGCCATGGCTTCCATCTCACCCAGCCCCACCTGATTTCTATCATGGACCCCCTACAAAAGGCTGCATAGCCTCTGCTCCAGCGCCTTCAGCAGAGGAAGCTCAGTGCTGCCCAGATCGGCTGGGCACCGTGGAGGTGGAGGGAGGGGTGAGAGCAGGCAGCCCATCCTGCTTGCAAATGGCTCTCGCCAAAAACCCATTTTCTGTTACCCTCTCCCAGTCAAGCCTCATCCTGTCCAACTTCACCCAAGACTTCACTGTCTCTCCAAGGAGGTTTGGGAAAGAAGGGAGGTCAGCCATCTTTTCAGCCGCTCCTCTGCATCACTCGGCGCTCGGCACTCAGCACAGGCTCCACCATCAGGGCTGATGGCCGAGCCGCTCCCAGGCCCACCTCCTCCCCTCCGGGCAGCTGCCACTTCTGGCTGCCCTTGCTCTACCCACCTCGGCCTTCTGTAACAACCTTGGGGACACACTGGCAGCGATTTGCCTCTCAACTGCTCTCTGCCAGCACCTGTCTTGCTTGATTCTACGGGCCTCCACCCATCAACAATTCTAGTCCAACTTGTGGGCACTTCTGTGAGTCATTCATCGTGTGACTTGGATAAGACAAGAAATTCTTGGTACAAAATTAAATGCCTTCGTTCTCGCCCACCATCCCCTTTTAGCCCACGACTGGTGCCTCCTCCTTAATTCAAACCTCAGCTGGTGTCACCCACCACCATCCGCGAAGGAAAGAAACCTGGGGATTCGTTCCTGACTCCTCCCTCCCCCTTACCCCACCCCAATCTTTTGACTCTTCCTCCTAGAGATTTTTATGTTAAGCATTACTTGAATTGGGTCTCCCTCTTTAGCAACTACTTGCCTTAATGAAGCCTATGTCACCTAGACCAATAGGACTCTTTCTGAAGTGGTCACCTTGCTTTTAAACCTCCCCTCAAAATTATTCCCCACACAGGCATCAGAAACCTGACCTCGTTAACTTCACTGGCTCCATAGGTGTCATAGGGCTGAACAGTTAAGTCACACAATGACAAGTCACTTCACTCCCCTTTGCCTTTGTTTCTTTTGTGGTAGAATGAACGCAACACAGCGCCTATCTCCCAGGGCGTCTGTCAGGACTGAGTGATCCATGTAAAGTGCTTAGTATGGTGCCTGCGGCGTAGTAAGCCTCAAATGGTGTAACTGGAGTTACTGTGACTATGATTATTCCCAAACTGTAGCCCATGGAGGTCCCTGGATGAGCATCAGTGGGGTCCATGAAATCCCTGAAATCGTATGGAAATTTTCGTTTGCATGTTATTCTGGGAAGAGGATCCAGAGCTCTTATCAGAGACCTAAAGCTTGGCCACTGCACCCCAAGCCCTGAAAGCCTCCCCAGGACACAATGAGACACAGGACTTCCTGTCTTTTTTCCCTCCCTTGATCCCACTCTCCTTATGTCCCCTTCCCCTGGAATTAGAGGCACAGCCATTCTTTATGTGGATCTGGTCCTGCTAGTCCTCTTTATCTACACCCCCCTCCCTGGAATCCTAGTCCCCTGCTATCTTCTTCCATTCATGGGCAGCTTCCATGTCTCTCATTCACCAAAGCCCTCTGCTGGGGGAGCAAAGCAAACTGGTGTGCAGAAGACTATATTTCTGCCTTCCAGACACTTCTGTCTTGCCTGTCCTGGTCTCTGGCCCCTATCCCTCCATATCATCGCTCTTCCCACAAGCTCCAGTCTGGCAGGCCCCTCCAGCTTTCATAGAAAGGCTCACCAGATTCCCTTCTCAGTTTTCTTCAATGTGAAACTGCTCAGAGGAAGAGCTGAAGGACCCACAGCTCACCTGGGGCCAGGCTGTCAGAAGCATGGCTGCCATCACCTGGTCTCCCTCTCAGAGAAGGACTGGAGCTGAGGGAAAACAGGGGGACAGATGTGAGACAAGCCACCCCCACCACGAACAATACAGCCCCTCACAGAAGATTTGAGATGCAGGCAGCCAGCATCCAGACAGAAGTGCAAGCAGGAGCTGCCATGGGAAGAAAGGAGCGATCTGTTCACTGGATCTGTGCCCAGGGCTCCTCCTGGCCATGACACTGACACTGACTGCCATGGACCCTAGGATTTTTACAATTCTGGACACATATCATACACACACACGAGTGTGCATAAAATGCAGGTAGAGTCTAAAGAATAATAAAACAAAGACTCGTGTAGCAACACGATGCTCTAAACGAGCATCCCTCTCTATTATACTGCAAGAGAAGCCAGCTGGACGGGCTGCAGCCCCAGCACATAGGCCTGAGTCAGGCCCCAGGGAGGCACCTCCTGGAGAAAGGGACAGCTGCTCCCTCCCACATGCCCGTTCCCTCACACAGCTGACTGCCCTCAAGAGTCCTGATACCTCTGTAGAGATCTTGGGAGGTTAGGCTCCTGCCCGGCCCAGGTTTACTGTGAGGAAGCTAGGCCACAAGGTACCGGATGGCTCCTCATACCTTCCAGCCTTTTGATGGCAAAGAAGCCAAGGCTTCAGCTGCCTGAGAGAGGGGGTCACCATAGCATCCCGTCCCTGGTCCCATGACCCAGCACTCCTTGTTCATTGTATTCAAGACCACATGGACTGGTTATTTTCTAATTTTTAGTGCTCCCAAAGTCAGTCTTGAAATTTTATATTTTCCTAAAATATTGTCTATATCTTCCAGAATTTAAACTTGAGTGTAGAATTATGGGAAACAGTGGCTCATGATTTTTTTCATTTCCTCCAAACCTTGAGGTATACCTTGCTTCTCCTACTTCTTCTTTGAATATATATGCTCTCTAGACCTTTTAGCCTTAGTTAATGTTATGGACTGAATGTGTCCCCCCAAAATTCGTATGTTGGAGCCCTAATTTCCAATGTATTTGGAGACAGGACCCATGAGGAGGTAATAAGGTTAAACAAGGTAATAATCTGATAGGGCGGGTACCCTAGTAAGAAGAGGAAGAGTCTTCCAGAGCTGTCTCTGCTGTGAGGACACAGTGAAGGCAGCCACCTGCAGCCTCACCAAGAACCACATCATCTGGTACCTTGATCTTAGACTTCCAGCCTCCAGAACTGTGAGAAATAAATTTCTGTTGTTTAAGCCAGACAGTGTATGATATTTTGTTATGGCAGCCCAAGCAGACTAATAACATTAGGCTGAACCATGGTTTATCTAGTTTAATGTTGTTTTATTTTCAAAGAACTAGCTTTTCTATTTAGAACACCACTCCCTTTTCTACCTGTTTGTTTGGTTTTATAAAATTAATTAACTTATTTATTTAGTTTTGGCTGCGCTGGGTCTTCGTTGTTGCACTCAAGCTTTCTCTAGTTGCGGTAAGCAGGGGCTACTCTTCATTGCGGTACGTGGGCTTCTCCTTGTGGTGGCTTCTCTTGTTGTGGAGCACGGGCCCTAGGCACACGGGTTTCAGTAGTTGTGGCACACAGGCTCAGTAGTTGTGGCTCACAGGCTCTAGAGCACAGGCTCAGTAGTTGTGGCGCACAGGCTTAGTTGCTCCGCGGCATGTGGGATCTTCTCAGACCAGGGCTCGAACCCGTGTCCCCTGCATTGGCAGGCGGATTCTTAACCACTGTGCCACCAGGGAAGCCCCCTCTACTTGTTTTAAATTAAGCTCTGCTTTTTAAAATTTGTTTTTTAGCTCTGTAAGAGACACCTTATGTACCTCACCAAATCCTCTTGTCCACTCTTAGTCCAGTTCCAGAGGCTTTGACCAGCTCTGCACAAGTACAACCTACAAATGCCTCCTCAAGGGTCTACACCACACATGCCTGGCTCCTGCCCTAGGGCTTCTCTGTCCTGTGTGGGACATCTGCGGACACCTGCTGGGTCCTGAAGGATAGGGGAGTTAATGCCTGTGATGCTACCACTGACCAACAGGAGACAGAGGTCAGTGGATAAACGTTTCCCCCTTTAGTCCCCCATGTGGGCAGCCATGAGATTCCAAGGCTCCTCAAAGATCCTGCAAGTCAGAGCACCAGTCACCTGTGGAGGGGCCAGCCTGACAGCACATCCTTGTATTGTCTGTCCCTCCTTCTCCATTGCACTCTCCTTGTCTTTCACTCTGCCCCTGGGACTACATTCCCAAATAAACTGCCCGCACACAAATCTCTGTCCTATGTTCTGCTTTCGGGGAAAGCTAGACTACAAAAAGCTTTTTTCTACCTTCTTGAGGCTACATGATTCATTCATTTTCATTCTTGCTGTGTAGCAATCTAAACCTATAAATGTTCCTCTGAATACATTATTCCCTACATTCCAGAGGCTTTTCATATTTCATGTTTTAATTACTATTTTATAACTCATCAGCAACTGTGTTTTGTCTCTGGACAAAGAACTGTTCAGGATAATTTGTTGCTGTTAATTTATTCTCTGGCTTTACTGCATGGTGTTTAAGTAACCTGATCTATTTACTTCTGCTTTACAGATTTTTAAAGGTTTTCTTTTGTGGCTACAGTGTCCATTTTAAAAATATTCCATGGATGCTTAAAAAGAAAACTTATTCCAACATGGATGGACCTAGAGATTATCACACTAAGTGACGTAAGTCAGAAAGAGAAAGACAAATACCATATTATATCACTTATATGTGGAATCTAAAATATGACACAAATGAATTTATCTGTGAAAGAGAAACACAGACATAGAAAACAGATTTGTGGTTGCCAAGGGGGAGGGCGGTGGGGGAGGGATGGACTGGGAGTTTGGGACTAGGAGATGCAAACTATTATATGTAGAATGGATAAACAACAAGGTCCTACTTTATAGCACAGGGACCTATATTCAATATCCTGTGATAAACCATAATGGAAAAGAATATGAAAAAGAATGTGTGTATATATATGTGCATATACCTATATAAATGAATTACTTTTGTGTACAGTAGAAATTAACACAACATTGTAAAACTACTATACTCCAATAAAATAAATTTAAAAAAAGGAAACTTATCCTGTGATGGAAGAACATAATCTATCTGAATCTAATAAATCAACTCTACCAATTTTATTATATAGATTTTTCTCCATAACCCATGATTACTTTTACCTAATTGTTTAGAGAGCCAGTAAAGAGTGAACTCTCACAAAACACTGAGCCCTTATGTATCATGGGAAAAGCCTTTCAAATCTTTAAGAAATGAATAATTCTAACACTATTTAAACTGTAGCAGAGAACAGCAAAATAAGTTTCCCAGACCTTTTTATGATGCCAGCAAAATATGGATACAAAAACCATAAACTAGTATCATTTATGAATACTGATGCAAAAATCCTAAATATTGAGGACTAGACTCCAGTAGTTCCTTAATGTGACATATCATGACTAAGAGGGATCATCTTATGAATGCAAGTAAAGTTCAATATTAGCACAGATTGTACTTTCCACATTAATAAATCAAAGAAAAACATACTCTCCATCTCAGTGGATGTCAAAGGTGTTGGATAAATTCAATATTCATGCCTAAATTTTAAAACTTATACCCTAGGGAAACTCTCATATGATATACATGATATATGATATACATACAAAATTATATATACCCTATACCCTAGGGAAACTCTCATATGATATACATGATATATGATATACATACAAAATTTTGTATATATACAAAATTATTATCAGCAGTATTTTAATAGCAAAAAATTGGAAACAACTCACATGTCCACTGAGAATACACAAATAAGCTGTCGTGCCATTTTTACAATGGAACATTACCCAGTAGCAAAAACGAATGACTCACAGCTACACACAAAATATGGATGAATTTAGGAACATTAATATTGAGTTATGCCAGTCCCAGAAGACTACAGACACCATGATGCCATCTTCATAAAGCTCAAAAACAAAATTAATCACATTATTTACATACACATGTATATATGATAAAATTATTTTTAAAAATATGATTAACACAAATATGATATGTGTTATCAAAAATCAAAAATATGATTAACACAAAATTCAAGAGAGCTGTTACCTCTAGGGGTGAGAATGTGGGAACTGGGTTGGGGAGGAGCACACAGATGCAGCCGTATGGGCAGTGCTCTTCTTAATGGTGTGGTGTGTTTAATGCGTGCTCACATTACCACTATGCTCCATAAATGCCATGCTAGACGCATAACATTTAAAATATACATACTTATCTCTATGATATGAAATAATTTTCAGTGTGCAAAAGGTAGTGTGCTTTCTTCTGTGTAAGAAAAAAAGGGAGTATAAGAAAATACATGTGTATCTGGTGATTTGTGCAAAAAGAAACAGAAGGAAAAACAAGAAACTAAGGAGAATAGGGGCCTCAGGTGTGGATGGGAAGTAGATGAAAGGAACCTGGGAACTGAAACAGGATGGAAGGAAACAGTGCAGAAGGGATGAGGAGGAAATGATACTTCCCTGTGCCTTTTTGTTCTGACTTTCATAACCACAGTAATGTTTCATATATCTATACCTGTATCTATCTATCTATCTATCTATCTATACATATGTATAAAAATCAACCAACCAGAATGGGATGGGGGGGTGACGACGTCCAAAAAATACAAACAACAGTAAATAAGCCTAACTATACCACAGCATAACCACAGTGAAGTGATGGGAAAGAAAAGAACTAAGTAACTCTGCAAAACAGTATTTTAACTAAATTCTCTAAGGCTAAAAAGACCTGTAGCCAAAGACTTCTTGAGGTTGCATGATTTTTAAAATCTATTTTCATTCTTTCCTATTTGGCAATTAAAACCTATAAGGCCACAAAATTTCCTCTGAATACACTACTAGCCACACTTCATGTTTTCGTTACTGTTTTATAGCATATTTTTTTGTAAACTTGCTTTCATGAGGGTATGAATGAGTCATTCTGGAACTTTTTGTGTATTCTAGGACTAAGCAAATCAGTATATTCTACATTGTAGAAATCATTCCCAGGTCATTGTCATCCCACCGCCCAAGAGAAGTTGGGCCGGGTTACCGTTTGGAACTGACACGGCTCCTGCAGACAGTGCTCTCAAAAGTCGGGCTTCTTCTGTAGCCTGGAGGGGCTCTGCTTTTTCTGCTCCCGCACTGGCCTCGATTCACTCCCTGAGTTAGGAGGGCGGGGCGCATATAGTTCATACTTGAAATGCATAAAACGTGCAGGTAAAAGCCCCTGCACGACCTCATTATGTCAAAAGACTCATATCACCTCAGGCCGCTTCACCCCTGCAAATATTCTACCCCCTGGCTGCTCCAACACAAGTTCCCAAAAGGCGAGCAGCATCTTCCCCAAAGTGCTAAATGCTCGGGGCTTCGTGGCTGTGGCAGTACCCCGGGCTTCGCCTTCCACGAGACAGAACGTCATCGGCCACCAAGTCCAAAGCGGGAGTCGAGGAGGGGGGAAGAGGACCCCCCCGACAGGAAACCCACCGCCAACGCAGGGGGAAGGAGCTTCCCTGCCGCACCCAGAGCCTCGGAACCAGGCACCGCCTCCGCCTCCCGCAGCCCGTACTCACCTCCAAAGCTGGCTGCTCGGCGGCGGGCGGCCGGAAGTGCGTCACCAGGCCCCGGCCGAGCCTCTCTAGGAGCAGCTTCGCTCCTTCTCGGCGGTGCTCTGGCCCCGCCCCCTGCAACCGAAGCACTGGTACTCCGAAGCCTGGCACCGTTCTCCCCGATGCGGGTCGCAACGAGGAAGCAGTTGCTCCTCGCGGTGAGCTAGGGAAGACAAGAATGCGGCGAGCGCTGGGCCCAAACCAGGGGTGGCGCCGGGGATTTGTATCTTAGTAAAGCTGCCGTGCAACCAAATTTGGGAGTTTCCGGACTGGACGCCTGGATCGCATGCTGTCAAACCCAAGGCCCCCTTTCTGGAACAAATATTTCCTAATGACCAGCATACTCTCCTGTCATGAAACTCATAGGTAATGGCTTAGAAGATCATAGACGGTATAAACAACCTGCATTATAAAAAGTAATGTTAAAAAAAAAAGTAATGTTATGTGCTAACATTTATGTAATAAAGGAGAAATAAAAGGAAAATTATAATTTAAAATATATATTTCAGAACGTATAGGTTTGGTCGTGACTGGTATAGGAGACCTAATAAGTGGTCAGATCATTTGCTCTACACATAGAAAGTGCCTGAATGCCACAGTGCTGTATCTCATATTGGTATTTCAAAAATCACAAGTTGTTATCCAAAATGGTGAGCACAGGGACTTCCCTGGCGGTCCAGTGGTTAGAACTCAGCGCATCCAAGCTGCAGGGGGCACGGCACGGGTTTGATCCCTGGTCCAGGAAGTAAGATCCTGCAAGATGGGCATAAATGGAAAAAAAAAAAATGGTGATCACAGAATCTTCTCTTGATTATACAGTAGTTATATTTCTGGAGACTCAGTTATGTTAAAACTGTGCAAAGATACACTGCGTTCATCTTGATTTTTTTTAAAAAAAGTTCTAGATTCAGGTAATTTATAAACAGTTTTTACCTATGTGAATGTTCAGCAAGACATATGAAAGTCTGTGAAAACTTTTTCAATAGACAGGTCTGTCTTGTGCATTGCAGGATTTGTGGTACTCCTGGCTCCCATCCAACACCCCCAAATCTTGTGACAAAAATGGCCCCGTAAAATTCCAAAATGAGGCCTGGGGGAGGGGGACAGCACCAAAAGCCACTGGATTGACCACTCTTAAGTTCCCTCCCAACCGTGACCGAGCTGGCCCTTGTTCTTTCAGCTCTGATCCCTCAGTGCTGCTGTACTGGAAGGTGGCCAGCCCTCACTCTCTTCCAGCCTCTTAGCACTCCCATTCTCCTCTCAACTTCAGCCCCACTTGCTGAACATGCTGTTCTCTAAACCTAGAATGTACTTCCCATTCTCACCCTCTGTCTTGACTGTTACTTGAAGTCTCAGCTCATATCCCATTTACCGTGGGAAGCTAGTCTTCCCTGACCACCCAGAATAAGGCAGGTCCCCAGTCACATGCCAACATCACCCTGTACTTTTCAGTACATGGCACATGTGTAATTATTCAATGGTGACAGTTTATTTAAATCTCTGTTTTCTCTCATCCCTCCAGGGAGCAGGAACTATATCTATCTTGTTCAACACCATTGTCCTCAGCTAGAGCACAAGGCCTGGCACAAAGGAGGTGTACGATAAACGTTGGTTGCTGACATAATCCAAAGGCTTCAGCCCCAACTCCTGGGTAGAAGCTTTCTTTATTTCTGTGCCACTAGAGATAGGATACGTCTTATGCCTGGGATCATGACACTGACCAGGAACTCATCTCTGCTTTGCCCTGACTCTGATCATCACTGTTGCCCAAAATGAGCACTTTACATGGCTCATCTCCTTCAGATGGGAAAGTGGTCTCATGATTGGGCACAGCGATAGCTGGGGATTACATTGCTCTTGGCAAGAACTGCTGTTTCCACTTCTTCCTAGATTCACAAAGCAGACCTTTAGCTAGGAATGAGGACTCGTCTAAAGAAATAAGGAATTAGATCACAGTGTCACAGAAATGATGGCCCCAAGTGTTGGATCATAAACCAGTTGCCTAATTTTACACAGAAAAAATAAGTCCTCCTAAATAATCATGAATCTTCTACTACTAAGAGTGCTAGGACAGGTGCATGCCAAGTTTCTAAGGCTCTACAGAAGGCCTGCAGAGGCAGAGACCACTCCTCGTTTGCCAACCTCTGTTCTTCCCTAACAGAATCTCTAGCAAGGCAAAGACAGTCCAGAAAAAATAACACACTTCCCAGCCCCCTTTATAGCAAAGTGTGGACATGTGAGTAACTTCTGGCAAATGGGCTATAAGAAAAAGCAATGCTTTGGTCTTAAAGAGTAGAGGCATGCTCTCCCTTGCCCCTCAGCCAGGGAATGCTGGCAGGGGTGTGAGCATCTTGGACTATGAATGAGGATGTGGCCCCTGAAGATGACAGAGCAGCCAGAAGGAAGAGTCATGGAGCTGCTATATCAGCCCTAGCAGCCCAAATCCTAGCTAATACCCTTAGAAATAAGGACTGGTGAAAAGAATCACACAATAGTTCAGTGTTCTGCAAGTCCATCTCTATACTGGGCCTATAGCCACTTTTATTCACACTCAGATCTAAGGCTTATTCTCCTGGACCCTCTGTCCTCGAAATCTCAGGGCTTCCCCAGAGCCCTTCCTCCCTGCCTGCTAGGGGAAACTGATGGTCTTCTCACATTAAAAAATCTCTTTTGGTGTTTCCAGTTTTAAGATGACAGAGTAAAGATGGTTCTGCCTGTGTCTCCTCTTGAAAATTGTGGGAAAGAAATAAGAGCCTGGTTGGGGTTCATTCCAAGAGTTCAAGGATGTTTCAATATTATAAAATCTTCCTTTATTTATTGATATTGTGAATTAACTTAGCAGATCATTCAACTTACTATGCGGAGAAATATAGTCACATGCCCGGTTTTATGTCAGGTCCCCTGGCTTTACATCAGGTGCCCCAACTTTATGTCATGTGCCCTGGTTGGTATTTTTTGTTTTTTGTTTTTTTTAATAAAAATATTATTATTTGTGGTTAACCAGAATAGGTAGATGAAAAAAATAGTCAAAAGGATCTACATACAAGCTAATAGAATTAGTAAATTATTTTAGCTAGGTAGGTCCCTGGGTAGATCAATAAACAAAAATTGTATTTCCATGTACTTACAACAAAAGAATTTGCAAATGAATTTGCAAATGAATTCCATTGTAAGAGCATGAAAAAATATTAAATACCTAAGCATATAAGTATATCCCCCTTATCTGTGGAGGATATGTTTTAAGACCCCCCAGTGGATGCCTGAAATTAAGGATAGTACTGGACACTATGTATAAAATTTTTCCTATACATACATACCTATGATAAAGTTTAGCTTATAAATTAGCCACAGTAAGAGATTAACAACAATAATTAATAGTAAAATAGAACAATTATAACAATATACTGTAATAAAAGTTATGTGAAAGTGCCCTCTCTAAATATTTTTTTATACAAATTTAATGCCTTTTCCATCTTTTAACTAAGCACTTATCACACACTGTGGCCATATCTTTTGCAGCTTGAGGTTCAGCAAAACTAGCACAAATTTCTTTTTCTTTCTTCACAATTTCATAGAACATTTGTTCTTACTAGATGTTAGCAACCTCAGCATAGGAATTTTTTTTTCCTTTACTAAGTCAAGAGCTTTCACCTTTTCACTTAAAGGAAGAACTTTATGGCTTCTCTTTGACATATCCGAATTGCCAGCATCTCTACTCTTGCACTTTGGGGCCATTATTAAGTAAAATAAGGCTTCCTTGAACACAAGCACTGTGATGCTGTAGTAACCAAGCAGGACCTACGGGGTCTTCCCTGGAAAGACCCCTCCCCCCGAGTCCTCTGCTTTGGGTCCTCTGTGAAGTACCTAGCTAACAGTATCTGACGCACATTTCCCGAGTTGTTTTACAGATGCTAAAACAACCACTAAATGGAAGAAGTTAACTACTTGGTGACCATGATGAGCACGTAGCCCCCAGACTGACAGGAGCCTCAGTATTGATAATGTTAACCCCTGTGACACCGCCCTCTTACCTCACATCAACCAATCAGAGAATTGTGTCCGAGCTGATCACCTACCCTGGGATTCCCCTTCCTCAACTTGCCTTTTAAAATGCTCCCTGAAACCCACGGAGGAGTTCAGGTGTTTTTGAACATTAGCTGTCCTGGACTCCTTGTCTGATGCCTTACAATAAACACTACACTTTCCTTCACCATAACCCGGTGTCAAGTAGATTGGTTTTACTGTCCGTGGGCAAGTGGACCCAAGTGTGGTTCAGTAACACAGTGACAGTCGATTTGATAACTACGACGGCTGCTAGCTGAATAACGGCTGGGACAGAGCAGGAGGGCGTGAGATTTCATCACGCTACTCAGAAAGGCTCACAATTTTAAATTTATGGATTGTTTATTTCTGGAATTTTCCGTTTAATATTTTCAGACTGCGGTTTGGTGCTCTGGTTTTGCATAAATCTTGCCTGTATTACTTAAAATGGCTCAGCATCCTGAAAATTGACCCTGGTGAATTTTAGGGTTTAACTTGCTAGCCACTTGATCTCAAATCCCTGGATTGACGTTGAGTGTCTCCTAATAGTCTGCAGTCTTGTGTCAGTTTTATATTGAAGCAAACATCAAACCTCACTTAGTTATGGTATTTGGAGCTTGCTTACTCATAGCATTAAAAATAATTTCAGAGAACTTAACTGAAAATAATAAGACACTACCAAATAAAACTAAATCATGACTAGCTTGTTACCGGGGAAATAAAAATATGGGTCTATAAAACTGAGGCTGGGGCTTCCCTGGTGGCGCAGTGGTTGAGAGTCCGCCTGCCGATGCAGGGGACACGGGTTCGTGCCCTGGTCCGGGAAGATCCCACATGCCGCGGAGCGGCTGGGCCCGTGAGCCATGGCCGCTGAGCCTGCGCGTCCGGAGCCTGTGCTCTGCAACGGGAGAGGCCACAATAGTGAGAGGCCTCCGTACCGCAAAAAAAAAAAAAAAAAACTGAGGCTGCCTCCAGGGGACACCTCTACACCACCTGGCTCTGGCCTATGCTTTCAGCCCCACAGCACTGTTTATATTTGCAAGTTTTAAAATCTTCTGCCTGAGGGTCTGGCTTCCAATCAGCCTGAATCTAGGTTCTGACTGAGATTCCCCTGCTTTGGAACACCGACTGGTCTTAGCACACCCTCATCTACTACGAGCTATTAAAAATAAAATAGGCTGCTTGGACAATCACTGAGGTTTGAGAGACAACAAGAGTGAGGCAGGATTGAACGGTCAGGCCCATCTCCTGCAGGAGGCCACTGCTTTAAGTCTGGCTGCTTTATCTAATGCATAGAAACCAACAGAGAGTCAAGCAAAACGAAGAAACAAAAGAATATGTTCCAAACAAAAGAACAAGACAAAACCTCAGAACCAAACCTTAATGAAGGTACTTATTGGACTGAAATAGACCTGTTCAAAACACAAAAAATTATTGAAACACAAGCATTTGTGTGGTTCTGGATTAGATACTAATTTGGATAACCAGCTATAAAACACATAATTGGAACATTTGGAAATTTTATATCATGTTTCAGGTATTAGGTGAGATAGAATTTATTGATGTGTAGAGACCAAGATAGTCAACTGAAAAAACATATTATTGTACAATGTGTATGATCTCTATAGTTAAAAATATAATATTACAGAGGTTTATTAGGGCAGTGAAAATGCTGTCTATGATACTGTCATGGTGGATACATGTCATTATACATTTGTCCAAACCCATAGAATGTACAACACCCAGAACAGACTCTAATGTAAAGTATGGATTTTGGTTGATAATGATGTGTCAATGTAGATTCATTAGCTGTAACAAATGTGCAAAATCTCTGTTTCTTCTCAATTTTTCTGTGAACCTAAAACTGCTCAAAAAAATCCTTTAAAAATATAGATACATAGACTTCCCTGGTGGTGCAGTGGTTAAGAATCCGCATGCCAATGCACACAGGTTCGATATCTGGTTCGGGAAGATCCCACATGCCACGGAGCAACTAAGCCCATGGGCCACAACTACTGAGCCTGCACTCTAGAGCCCGTGCGCCACAACTACTGAGCCCCTGTGCTGCAACTACTGAAGCCCGTGCACCTAGAGCCCGTGCTCCACAGCAAGAGAAGCCACTGCAATAAGAAGCCTGCGCACCACAACAAAGAGTAGCCCTGGCTCACCGCAACTAGAGAAAGCCCGCACACAGCAATGAAGACCCAATGCAGCCAAAAATAAATAAATAAAATAAATAAATTTATTTAAAAAAAGAAAAAGAAAAGAAAACAGACCAGAAGAACTGTTCCCATGCACAATGGATGGCGTCTGTGAAAAGAAACACCTGTTTATTTGGATGCTATTTCTTTATCAAGGTGCTTATTCACTGATCCTTCTTCTAGGAAGCATGCTAAAGATACTGCCAACATATTACATCAGCACAGGAGCTGAGAAGCCAGTTGAACGTTCCTCTGACCAAAAATATCACATTTTCAAGGCAACCATCTCACCTGTGTGTGGGAAGAGGTGGGACTCTGCTTCCAGGCGATACCTATGCATTTTAGTTTGCTCGGGCTGAATTTACAAATACCACAGGCTGGGTGGCTTCGACAAAGAAGTTTTTCTCTCAGGTCTGGAAGCTGGAAGTCTGAGATCAAGGTGTCAGAAGGGTTGGGGAATTCCCTGGCAGTCCAGTGGTTAGGACTCTTCGCTTCCACTGCAGGGGGCACGAATTCGATCCCTGATCAGGAACTACGATCCCACATGCCACGTGGCATGGCCAAAAAAAAAAAAGGTGTCAGCAGGGTTGATTTCTTCTGAGGTCCCTCTCCTTGGCTTGAAGATGGCAACCTTCTCCCTGTATCCTAACGTGGTCTTTTCTCTGTACATGCCTGTGTCCTAATTTCTGCTTCTTAATTGAGTTAGGACCCATCCCAATGACCTCATTTTAAGTAAATTACACCTTTTAAAGCCCTATCTCCAAATACAGTCACATTCTGAGGTACTGGGGGTTAAGATTTCAACATGTGAATTTTAGGAGATCTAATTCGGATCATAAGACTGTTTGGATACTCATGCTTCCTCATCTCTCTACCATATTCTGAGCAGACTGGGTATTTTGCAGCCAAGACATCAATCACAGTAGTCCCATTTCTCAGAGGCCACATGAATGACTTACAAAGCTGACGATTTTCTGCTGAAAGCCAGAAGACCTAAGGAGAGAAAGATTTTGACTACAAAATAAAGATCTCAGTTTTCTAAGCTCTTATGTGACATAAATATGAATTGAGAAAATACCCCAAACTAGAATCATAATAACAGGAATAATAGTGACCCTCACAGGGGACCAGAGGATGTCCTGACCGTGACGATG
Source organism: Tursiops truncatus (assembly GCF_011762595.2). Lineage (NCBI taxonomy): Eukaryota > Metazoa > Chordata > Mammalia > Artiodactyla > Delphinidae > Tursiops > Tursiops truncatus. The sequence continues at coordinate 14,277,673 of NC_047052.1, forward strand.
ACATCCAGTGGTCAGATAACAGGATGTGATGACATTCTGAGTGTGACCTCGGGGGCTACAGGTTAGAGGACAGGATGTGAGGATGTCCTGGGTGTGACCAAGGTGTATGAATGTCCCCTCCCTCCTGTCACAGCCCAGGTCTGAATGTCCCTCCTCCTGTCACAACCCAGGGTCTGAATGTCCCTCCTCCTGTCACAACCCAGGGTCTGAGTGTTCCCTCCCTCCCGTCACAGCCCAGGGTCTGCGTGTCCCCTCCCTCCCGTCACAGCCGAGGGTCTGAGTGTCCCCTCCCTTCTGTCACAGCCCATTGCCTTTCGACAATATTGAAGGTGACCTAAAGGTCCAGAAATCCCCTCACCCTCTGTGTCTGGGAAATGGCTTCCTGAAAAGACCCCTCCCCACAAAGACTCTGCTGAGACTCAGGAGCCCCCCTTTCCTGACCAGACCACACAGACCCAGTCCCTCCCCGGGCTCATCAGCCAGGAGCTGACCCGCTCCTTCCCAGGATCTGTGAGAACAAGGGCTGGTGACCCACGCGTCTCCCTCCTCCCCGGCCCGAACTGCAGCCGCCGGGTCAGAAGCCCTGCTCAGGGCACCTCCTGAGTCGGGGCCCTTGATCCACGTGCCATCAGGCCACATTTTGTGCCAACCCCTCGCCTGGGTCTTTATACTTGTGTTTATTTACTCCTTTCCACGGAGAAACCGCCTTTGCCCCAACTCTCCAGATGCTTCCAGACCTTGTCTCTTTTCCTCCAGATTATCAGTCTCAGAGTTACCTGTCACCACTCACAGTCCCTGCAGAGCCCAGAGATTTCTCCTTGAAGGAAAGGTTCTGGAGAAATCGGAGGGTTAAATAAGGAGTGCAGCCATTTCCCACCTGGTGCTGATGCCCAAGAGGGTGAAGAGAATGAGTGTTTTGTATAACGCAAGTTATTGTGTCCGACACACGGTGAGGTCAAACAAACTGAAACATTGGAGTTTGGAGCAGAGAAAGGTTTATTTCAAGGCCATGCAAGGAGTCGAGGTGGCTCATGTGCCCCAAAGCCTCAAGCTCCCGGGAGGGTATGGCGAAGCATTTTTAAAGCCCAGGAGGTGGGGTGGGGTGGGGTCGGGTTGCAGGGTGTGTGGTCAGCTTGTGCACAGTTCTCTGATTGGCTGATGGTGGGGTAGCAGGGCGGCGCCACAGGGCTAACATTATCAGTCCTTAGGCTCCAGATGGCCTGGGGCTACGTGCTCTTGGTCATCAAGTAGTTCTTCCACCTGGTGGGGGGGGGGCGGGTTTCACATCTGTGAAACAATTCAGGAAATGTGCATCAAATACTATTATCTAAGGACTTCAGAGAGGAACTAAAGCAGAGGATACGGCGGAAGGCCTGTCCCGGGAAGGCCCCATAGCGTCCTGCTCCGTTACATTTTCTCGCTAGAATTTTAAAATCCTCCAAGTAATAGATCATTTGGGAGCATCCTGTGTCTTCCTGTTCATTCTAAGAGAATGTCCCTCTTGAATTTTAAGGGGGGGAAATTCTTTATCTCATAAATATGCGGAGTGGGAGATCCACTTATAAAATATTATCAAGGTCACTGCAAAGGTTTCCAAAAATCCAGGACACAGCGCCCGGTGCTCAGACACTGGCTAAGAGGTTCACGCCTGGATCCTCAGGCACGTCGGACGGCGGGGCAGTCACGACCCTCCTCCCACACGTGGGCCTCTTCAAGCGGGCCCAGATTAGCCAATGGCAGGCAGCTGGCTACATTTGCGAACGAGAGAGAACTCTTCAGCAGCCTGGGACCACCCCTGGGCGTGGCCTAAGGAGCCTAGTCCAAGCCAAAAGCTCCCCTGCGGAGCAACGCGCTGCGTCAGGAGCTCCTCAGGTCCGGCGTGTGGCAGGAAACTGTGAGTCGAAAGGAGAAGTGTTGGGGGGGGCTGGGGGGAGCTTTCTGCTGAAAATAATTTCTGCTTCCACTTCTGCCGCCGACTTGGTGTTTGGTCTCCAACAAGCCCCTTTCCCCCTTGGCCTGGGTTTTCTTACCTGTGGAGAAATGCGTTAGATGCCGGCTGATTGAGTTTCCTCTGAGTTTGAGGTGCTCCTGCGAGACCCCCCCCCAGCCCCACGGCCCCTCCTTCCCACTCAGGCACCTATTGGTTTGGGGTTCTCAGTTGATGAAATTTTAATAGGTTTCCATCATTTCCTGAGGGAAAAATGGGAGGGAGGGTGGTTTGTTGCAGAGACGGATCTCACTGCACCTGGGAAGGCGGGACACTCATTTCCCCTTTAGCTCTAATGATAACCGTCCACTTTCACAGCAGGTGAGTGAATGTGGCTTCTTCCCAATCATGGTACAAAATGTATAATTTCTCCTAATGAGATTTGATTTTAATGAGAGACTAGATCATAGGAGAGAGTAATTATTTAGATGGTATGCACGTGCCAGGTTAATTTTAAATCAGCTTTTAGATCAGTCTCTCTAAGTTATTCAATTAAGTGTTTTCGACTAGCGATTTCAATAGTTGTATTAGCACAATGCCTGGCAATGTAATTGCTTTTTAGATCCTGATCATTGTGACATCAAAGTCAGTGCCTGGGCTCTTTCTCTGGGCTGGTTTAAGTGTGTGTGTGAGAGTAGAGTGTGTGAGAGTGTGCACACACACGCTGGGGGGAGGCTCTTTCTCCTGATTTTTCCCCCCTACATTAGGGCTTGTTTATTTTATATTTAGTAGTTTGTATCTGCTACTCCCCAACTCCTAATTTATCCTTCCCCTCCCTTTCCCCTTTGGCAACTGTAAGTTTGTTCTCTATGTTTGTGAGTCTGTTTCTTTTTTGTAAGTAAGTTCCTTGTGCCATATTTTAAATTCCACATATAAGTGATATCATATGGTATTTGTTTTTCTCTTTCTGATTTACTTCACTTAGTATGATAATCTTTAGGTCCATCCATGTTGCTGCAAATGGCATTATTTCATTCTTTTTTATGACTGATATTCCATAGCAGATATATACCACATCTTTATCCATTCCTCTGTTGATGGACATTTAGGTTGCTTGCATGACTTGCCTTTTGTAACTAGTGCTGCTATGAACTTTGGGGTACAGGTATCTTTTCAAATTAGAGTTTTCTCCGGATCTATGGGTTGGCAGAACCCCAAGGACGTGCAGAGAGGAGGGGTTCATTACCAGGCTCCTCTGACTCTCTGGCCCAAATTGCCTCGCGTCGTAGAGGGGACATAGGTCTGCCTTCAGCACCTGATGGGGCATTTCTAGCCTGGCCAGGTGGCCCACTGGCCGGACAGCCTAACAGGCTTTCTGCGGTCTGACTGCCCTTTGTTTCTCTAGAGGCAGAACTCTAGACCCAGAAATACCTGGCATGACTCTTGGGCTTGGAGTTTTCAAGCTGCAGGCCTGCGTGGGTTTTGGCATCTGGAAAATGGTGCTGGGGGTCGTGAATACGGAGCATGTAAAAACCGTGGTGTTTTGGTGCGCAGGCTGTGCTCATCCCTGTGCCCGTTCTCTTGAGAGTTCTCCGCAAACTTCCTTCTCCCTTGCCGTCTGAGCCTCTTTCTCCTGTCCCTGTTAGCACAAGTTCATGTGCCTGATGCACAGTGAGGCCAAACAAACCGAAACGGAATTTGCAGCAGAGAAGGGTGTATTGTAGGGCTGTGCAAGGAGACGTGGCTCATGCCCCCCAAAACCCCGAGGTCCCCGAAGAGTTTCAGCAAACCATTTTTTTTGTTTTGTTTTTTGTTTTTATTGCGGTACGCGGGCCTCTCACCGTTATGGCCTTTCCCGTTGCGGAGCTACAGGCTCCGGACGCGCAGGCTTAGCGTCCATGGCTCACGGTCCCAGCCGCTCCGCGGCATGTGGGATCTTCCCAGACCGGGGCACGAACCCGCGTCCCCTGCATCGGCAGGCGGACTCTCAACCACTGCGCCACCAGGGAAGCCCTCAGCAAAGCATTTTTAAAAGCCAGGTGAGGGAGGGGTGGATCAAATGGTATGTGATCAGCTTGTGCACAGTTCTCTGGCTGATGGTGAGGTAGCAGGGTGGTGTCACAGGGGTTAACATTATCAAGCCTTAGGTTCCCGGAGGCCTGGGCCTATGTGCTCATGGTCAAGTAGTTCTTCCACCTGGTGGTGGTGGGCGGGGCCGGGGGGGGTTCAGATCTGCAAAACAACTCAGGAAATGTGCATTAAATACTATCATCTAAGGACTTCAGAGAGGAGCTAAAGCAGAGGATACGGGGGAAGGCCTGTCTCAGAAAGGCCCCATAGGGTCCTACATCCCCACACTCCTCCCCTCAGCAGAAGGTTCTCACTTATCCGTCTGTTGAACAATCACTGATAGCCTCTATGCCAAAAGCTATGTTAGGCCCTGGAATCAACAGGAAGTTCCAGTTTTTGAACTCCTCCAGCTTTTGCAGGATTGAGGGGCAGGCGTGGCATAAATCGGGGTTAGGTGACAATGAAGCCTGGGAAATTGATTTAAACAAAGCCTGTGATTGTGCCGTAAAGCACGGTCAGGTGCTGTAAAGCAGCGCCAGGTGATGTAAACCAGGGTCGGATGACGCAAAACCCGGGAAATTGATGTAAACAAAGCCTGGGGGTTGTGCCGTAAAGCAGGGTCACCGGCCATAAACGTTGGGTAATTGACGTAAAAGAAGCCTTGGGGAAGTGCCGTAAATCACAGGTGAGGTAATGCCTGGCACCTGACCAAGCTGGGATCCTGCTGCAAACCCGAACACGTGACGTATGAATTGGGATATATGAATACCCCAATTATAACCCAAATCCAAAACTTTACATAATGTTTAGTGCATAGTTTATGGGGATTAAATACATCATTTATGTCAGACGTTACATTCTAACTTGAGGGATCAGATTTCTTGAATAGATACCTGCACAGGCCTTTTGTCCAAGTCCAGAGACCAGTATTCATTAGGAAGAAGTTCAGTGGCAGAGAAGAAAGGACACTGGGAATTAGGATATTTGTGTCCTGATCTTGGCACTGCCCCTGGGAAATTGGCATCAATCTTGTGTCTCTGTTTCTTAAGCTGTTAAACAAGGCAATTGGACTACATCTGTATTACTCAGGGTGCTCTAAAAACCGTCTTTGTAACAGCGCTTCTGGGGTCAGGAAAGTTGTTAAAAAAAAAAAAACCTGCTTACTCCATGGGGTTTTCAAGCTATAATATTAGAATTCCCTGGACGTCCAGTGGTTAGGACTCTGCTCTCACTGCCAAGGGCCCGGGTTCAGTCTCTGGTCAGGGAACTAAATCCCACAAGCCACGATTGGTGGCAAAAAAAACAAACCAACTCCCCCCCCAAAGTATAATATTAAAGTTTATATAGATAATATCTAAGAGATATATCATAGTATATTATGTACATGACATAAGAATTTTAACATGATAAATATTAAAGTTTATCTATAGTATTTATTATATATTGTGATATGCATTCTATTAATATTGTAAAATGTATAAAACTGCATTTTAGCAACCACGAGGCTCTGAGAAGTCTGTGGGGTCAGAAAAACAACAACGAGCCATAGATAGTGTTGACTACAGACCCTCTCTTCTGAGAAAGCTGTTAGCATCACATAGACCACCTGGAGGATACTGAATTTGATGAGTGTAATATCCTCTCTACCTCCAACATGCTATGGATATCTTTAGAAAGATCTGGCTTTGGTGAAATGCAACAATGGCTTATCTTTCAGGAGGCTGAGGTGCTTTGTCTTTTTATCTCAAACTGTGCAAACAGTGAGGAGACCTGGAATGTTCAGAGTACACAGTGACGATAGGGAGGCTGGTGAGCCTCCTTTTGTTTTCTTCATAGACAACAGCGGCACCGTCGATAGCATCTTCTTTGGCTGTTAGGAAGGCTGCATCAATTCAGGTGTAATCTGCCCTTTCCAATTTTATTTTGACTCTTTGATTTGACGAGGGTGTTGTAATGCGAAGTTTTGTGTTAAAATAGAGAACACATTTAAGTCTTTGGAGGGAGTAGTGGCTCCCTTTCTCCACTTCTCAGCTCCTGGTCCCTGCGGAGAGGATCTGTGGACCCTCCAGCTGGGCAGTGCTGTCCCCACAATGACGTCCCTTCTTGAGTTGGGGATTTGCTCCCTGTGTTGCGCTTGGGGCAGGTCAGCTCTGGGAGGTGGCTCCTCCCACACCCTCGCAGGAGTGGGAGTTTCACATCCAATCACGGCGCAGGAGTGGTTCGGCAAGTGCCGGGGGACTGGCAGACGGGCGGAGCTGCAGCCGGAAACTCTCCGAAGTCAGCTGTCGTGGTGAGTACCGCCTGCCTGTCTCAGTTCAGAGGCTCGAGATGGGGCGGTGGTGAAGGGTGGTCCGCGCTCCCCTCGGGTCCAGACTCCTCCTTCCTTCCTGGGACCCAGGGGCTGGAGGGGCAGCAGGAGAGCATGGAGGGCGGCGTGGGGGGTGGGGGCCGGGGGGAAGCGTCCGCTCGCAGGCTCCGGTGTTCCCAGCGTAGAGGATAGGAGACCCGCTGGGTCAGAGCCACTGAGCCGGCAGGAGCCCCTGGACAGTGGCTCACAGGGGGCGTTGACAAGCCCGCTGTCTGCTGGGCCGCTAACCTAGTTGGTAGGACAGGTCTGGGTCAGGCAGGAACTTGTTGTCTGAGGCCTCCTTTCCTGTCCTTATGCTGCGGGGACAGGGCCATCCAATCTGGGCAGGTGGGTGTGGGTGAGCATCTGGGGAGCCCGCTGAACGTTCAGGGGGTCTGATGAGTACTTGATTGGCCCAGTGAGCATCTTGGGAGCCCGCTGAGTGTTTGGGGAGACTGGTGAACATTTGGGGGGCCCAGTGAGTGTGCAGGAGGCCTGGTGACCATTCGGGGAGACTGCTGAGTGTTCGAGGGCCCGCAGAGTATTCTGGGGGCCTGGAGATTGGGGAGCCCACTGAGCATTCAGGGGCCTGGTGAGCATTCAGGGGCCTGGTGAGCATTTGGGGGGCCTGGCGAGCATTTGGAGAGCCCGCTGAGCATTCCGGGGTCCTAGTGAGCATTTGGGGAGCCCACTGAGCACTTGGGGAGCCTGGTGAGCATTCATTCAGGGGGCTGGTGAGCATTTGGGGGGGCCTGGCGAGCACTTGGGGAGCCCGCTGAGCATTCCGGGGGGACTGGTGAGCATTTGGGGGGCCCGCTGAGCATTCCGGGGGGCCTGGTGAGCATTTGGGGAGCCCGCTGAGCGTCCGGGGGCCCAGGTGAGGAGGACGATGGGAACTCCAGTGGGTTTGCCATCAGTGAGCACGCCCATCCGTTCCTTTACCTGAGAGCTATTTCCTGAGTGTCTACTCTGTGCCAGCCACCACCTGCAGGTAAGCGTGGTCACAGAAGGAGCCTTCCTGCCATGGTCACAGGTTGGCGGCTCAGATGTCTCACCTGGCCATCCAGGAGGGTCAGCGGGACTGGGCCCTTAGCTCATCTCGCACCCGCTGCATTTTGTGAAAGTGTCTTCCTTGTGCCCACCTGAGTCCCGTGTTGACTGAGGAGGCAAAGGGTGGAGTGGATCCAGCTGAGGAAGTGCTGGGTGGGGAAGGCATCGGGGTGTGCGGGGGGCACCTGGCCTACTCCCAGGGGTGCTGTCCCAGGGCTCGAGGTTGGGGCTGCACCTGGGGAGTGGGGATCGCCTGGCCGGTTCTGGATTGCGCTGCTGCTGAGCACACCTGAATCTGTACTTGGAAACCAGAGAGCTGGGGTCTGCGGTCGAGGGAGCGGGTGGGTAACTCACACTTGTGCACCTGGGAGGAGGTGAGTGCCTGGCAGGTGCAGGATTGGTGTCCACGGGGATGGGACGATTTTCTTCCCACCGTGGACAAACCCATGACCTTCTCAGGCGGGGGCAAATGGGAGGATGAGGGACTTGTTACAAAGTGACCCAGATTCTGATGAAACTGGGGGATGTGGGACAGGAAGGAACATGACACTCAGTGCTCAAGTGACCTGAATTATGGGGACATGGGGACAGGAGTTGGTAAGCCACCCTGAGTGTCGTGTGACTTGTGTTTGGGGAGAGGTCTCCTCTGTGATGGGGATGCAGACACACACCTACAGGTGTCCCCACAGTGGTGACACAGACACACTAACAGGTGCCCTACATTATGGGGGACATACATCCACAGGCGCCTCTGCACCACCCACGCCTGGGGCCTGCAATAAGTGTTTTGCTTTATGTCATCCTTGCAGTCCTTTAGGCCTATAAAATAAAATCAAGTCTGGGTTAGAAAGGAGACTTTCATTTCAAAAGAATTATTGCGAGGAGGAAGGGGGACTATAACAAGGGGATGAGAGTGTGGTAGTAGGGGGAGGGACTATTACAACAGAGGGGGACCATTGTAGAGAGGGCCTATTACAATAGAGGCAGCACTATTTCTGTAGAGAGGGAACTCTTACCATAGAGGGGGGACTATTACAGTAGAGGACGACTGTTGCTGTTGAGAGGGAGCTATTATAGTACAGGCGAGACTGTTAAAATAGAGGGAGGTCTATCACTGTAGAGGGGGGACTATGATAATAGAGCAGCATTGTAACTAGAGGGGGGACTGTTACTAGAGTGGAGTCTATAACAATAGAGGAGCACTGTTACTGTAGAGGGGGGATATAACAATAGGGGAGGACTATTGCTGTAGAGGGGGGACTATGACTACAGAGAGAATTCCTGACAAGGTCTGGAAGCATCTGGAGAGTTGGGGCAAAGGCGGTTTCTCCGTGGAGAGGAGTAAATAAACACAAGTATAAAGGCCCAGGCGAGGGGTTGGCACAAAAGGTGGCCTGACGGCACGTGGATCAAGGGCCCCGACTCAGGAGGTGCCCTGAGCAGGGCTTCTGACCCGGCGGCTGCAGTTTGGGCCAGGGAGGAGGGGGACGCGTGGGTCACCAAGATCTGTGAGATCTTGTTCTCACAGATCCTGGGAAGGAGCGGGTCAGCTCCTGGCTGATGAGCCCGGGGAGGGACTGGGTCTGTGTGGCCTGGTCAGGAAAGGGGGGCTCCTGAGTCTCAGCAGAGTCTTTGTGGGGAGGGGTCTTTTCAGGAAGCCATTTCCCAGACACAGAGGGTGAGGGGATTTCTGGACCTTTAGGTCACCTTCAACATTGTCGAAAGGCAATGGGCTGTGACAGGAGGAAGGGGACATCCAGACCCTGGGTTGTGACAGGAGGAAGGGGACATTCAGACCCTGGGCTGTGACGGGAGGGGACACTCAGACCCTGGGCTGTGACAGGTGGAGGGACACTCAGACCTGAGCTGTGACAGGAGGGAGGGGACATTCCACAAACCATTTGCTCTGGACCCAGCATGAAACCATAGTGTGATGTGCATCACAGGTGGCGTCGGGGCAGACCCACTGAGAGGCTGCGGAGGCAGAAGAGTCTCACCCTTCGTGCAGCTGTCCCAGATAAACAATCACTGTTGTCTTGATAATGGAGGCGGTTTTGTGTTTGGAGCCAGGCCCCACTGGACTCGGGCCTCTCCTCCCAGGAGCAGGGAGACGGGGTTTCCTCCTCCATCACATTTCAGACACACGCCCATGTCTGCAGGAAACATTCTGAGCTGTGGTAGTGTCAGAGGTGTGTTCTGCCTTTAAAAGATGTGCACACGCCTCAAAGAGAGAAGGAATTCCCACACTTTCTAAAGTGAATGTCCTACAAAAGCAGAAGAAGGGCGTCTTCCTTTATTCTCCAGGGAAATTAAGCCCCCTGGTTTGGATTTGGATTTGCTGTACACTGCCTACTGTGCGTCCCGGGTGGGCTGTGTAGGAACCGAGTTCCTCAGCCTTCTTTGCAAGTTCATCTGCACTGTGGCTGGTTGTTTTTTGTTCTGTCTCAATGTAGATGAGGCCCCAGGAATTATTTCACTCGGTTGAGGATTAAAATTGCAAAGCAGTGTGCGAGTACTGTAGTGGAACAATTACCACCACCGTCCCTGCTTCTGGAACAGCTGCCACTAATATTAGTCACAGGCACATCATCAGGTGTGTGTACCTGAGGATGTGGAGCAGGTGGGCGGGCCTAGGGGAGGTACGAGGTAGGTACAGGGAAGGGGTGATCTTTCCATTTTCAAGGGCACGTTTTTGATGGATTTTCCTGGAGCAACACTGTATCCTATAAATAGAAATGTCTGTGTGCTTCTGTGGTACAGGGGTCATCTTAAAAGGTGGGGGTTCTTGTGACTGTACCTGGGAGTGACATTTGTTCGTTTACTCAACATATTCATGTTTGGGGTCAAGGAGCGTGTGTGAGGGCCTGCAATGCAGGTGTTGGGTGAGCTCCTGTTGGGAGTGACTCTGGAATTTCTCTCGGGGAGGGGCTGGGGTCCCTGTGAACGCCCTGCTGGGTTACCACCAGTTCCTTCCTTCCTTCATTCTTTTCTTCACTCAGGCATGAGTGAGGCTGAGGTCTGCTGGGGTGACCCTTTCTCCTGTGGTGACAGTGCCCAGACGCAGACATCCTGAAGCAACAGCATCCTTGTCTGGTTCTCAAGTGAGGGTGTCTGGCTTCACCACGGCCATAATCACGGACCTGCTGGTCGGACACAATGTTTTCCTCCTCTTCCGTCTCGTAGGAGCTCTGCCCACTGCTCTTGCTGACATCTGAATGTGCAAAGTGGCCGTGTTTATTCCAGTTTGGCAAGTTGTGGAATTGAGGTGAAAATCTGGAAAATCCATACCCCTGGACACCTAGGTTTTGGGTGTGAGTCCAGCCAATGTTTCAGGGTCTGAGTTCTGCCAGGGGGTGGTGACAGGGTCATACGCAAGGATGTACTGGCCAATGGTCAGGACCCTGCTCTCCAGGGAAAGAAGAGCCAGCATGCCTGCACAGTTTATGATCTAAGATGATGTGAAGGACAGTGGTACACAGATAACAAAGATGATGCTGTGCTGATATCATGTGATAACAGCACACAAGCCTGATTCTCAAGGGCTCCCCCAAAAGGTGCATATATGGGCCCATACGTTTATTAGCTAAATTGATACCCAGGATGTAGCAAACAATTAACAAAAAATACTAGTGGACAGGACTTTGGTGTAAATTCCAGAGAGACCAGGGCTTCACGGGATGCTTTTGTGGATTTTTGCCTGGCTCCTGTTCCCCCACCACCCGTGCTCCCCTAGTCGACACACGAGAGCAGTTCTGGTATTGCTTGGAATTTTCTTGTAATTAAGGAGTAAGACTACGAAGTCCACGTGTGTAGAACCTCACTCCTTCCTCCATGACGTCAGCAGCCTCTGCTGAATCGCGTCCTGGGTTTCGGATGCAGAAGAGTGTTCTTTCGGTCTTTGCAATGCAACACCACAGACACACCCCTGCACATCCGGTCTGCAGGAGTCACACTTCTCCCATCACTTTCTAAGTCTAGACCATCAACAAAACAATCACCCAAGGCTGGGTGGTGGCATCTGCCGTTTCTGTGGTGTAGATATTCCCACGGTGGCCAGTTTTGAGTTTCCGATGTGATGTTCGTGAACGCGCAGCCGGGAAGAACCCCAGAGAGAGTTTCCACCGCACACACTCTGGGTGGGAGAGGGTAAGAGTGAGCAGAGATGGTAGTAAATGCAGTACGATAACCAGTGAGGTCTACAGTAATGGTAGTGAGTTTTGAGAATTCGCTGCCTTTATTCTGAATATAGTTTTCAGTGTAAGGCCGTAAGTTAACTGCTAACGCTGGCTGTGCTTAACAGTGGCTCACGCCATTTCTGAAGTTTCCAAGATGGCTTTCACGATGGATGGCAGCCCGCTCCAGCGCCCACTCCCCTTCCAGGTTCAGTGCCTGGAACCCAGATGTTAAACTGAGAAAAGGCAGACTAACAAGAGGGGAAAAAAGATGGAATGTGTGGGAGTTTATAAGGCAGTATTCCTCAAAGAGGCAGTGAGAATTGGGGGCTGAAATACCGTCCTGGGCTGGACAGAGGGAAGGGGTTGGTGGGGCGGGGATAAGCCGTGGGAAGTCAGTCCGGAAAGCCCGGTGAACAAGAGGGTTAGTGGGGCTTGTGATGCAGATTCAAGTCGGTGCCTTTTTTTTTTTTTTTTGCTGGTGAGAGTTGTTGCGCAGCCTCCTCTTCCAGGTGTGGGAGAAGAGGAGGTCCCTACAGTGGGCATTTCCTTTATAAATGTGAATTTCCTTTATGGAAGGAATGCTGTGCCCTGTTCTCAGAGCGTTTCCTGAGTCTGCTGGTTCTCAGTGGCCTTCTATTCAGAATAATCCTTATGCCAAACATGCACATTTGGGTTGGTGAGTCCTGGTTCCTTTCATTTGAAACTCAGTGGTTCTCCCTTAAAAGCAAACTGGGGAAGTCCCAGGAGTCACCTGAGCCCCTCGGTCTGGGATCATTGCGACCTGGCCCAACTTGGATAGGATCCACAAGGGCTTGGATTCCAGCCAGTACTCCAGTTGGCTGTGAAGGGGGCCCACTGGGGTGCGTGGTTGGGAGGGGCGCAGACCCACCCTTGTTCTCCTAAGGACAGCAGAGGTGTGTCTCCCTACACTGAGGCTGACCACACTCCTAATTGGGGTCCCTATGATGCAGCCGTCCCACACTACAGAGCCCTGAGTGTGGGGTTTTGGGGTCTGAGCCCTTGCCCTGATCCGCCAGCATTTCAGAAACCTGCGTGGGCGATGTGTGGGCCATTGTAGCTGGAGGGCACTGGGATGGAATCACCCCCGGGTGTGCTGCATGGCAGAGTCCAGCTCCAGCCACCTGGACACTTGGTGCTGGAATGTCACCCCCCCAGGTGGCCTGGGGTCCCGGGTTCTCACCTCAGGGGACATTTATGAGACAGGGTGTGACTGAGGGAGCCATGGGACAGGCTGCGAGAGAAGATGGAGATGGGTGCTAGTTGAGTATCTCATAGGTGGGGAGAGGGTTGGTGTCTGTTGCTGCTGAGGCAGAACAAGAACAAAGGGGGGGTTGGCTGTTGGTGTATTTGACGCGGTATAGGGGATGAAAAATTTTTCCTCCACTCTCTTAGGTTCTGTCCCAGGGACCTGCAAATTAAACTGACAACAGATTAACAGGAGCAAAAGATTTATTATGTCTGTGTACAGAGCCCTGCACAGAAAAGAAGTGGAGATGCAAAGAGACAGACTTAAGGACTTATGCGCCATGTTAACACAGGGTGATAAGTTTTTGGAGAAGTGACAAGACAAAGGAAAACAGGTTTCAATTTCTAGGGACAGGAAGTTGTGGGAAGGTAAGTAAGTGGGGGAAAATAAGAGAGGACAGAGCTGACTTAGTGAGGTTTGTTATGCAGACTGAAGTCAGTACCATCTCAGATGATAAGATTGTTTCTTCCCTTCCTGGGACAGGAGAGGGAGGGGGACATCCTCGCAGAGGGATCAGGCAGATGGAGGAGGGCAGAGTTTTTCTTTTTGCAGCTTCTCAATCACCTCAACTCCAAATAACCCTTATGCCAAAGTGACATATTTGGGGTGGCAAATTCTGAACCCCCTCAGCTGTATAAAGAGTTTATAACAGCTGGATGTGGTACCGGCGGATGGACCTCCTCTAGACTAGAGGGAAAACTTCCCTACCAGAGGAGAGGGTCCAGAATGTTGGGGTGATGGCCAGCATGCTTCGTGGTTATTGTGCGCCTCAGTTCTGAGTGCCTCACATGCTTTAGCTCACAGAATCCACCCTGTGACCCTGTGAGATGGGGCACTATAACCAATCCCATTTTACAGGTGAGAAACCGAGGCCCGGATGGTGGGGTAACTGGTCCAAGGGTGGCTCGTTGGTGGTGGAGCTCAGGTGCAAACCCAGCTCTTCACCGCTCTCCATAGAGGATGGTGTCCGTGTTTCCTGGGGCTGCCGTAACAAACACCACAGACCAGGTGGTTAAACAACAGACATTCATTGTCTCCCAGGTTCTGGGGGCTGAAGCTCCGTGTTCAAGGTGTTGGCAGGGTTGGTTTGTCCTGTCGTCTCCCTCTTTGGCGTGTTCTAGAGCTTTCCCTGCATCTGCTGGTTCTTGGTGGCCTTTAGCTCAAAGTAATCCACATGCCAAAGAGGCACATTGTGGAGTGGTGTGTTCTGGTACCCTCATTTCTGCGCTGACTGAGCAGGATTCTTGCTGAGACCGGGCTGTGCAGGCCCCGCAAGGATGGGGCCAAGGTGGAGGCCACGGACAGGGTCTGGGTGAGATATGGTCCAGGAGAGTCTTGGTCACCTCGGGTGGTCCTGGGCATGTGCCTGGTGTCTCTGTGTCCTGATATCCTCTTCCTATAAGGACACCTGTCATATGGGAGCCTGTTACCTTAGAGTGAAGGGGGATTGTGTCTGCCCACCCCAGCGCCACCCATGGAGAGAGACAGCCACATCCTGACCCCAGGGCCTCAGGACATGACCTTATTTGGAAGTAGGGCCTGGTGCTGTAAGTAGTTAAGACAAGGGCATTGGGGTGGCCCTCGTCCTGTGTGACTGCGTCCTTATAAGATGAGGGGAGGTAACAGACACAGAGGAGAAGCCACGTGAAGGTGAAGGCAGAGATGGGAGAGATGCAGCCACAGGTCTACGGATGCCTGGAGTCCCCAGAAGCTGGAAGAGGCAGGAAGGACCCTCCCCTGCAGCCTCAGCACGTTGCAAGTAGACAGTTGCAGTGGGTGGGCCTGAACTGAAGGCAGTGCTGTGGCTCTTAACTGTTCTGTGTTCCCCACATGGTGCCCTGAGGACAGCTCTCACAGGACACTGACCAGCAAGTTGGTTTCACATGAGAGTGCAGGGCTGGTCCTCTAAGCATGCAGGCCTGTCTCACCCTTCCTCCTGGGTTCCGGTCACACAGGATGACTGTGCACCGTGTGGGGCTGGGCTTTCAGCTCCTGCACAGGACCCCTGGGTGTCGGTTAAAAATGCAGGTTATGGCCCAAGAATGACAGGAGGTGAATTTCTCATCAGCCCTATACAGTGTGGGCAGGGAGTCACAATAAATTATAGAGTTAAAAGTCAGGGGGCGGGGGCGGGGAGTATTAACTCAGCCATGAAAAGGAGTGAGGCGCTGACATCGGCTGCAACATGGATGAACCTTGAAAACATGATGCTCAGAGAAAGAAGCCAGACACAAAAGGACAATTTATTAATTCCACTAACATGAGACATCCAGAACAGGTAAACCCATAGCGACAGAAAGTGGATTAGTTCTGCGCTCAGATGGCTTCTGTGCTCCAGCCTCTCCCTGTGTTCGCCCTTCAGATCAGCCCTGGTGCACGAAGCAGCCTGGCTGGGTGCTGTAGGAGCCGTCCCCCCCCCCCCGGCACATGCTGCCGGGAAGCAGGACCTGTGCGCGGTGCTCTCAGCTGCCCTGAGCGTGCTCCCCCGATTTGGCCCGCGGGATGCACTGTCCTTCCTGGGCTTCCATTGAGGCCGCCTCCTGTTGGGGGCCTGGGATGCTGGAATCAGGCCACTTCTTGGACAGGGCTGCACTGCAAGAAGTTTCAGGGTTAGCCCGGGATCCTGACCATCACGTGGCCAGAGAAATTGGTAACGTTTTTGTTTTGCACGTTGAAATGTTCAATGTCAGAAAGATTTTGTTTAGTTTCCTGATGTGGGTAAAGTGTGCGAGCCCAATGTTGATTTATTCTCCCAGAAATGTACATCCTGGTTCCCGCACGAGGGTGAGCCCCTGTCCAGAGATGAGAGACCCCACATGTGTGACGTGTGCCTCCTGGGAGAGCAGCCCTAAGCTAGTTTAAACCTGATCAAGTTCTGTCTGCACGGTAGGGTTAGACAGCTCCATGTCCTGTCTACACTGAGTACGTTTAGACCTGACCATGTGCTGTCTACAATGAGAATATTTAGACCTGACCGTGTTGTTTGTGCACAAGGACGTGGGGACCTGGCCTGGCCTCTGTCCTGGGAGCCTCAGGGGGACATGGAGACCTGGCCTGGCCTCAGTACTGAGAAGCTCCATGCCTCTGTCCGAATGTCAGTGCTCAGACGTCTGGGGTCTGGAGCTGAGGTGGGCTTGTCTGGGTGACAGCGCTCTGCTCTGAGTGTGGTTACATGGCCCTCCCAAAGGAGCCATGGTAAGGGCCTTAGTCCTTACCCCTGCAAGGTTCACCTTCCTTGTGGCTGGTGGAGACTCCTCAGGTGGGCTACCTCATGATTATTCCAATTCACCAGCACACGCAGAGCGAGTAGGAAGGCAGGTTTACCTGGTGAATTGATTGCCGGGCACATGGATCTAGGTGTAAGGCCAATCGGCAGCAGGTGAGATGTGTCTCTGTAATCTCCTTCTGGTCAACCATCTCTGCTCAGCAGAGTCCAGACCTGCCCCCTGTCTTTCAGCCCTGCCGTCCTGTGAGTTTTCTCAACACCCCAGCAAATCAGGAGAGGACCAAGCCTGCCAGAACCAAGGTAGTGTGTTCAACTGCAGCACAAAAAAGTTAAAAACAAAAGCGAAAACAGGAGGGGACTGACTTCTCTGGGGCAAGTGTTAGGAGAGGAGACAGACCCTACACTTCTTTCTCTGGTCCCAGGGACCTGGCTTGTTCCCACGTTGGGGGCTCATGCAGCACAGCCATGGTATCCTGACCAGGGGGATGTGTGACCCTAGTTGCGGTGTCTGGGGATTGTGTGGGGCTCACCCCATCCGTGTGGGTCAGGCTCATGTGCAGACCCCATGTCTGCTCTTTGCCTGCAGTGTGTCTTGTCCCCTCTGAGATTTCCAACATCCGAATTGAGGGTGTTGCCCTGATTAACCTGTGGTCCCTTTCCTTCTCTTAACCTTGTCATGTTCATATGAGGACAGGCACCTTTGAGCAGGGTGGTCCTCCTGCTGAGGGACAACCCTTGGTGGTATCATGTTAATATCATAGCAGATCATATGTCTTATCTATGGGGTCGCTGCTGTCTGGGTTCCCGTGGACAGAGCTCAGGTAACACAGACTGGCCCCCCCTAAGAATGGTCCTCCACATGCCATGTGCCTGAGGTGGGGGACAGTGCTTTGACCTTGCACATTTGTAACAAAGGGGTCAGATTGGAGTCTCAGTTAACCAGACATTTTAAATTTTTAAATGAAATAAAACACACATCACACACCATTTACCATCATCATCATTTTAAGTGCATGTTTCTGACGCATCAGGTACATTCACCTTGTTGTGGAGCCATTACCACCATCTCTAGAAAATTCCACGACCGTGAAAGTCTCACTCCATCCCCTCCCGAAGCCCTGCTGCCAACGACCACTTAGGTCCATGAGTTGTCGACTCTTGGGCCCCTATTTGAGTGGAATCCTGCAGTGTTTGCCCATCGAAGCTCTGCTTGTTTGCATCTGAATACCCTATATTTAGGGAGAGGGCGTGTGAGGAAGAGGCTGTAGGAGGGACAGGGTGTGCGGGGCACAGATGAGCCAGAACCTGACCAGCCGCTTCTGGGGCCCTCTGCTCCCGTGTCTTGGGCTGTTCGTCATCTGCATCATTGCTGTCCACGCTGGCAGCCCTGGGGCACTGATGTCTGAGTGAGTGAGACTCCTCTGGTGCCCCGCCTTCCACCTGCTCTTTCTGCTGGTTGGGGAGAGGGCTGCTAGCTGGGTGGTCTCTGCTCCTGCAGCAGGAAGGACCCTGCAGGGGGGACCCACAGAGTGTGGAATGCGATCCCTGGAGCTTGGGGGGCGGGCCACAGCGTGAGGGCCGTGACAAATGCTCAGGCTGCCACATCACTGACAGAATGTTCCCAAGACCCCACTCAGGAGGGAGTGTTGGGTGGCCCGGGACCCCAGAGACCCCCTTCCTGTCCTGGAGCTCAGAGAGCACATCCCCTGTGGGCTTTGGATTCACCCCGTGGCTCACGCCATCTCCCTCTGTCCTGTCTTTGAATGAAGGAAAATGATTTCTCCTATTAGTGTCCACATTACAGGTCTAGTCCTGTCGATATTATGGTTCTTTAATTTAGGTGTCCTGGAATAGCATCTGTTTTTAGGCCTAAAGAAGAAACAGCTCATGAGTATAAAACATTTTCAGATGAAACTAATATTCAATGACTATGCTACTTCGTTGTTGAATTAGTCATAATTCTCCTGGTTTTAGATCTAATGTGGGGATTATAGAGGAGTAAAAATTTAAATCTTCATAATCTGTGTGTTCATAGCTTCAGTATCATTGATGACCCACAGTTTTTACGTTTAGGGAAGGGTTACTGATTTCATGTATCATGTAAAAGATTTGTAATGAGGATAGGGCAATTAAGATTCGAATGATGGCCGGTACATGGTCCAAATTGTCTCTACTTGTGCATCTATTGTGTGTACATGAGTAAGTTTAGTTGTCAGTATTAATGAAATAATACAGAGGGCTAGAGAACTTATTTTAAAAGTGATTATTAATGTATGATCATGAAAATGTAAAAGGTTTTCCATAATAGGTGATGTTGCATCTAGAAAGCCTGGCTGAAATGGATTTGCCATCGTGTTATACAGTATTTTTGTCTATGATTCAACTTTGACAAAGTTACTAATTTTTTGCTATTATCTCACTTATTAATAAAGACATAATAGTTATGGTGTTGGCTTGAAACTGGTTGAGGATTCAGTTCCTTCTTTTCTTATTTTAAATTTACATAGGTATGATCTTCAAGTATAGAATATGGTAGAGGGCATTCATGTAACCATTCTGGGTTAGTAGTCGTTAGTTCCTCTTCTGAAACTTCTCATTTAGATGCAAATACATCTCAAAATTTGAAGATTATTAGCATTACTGCTGTTAATGAGATGAATGAGTGAAATATTTCTTGTGTGTGCTTGAGGGTAGCTGGAGTAAAGTCGTGGCATCCCTGAAAAGCCAAGAAAGTGCTGCAGGGGAAAAAAGAATCATATTTTCTACTACAAATAAAATTGTGAAGTGAATTTTTGCTCATGTTAAGTGTATAACCTGAGGTTATTGGAAATCAGTGCACAAAGCCTCCGATAATAGTGAAGACTGCTCCCATTCACATTACATACTGGAATGTGCTACTGCATAGTCTGTATTGTGGAAGACAGTGTCCTGGGATGAACTGGCTAAGATGATTCCTGTTAAACCACCTACTGTAAAAAGAAAAATAAAGCATAAGTCTCATTTTGCTATACTATATCATAATCTCTATGAAGAGTTGTTAATCAGCCAGTTTTACTGCTAAAGGAATAGCAATAGTTATGGTAGCTGATGTAAAGCATGCTCAAGGGTCAACATCTATTCCTACGGTAAACATATGATGGGCCCACAAGATAAATCCTAAAAAGCCAGTGGACATGGCTCATACTATTCCCATATATTCCCACATATCTGTCCCAAATAGTATGTCACGATATGTGAGATTATTCTGAACCCTGGTAGGATAAGAATATAGACTTCAGGGTGACCACAGAATCAAAATAGCCGTTGGTGTAGGATTGGGTCTCCTCCTGTAGGGTAAAAGAAAGCAGTGTTTAGATTTTGATCTGTTAACAGTATGGTAATTCCAGCTGCTAGAACTGAGAGTGATATAGTAATATGGCTATAACTAGGGCAGATCGAATAATGGTGTTTAATATTGGGATAATGGCTGGTGGTTTATATTAAAGACGGCAGTAATAAAAGTAACAGCACCAAGAATTGAGGAAACATCTACTAAATGTAAGGAGAAAATGGTGAGGTGGACAGAGGCTCCTGCATGGGCCAGACTGCCAGCTAGGGCTGAATATATGGTTCCACCGGTACCAGAACCAGCTTCTACTATTGATGATATGAGTAGGAGTAAGACTGATGGGGGAAGTAGTCTAAAGTTTATATTATTTATTCGGGGAAATGCTAAATTGAGTGCCCCAGTTATTACGGAGAGAAGCCAGTTTCTGAACCTTCCAATCATAATAGGTATAACTATAAAGAAAATTATGACAAATGCATGTTCCGACGACATTATGGATTTGGTCAGCTCCCAGCAGCACTCTGTTGGCCTAGCTCAGCACGGATTAATGGACTTAAAGTGGTGCCTACTATTTCAGTTCAAGCACCAAATAATAAAGTCCTGATATCTTTGTGATTTGTTGAAAATAATCAGCGGTTTGTGAACATAGGTAAAAAAGGCTGAGCAAGTGTTAGACTGTAAATCTAAAGACAGAGGTTATGCCCTCTTTTTGTCAAGCCCTGGGGTGAATCAACAAATTGAACTGCAGATTCAAAGATGCAGACGTTGAGAATGGATTTGAGGACACGGTGGGGTGGGGAAGGGGAGGCTGGGATGTAGTGAGAGAGTGGCATGGACATATATACTACCAAATGTAAAACAGCTAGCTAGTGGGAAGCAGCCGCATAGCATAGGGAGATCAGCTCGGTGCTTTGTGACCACCTAAAGGGGTGGGAGGGAGGCTCAAGAGGGAGGAGATGGGGACATATGTATATGTATAGCTGATTCGCTTTGTTATACAGCAGAAACTAATACACCATTGTAAAGCAATTATACTCCAATAAAGATGTATTAAAAAAATTTATTTTAGGGGCTTCCCTGGTGGCGCAGTGGTTGAGAGTCCACCTGCTGATGCAGGGGACATGGGTTCGTGCCCCGGTCTGGGAGGATACCACGTGCCGCGGAGCGGCTGGGCCCGTGAGCCACGGCCGCTGAGCTTGCGCGTCTGGAGCCTGTGCTCCGCAACGGTAGAGGCCACAGCAGTGAGAGGCCCACGTACCGCAAAAAAAAAAAAAAAAAAAAAAAAAAATTCAATTAAAAAAAAAAAGAAGCAGCTTCAGCTCTGCTGGCTCTTCTTCTACCTCTTTTTTTCTTGATGGTGGGAGAAGTAGATTCAAGCCAGCTGACTAGAGAATTTACCTGTTAACTAAAATTTTGTGGGGTGGAAGCCCAGCAATGTAGTAAGGATTTAGCTTGAAGTGTTTGATTTGCATTCAATTGATGTAGGATAGAGTCTTGCAATCCTTATTTTCAGGAATTGAGTAAATTGTACTTGCTTAGGGTTTTGAAAGCTCTTGGTCTATACTAGCCTAAATTCCTAGTCCAGCGCTGATAGAATGGGTATTAAGGGTGGTAATAGTGTGGATATTGAGGATTAGTAATGATAGGAAGGTTATTCGTTTTGTATGTTTGAATTGTCATTTTATTTTTAAGTTATTTATTGAAGGGAGTATAGTTAGTAACATGGAGTATGTTAGCCGAAAGTAGAAATACCTGTTGAGTAGTACTCTGATGGCTGTTAGTGTTGGCAGAATGATGTGATTGTTTTTTGTTTTCTCTTGGATAATTACTCATTTGGGTAAAAACCCTGATGGGGTGGGAGACCTCCCAGTGATAATATGATGGTAATGATAAGGATTGTGTTGAAAGGTGTTTTGTTTAATGTGTGTGATAATGACAGTGTTGCAGTACCTGAGCTGGGCATAAATAGTAAGAAGATAGCGTTATTCTGCACCGATAAAAGAAATTTTCACATATTGAGGTACGGGGAAGTAATTCTGGCTTATACATGATTTAACTCAAATTTTATGCTAACTTAAAAATAGCCAGTTTGTGGGCTATCAAACATACATTGTTCACCTGCTTTAATTTTTAAAGAAAAGGGCACACTGACCAGAAGTAAAGAATGTCCACGTTAAAAATAAAGATTAAATGCTTCCCTTCCTGGGATGCCAATTCTGGTAAGACCCTTCAATGATAAGACTCTTTCCCAGGTGTCAAGGCCATACTGACTTGTGTACATGTGTAGTTTTCTTTTTCGTTTTTATTTATTTATTTTTGAAATCTTGAAGGAATGTATCCCTGGCTTTAATGTTCTTTGTTCTGACAAGATATAAAACTGTACTGAAAACCATGCTTCTCTGAAGCAGTTCCTCAGAGTTACCTGAGACGTTGTCTTCTGGGATCTATAGTCCTCAGTTTGGCTCTTTTATAAAACAAAACTCTTTTCTATTCCTATTGTAGATTGTTTATTGATTATTTTCACTGAAATTACTTATAGTCGGCAGGATATCAGAAAAACCTGCCTGAGGTCACCTGGATCTACTTTGGACCGGTGCTCGGGAGACCAAGCCTGGGCCCTTTGAGCCCCTCTGGCTTCAAAGTACCCTTCAGGTGCTTTGGTGAGTTCTTCCTCATTATCTGGATCTCCTTGTACTAAGTGACAGTTTGACTTTTATTTGAGCTGTTATCTTAAGACTTGGAGTCTTAAGGGGATACTGGTATATTTCCTAGGTGAAGAGGTCCTAGGGGTAAGTTTCCAGGGAGAGGACCTGGGGGAATTTCTAAGCAGGAAAGCCTGGAAGAAATTTTGGAGTGAACTGTGTTGGCTGACTTTTTAAAAAAATGGCTTAAAATTGGACATTTAAATTTAATTTTAGATGTGTACTTTATAATAGAATGAACCTAGAAGAAAGCGGGAAATTGCGCTTGTAAAACCTACCAGCTCCCAGGCAGGCATCCACCCACTGACACTCTAGCTGGCTTCGACAATTGGTATGGAGCTAATACTTAACAAGTACTTACCTAATCCAAAAATGGCCAGGATGGAACTTTTTTGACATTCAAAACTGATTTTTGTGTGCACAATTAAAGAAAGCTGGCTTGATACAACATCTTTTCAAAATTCTGACTCTAAGAATAAAAGTACTCCTAGGAGAAAACTTGTAATTATGACTCTTATCATGTCCTTGAAGTGCTAACGCATACCACATTGTTTGAGACTACAGCCTTGGCTCAATTAGTGGAATGTAAAACTGAAGGGAATAAAAAGGCTTTTTAAACCTCAGGCAGGAAAACTATGAGATATCTGTGTCTATCTGGATGTGTGTATGTCTGTATGTATGTTACAAGTATGTTTCTACTTCCAGATGATATCATCAAAATGAGTTGATAGGGCTTCCCTGGTGGTGCAGTGGTTGAGAGTCCGCCTGCTGATGCAGGGGACACGGGTTCGTGCCCCGGTCCGGGGAGATGCCACATGCCGCGGAGCGGCTAGGCCCGTGAGCCATGGCCGCTGAGCCTGCGCGTCCGGAGCCTGTGCTCCGCGACGGGAGAGGCCACAACAGTGAGAGGCCCGCGTACCGGGGGAAAAAAAAAAAGAATTCATAAAAGAGCTCTATTTAATTGACTTAAAAATACGCATTTACAAATCAGATATTTCTAATTGTAACAAAAAGCTAACCCAAATTTTTAGAGGAGCATGCGATCTAGGATTAATCTTCAGTACATGAAAATAAGTTTAAGTTGTTGACTTGATTAATACAAACATGCCTTTAGGGTCGTCAGTGTGAAGTATAATACTTTTATTTGGTACCTAGGTTTCCTAAAAGTCAATAAGCTCATGCTACCTCTGTTACAAAATTTGTCAACAAGAAAATTAACTTAGTATGGTGGTATTTTCATAAGTAATAAAATTGAGATAAATGGGATAAAAGCTTTTAGGTGAACTCTTTAAAAATGATTATGCTTTATGGTATGTATACCTAAAAAGAGTTTCTCCAGATTTTGGGTAACCTGAAACTTTGGAGTTGTGCTAAATTAAATTAAATGATGGGAATTCACTAACTATCCAGATCATTTCCAATTAAGATAAAAATACTAAAACATTAATTGCTCAGCATGTCTAAATTTACCTACTTTGTCTTATCAGAGAAAAACTAAAGATGTTTGGGTTTATTGGACACATGTCTTATACCACATTGAGAAAAGAAATCATGCTATGAGAAAATGTATGTTTCTAAAGGTTGTTGAAATATGTTGATAAGCTTGCCAATCAGGAAACGCTGGTATAACAGTTCACAATGTACTGTTTCTTGGTTTTTGTTAGGGATTAAGGTTTTCAAGGGTTAAATATTGTAATTAAAGTTAGTAGAAATAATAAGGTAAACATTTGAGTATTCAAGGGAAAAAAAGATGTGTGTTTTCAGTAAAAGGAGGATTGAAAATGGATTTAGTTAATGGAAAATGAAGTGATACTGTCCTGAAGTGTCTCAAAGAGGGAGATATTCAACTAATTATGCTTATTTGGTCTATTATATTACATGGGAAGCATTGTCAACATTAAGCCTTCTTTATGTCTATAAGTATATAGTGTAAATGTTCCAGAAATTATATGAAATTCCTGAAAATCTTCCTGACATAGAATGTTTCTTTGTCATCAAAATCGAGGCTCACACTAAAGGGACTGAACCCCCGAGTATTAGGGAGATGCTCTGCTCTTTCATGCAAAGGCAACAACACAGCTGATGGCACTTGTAGGTGAAGTCCATTCTGTGTCTACAAAAAATTAACACCTCATTGTCAGGCTTTTGCCATCCTGATGTCCTTATAACACGACAACAGTCTGCTTCTAAATCAGAGAAATTAAGATGGGTCAACAATAGCTGTGAATTAAACAGTCTGGGATATGGGAAACCAAGACGGCTGCTTGGCTTTTCCTGGCTTCCTGGCAAACCCCATTTCTATTTGATGGGTTAAGGCCTTCCCTGGCTGCAAGGCTGATGCCCTCACAATGACAAAGAAACTGTTGGAAAATGTGTTTCCCACTTGGGGTATACTTTCCACAATCTCCAGCAAACAAGGCACCCACTTCACGTGACAAATCATATAAGCCTTAACAAAAACCTCAAAAACTTTTAAAAAATGTCCTCAATCATCAGGCAAGGTCACCAAAACTAATGGGAAAACTGGACTCAAGCAGAACAAAAATTAATTATATGGGATTGAATGAGCTTGTAAATATGATTATAATTTTTATGATTTTTTGTCTGAAATATTACTGGCTTTTCATCTTTGTTTTCCAGATATAAGGAAACCTTTCCCCTTAAGCAAAGTATGACTTACAGCAATTTGGTAAATTATTCCTTTGTGAGCAGAACTGAAGCATTTATCTTTTCTCTCTACCTGATTCCTCAATGTAGAATCTCTTAGGTTCCTCACAGCCTCTCCAGGTGAAAAAGGAAGTCCACTTCCTGGCAGAAATGAGAACCTCAAGATATTTTGGAACATAGTTAGAGAGGAATCCACCTAAATCTGTAGGTATTGCAGGTAGAATCTAATGGCATGGCTTTCCTGGCTTTGAGAGGCCTTTTAAAAGTTCAATTTGAGATCCCTTAAGAAAAGTTGCAATAAAGCCAAATTTCAAAGGGCCTATATGATCAGTTACACTTATGTAAGTAACCAGGGTAAGTGTATAGAAACCAGATTTATTCTTCAAATAAATTAGTCTTAATTTGACTATGTTTGGTCAAAATGAAGATAATTTATATAGAAAAATTAAGTTTCAATGATATACCTTCGTGGATATTGAGGTTTTATATGTACTGAGGTGTTGTACTTACTGCCTACATCCGAGATGCCACTTTGTTATGTCACATTATTGTAAAGTTTAATTGAATTATTAAAAGGATATCCAAGCTTGCTTCTGAAGCCGATCACAGTGTTCTATCTTTGGATGAAGATCAGATGCTCCATGACCTGCACCTAGGAGATTGGGCATACTGGAAAAGATCATTTAAAGGACTATCTCAAACCTAAAAGGAAGGATCCTTATCAGGTACTCTTAACTGGCTCATGCACAGTAAAACTGAAGGGAATTAACTCTCCAATTTTTATTTCTCACTTAAAAAGGGCCTCTGCATCAGACTGGTCTGTAGAGGGGACTGCTGACCTCAAGCTCACCTTAAAACAACCATCAAGCCAGGACGAGAAGACGATGACAACAGTGGACAGCTGACCCAAGAATCCGGGCCAAGCCTGTAAGACCCATCCTACTAGTTCGATTGAACTGTTATTTGAATGTTTGTCTCCCTATCAAAACTGAAAGTTACTCTTCTACTTCTAGCTGTACTTTTGCCTCAATATTGAAGATGGAAAGAAAATTCTTTAGTAAAGTTGTCACAAAGCATAGCTACTGGGATAGGCCCCTCATAATACCTGTCGCTGACTTTTCAGATGTTGCTAATGTTACCGCTCACCCAGACCAACCTCTCTCTGACCTAATCTTTCAGGTTTAAATTCTTCAACGTATTAATATGGCCATTCCTTGTCTGATACTATCTTCAGTCCCTAGAGACTGAGCAATACTTACCCCAGGACCCCCTCCCTCTGTCCCTTACTTAATTGAAAAATGTCTTAATAGCTGACAAATAGAAGGTATATATTTATTAGAATATTACGTTATCCCATTGTCTATACATCAGGAAATAAATGAATCTCCTTTCTCTCTTCATTAAAGAGTCAAGCAATCTGTGTTAGCAAAATACCAAGATACCAGTGGCAAATCTTTTGGGAATCTTGGTTCCTAATGCAGGAGTGTATGTAAACAAAAAGATCAGAAATTTATCAGCCACCACTAGTCAAACAGCCAAAACGACTGCACTGCAGCACAACAGATATCCCTATATTCCTTAGCCCAGGTAGTATTAGATAACTGGGTTGCCTTAGATTTTCTACTGGTATTTGTGCTATTGTTCACACTTATGGGTTAAATTTTTTTTTTTTAATTAGAATGGGGATAATAGTAACCTGTGTGAGCTTGTTATTTCAATTATAATTCCTGAGATAATGGTTAGTAGAATGATAGTAAACACAAGAGGGCTTATTAGTACTGGAAGGATGTAAACCAACATTTTTGGGGTATGGGCCCAATAGTTAGTTAGCTGACTTTACCATGAAGAATTTAAAATTCTTAAGGGTGGGCTCAATTTCTATGATTCTAGAAATAAGAGGGTTTAAACCTCTATTACTAACTCTATCAAAATAACTCTTTGTCAGACATATTTCTTATGTTTGTGGTGGGATGCCTGATGTGATGACAGGTAGTGAAACTTCTCATACACATAAGACTAATGTTAGTGGTAAAAATTTTTTCATAAGAGATATATAAGCTGATCTTATCAAAATTGTGGGCAGGATGCTTGAATTCATATAAAGGAGATTGTTAGGAGGAGTGTTTTAATGATGACATTGGCTGTATAGAATTCTAGCATGTAGGGGTTGTTAAATGCTCCTAAAAATAGGATTGTTGTGAAAATATTTATTATAATGATATTGACATACTCTGCTAGGAAGAACAGGGTGAATAAGCCTGCTACATTTTCTACATTGAAGCCAAATATAGGTTAAATCAAATGGGACTCTGTTGGTTTCTGCTAGAGTAGAGATAAATCACATTCTGGCTAGGGGTCAGGATGGGAAAATTAGTCACAGGTATTCTTGTGTAATAATTACTGCTGAAAGTGTAAATGATCATTTATCACTAGAACTGATAAGAGAATAATTGCTACTGTTACATCATATGAGATTGTCTGTGCTACTGCATGGAGACCTCTGATGACTGTGTATTTTGAATCCAAAACGCATACAGATCAGAGGATGGAAAAAATGGCTAGGCTTGATAGCTAGTATAAATAGTACACCTAGGTTTATGTTAACTAGTGGAAAGGGTAGGGGGAGAGGAATTCATCTTGCGAGAGCCAGGCTTGAGGCTAGACTTGATGCGATAATACAGAAATTGATGAGATTGATGGTCATAGTGTTTCTTTAATAAATAATCTGACTGTATCAGCAATGGGTTATAATAATCCATAAGGGCTGACGATGTGTGGCCCTTTCTGGATTTGTATATAGCCTAGGAATTTCCATTCCATTAATGTGAGGAATGCTACAGCTAGTAAAAGTAGAATTAGTGAAAGAAGGCAGATTATAAATATTTCTGTAGGAAAAGGACTTGAACCTCTGCGGATAAAGGTTTTAGTTTTACACAATTACCGGGCTCTACCACCCTAACAAACCCTGTTCTATAGTGGGGTATGTATAAATTAATTGAATTGAGATTATATCATCAATTAGTTTGAAGACATTTTGTAAAATAGGCCTTATTTCTCTTGTTCTTTCATACTGCAAGAAATATAGAATAGAAACCTAATGGGATTACTCCAGTCTGAACTCAGATCAAACAGGACTTTACTAATCACTGAACAGACCGTTAATAGCAGTTATACTATTGGGATGTACTGATCCAGCATCAAGGTCATAAACCTTATCGTCAGTATGAACTCTACAATTGTGCTGCTACCCCTAGGGTAACTTATTCCACTTATCAATATTTTGGATCATTAATGATAAAGCATTTTGACTAGCTGGTCTAAATCTTAATCACTCCGATGTTTTATTCTCCAAGGTTACCCCAACCAAAATTGTTAATCCATTAAAAGCTATGTTGGGGCTTCCCTGGTGGCGCAGTTGTTGAGAGTCCGCCTGCCGATGTGGGGGACACGGGTTCGTGCCCTGGTCCGGGAAGATCCCACATGCCGTGGAGCGGCTGAGCCTGCGTGCCTGGAGCCTGTGCTCCGCAACGGGAGAGGCCACAACAGTGAGAGGCCCGCATACTGCAAAAAAAAAAGCTATGTTGGAGGCTTTCAAGACGGCAGAGTGGAAGGACCTTGAGCTTACCTCCTTCTCATGAACATACCAATATCACAACTGACTGCTGAACAACCATTGATTACAAAAAAGACTGGAACCTACCAAAAAACATCATCTACATCTAAAGGCATAAAGAAGAGACCACAATGAGATGGTAGGAGGGGTGTACTCGCAATATAATCAAATCCCCCCACCCCCGCCCGTGGGTGACCCACACACTGGAGAATAATTACACTGCAGAGACTTTCCCACAGGAGTGAGAGTTCTGAGGCCCCCATCAGGCTTCCCAGCCTGGGGGTCTGGTGTTGGGAAGAAGAGCCCCTCAGAGCATCTGGATTTGAAGACCAGAGGGGCTTAACTTAATGCAGAGCTCCACAGGAGTGGGGGACATAGAGACTTAACTCCTGAAGGTATTGCACAAAATCTCATGCACCGGGACCAAGGGCAAAAGCAGTAACCTCATAGGAGCCTGGGCGAGACCTACCTGCTGGTCTTGGAGGGTCTCCTGGGCAGGTGGGGGGTGGCTGTAGCTCATGCTGGGGTCATAAAAGCTGGTGGCAGAAGGGGATTGTTCATCTGCATGAACTCTCGTTGAGGCAGACATCATTAGCAACAAGACCCAGCCCCACCCAACAGCCTGTAGGCTTCAGTGCCAGACGCCTCAGGCCAAACAACTAACGGGGTGGGAACACAGCCCCACCCATTAGCAGACGGGCTGCCTAGAGACTTCCTGATCCCACAGCCGCCTCTAGACATGCCCCTAGCCCTGCCCACCAGAGGGCCAGGACCCAGCTCCACCCACCAGTGGGCAGGTATCTGCCCTTCCCGCCAGGAAGCCTACCCAAGCTTCTAGACCAGCCTCACCCATGGCGGGCAGAAACCAGAAGGAAGAAAACTATGATCCAGCAGCCTGTTGTCTCAAACACAGGCCGGACATTACCCTGCGGCCCCTGGCCCTTGGGTGACGAGAGAGGAGTGCACTGCTGGGACACACAGGACGTCTCCTACAGAGGGCTACTTCTCCAAAGTCGAGAAAGGTAATTAACCCAAAATGAGGTGGCAGAGGAATGTGTTTCAGATGAAGGACCAAGATAAAACCCCAGAAGAACTAAGTGATGTGGAGGTAAGCAATCTACCTGAGAAAGAGTTCAGAGTAATGATTGTAAAGGTGATCCAAGAGCTTGGGAGAAAAATGGATGCACAGATAGATAAGTTACAAGTGTTTTTTAACAAAGAGTTAGAAAATATAAAGAACAACCGAACAGTTGAACAGTACAATAACTGAAATGAAAAACACACTAGAAGGAATCAATCAATAGTAGAGTAAATGAAGCAGAATGGATCAGTGAGCTGGAAGACAGAGTAGGGGAGGTCACTACTGTGGAGCAGAAAAAAGAATGAAGAGAAATGAGGACAGTTCAGGAGACCTCTGGAACAACATAAAGCACACTAACATTCACATTATAGGGGTCCTAGAAGGAGAAGAGAGAGAGAAAGGCCCGAGAAAATATTTGAAGAGATAATAGCTGAAAACTTCCCTAACCTGGGGAAGGAAACAATCACCCAAGTCCAGGAAGCACGGAGAGTTCCATACAGGATAAACCCACAGAGGAATACACCACGCTGCACTGTGATCAGGATGACAACAACTAAAGAGAAAATATTAAAAGCAGCAAGGGAAAAGCAACAAATAACACACAAGGGAACTCCTATAAGGTTATCAGCTGATTTTTCAGCAGCGACTCTGCAGACCAGAACGGAATGGCATGATACTCTGTTCACTTATTTTAAGTGTGTCTGTCAGGCAAGAGCTGCTGTGATGGTTTACAATGATGCCAATAAAAAGTGGGTACCAGCTGGTGGTTCAGCTGGGTTCAGCACAGTTCATATATATCGTCATACATGGAACAACACATTGAGTGGTGGGCAGGAAGATTCAGGACCATCAGGTCGTGGTAAATTGTGCCATTCCTAAAGGGCTGAAGTACAATCAAGCAACACAGACGTTCCACCAATGGGGGGACACTAACTAGACAGGTGTACGGTCTCAACTTTGGCAGCAAAGAAGATGCCAGTGTCTTCGCGAGTGCCATGATGCATGCCTTAGAAGTGTTGAATTCACAGGAAACGGCCAACGTTGCGTAGACAAAATTCACAGAGCTACCTGCCCAAGTTCCGAATGGCCCATCACGAGAAGAATTGGAAAGTCAAAGAAGGCAACTACAAGAACAGCAACAAAAGGAGCTGGAGTGGGACAGGCTAGAGGGAGAGATTGGAGAGGGAGAGGTTAGAAAGGGAAAGGCTGGAGAGGGAAAGACAAGAGCTGGAGGGGCTGGAGAGACGGGCCTGGGAAAGGCCAGAACAAGAGCGGCGAGAGCAGCTAGAAAGGGAGCAGCTGGAATGGGAGCGAGAGCCAAGAATGGCAAATGCCGCTGCCCCTGCCTCTGTGGAGACGACTCCTCTGCTTCTGAGCCAGACTTGCAGGCCACCTCTCTGCCGGCCAAGACTCCAGCCCAGCAGGACATTGTCTTGGGACCACCTGCACCCCAACCCCCTCCTCCACTCCCACCAGGTCCTGCCCAGGCATCAGCTGCCCTCCCTCCTCCCCCAGGACCCTTCTGCCTCCTCCACTTCCAACCTCAGGGCCCCCGCCTCTGCCTCCTCCACCACCTCTTAATCATATACCCCCTCCTTCTCCACCACCTGCTTCTCCCCTCCCTGCATCTGGATTCTTTTCGGGATCCCTGTCTGAAGACAATCGCCCTTTAACTGGACTTGCAGCTGCAATTATTAGAGCAAAACTTAGGAAACTGTTGCGCATGGAGGATGCCTCCTTCCCAAGCGGAGGGACTACCATTGGTGTGAATTCAGCGTCATCTAAAACAGATACGGGTCGTGGAAATGGACCCCTTCCTTTAGGGGTAGTGGTTTAATGGAAGAAGTGAGTGCCCTGCTGGCCAGGAGGAGGAGAATTGCTGAAAAGGGATCAATACAAAAAGAACAAAAACAGGACAAAAATGAAAATTCAGAGTCTGTAACTTCTAAGGCCTCTTCAACAAGTACACCTGAACCGACAAGAAAACCTTGGGAAAGAACAAATACAATGAATGGCAGCAAGTCACCTGTTATTTCCAGACCAAAATCTGCGCCCTCGTCACAGCCCAGTGCCAACAGAGTCCAGACAGAGGGACTGGACTATGACAGGCTAAAGCAGGACATTCTAGATGAAATGAGAAAAGAATTAACTAAGCTAAAAGAAGAGCTCATTGATGCAATCAGGCAGGAACTGAGCAAGTCAAACACCGCGTAGAGAAACAAACTAAGGAGAGATAGGACTTCAATCTGGAGTGGAAAAAAAAAAAAAACCCTACAAACAGCAACTGTTAATAACAACAAACCTCTACATTTTGTGAGCTGTAAGAAGAAAATGGAAATAAACAGAAGGAGGGAAAAACCAACATACTTTGAAAGTCTTCAGACATTACTACTCTGGCGATAAGCCATTTCCCTCCCAGTTTGTTGCTTTTTTCTGACCTTTACAACAGGATGGAAGAGAGTCGCATAGGAGTTCCTGTATCAGTTTTGCAGAAAATACTAAACGCATCAGGCAAGATGACTGCAATGAAATATTTTCATGTCAAGAGAAAACCGCACATTTCCCACAATCCATTGCTAAAATAAAAAGGAGAAAGGCTTGAGAAGTTTTTTTCAGAGAATGCTGATGAAGAATTTAGCAAGTTATGCTATTGTATTGTAAACGCTTCTCTCAGGTTTGTCTTCCTATCATATTTAATATTCCATGAATAATTGAGATCAGCCCTATGTAGTTAAGATCATAAAGTGTGGAACCAAAGGAATTGTATTTGCTTTCAAAGGGTGATATTTATAAGAAAGAGTCCTAGAAATGATTTGTCCAGAGTGAGGAATTTTAGAATGATAGGAAGTCTCTCGAGTTAGCCTTCATGCAATTTTGTAGATTCAAACATAAAATTCACCCAGAATTTAAAGATTTAGATGCCTTCCTTAATTGTTACAGTGCTTTACCAAATCTACGACTTCTACGTAACACAAACCAGTGGTCAAATGTAAAACAATATATTGTAGATTTACTGTAGGTTTTTGACCTTTTTTAGATTAATGCCTGCAGACGTTTTTGTAATGTAATTACAACCTCCACAAAATTAGTTTTTTAAATTGCAGACAGTAATGCATGTCAAACTAATATACAGTGGCCTTTTCAAGGCTTAGTCCCAGGGAAAACATTTTGTAGAGTATAGGGGAGTGGGAGGAAGGGAAGGAATAATTTTTTATTTAAAGTTAACTTCCGTACTATCTTTTTTCTCAATTATCTGCATGAATAATAATGAGGAATATTTTGTGACTTTGATAAATATGTTAACAGAACCAAGTACTTAATCTTCTACATCATGTCTCCGGCTATTTGTATTTTAACTTCAGTAAGTTCAGTGGTCTGAAACATGATTCTGAGCTTCACATGCATTGTATCTTACTGTGGAACTCAAAAGTTCGATCCCTGAATTTGGCTATTATTATTAACTAGGGGCCCTGCAGTTTTACAGGTGTTCAGGTGCACGTTCCTGACTACAAAGCTGCTTTTGAATTTTTGTTAGGTTGAAATACTAAAAAAGTAACAATGATGGCAGCAATTAATGTTACAGAAATCATTAAAGGGAAAACGACGGGTCCTGCATAATTTTCTTTTAATAGACTTAGGTGGTGGGAGGAAGGAACTAGATACTCTACTTACCGCCGTGTGCATGTGTGTGTGTGCGTGCGTGTTTGTGTGGGCACTCGTGTGTGTGTATGTTATCCACTCCCTTTTCTTTGAGACTTCTAAGATTAAAATAGGGGAGAAATCCTGTATGTTGCAATGAGAGAATTTTTTGAAAATTCAGGAAATCAGAAATTCTCCAGGCTCTCCATCCTGATTTATGCTTGAGTTGTTATGTGCCATATTTGCTTTGAAATCTTTGGTTATCAGTAGTTGTACTAAAATTTTGAAGAAATAATCCACTTTCATCTGCTTTCTAGATTTCTTAATCTAAATTCATAAGACAGATCTTGTTGATAGCATAGTTTTCTAAATGCTGCAGGTTTGCAGCCATTACCACTTCAAAGAGGTTTGAAGGAATTTTTTTTCCTTGTTAAGATAGTTCCTGTTTCTGTAGAAACTTCATTTTTAGATTAATTTGTGATGGATAAGCTATCATAATTCAAGTATACATTCCTTTTTTTCTACCAACTATTCATTATCATCCAATAGTAAAGACATTAAAGATGCAGCAAGCTTATGAAGTATTACTTTCTAAAAGAAATAGGCATTTTCATCTTTATTATTCTACTTTTGGTTATGCAAACACTTTGATATGAATTTTTTTAATTAAAGATTTATTTATTTATTTTTATTTTTGGCTGCATCAGGTCTTAGTTGCAGCATGCAGGATCTTTCATTGTGGCGCGCAGGCTTCTCTCTAGTTGTGGTGGGAGGTTCCAGGGTGCGTGGGCTCTGTAGTTTGCGGCACACAGGCCCTAGTTGAGGCGCGCGAGCTCAGTAGTTGGGGTGCGTGGGCTTAGTTGCCTTTCGGCATGTGGGATCTTAGTTCCCAAACCAGGGATTGAACCCGCGTCCCCTGTATTGTAAGGTGCATTCTTTACCACTGGACCACCAAGGAAGTCCCGATGATATAAATGTTTATGTCCCCCATAAATCTAGTCAGAAATCACTTTGGATTTTGTTGATTAAGTTAAACAGTCTATAGTAGGATAGAGTATTGGGTACAAGTGGTCCAAAGTAAGAGAAAAGACTACGATAAGAATGCTAGATATTAAAAAAGAAACTGGTTTATGCACTAAACGTTTTGTGCCTTGGTCTAATAGTAACGTGATGTCTGTGTAAAAACGACAGAAAGAACCAGTGTTGAATCACGTTTTATTTCCTGTCATTCTGCTTTATCTCAGATTGCTAAATGTGTTCTTTCCAAGAAGTTTTATCGAATTACTGTATACAGTTACTGTCCTGTGACAGTTTTGTCATTGTTAGAGATTTCAGTAATTAAAATGGGAAACAGAAGCTTATTTTCCTTATCAAAACTGTTACTTGGACCCACATTATTATGATGGTTTTCATGCCCTTGTACATTGGATGTCTTAAGCTGAGTGCAGTTTAGGGGATCCTTTCTAATTACAGGAAGGTGATCTGACCTGTGAGAAGTCTGTACTATACACTATGTAAATAGCTAACAACTCAATTGCAAACCAACTGAATGTCCAAATCTTAGTGCTTGTACTGAAATCTCTTCAGAAGAGTCATTATGATCTCAAAGTTTGTTTCAAAATTTGCAAGCATTAAGTGTCAAACAAAACTGAAGATGAAACACTAAACACTAATTCTTGTGCTTTAGGTGTACTTCCTTTTTAGAGTTTTTGGTTCTCTGCTATTTTTACTGTACTGTTTCATTTATATTTCCTACACATGAACTTCGTTTGTGCAATTGAAATAAAACTGCAGTATACACATGTTAAAAAAAAAAGGCTATGTTTTTCCTTAAAGTACAGTTATTATTTTTTTGGATTAATTAATTAAACCTCCATAGGGTCTTCTCATATTATTCCTGCCTCTTCACAGGAAGGTCCATTTCACTGATTAAAGGAGACAGTAATACTCTCGTGTGATCAGTTATACAGGTCCTTATTTAGAGAAAAAATGACTATGCTGCCTTTCCACACTCAGGATACCATGACCATTAAACAGATGTCACTGGGCAGGCAGTGCCTCTAATACTAGAAGTGCCAGAGGTAATGTTTTTTATAAAGGAGCAGGGTTTGTGATTGCTGAGTTCCTTTTACTTTTTAAAATCTTTCCTTAAATGCATGCCTGTGTTGGGTTTAACAATTGTTTTAATAAATAACTAGGTATTGGTTTAGGTTTATTTTACTGTTAACTCTCAGTAGGTTAATGTTCTGATATAAGCATATGCAAGGAGCAATACTACTTGTTACTCATACTGACAGTATTGCTTCTATTAATAGATTAGTCCAGTATTAAATAAGGGTTGGTTTATTTACTATTGGTATTTAAGATGAATGTGTGGTCGACCTTGAACACTTTTGCAATTGGTGGCTGCTTTTAAGCCAAGTATTGTTTATGCTTACTCTCTGGGGAACTGTGTATCCTGATACTAAAAGCTGTACCTTTTTCGAATAACAATTAAAGTTATAATAAAAGTTATGTTTCTTAAGTAATATTTAAAGTTGAACTAAAATTCTTTTCTAGACAACCAGCTATCATCAGGCTTGTTAGGCTTGTCACCTTTACCCGAAAATCTTCTATTTTGCCATATAGGTGAGTTTGTTCTTGTAAACTGTTCATAAGTAGCTCATCTGCTTTCAGGTTATCTAACTTAAGTTCTCTATGTTAAAGTTTTCTAGTTAAATCATTACGCAAGAGGTAAAAGAGGTAAGCTTTGCTTTTTGGTATTTTGAGTACTTCTTTCATCATTCCCGTAGCATACTTTATAACACCAGATTTAAATTTCTGTCTCCTATACTTTAGATGTTGAATGAATGTTTAATTCACTTATGGTAGTTGAATTCGGTGGGAAGTTTGGGCTAGTTTCAGTACAAAGTGTTCATGCAGTATGAAATCTCCTGGGTGTAAACCAGGTACTTTTCTGTAAGCTACACTTTGATTCATCCAAGCATACTTTCCAGTATGCTCACTTATCTCCTCTTGTATGTTTGGAACTTATTACTGGGATATGAAGTTATCACTTTGAGGGGGGAGTCAGAGAGAGAGAGAGAGATACAGAATTTTATATATTTTATGTTCCTGAGGTACAAAATATAGCCCATTTCTTCCCCTCCCAGAGGTTACAATTTGATCTAACGTTTTGATGTCTGATAATTTTGCTTACTATTGTTTACCAAGGTTTCCTGAGGATGACAATACTTAGGGCTGGTGAGGTTTATCAGAGTTTATCAATTACAGAATAGGTTCCTCTAGAGGAGTATGAATCACTGCCAAGTCTTTTGACTTTTAGGTTGATGCGGGTAGTATTCTAGCAAATCATTTTATTGTTATAATTATTTGAATTTACGGCTAAGCATAGTGGGATATCTAATCCCAGTTTAGATCTTAGCTGTCATTTAATCAGAAATGTGAAAGTCACTTTCATAGTTTATTTTTGTTTTAGCTATGGCTTTTTACAGCTTAGCTAGGACTTCATTTTATTTTGGGGTAATCTTTAACACGCTTTTCACTGGATTTCTATTAACATGGGTTAATCTTATGACCAAGGTGGCTGACACGAAATTTATCAACCCTAATTAGTTAATCTAACTTACTCAAAAACTTTTGTTTGGGGCTTAATTTTTATCACTGCCATTTCCCATAAGGGCGTAGTTAAGTAAGTTGTTTTGAGCTACTTTTTAGTGTGCTTGATGCCTGCTCCTTTTAATCTTTTTTGATTTAAAGGATATTCTCACTGGGATGCAGATACTTTCATGTGTAATTTTATTTGAAATTGATAGAAAGGGTAGGACCAAATCTATGGGTTTATGGAGTTAGTAAACTCAACTAGGTATTTACAGTGCCTCGCTTTATTATTAAGCTTCATCATTAGGTTGAGTAGGATTTTGTATGTATCATATTTATGTAATTAATTGACAATGTTTTAAAATATTGAAATAATTTTTTTCTTGTGGAGATTATTAAAATGTAATTTTAATTTTGTTTGAGGTAAATGACAGATCGAGGGAGATGGCTGTCTATATAAGCCTTATATATGTACATAATTCAGTGGTATAGTTAAGAGGCAAGTTTGGAGTTACACTTACTTTGGGTTGGTGAAGTGACAGCAGTATGTTTGTTAGGTGAGTTAGTTGAATCTTATATGCTTTGACTTGTTTTGGGGGTTTGGCAGGGTGATAATGGTATATAAAGTATGAGAATTAGTGGGGTAGGGGTTTGATTAAGCAAGCTGTTTACCAGATATGAGTGTGCCTGTGTGGTACGTGTGTAACTGCTCTATATCCTGTGACCATTGACGCAATAACATATTATGGTAGATGATGTTGGAAAATAATAATTCAAGCTCAGCTACAAGTTTCTCGGCTGTGTTCAGACCTCTGATGGCCAAAGCTGAGTCACAGCATGCCCCCCAATTTAAAAATACCAAAAGCATGAAACCAGTTATGTGTGAACATGGCTGATTAGCCATTAGTCCATCGAGGTACATTATTGAAGAGGAAAGAGTAGGCAATTTTAGGTGAGATGGTCCTGAAGTAATAAAAGCCAGATGCCAGATACAGTTCATTTATAGCAATCCTCATGGTTCATTGCCTACAACGAGGAGAGAGATATATTTGTGGATGGGTTGATTGTGGCTTGATTATTAAGCTCTGGTTATCGGTTATGATAAGCATGATGACTGGAAATGATTTGACTTTATGTGATATGTATGATTAATAAACATATGTCCTGTATAATATCAATCACTTCAATTACCCCTGGAATCTAATGTGAGTTGAACTGTTTAATGTGTATGTAATATCAATAGGCTGATGTACTTGTTTATATACATGGGATAATTAATTTATGATTACATATCATGTATTATGCATAAGAAGGTATATATACTTACACATGTGGAAGGGCACAAAATGCACAAAGTACACAGTAATGTTAGTTTTCAAGATGTCACTTTTAAATACTTACACAGTACTTAAAGACAGTGTTACTGTCCCATAAGCAAGTTGTTCAGGGAATCGTTGAAGTAGAATTTCAGCTTCGGGTGTTGATGGTGCGGCTGGAGCTTCTTCCTCGAGTCTTAGGGAAAAATGTTTTCCTTTTCTGGTTTAGAAGAACAAAGTAATAAATATACTCCAAAGACTCTTCATTTTAGGAGGTTATTTTCAATAATGCTTGTTAGTTGTATAAGGACTATAATTATGAGAAAGTATAGAGTAGATGCTGTTTGTCCGATGATAATAAATAGGTGATCAATGGTTTGTCTTCCAATTCATGTTACTGTTAATAGGTCCCCTACAAGTACTCAGAATAAACGTTGGCTAAGAGGTCATAATGTTATACTTCATTGTTTCCCTGTATGAAGTACTGGGACAATCAATCAAATTAGGAATGAGATGGTTAATACTAGTACACTTCCTATTTGTTGTGAATAGATCACAGAATTGCATATGAAAATAAGAAGTATCATTCTTGTTTGATGTGAGGGAGCGTGCTGAGGAGGTTAGGTGGAGTATAACTTTCTCTACCTAGAAGGTCAGGTGAGACTAGTACTAGTATTAGTAAGATTACAAATAGGAACAAGGCACCCAAGATATCCTTAATTGTGTAGTATGGATAAAATGGGATTTTGTCCATATAGGATGAGATCCCTGTTGGATTATCAGAGCCTGTTTCATGAAGGAATAATAGGTGAAGAACTGCTAAAGCTGCAATAATGAATAGGAGGATAAAGTGGAACGTGAAGAATAGGGGAAGGGTGGCTTTATCAACTGAGAATCCTCCTAAGAGTCATTTGACTAGGTTAATGCCAATGTAAGGAATTACTGAAAGGAGACTTGTCATGACTGATGTTCTTCAAAAGGATGCTGGACTATTACCTTAAATAGTAGGACGATTCCGTTGTTTCATATTTCTAGGAAGGTGTAAGATCCATACACAGGCCTCGCCCTACATGGATAAATAAGCAAACAAAGAATAAGAATAGGAAAGGTCCGTCTGCATATACATATCAGATAATTCATCCATGGTTTGTTTCGGTAGATATGAGTTATAGATGAGAAGGCAGTTACTGTATCTGATGTATTAATGTATTGTTAAGAATAACCCTGTTGGGCTTCCCTGGTGGTGCAGTGGTTAAGAATCCGCCTGCCAATGCAGGAGACACGGGTTCAAGCCCTGGTCTGGGAAGACCCCACATGCAGAGCAACTAAGTCTGTGCACCACAACTACTGAGCCTGCGCTCTAGAGCCTGCGAGCCACAACTACTGAGCCCGTGTGCCACAATTACTGAAGCCTGTGTGCCCTAGAGCCTGTGCTCTGTAACAAGAGAAGCCACTGCAATGAGAAGCCTGCGCACCGCAACGAAGAGTAGCCCCTGCTCACCACAACTAGAGAAAGCCCACGCACAGCAACGAAGACCCAACGGAGCCAAAAAATTCAAAAAATAACCCTGTCAAGATTTGTAAAATTAAATATAAAGCAGGGATGAAATTTTCATCATGAGCTATTTGATGGGGCTGGTAGATCATTATATGCATTATTAACAATTCTGATTAATGGGTGGGATTTTAAAATGTTGGTCATTAGTGTTTCTATAGCTGAAATACAATGATGATTTTTCAGATCATTGGCCATGATTACATTGCATTTAAGAATAATGATGACACACATTGTATTTGTTTTAAGTACTATTTTGGTAGTTTTGTAGGTCTTTGTTCAAAACCTTCACAAATTTATGGCGGGCTTGGGTTAACTGGGTTAATTGAGTGGTTGTGATATTGTAATGAATTTTGGTGGATCGTTTTTGTGCTTAATGGTTTTTAAAATTTGTTTAAAGAGAAAGTGAATAGTTTTTGGTTATACAACAGCTATGTCTACTAAGCAGTGTCCTGAGGTTTGAGAGTCTAATAAAACCCTCTTAGGTATATTTTTTTAATGTTATGATGGACATTCAAATTAAAACCACAAAGTGACATCTATTCACATATAATAAATGATTATAATCAAGAACAAACAAAAATGCTGGCAACAATGTAGAGAAATTGGAACTCTTACACATTGCTTGTGGAAATGTATAGTTTGGCATTTCCTCCAAAAAGGTAAAATACAATTAGAGTCTGGTTCAAGAACTCAATGCCTAGATATGTGCCACAAAGAATTGGAAACAGGAGTTCAAACAAAAACTTGTACATGAATATTCATAGCAGCATTGCTTACATTGGCCCAATGGTAGAAAAAATTCAAATATCCATCAGTGGATGAATGGAGAAGCAAAAGAGGGTAGATCTATAAAAAGTTCCATATTATTCTGCCATACATAGAAATATAGCAAAATGGTGCCATCTGCTGTGGAAAAACAGTATGGCAGTTCGTCAAAAACAAAGTATGATTCATCACTTCCACTTCAGGGTATATACCCAAGAGGTTTGAAAGGAGGGAGTTAAACAGATATTTGTACACCCATATTCACAGCAGCATTACACTGGCCAAAAGGCACAAGCAACCCAAGTGTCCATGGATAGATGAATTGATAAGCAAAATGTGATAATATACACAAAGGTACATTATTCAGCCTTAAAAACTAAGGAAATTCAGACACATGCTACAACATGTATGAGTCTTAAAGTCATTATGCTAAGTGAAATAACCCAGTCACAAAAGGACGAATATTATATGATCCCACTTCTATGAGGTATCCAGAGAAGTGAAATTCAGAGACAGAAAGTAGAATGGTTGACAAGGGTTGAAGGGAGTTAGTGTTTAATGGATGCAGTTTCACTTGGAATAAAACAAGTACAGGAGATGGATGGTGAGGATATTTGTACAATAATATAAATGTGAATGTCATAGAACTATATATTTTAAATGGTTTAATAAATGTTATTATGTTCGATATTTAATCACAATGGAAAATGTGAATGAAGTACTGATACAAGTTACAACATGTATGAACACTGAAAACATCCTAAGAGAAAAGCTATGCAGAAAAGGCCACCCAGATCATACTCATCTTGTGTGCTTTAAATCCATCAAGGCTGTGAAAATGAGGGGAAGTCTCAAGACTGCTTCCAGAAAAAGAAAACTGGAATGTTTTCTTTTTGGAAACATTGGAAAAATGTTTGGAAACATTGGAAAAAAATGGAAACATTGGGAAAAAATGGAAAAAGACATTTTCATGCTTTGGGGCAGGTGATGGAAGTGGAAGTGGAGCCAGTGGATTGGATTAGAAGGTGAAAACCGTAATGATTTCTCATATGGGGGTTATAGGGGTGTTCCCTGGGAGAGTGTCCCTTTTTGGGGTGGAAACACAATGGAAACAGTCATTGAAATTGGCATATGTGGTAAAACAGTGATGACTGGGGAATCTGAACTTACAGATAAAGACTACATTGTACTGCTACTGCAAGTTTTCTGTATGTTTGAAGTTAGTAAAAAGTAAATAACTTTGCAAAACATGTCAACACCATGCCAGAAGAATAGATAAGACATCAAACTTCATGATGAAGCCAAGCCCTACCCAGATTCATTTCACCCAAAACGGTTAAGCTAACTGCTCTTGTAGGAATCATATATTATTAAGAGGTGCTATGGGAAGATTATATTATTAGCAGTCACTGTGTCTTGGGGGTTGTGGATGACCTGGGATGTGGTAGAAACAAAGGGATTTTTGAATTACAATTTTCTACATCAAACCGCCAAAAGTTACAAGTAATACATGAATTTAGTAAAGTTGCATGATACAAAAGCAATACACAAAAATCATTTGAGTTTCTATACACTAATAAAGAAGTATAAGAAAAATTAAGAAAACGACCCCATTTGCAGCTGCATCAAAAAGAACAAAATACCTAGGTATAGATTTAACCAATGATGTGAAAGACTTGCACAATGAAAACTGTAAGACACTAATAAAGAAACCAAAGAAGACACAAAGAAAAATATTCGTGATCAGGCACTGGAAGAATATTCTTAAAACGTTCATCCTTCCAAAGCAGTGTACACATTCAATTCAATCTCTAACATAATTAAAGTGGCATTTTTCACAGAAACAGAACAAACAATTCTATATATCCTGTGTGGAACCAAAAAGGACCCCAAATAGCCAAAGCAATCCTAAGGAAGAGAACACAGCTGGAGTCAACTTGCCCCCTGACTTCTAACTACACTGTGAAGCTACAGGAACCAAAACCAAAACTTGGCATAAAAACAGGCACATGTACCAGAGGAACAGAACAGAGAACCCAGAAATACACCCACATGTATGTGGTCACTTAATTTATGACAAAGCTGCCAAGGACATACACTGGGGTAAAGTCCCCTCAATAAACTGATGCCAAAGAAACTAGATACCACACACCAAAGAAAGACACTGGAAACTGTCTACACTACACACAAAATGACCTGAAATCCACAGTTTTCCACATCAAGCCCATTGTCTGCTGGCTTCTCTGCAAACAGACCCCCTTTCAGCAGTCAGCCGCATACAGGAAGCTTCTCCCCACTTTTTCTTTACCTTTTACTCCTGCGGCGGTGCCTCCCAGCAGGTCCTGAAGACACTGGCTCCTGTCTGCATGGACTAGTATGTCTGGAGGAGACCAACCTCCTGTCTATGTTGACTCAGCCAGTCATTGTCCGGAAGCCAAAGCCCTGGAGAATCCTGAAAAGACCAAGCCCCGGTCAGCTGCATGGAATCAAGTCCTCCGGCTGAACACGCACTAGCCTCGAAAGTCAGAGAGGTGGACTTGGCTCCACCTGCTGGCCAGTTTGGAAGTGCAAGCCTCAGCCACTTCCACTGGAGGCCCTGCTCTCAGCTGGCAGGTCTGATGAATCCACTAAATTTGAAAATTCAGACTCAAATGGAGCCCCAAATCCCATGATAAGCCACAAACGGAAAGAAAAAGATTTGCAAAACACTTATCTGATAAAGGATTTGTACTCATTATATCAAGAACTATAGAACAAACAACCCCATTAGAAATGGGTAAAATCTGAATGGAGACCTGGGCAAAGTAGATAGTAAGTAAGCATACAAAAATATACTCAACATCATATACCATTAGGGACTTACAAATTAAAACAATGAGATAGCACTGCACAACTATTAAAACTGCTGAGCTCAAAAAAAAAAAAAAAGACACTACCAATTGATGGAGTGTGAGGAACAATGGGAACTATACATCACTGCCAGTAAAATAAATATACAGCTACTCTGTAAGACATGTTGGAAGATTTTTCCAAAGCTAAACAAATCTCACCTAAAGAGCCAACATCCTGCCTCCAGTATTTAGACAACTGCTCTGCAGAACTAGGTCCAAACAAAAACGAGGATGCAATTAAGCATAGCATCCCTATTCAGAATGGCTAAAAACTTAAAGAAATCAGTATGCCCTTCAACAGATGAACATATAAGAAAACTGGGGTACATTCATGTTGGGGGAACAGAATATGCTACCC
Source organism: Tursiops truncatus (assembly GCF_011762595.2). Taxonomy (NCBI): domain Eukaryota; kingdom Metazoa; phylum Chordata; class Mammalia; order Artiodactyla; family Delphinidae; genus Tursiops; species Tursiops truncatus. Next base: position 14,321,253 of record NC_047052.1, read on the forward strand.
CAAAATATGCCTGTTTGGTGTAAGGATTATTTTGGCTTGATTATTTTTAAAAAAGACAATTTCTGAAAACCAAGTCAAGATTACACTTTTGTGAAGGAAATTTACATTTATAAGGGAAATCTCCATTTAAAAAGTTGTCTCCCTCTCTGTACCAGGAATAGACAGATGACTAAATCTCATGAAACACTTATCAGTAGAGAAGGCCAGGACTTAAATCTGCGTTTTCTCTTTTTTAATTTTTTTTTAATTTTTAAATTTTAATTTAATTTATTTATTTTTGGCTGCATTGGGTCTTCATTGCTGCACGCGGGCTTTCTCTAGTTGCAGCCAGCAGGGGCTACTCTTCGTCGTGGTGCACGGGCTTCTCATTGTGGTGGCTTCTCTTGTTGCAGAGCATGGGCTCTAGGCTCACGGACTTCAGTAGTTGTGGCATGCGGGCTCAGTAGTTGTGGCTCACAGGCTCTAGAGCGCAGGCTCAGTAGTTGTGGCTCACGGGCTTAGTTGTTCTGCAGCATGTGGGATTTTCCTGGACCAGGGCTCAAACCCGTGTCCCCTGCATTGGCAGTCAGATTCTTAACCACTGTGCCACCAGGGAAGCCCTTCTTTTGTTTTTAGGTGAAGATGGTATTTAAGGTGATGACTTAGGCCATTTCAGGGACTAATTTTTCCTGGGCATCGCCCATGCATATAGGAAGTACAAATGTTATTAAACTTCTCTTTGTTTTTCTGATGGTAATCTTTTATTATGGGGGGCACTTCTCAACCAAGAACCTAGGAGGGTAGAGGGAAAATTATTTTTCCTCTCATACACATGCAATGGAATACTATTCAGACATAGAAAGGAATAAACCATCAACCTTTGCAAAAAACAAGGATTAATCTTACAAGTATACAGTATTGCTAAGTGAAAAAATCCAGTCTGAGGAGGTACACACTGTATGACCCCACTTATATGACATTCAGGAATAGGCAAAACAAAGATGGTAGGGCTTCCCACTGGTGGCGCAGTGGTTAAGAATCCGCCTGCCAATGCAAAGGTCACGGGTTCGAGCCCTGGGCCAGGAAAATCCCACATGCCACAGAGCAACTAAGCCTGTGTGCCACAACTACTGAGCCTGCGCTCTAGAGCCTGTGAGCCACAACTACTGAAGCCTGTGCGCCTAGAGCCCGCGCTCCGCAACAAGAGAAGCCACTGCAATGAGAAACCCGTGTACGGCAATGAAGAGTAGCCCCTGCTCACTGCAACTAAAGAAAGCCTGCGCACAGCAATGAAGACCCAAAAATAAAATAAATTTATTAAAAAAAAAAAAGATGGGAGACAAGTTATGGTGTGGGGTTTGAAATGTTCTATATGGTACTTTGATGGATACTTGCCACGATGCATTAATCTAAACCCATGGGTTTTTACAACCCAACAAGTAAATCATAATCAAATTTATTTAGGATATGGGAGTGTCACAGGATGGAATACAGATGTGACAAAGAACCTAACTGATTTAGAAATGTACGGAAAAAACTCACTGTTGGTAGGGCAAAAGGTGCTGACTTAAGTAACTATGGAAATAAATGAACTCTGCAGAGCAAAGGCAAAATGTGCTATACATAAATACTGGACTCTGTAAGTTCTTTCCCATGGTGGTAATACCTAACAGTAGTAATACTACTATATCTGTAATCTAAAGGGAGCAAGCAATGAATTCAATGTAGGACAGAGGTGGTAGGCTGGCATCTTACATTTGGAATTGATAGTTACAGATAAGCAAAGGCAGAAGGTTACAATAACCATGCAATAATGGATAGATTATATTTCCTCAATTTTAAAAACTTTTGTGCATCAAAAGATGATATCCAAAAAGTGAAAACACAGCCGGCAGAAAGGAAGAAAATATTTGCACATTGTATTATATCAGACAAGAATCTGTTCTTCAGAATATATCAAGAACGTTTACAAAACATCAACAAAAAGACAACACAAATTTTAAAATGGAAAATGACTTGAATAGACCTGTCCCCAGACAAGAAAAGCAAATAATCAGCAAGCACATGAAAAGGTGTAAAACATCAGTTGTTGTGCTGGAAATGCAAAGTAATACCATAATTCAGTACTCCTTCACACATACTAAAATGGTTATAATCAAAAAACAGAAATTAACAAATGTTAACACTGTAGAGAAAATGAAACCCAACATTGCTTGTGGAAATGGAAAATGGTGCAGCTTATGTGCATAATAGTTTGGCATTTCCAATAAAAGATAAAAATACAATTATCATATGGTACAACAACGTCACTCCTATAGACCCCCAAAAATTGAAAACAGGTATTCAAAATGTTGGAGAGGATGTGGAGAAAAGGGAACCCTCCTACACTGTTGGTGGGAATGTAAGTTGGTGCAGCCACTATGGAGAACAGTATGGAGGTTCCTCAGAAAACTAAAAATAGAACTACCATATGATCCAGCAAGCCCATTCCTGGGCATATATCCAGACAAAACTCTAATCCAAAAAGATACATGCACCCCTATGTTCACAGCAGCACTATTCACAACAGCCAAGACATGGAAACCACCTTAATGTCCATCGACAGATGAATGGATAAAGAAGATGGCATACATATATACAATGGAATACTACTGAGCCATAAAAAAGAATGAAATAATGCCATTTACAGTGACATGGATGCAACTAGAGATTATCATACTAATTGAAGTAAGTCAGAAAGACAAATACCATATGATATCACTTATATGTGGAATCTAAAATATGACCCAAATGAACCTATTTATGAAACAGACAGACATGGAGAACAGAGTTGTGGTTGCCAAGGGGAAGGGGGGTGGGGGAAGGATGGAGTGGGAGGTTGGGGTGAGCAGATGTAAGCTATTATATATAGAATGGATAAACAAGGTTCTACTGTATAGCACAGAGAACTATATTCAGTATCCTATGATAAACAATAATGGAAAAGAATATTTAAAAAAATATATATATATGTATAACTGAATCACTGCTGTATAGCAGAAATTAACACATTGTAAATCAACTATACTTCAATAAAAAATAAATTAAAAAATAAAAACAGGTGTGCAAACAAAAACTTGTACACAAATATTCATAGCAGTGCAGTTCACAATAGCCAAAAGGTGGAAACAAGTAAAATGTCCTTCAAAGGGTGAATGGATAAATAAAATGGGTAAATCCATAAACTAACCTATACCATATAAAGGAATAAAGTAAAATGGTGGTGCCACTCTGGAAAACAATATGGTAGTTCCTCAAAAACTTAAACAGACAATTAATATATGATCTGTCAATTCTACTTCAGTATATATACTCAAAATATTTGAAAGCAGAAACTGAAACATATTTGTACAACCATATTCATAGCAGCATTATTCATAGTAGCCAAAAGGTGGCAGAAACCCAAGTACCCATCAACAGATGAATGAGTAAACAAAATATGGTATGAACGAATAAACACAATAGGACATGATTCAGCCTTTAAAACTAAAGTAATTCTCATACATGCCACAACATGGATGAACCTTGAAGTCACCATGCTGAGTGAAATAAGTCAGTCCAGAGAAGTCAAATTCAGAGACAAAAAGAATGTGGTTTCCAGGGGCTGAGGGCTGTGAGTGAATGGATACAGAGTTTCACTTGAGAAAAATTTTTAAAGTTCTAGACATGGATGGTGAGGTTATTTGTACAACAGTATGAAGGTAGCTAATGCCACAGAACTGTACACTTAAAATGTTTAAATGGTAAATGTCATGTCATGTATTTTTAATAACAGTGGGGAAAAATGAATTAAGTACTGATAAGTGTTACAACATGAACACTGAAAACATCCGTACTGAAAAAAGCCATACAGAAAAGGCCACCCTGATCACATACTTGTCTTGTGTGCCTTAAATCCATTAAGGTTATAAAAATAAGGGAAAATCTAAGTAATCATTCCAAAAAAAAACCGGATCAGAATGGAAAAAGATACTTTCAAACATTTGGACAGCTGGTGAAAGTTAAACTGCGCTTGTGGATTAAATTATAATGTGGGTACCATATAATTTCTTGATTTGGGGCTTATGTGCTGGTTCTCAGGGAGAGTATCCCTGTTTTGGGTAAAACACACTGGAGTATTTTGTGTGAAGTGGCAAATGTGAATACTTTTTACTTTTGTGGAAAATTTTCTGTATGTGTGAAATTACTAGAAATTACTTTTCAAAACAACCATGTCAATACCATGCCAGAAAAACAGAACACATCGAACTTCGTTATAAATGCCAAGACTTACCCAGATCCAGTTCAACGAAAGCTGTCATGTTAATTGGCCTTGTAGGAGTCCACATGTTATTAAGAGACACCGTAAGAAGATTACACTAGGAACCACCATGTCTTGGGTGTTATGGATGACCTGGGATACAGTAGAAACAGTGGGATTTTAGAATTACAACTTTCCACATCACTCCACAAAAAAAACTGTTGGAATAAAATTTAGTGAAGTTGCAGACTATAAAATCAATATACAAAAATCAGTTAAGTTTCTATGCACTAATAATGAACCACTAGAAAGAGACATTACGAAAATCCCATTTATAACTTCATCAGAAAGAACAAAATACCTAGGAATAAATTAGCCACGGACATGAGAGACCTGTACTCAGAAAACTATCAAGCACTGATTTTAAAAATGGAAGACACAAATAGAAAAATATTCTGTGCTCATGGATTGGAAGAATTACTATTACTAAAATGTCCATTCTACCCAAAGCCATCTACAGATTCAATGCAATCTTGATTAAATTTCCAATGGCATTTTTCATAAAACCAGAAATAATAATATTTGTATGGAACCACAAAGGATCCTGAATGGCCAAAGGGATTCTGAGAAAAAAGAAAACAGTTGGAGGCATCTCCCCCTCTGACTTCAAACTGTATCACAGAACTAAGGTAACCAAAACAGTGTGGAACTGTCACAAACACAGATACACGGAATAAAGGAACAGAATAGAGAGCCCAGCAATAAACCCACATATGTGTGGTTAGTAATTCATGACAGTAGGGCCAAGAACATACAACAGGGAAAGGACAGTCCCCTGAAAAAATGGTATTGGGAAAACTGGACACTACTCTCCAAGTAATTAATTAGAAAACATGGAATGAAATGAATATAGACATAAACTTTACAACTTATACCCAAACTCACCCAAAACTGTCCACAAACTTAAATTAAAAAACTATAAAAATTCTAGAAGAAAACGGAAGAAAAATCTACATGACCTTGGGTGTGGAGATGACTTAACACACACCACCAAAAGCCTAACAACAACAAGAAAAAAGTTAATAATGTGCATTTTATAAAATTAGAAAAAACACAAATTGAGAGAAAAATATTTGCCAAGCACATAGCTAATAAAGGATTTATAATCAAATTTTCCCAAGAACCCTAGAACAAAACCTCATTAAAAATGGGCAAAGATCGGAACAGACTCCTGGCCAAAGAAGATATACAGAGTGTAAACAGGCATACAAGAATATACTCAACTTCATATACCATTAGGGAAATACAAATTAAAACAACAATGAGCTAGCACTGCACACCTATTTGAACTGCTAACTCCAAAAAATGACAATATCAACTGGGGGAAGAACAACCGGAACTTTCCTGCTCTGCTGGTGGAGTGCAGGTACAATCACTCTGGAAGACAGTTTGGCAGTTTTTTCCAAAACTAAAAAAGTCTTAGCATAGAATAGAAAAATCAGACCTCTAGTATTTAGACAATTGCTTTGAAAAACTGTGTTCAAACAAAAACTACCATAAAATTATACACAAGTTCTATTCATAATGGCTAAAAGCTTAAAGATATTAGGATGTTTTTCTGTAGATGAACGCGTAAGATTATTGGGGCACCTACATGTCAAGGGTAAGAGCATATGGACCCCCAAATATGCCTGTTTGACATAAGAATTATTTTAGGCTGATTAATTTTTTTTCAAAACTGCGAACATGGAACAATATAAACGCATTAGAAGTTGCTTTTTATGAGGTCGTTACAGGGTGGGATCTGAACCAAGAACAAAGAAGGGTGGAGGAAAATTTATTTTTCCTCTCCTATATATGCAATGGAATACAATTTAACAATAGAAAGAAATGAGCCACAAGCCCAAGCAAAGACAAAGATGACTGTATATATTGCTAAGTGTGTCAACCAGAAACAAAATAACATAATGCAGGAGACAACAAACAGGAAAAGAATTTATTTGGGGTCTTTAAGAATTGCTGTTTGGGAGACACAGATTCAGGTAACCCTGAAAGTGAAAGGTTCTTGCCTCGTCCCAGGCAGAATTCAGAGATGAGACAGGGAGGTCAAGAAAGTAAAGTGAGGATTTATTTAAGCTATAGTACGCTCTTGGGGAGAGCGGGCAGGCTCAGGTGAGTAAGCTGCCCTGAGTTCTTTTGGCAAGCCGGTTACATGGGGTATAATGTTCACTGGGGAGGGAGGGATTTGGGGGTGATATTCCCTGATTTTCACCCCAGCGCCACCTTCCCGGGGGGAGGAGGAATTTTTGTCCTTATTTAGCCTTGATCAGAAGTGTCATGGCTTCTGTGCATGATGGGTACTTCTTATCTGCAAGGCTAATTTTATTGTAATGAGAGCATAATGGGCAAAAGGTTACATTCGGACACCAGATTCCCACCTTTTCCTACCTTTCTTTGCCTCCAGGACACTTATCCCAAAATGTATGGTTTCCTGCCAGTTTGGAGGTTCCAAGGACCCCATCCCACCCCCGCCTTTTACAAGATGCATGGTTTCCTGCCATCTGGCCCATGCCCCCCCCCCCCTTTCTCTGCTCACATCTAGCTACCTTCCTGCTTTAACAAAAGAATTTCTGGGGAAGAGAAAGAGGGGCTTTTAAAAACAAAAAAGCAATGAGGCTGATAAAAGTTGTCTGCCAATAAATGCAACTGACTGTTGGAAGTCTGAAGATATTTGTCCTTAAGGAATTGCCAGTTGTTACAGGTAAAATAAGTTGATAGATTTTCATGGATTATTTTAGTGTAGGAGTCCAATAAGTATATAGACTGTCAGGAGTTCCTGGCAGATGTTCTGGATGATTCCAACAGGTGAAAAACACCCCATTTAATATGGAAAATACAAGCAGACCAATTAACCATCCTCTGACCCTTTCTCCTTGCTAGTTCTCTCCGTGTTCTGGGATTTCCCCCTCCTGGGACACAGAGGAAACAGGGACAGAGTTGTTTGGCAGCTCCCCTTAAATCTGACCCCACCCACTGTCTTTATCTTCCCCAGACATGCCCCGCCCAATGAGGACACCATGCCAGAGGGAGTCTCAGGAATCAATGATCCTGATGTGGGCTTCCCTGGTAGCGCAGTGGTTATGAATCTGCCTGCCAATGCAGGAGACACGGGTTCGAGCCCTGGTCTGGGAAGATCCCACATGCTGTGGAGCAACTAAGCCCATGTGCCACAACTACTGAGCCTGCAAGCCACAACTATTGAAGCCCGAGTGCCACAACTACTGAAGCCCGCACGCCTAGAGCCTGTGCTCCACAATGAGAAGCCATTGCAATAAGTTCATGCACCACAATGAAGAGCAGCCCTCACTCACCGCAACTAAAGAAAGCCTGCATGTAACAATGAAGACCTAATGCAGCCAAAAGTAAATAAATAAAACTTTAAAAATGATCCTGATGTGTCAGGACTTATTTGATTACAAGGGACTAGACATGCTTACTCAAGTAAAATAAATATTTTAAATGACAGAAATTAATCCTTACAAGAGACAAGTTGAAAACTGGGTTCAGAGGTGTCAGGTCCAAGGGCTCACATGCTTGTAGTGTGACCTGGTCCCTCTCCGACCATCAGCCTGCTGAGTGCCTTGTGGTCCCATTCACAGGCACAGTTTCTCTCATTGCATCCAGCAACTCCAAAATGACACAAGCTTAAAGTCCATACCAGGAATGCTTTCTCCTTCAGTAGGCTTCCTTGAAAACTCATGGCTTAGAATGCCTTTGGCCTGGCTTGGATAACATTCTCATCCTTGCACTGATCACAACAATCAGAGGATGGAAGATGGGATCGGCCAGGTGGGTGGAATGTGGGGTCAGCCCTCTGAAACTATTTGGACTGGAAGCAGGCAAGATGTAGCTCCCAAAGGAAAGCTGAGGTGCTGCACTTGGACATGAGGACAGATGCTGGCTCGGTGAAAGCAGCAGATTCCCTATCACTGACCACCCACTGCACAGCACAGAATCTGAAGCACAAGGTAGAAAGGGATTCACTTAGGGTTAGGGGCTGCAGCCACCCATCTAATGTTCTTGCTATCCTTTCACGACAGCAAGCAGCTTTTCCATTTGCTGAAAAGCAAGGTTGATGATGATGGTAAACTCGAGGCTCCTGCCTTGGGCATCAGGTCCTTGCATAGCTCATGTGCCCTAGGAAGGCACACAGACCTCACTCTTGTTCCTGGGGCGGGGGGGTGGTAGCCCAGAACTCATGCCTGCCCCCCAGCCACATTAATCAACCACTCCCAAAGAACAAACATTGCTCATTTTTCCAGTCTCCTCTCTCCACGACAAAGAGCAGACACTAATGCTAAGGGTGGCAGAAAATTCTTGTTCAGTGAAGTACTGGGAGGTTCGAGGATTATTCAGTACCATGGAATTCATAATTGGCAGGCTTTCCAAAGTCCACATGGGTGCACGTGGCTCTCCAACACCATTCAGCCACTGTGAAACTGCCCATTAGGAGGCCCAGCTGCTTAACGAGTATGAGTGATTAAGATCTTAATGAGTAGGAATGTCAAAAGTTTGTTAACAACTGGAAGGCAAAAGGATTGCCTGGCCACAGTCTGCCATCTGGTTGTCGTGCCAGGGCCACACTCACCATTTACAAGGTTATTAACTCTTGCCAAGTCTGGGATTCTAACTGGACTATCTTGGGTTATCTACTGACATCTGAACCAACAGCTGTAGCTTGAGGGAAGGAACCTGCAGCTGAGCTGGGGCTGTGTCACAAATTCTACCCCGAGTGGAAGACAGAATCCAAAAGGAAATTTAGTGTACTATTACCAGTAAAAGGGGGTAAAAAATTCTGGGAGGCCAAAACATCCAACATCCAGCACTGGCTTCTCTCCAGGGTGGATATGATCTAGCTGGGAAGAAGTCCTAAAGGTTTTTTCATACTTGACATATTCACAGGTTTTCTCTCTAGTATGGACTCTTTGATGCTGAAGCAGATTTCTTTTGCTAGTTAAGACTATTCCACACTCATCACACACATAGGAAGTCTCCTGAATATGGATTCTTAGATGCCTTTTTAATTGATCCTGAGCACTAAAGGCTTTTCCACAATCTACACAGTCAAAGGGTTTCACCTCACTGTGGACTCGCTGGTGCCGATTTAGTTTTGTATGAAAATTGAAGGCTTGCCCACATATTTTACAAGAATAAGGCTTTTCCCCTGTGTGAATACGCTGATGCTGACTAAGATGAGAAGTCCGTCCGAAGCTTTTGCCACACTCATTACACTCATAAGGTTTCTCTCCAGTGTGGATTTTCTGATGTCGCAGCAGTGGTGAATTACCAATAAAAGCTTTTCCACACTCATTACACTCATAGGGTTTCTCCCCAGTGTGAATTCTCTGGTGTATGACAAACTCAGAACTACTGGTGAAACCATTTCCACACTCCGTGCAGAGATAGGGTCTGTCCCCACTGTGGATTCTCTGATGCCTGATCAGATTTGCGTTATCATTAAAGGCTCTCCCACACTCTTCACACTGATAGGGTTTCTCTCCAGTGTGGATTCTCTGATGTCGAATTAATGAAGAATTGCCATTAAAGGCTTTTCCACACTCATTACACTCAAAGGGTTTCTCCCCAGTGTGGATTCTCTGGTGTCTAACATAGTAAGAAAAATAGCTGAAGCATCTGCCACATTCCTCACATCTGAAGGGTTTCCTATTATAGTGGATTCTTGGAACCTTTCCTCTAATGTTTTTCACTGTGGGGATTTCCTGGTGCTTCTCCAGTTCACATGTTTCTAGGAAGCTGTTTCTCTTAAGAACATTCTTCTGTGGCCCATGTAACATCATCATATCTCTTTCTTCAGAAACTCCCCATGTTGGTGTTAACTCATTGTCAGTGTTGGTCCCAGCATCTGACATAACAAACAGAAAACAAAAATGCCACCTGAGGATTATACTAGAAAACAAAAGAACACTGAAAATTATTGTCATCCCCCCTTATCTGCAGTTTCCCTTTCTGTAGTTTCTGTTTCCTTGTCAACCATGGTCTGAAAATATTAAAGGGAAAATTCCAGAAATAACAATTCTTCAGTTTTAAATTGTGCACTGTTCTGAGTAGCATGATGAAAACTAGAGCCATCCCGCTGTGATCAGATGTAAATCATCCCTCTGTATATGCTACCTGCCTGTTACTAAGTAGCTGATTCAGTTATCAGATTGACCATTGCGGTATTGCAGTGCTTGTGTTTAAGTAACCCCTATTTTACTTCATAATGGCCCCAAAGTGCAAGAGGAGTGATGCTGGCAATTTAGATATTCTCTTACTGTGCCTAATTTATAAATTAAACTTTATCATAGGTATGTATGTATAGAAAAAGACATGGCATATACACAGTCAGTCCTCTGTAACCACGAGTGAAGAACCCGCAGTTACAGGAGGCCTGCTGTACTATGCCATTTTATGTATGAGACTTGAGCATCTGCAGATTTTGGTATCCACAGGGGTCGTGGAGCCAATCCCCGACAGATACCCAGGAACAACTACATAGGGTTCAGTATTATCCACAGTTTCAGGCACCCACTGGGGGTCTTAGAATGTATGCCCCACAGATAAGGGGGGACTACTGGATAGAGATTTTAGAGATTACTAAAACTCCCAACATCAGCCTGCTATTGAGACAAGACTAATAAAATGAAAGTGCCAAATATTCAAAAGCAGAGAACAGTTGAGATGGAAAGTTGTTTATATATTTCAGATACTAGTCTCTGTCAGATATTATATTATGCCAGAAATTGAAGTGGATCTTCTATTCCCTTCCTCCAGTCAGACTACCTTCCTTTTTTTCCCATCTGCAACCCATTCTTATCTGTTGAACTCAGAATAAATGGCCCTGCCACTGAAGGAGCATCACCTGAGCTTCTAAACTGAAATTACTCTAACCTCTCCTCCTGCTATGCTTCACAGCCCACTGCCTATATATCAACAACAGCACTTGACACACATTTTGCAGCTCTAAACATCTGTCTCCATAACTTATATCCTCCAGAGCTTCTAAATCAAAGCTTGGCACATGGCAAGTGCTCAAAAACTGCTCCTGAATAAATCTATCCCATCCAAGGAAGGAGGGCCTCTGAGACAGGCAATGATGAAACTCAGAAAGGAGCAATGGACACAAAAGTTAACTCAAAATGGATTAAAGACTTGAACATAAGTAAGATCTGAAACCATAAAACTCCTAGAAGAAAACATAGGCAGTAACCTCCTGACATCTAGGAGATGATCTTTTGAACCTGACAGAAAAAGCAAAAGCAACAAAAGCAAAAATAAACAAGTGGGACTACATTTAACTAAAAAGCTTCTGCACAGCAAAGGAAACCAACAAAATGAAAAGGCAACCTATGAACAGGAGAAAATATTTGCAAATCATATATCTGATAAGGGGTTAATATCCAAAATATATAAAGAAGTCATACAACTCAATAGCAAAAAAACCCCAAACAATTCAATTAAAAAGTAAGAAGAGGCTTCCCTGGTGGCACAGTGGTTGAGAGTCCACCTGCCAATGCAGGGGACACGGGTTCATGCCCCAGTCTGGGAAGATCCCACATGCTGCGGAGCGGCAAGGCCCGTGAGCCATGGCCGCTGAGCCTGTGCGTCCGGAGCCTGTGCTCCGCAACGGGAGAGGCCACAACATTGAGAGGCCCGCATACCGCAAAAAAAAAACACACAAAAACTAAGAAGATCTGAACAGACATTTTTCCAAAGAAGACAGACAGCCAACAGGCACGTGAAAAGATGCTCAACATCACTAATCATCAGGGAAATGCAAATCAAAACCACAATGAGATATCACCTCACACTGATTAGAATGGCTATTATCAAAAAGACAAGAAATAAGGTGTTGGCAAGGATGTGGAGAAAAGGGAACCCTTGTGCAATGTTGATGGGAATGTAAACTGGTACACCCACCATGGAAAACAGTATGGAGGTTCCTCAAAAAATTAAAAAGAGGGGCTTCCCTGGTGGCGCAGTGGTTGAGAATCTGCCTGCCAATGCAGGGGACACGGGTTCGAGCCCTGGTCTGGGAGGATCCCACATGCCACGGAGCAACTAGGCCCGTGAGCCACAACTACTAAGCCTGCGCGTCTGGAGCTTGTGCTCTGCAACAAGAGAGGCCACAGCAGTGAGGGGCCCGCGCACCATGATGAAGAGTGGCCCCCGCTGGCCGCAACTGGAGAAAGCCCTCGCAACAGAAACGAAGACCCAACACAGCCAAAAGTAAATAAATAAAGAAGCTTTAAAAAAAAAAATTAAAAAGAGAACTACCATGTGATCCAGGAATTCCAAAGAAAATGAAAACACTTGGTATTTAACCAAAGAATATGAAAACACTAACTAGAAAAGATATATGCACCCCTATGTTCATTGCAGCATTATTTATAATAGCCAAGATACTGAAGCAAGCTAAGTGTCCACTGATGTCTGAATGGATAAAGAAAATGTGATTGATACATACACACACACACACACAGAAGAATGTTAATTCAGCCATAAAAAAAGAAGGAAATCTTGTGATTTGTGATAACGTCGATGGACCTGAGAGCATTACACTAAGTGAAATAAGTCAGACAAAGAAAAACAAATACAGTATAATCTCACTTATACCTAAAATCTAAAAAAAGGAAACCACACACACAAAAACAAATAAACCAAGCTCACAGTTACAGAAAACAGGTTGGTGGTTGCTAGAGGCAGGGGTAGGGAGTGAGAGAAATAGGTAAAGGTACAAACTTCCAGTTATAAAATAAGTCATGGGAATGTAATGTACAGCATGGTGACTAGCGTTAACAATACTGTACTGCATATTTGAAGGTTGCTGAGAGTAAATCAAAAGTTCTCACTGGAAGAAAAAAAAATTTTGTAATTATGTAAGGGGACGGTCGTTAACTAGACTTCTTGTGGTGATCATTAACGCAACGTATACAAATATCAAATCATTATTTGTATACCTGAAACTAATTTGTTATATGTCAATTATACTTCAATAAAAAACATTTTTTTAATTAAAAAAGAAGAAAGGAGCAATAGATTCGAGAATTATGAGATGTGTTAATTGGAAATATGTTAGGAAGAATTAAAATTGGTGGAAATGGTTTCATATTTTACCTATTTTGAGAAATTATGTTTTATTTAAATCCTTCCCAGCATGGTTCATTTTAAAATATACTGCTCTGTAAAGCTCTGTAGCTGCTGTTCCTAAACCTGCCTCACTTACTTTTACAGATGTCTTTGGTCCCCTGTGCAGGGGGATCATCCCGTGTCTCCAGGCCCCAAGGCAAATCCCCTCTCTCCAGAAGTGAGACCAATGCAGGTTTGGGAACTGGGTATCCTGAAAAGGGGTAGAAAATGGCACCTTTCAGTCCTGTGTCTGCTGTGTCAAAAGAAGGAAAAGCTCAGGAGTCTCAGTGATAATAAAAGAGATCCACAGAATAGGGATCAGGACTGGGGAAAGCCAAGATTTTTGCTCAAGTGGAAACTGAGCATTTGTGACCTCTTCCTAAAACAACACGTAAGAGTACGTAAGTTAGTGATCCTGCAGGACATATGCAAACACAGGGAAGGGGTCATATCCTTCCCTAGACTACGGGGAGACAGCAACAAGCTGAGAACTTATCTGGCAATGGATGCTACTTATTCCTTACTGTGCAGAGCCCCTGGGAGGACAGATCATACTCTTACCAGGCGACAGTAATTCCCTATATTGAGACCAAACTGACCCAAGACTTGTCCCTACCCAGCAAGCTCTCAAGTGGGTCATTTGGTCTCAGTCCCAGAACCATCAGTGAAGGATACAAGAGATGACTCCTCCCTTTCCACACCACACCTCTGGCTGATAAGGAGGAAAAAAGGAAGGAAATGGGAAAGCATAGATCTGAGTCCCAGGAGAAAAGTGGCCTTACCCAGAGACGTCAAGTTCCCATAAATCTCCAGCATCACACTTCTGTACAGGGCCCTCTGTGCAGGAGAAAGGCCAGCCCATTCTGTCTGGGTGAAGTATACAGCCACGTCCTCAAAGGTCACCACCTCCTAAAACAAGACGTTCCTGCTGCTCCGGAGCCAATTCTATGGCTCAGGGCCAGAGTGGGGGGTACAGGGGACAGTATGAGGGAGGGGTCTTATTAAGGATGAGTAATGAGAAAATGTGAAAGAAATGAGTGTTAAATGACTATTGCTACAACCAAAAATCTGGAACTTCTCTCACTACCAGAAGAGTTTCCATTTGAACACAAAATTTAGTGTCATAAAACACGACACATTTTGAAAAGCCTGGAAAGTCTCCCATTAATTAATATTCCTAGAGCAAAATCTCTGTGATTTTATAAAACTTTGTCTTTTATTGTTGCAACTACAAGGAAACAATTAGCTTCAGTCTCTCCAGACACCACTCAGAGGTAGCATCTCAGGACTGACCTGTTCCCCCTTCACTGCCCCAAGTGCCCAGTCAATCCATCTGTTCCCCACACATGCGCATTCTACCCTAAACCGCAAGTCCACATGACAGGAACAGAGTCACATTTTTGCCTTGATGACTGGTCTCATCCAACCCTCATCTGTTGCTTGAAGAAGGGGTTGTACAGCCTGTGCTCAAGAATGTCCAGTAGAGACAGCTCCGTGCTGCCGGGGGCAGTCTATTCTGCTTCCTGATGCGTTTTCCTGGGAGAAGATGCTTCTGGAATCAAATTGCTGCTGGGAAGTTCTTTTAACTGCTTTTCTTTATACCTCCAAGACAATCTGTAATTGTTTCTGCCAACTAAGGCTCATGCTTTTTTAATAGTCACCCTTTCCCTTCCCTGATGGTCCCAACTCTACCTTCCCAGAGAGCTCAGGATCTGGTTTATAAAACTCTTATTCATTCCCCAGACTTTGGTATCACACCTGGTTACCTGAATGCACAGTGAATATCCTGCCACCTTCCAACACCTCAACTGATTCTGCAGATCTCCCCAGCACTGCCTCAGACTCCCTGGGGGACCTAACACATCTGACCCATCTAACACCAAACGCATCCCCCCTTCCTGCCCCCTGCCAAACTGACTCTATTTTCAATTCACATAACTAACTGACACAGTGAGTGACAGTGTTGTTTGTCATTTAACAGTGCGAATTTCATCCCAGTCTCCTAAGTTAGAAAATTGAAATTCATACTAGACTAACTTGCCCTAGTCACTACTCATTTCCGATAAATAGTCAGTAATCAAATCCTGCCAATTTCATTGTCTATATGTTTCTGGAATCTGACTCCTCTTCACTATGGTACAATCAGTACAGTAGTATGGGCTGGGGATACTTAACTCCAATTCCGGGCCTGTCCTGTTCTGAATCCATCCTCAGCCAGCCATACAATCAACAACTTAAAATGACAAACTGACTCAGTCAACTGAATGATTTCCTTGAATGAGTCACGACTAACTACAACAGTCGTTCTCCAAGTGTGGTTCCCCAGAGCAGCAGCAGGATCACATAGGAACTTGTTGCAAAGGCAAATTCACAGGCCCCAATCCAAAAGCAATTTGTGCTTCCATAAGCCCTCCAGGTGATTCTGACGCACACCAAAGTCTGAGAACCCTGGACTACAGGATAAAATCCGAGCTCAGGAAACCAAGCTCTATCAGGTAACAGCTGGAGATGGGAAAGCACAAGACTGTACACAGAGAAACTATCTGGGAAACTCTGCAAACAAAATCCCAGAAAAGGAATGACAAACCCTGAATGAGGGCAATATAAAAGATGGGACAAGTGGAAGAGATAGTAGGCAGAAGCAATGAGACTTGGTAACTCTCTGAAAGTGGTATCAAGGAGGAAGAGAGTCAACAATTACTCAGCAACCTAGAAACTGAGTGGTCAGGATTGCGACACGGTGATACCAGTAACTCACTAACAACTTACAGAAGATCAGAAGAAGACGGGAGCAACAAGAAAGATAATGTCTTGGTGAGGCAGTAGGCAGAAGGACCTGCCAGATACCAGAAATCCAGGATTGGGACTTAGGATACAGTTCATAGATGATAAGTTACTGGATAAATAAGTCCCAGGAAGAAGGAAATAGTTAAGGAACACCCAGCAACTCATCAGTCTCAAAAAGTAAAATCAACTCAAGAAATCAATTTCCCTGTCCCACAAACGTAAGGTGCTTAATGTTCACCTCACAGATGAAGTTAAGGTGCAAAGAGGTTAAGTGACTGGCTCAAGGCCACAAAGCCACTCAGGCTTTATGGGATCCCTCACTTCAGGTGTTCTGTCCTAGTGCAGATTATTCCTATTATAGCCCCCTGCCTTGATTAGCCAACAGCACTGACCTCAAGGAAAATATATTTTCCCTGATTCTGGAGCCAACTTCTTTTTTTTTTTTTTGCGATACGCTGGCCTTTCACTGTTGCGGCCCCTCCCATTACGGAGCACAGGCTCCGGACGCGCAGGCTCAGCGGCCATGGCTCACGGGCCCAGCCGCTCCGCGGCATGTGGGATCTTCCCGGACCGGGGCACGAACCCGTGTCCCCTGCATCGGCAGGCGGACTCTCAACCACTGCGCCACCAGGGAAGCCCTCAACTTCTTTAATAAATGGGACAAGCCCACTTTTTCTTGTCTTCTTCCTGCCACCGCTCTGCCCCTACTTCCCAAGAACCTTGTGACCTCGCTAATCTCGATTACTCTCACTGTGTAATCAATACCTACAGCACCAGCCTGAGTCCTTCATTCTCACAGGTCCCTCTGTAGGAGGAACCACTGAAACTGGGAACCATCTAGCTCAACAGAGATCCTCAGAGTGCAGGAGCCTAGGCTTCTGCTGCCAAGGACACTCTCTCCAGCCATCACTTGCTGGGCTTCTGGCTGTTCAATCCCTCATCATCAGCTTTCCCTGGCATCCAGTCCTACTGAAGAGAATCAACAAGGGTCTTCCTACTGCTTTGGCTCTAAGACTTTTGCCAGAATCATCTCTCTCATCCCCCGTTTCCTTCAAATCAGATCTCTCCAAGGCTGACCTGAGGGAATCACAGCTCACCTGGTGCCAGGCTCTCAGGGGCATGACAGCCATCACCTGGGCTTCCTCTCAATGAAGGGCAGGGGCTGAGGGAAGAAGCAAAGAGAAACAAGAGTGAGCCCAACCCAGACAAAGGCTCTCCTTTAAATCAACAAACTTGCCGGTAACAGTAGCAATTATTTACTAAATGCCACTTGGTAAGTGGTGTATGAATATTTCCTCTTTTAATCCACACTATGCCATGAAATTTGAATTCTGAGGAAACTGAGAATTTGAAAGGTAAGTAACTTGCCCTCAGCACCACAGGCTGTACTCACCAACATCATGCAACGCTGCCTGTCCTAAGACATGAGTAGAGGGGAACATGAATACACAAAGAGCAAAACAAGCAAAAGACACCAGAAAACTCAGAGCAAACCCTAACAAGAGGAAATCCAGACCTTCATTTTTTAAAATAAAAGTTTACTGAGAAACATAAAAAGTAAAAAAAAAAATAGAAACGTGTTTTTGGAGGAAAAATACATATTCTCTCATTCAATCTCCACAATAATCCTTTGAACCTTTTCTTTTTTCCAAATAAGAAAACAAGTCTAAGACAATAATTTTCTCTACCAAGGTCAGTCACCCAGTGGATGAATGAACTTGGATTCCCAAACCAGATAAGCCAGATTCCAGAAGCCAAGCGTTTAATAACTACATCCAAGTGCTTCCAATAGTAATCCCAACAGGATATTTTTTTTTTTTAGAACTTGATAAAGTGCTTCTAAGGTTAATATGGAAAAATAGGCAAAAGTAGCCCCCCCAAAATCAGAAAAAGAATCTTAGAGTAAGGTTTCCTTTTCTTGGACCTTGGGGCAGGCATCTTTTTTGTTAATCACCCCACTCTACACCCAGTAATAACCAGAAACAAATTAGCAAAGGACCCTGAAGAGGCCACAAAACATGCCAAAAGGTCTGGGTTATTACTTTAATTATATCATCCCCTACAGACACTTTGTATTCTTGTTAACCAGTCATATTCTACCAAAAAGCCAGCATCTTCCAAAACTCATTGCATGCTGCAATTTCCTGCTAGCCTCATCTTCTTTCAGTTTATCTACTATGCTAATTCAGGATCTTTGTACCTACTGTTCCTCTGCATGAACCACTCTTCTCCAACCTTAGAACCTTTGGAACTGACAGTCTCTGTGTGCAATACTCTCCAGCAGCCTGACCTCTCTTCATCTACGTAAGTACCTGCTCACCCTTCAGATCACCGCCTGTCTCCACAGATCAGGTCGGGGGCCCTGGGTTACACACTCCACTAGCACTGTATTCCCTTTCTTGTATACCACCTCTCCCAGTTTGAGATAATACACTGATGTATGTTTTCTTCATCCCACAAACATTTATCACATATTTATTTCATTCCAGGCCAAGCATGAGACACAGGAGATAACAGTGGAGAGAGAAAGGTTTGATCTCTTCCATCACGGAGCTTAGACTAAAGAAATCAAAGATTCTCATAGTTAGCTTTAAGACCACAATCGTGATTAGTGCCAGGGAGAATTTATCCTAGATGGGGAGGCTTAAGAATAGGAATTAACTAGGTTGAAAGAAAAATCTTTCCGAAAGTAACAGCATGTGCAAAAACATGTTCCCGATATGAAAGTCCAAGAAGACTGTAGCAGAGCCAAGGGAAGTGTGCTGAACACGAAGGTGAAGTTGCAAGAGGCCAAGGCCCCCATGGCCTCTGCACGTCAAGGACTTCGTCTTCATCCTAAAAGCAACAGACCGCAACTACAGGGTTCAGAGCAGGTGGAGTGAAACGACCGCACTGGATTAACAGGGGGCTTTCCATTAAACTGAAAGCTCCCTGGGGGAGGGGCCCACGGCCGTCTCATTCGCAGCTACATCCTGGAAACCTACAAGAGCAGCAGGCATTTAGCTGCTCAGTAAGTAGTTATTGGACCAGGGAGCAGGGGCGGCTGTGGCTGTGTCGGGTCAAAGGGCGTCTCCTTTCCATACCCAGCCTCCATTTCCTAAGGCAGCCGCAGCGGGCTGGAGAAAAGGCGCCAGGGCGGGCTGGACTGCCCGGCGGGCGCCCTCGCTCCCCGGATCCGGTGGCGCCGCCCGACTCCCTCCTCCTCGGCATCAGGGACTAAGGGGACAGCCTCCTCCAGGGGAGTAAAGAGCGTGGCCCCAGCAGCTTTGCTGGGGCCACAAACCCCCAACACTCACCTCAGGAAAGGTGCAAAGTGCGGCTTGACCGGAAGTGCGTCACTAAGTCGGCTGCGACGCCCAAGCTTCACGAGCTTCCTCTCTAGGAAGCCAGAACGCTCCTCTCTGTGGACTCTGCTTTTTTCCCCTGGCGCACGTTTTTAACCACGGACCTAGAATAGAAAAAGCTTATCCTTGTTTAAGCTAACCTCTAGCTGAAACTTAGCATTTCCTTCAATTATATGTTGGCAAAAACCACAGTAGTATCAGCAGTGCCTTGCGACTTTGTCAACAATAGAAATCATAGATGTTTTCATATCACATTGCAATTGATGAAGTTATAGTGGAACTTAAGTATCATGCACGGTCATTTTTGCCTTGGCTGACAAAAAATGTAAAGTTAACCTAATGTTTTGTTGCAGTACCTATATTGACTATATTTGATGTGATTATCTCCTTGCTGCTGAAAACATACTTAATGGTGAGAGAACGCCTTCCCTGTAAAGTTGGCAACAAGGCAGGTATGTCCGCTCTTCCCACTACTATTCAACATCCTCCTGGGAGTCCTAGCACTTGCAAGAAGGCCAGAAAAAGAAATAAAAGGCATAGAGATTGGAGATAAATAAAACGGTTACTATTTGCAGAGGACATGATTGTCTACACAAAAAAATCCCAAAGAATCTACAAAACTTCTAGAACTAACAAGTGAGTTTACCAAGGTTGAAACAGGAGGGAAGGGGCCAGGGTACAACCTTCAAAGGAATGACAGCTGTTGAGGATACGACATAAACTGGTTAGAACCAACTAGGTCTGGACTTCCCTGACCGGCCAGTGGTTGAGACTCTATGCCCCCATTGCAGGGGGCACGGGTTCGACCCCTGGTGGGGGAGCTAAGATTCCGCATGCCTCACAGAGTGGGAAGGAAGGAGAAAAAAAAAAAAAAAAAAAAAACCTCCAACTAGGTCCAAGATAGCAGAAGATTCAACTTCCCGTAAACCTTGAGTCTCATTATATGCTCATTATAACACACTACCATATGCTAATGACACACCCACAGGTGCCATGACAGTTCCAAGGCTAACCCTAAAAGGCCAAAAAGTGAGCAGTGGCCCAACTCCTGGAAATCCCCACACCCTTCTCCAAGATAGTTGAAATAATCCTCCCAGTCATTAGCCTATGAAATTACCCAGCCCATAAAAACTAACCACCCCATATTTCAGGGCCTCTCGCCTGCTGAGATCGCCCGTATTCTCTCTGTGGAGTGTGTATTTCTCTCAATAAATCTACTTCACCTCTTGCTGAATTCCTTCCGCGCAGAGACATAAAGAACCTAAACTTCAGTAGGTCCTGAGACCAGGTGTGTGATTTTTATTAAAAGACAGTGGGTCAAGTCCCAAACTGAGTTGTGTGGCTTCAAGGTCACAGAGTTAAAGTAAAAGTGCAAAAAAGATCAATTGTTGGAAACCAAAATTTCCAGCAATAAAATTTCCTGCAACCTTAATAAATTTAAAAAAAAATAGTACCATTTACAACAGCATAAAAAACATGAAATACTTAATGCCTAACAAAATATGTACAAGATATGCATGCTGAAACTATAAAATAATCACAAAAGAGATGAATGTATACCTAATAAATTGAGATACTGTGTTCATTGATTGAAAAACTCAGTATTATTAAGATGTCAGTTATCCCCCAAATTGCTCTATATATTCAAAGCAAGCCAATCAAAATCCCAGCAAGACCTTTGTAGAAATCAATAAGCTGATTAAATTGCATGTCAATCATTTAACAGAGCTGAAAAAAAGCAGTGGAGAAAGGAGGAATTTTTCAATAAATTATGCTGGAACATTTGGATATCCCAATAGAAAAATAAGATTCTTACTTCACACCATCACTAAAATAAATTCCAGGTGGACGAAAAATCTAATTGCAACAAATCTACATCTTTGATGAGAAAGTATGAGCAGTATGATTTCTATAGATGTGTTAATACTGTCTGCCCACACATCTGATGCCTGAACTCTGTAATGGATACCTCAACATGGGGCTGCTCAAGCTACAGTCCAGCATCCCTGGCAGATGGACGTGGTGTCTTCAGAGGCATCTCGCATGGCCTCCCTGTACATGTTTGTACCCACTTGCCACCAACCTTGCCATAATGCCCAGTGGCACTGATTACCTCTTCATGTCCTGTGTTGTCTCCTATGACTGCCCCTCCTGCCCTTCTGTAAGCCAAGGAGAAAGGCCTCAGGAGAAATCAAACCTGCTAACACCTTGATTTTGAACTTCCAGCCTCCAGAATTGTGAGAAAATAAATCTCCGTTGTTTAAGCCTCAGTCTGTGGTATTTGTTACAGCAGTACGTGCAAACTAATTTAGACATATAAAGTTAAGACATGTTGGTGGTGTTAGAGGCTGCTAGTTGCCTGTACAAACATCTATTTGTCCCTCTTATTTAGTAACAGAAAAGTTCATCAGGGGTTGGCACCTTATCTCTCATCCAAGGACAGTTCTTGCCATCCTTGTAAGTCTGTGGCTCTCCCAGGACTAAGTTCTGCACAGTGAAGTGGAAGTGGAAGTGTTCTCAGCACTTACAGGATATTTCCTTGAAAGGAAGGTGACATGCTCTTCTTTTCCTCCATCCTGCATCCTGGAATGGCTGGAGCTCTAGCTGTTGCTTTAGACTGTGAGGATATTGCCCCATCTGATGGATGGCAGTGCGGTGAACTGGAAGGAGGCAGGATTCCCGCTGCCAGTGTGCAGCTGCCTATCTCCAGATCTCTTTTATTTTATATATTTTTTTAAATTAATTAATTAATTTATTTTTGGCTGCCTTGGGACTTCGTGGCTGCGCTGGCTTTCTCTAGTTGAGGCGAGCGGGGACTACTCTTCATTGCAGTGCCCGGGCTTCTTACGGCGGTGGCTTCTCTTGTTGTGGAGCACAGGCTCTAGGTGCGTGGGCTTCAGTAGTTGTGGCACGTGTGCTCAATAGTTGTGGTGCACGGGCTTAGTTGCTCCGCGGCATGTGGGATCTTCCCAGACCAGGGCTCGAATCCGTGTCCCCTGCATTGGCAGGCAGATTCCCAACCACTGCACCACCAGGGAAGTCCCCAGATCTCTTTTTAAAAAAGGAAAAATCAACTCCATTCTTGTTTTAAGCTCTATTATTTTGGATTTTCAATTATGTGCACTTGAACCTAACCAAGCCTGATCCAAAGACAGTAAGTCAGTTAGAGGGGGACTCCAGCAGTGGCACCTAGGTCACATATCATGGATAATCTGCTAGATACTCAAGTTCAGGAAGATGGAGCTACTCCGTTACCTTAGAGATAAGAGACACCTTGGGGGTCCAGCTCTCTGGCTCAGGCACTTACTATGAAGGTACTACTTTCAAATAGTTGTAGCAACAAAAATGCCAGTGCCACGCAGCCACTAAGCCTTACTGGGGAATCTAGGAACGAGGTCCTCTGCCTCCTAGAGCTGTATTTTCAACTTCTGCACATGCTACCTCCCTGACAACAGCAGTTTTGAGACTGTCAAACACACAATGAGCCACTCTGTACTAGATATGCCTCGCTGTTTTATCTCAACCCATTCACCGCCCTCTTTTCTCCAAAGCCAATATACAGCCTCCCTTTGCCTTGATCTGATCCCCAGTGTCTTCCACTCACAAAGAGCATAGCAAAGTCACCTCAAATGTGTCTTTTTGGTCACTGAATTACATTTGTTACAGATCTTGCTTCCAGACTTTAGGGCATCACTCTGTGACAGTTAGAGCATGGGCTCTGAAGCCAGACTGCCTGGGTTTGAATCTCTGCTCTTCCAGTTACTAGCTGTATCTTTGGGCAACCTACTTAACCTCTCTGTTCCTCATTTTCCTAACTGAAACAAGATAACAGTACTTCAAAGGCTGTTAGGAGTTAATAAGTTAATGCACTGTGGAGCACCTAGCAGAGATAAGTGCCACAAAATGTTACTGGTTAGTAGCATTTATTAAAGAACAGCTATGGCAAATTAAAGGCTAGTATTCTGTTGGGGAAGCAACAACAGGAACTAACAAACCTCAACTCAAGTGACTTCAACCATTTCTTTATCTGAATCACTTTGGTTTCGGCAGAATTATAAGTCCACTACTAAAAATGATTCCCCTCCCCAGGCAGGGGTAGATTGCTGTCAAATAAAGAGGAAGTGGTGAAGTCATTCTCTCAGGGCCAGATTTCAGTCAACAGGTTAAATCTGGAACTGAAAAACTGCCATGTCAGATGACAGTACAAGGTGGCATGGGAAGTAACAAGGCACAGGTTGACAGGCATCCAAAGAAGAGAACTTCCTCCTTATTTTTACAAAAACATATCCTCAGTATCTCTTTAGACCAGTGGAAACAATTTTGATTGTTATGAATGAGGGTAGGGGAGAACATCACAAACAGTATCTAGTGGGTAGAGGCCAGTGGGTAGGCTAAACATCCTACAACTCACAGGACAGTGTCCAGCAAAAAATTAACAGGTCCTAAATGTCAATAGTGCTGCGTTTGTAAAATCCTGCTTCAGACTGAGAACCAAAGCCATTTCCTTGGGTGTAAAAGCCCCCTAACCAGATCAAAGGGCAGGGCAAACATGCTATGCCGGGCATTATAATGATAATATCAAGCTTTTGCACGGAAATATGAGTAATAAAAATCTTCCTATAGGTTTTATAGACAAACAAACAGGAATGACAAGGGGCATATTTGAAAATACTTTTTAAAATAAGAAAAATAACTTGGGTACAATGCTAAGCTAATGATTTATAAATGTCAGTGGGAAATTATACGTTACCAACATTGATTCAAGAAGAAACAGACAATGTAATGGACAATGCCAGGGAAGGAATTACTAAAGTAGTGAAAGTTCTACTCTGCTTTACACTACCCCCAACAAAAGCAACTGGTCCAGGCAGCTTTACAGGTGAACTTTTTTCAAATCTCCAAAGAACAGATAATTGCTAGGCTTTTGAAACTGTTCCAAAGCACAAAGAATAGTCTCCTAACTATTTTTAGCAACGTGGTATAATTCAGGTCCCAAATCTTGACAAAGAGTGAAAAAAATTACAGGCCAATCACACTTATGAATATAGATGCTAATATCCTAAACATATTAATATAATCCAGCAACATTTAAAGAAACTTAACAACACTATACCCAACTAAGATTATGAGAACATAAGTATGACTCAATATTAGGAAAACCATTAATATAATTAACTATATAAATAGGTCAAAAAAGAAATATCATCTTTAACAATCTAAAATAAGATAAAATTCAGCATCCACTTCTATTAGAAACTGAGTAGGATATAAATACTTTAAAAAATATTTTCTAATTAATACATTCATCTACCCTACAGAATATTCGATAGAGATTTTGTTTTATAATAACTTGAAATTTTCATTAAAGTGCTTAAATTGCTGTAACTTCCAACCATTTAGGATGCCTGAATGTTGACTTGGCTTAATTGAGGGTTAAAGGCTTTCCCACATTCACAACACTTGAATGGTTGCCTCTGTATGAACCATCAGAATCACAGCTACATCTTTTCCAATACGTCACTCACATGAAAGGTTTCTTCATAGTGTGGAATCAGTGAAGCTAAATCAAGTTTATGTTAACTCTGAAGGTTTTGAAACATATGAGACATTGAAATGGCTCAATATCAGTATGGATTCTGTTACAAGTGAAAGAAATCCCAACTCAAAACTATTTAAGCAAAGAATTTAATTTTTTGATTTACATCACTGAAAAATCCAGAGGCAAGTTTAGTTCTCTGCATCTCTGTTTGCAGGGCTGGCTTTCTTCTCAGCCTTCACGTGGGTCAAGGCTAACATCCATGTCCAGCAGAAAAGAATGTCACTTCATGGTAGGTTTTGCACAGTCAAAGGGTCCATTCTGATTGGATGAACTTGGGTCACCTGAACCCACCATTGTGGTGGGTGGAAGGAACAGTACAGATGGGCCAGACTAGGCTACATGTTCCACCTTTGCAGTAGGGAACAGAGCTCCACCCAAACCACATGAACTGTTGTGTTGGGGCAGAGTCGTATTTCCCCCAAAAGTAGGGCAGTAATTACCATGAAAATGGGGTAAAAAATGCTGGGAGGCCAAAAGAACCAAGGTCCAGGACAGGCTTCTTTCTAGGGTGGGCATACCCGAGATGATGTAGCTGGGAGGAAGTCCTAAAGGTTTTCCCACACTTGCTACACTCATATGGTTTTTTTCCACTGTGGATTCTCTGATGCCAACTTAATGTTGACTTAACAGCAAAAGGTTTGCTGCACTCATTACATTCATTTTTGGCTGCGTCAGGTCTTAGTTGCGGCCCGCAGGACTTCCTTGAGGCATGTGAGATCTTTCCTAGTGGCGCATGGGTTCTTCATTGCAGTGTGCGGGTTTTCTCTTTAGTTGTGGCGTGCAGGCTCCACAGCGCGTGGGCTCTGTAGTTTCTGGCACGCAGGCTCTCTAGCTGAGGCGTGCGAGCTCAGTAGTTGTGGCGAGTGGGCTCAGTTACCCCGCGGCATGTGGGATCTTAGTTCCCTGACCAGGGATCGAACCCATGTCCCCTGCATTGTAGGGTGGATTCTTCACCACTGCACCACCAGGGAAGCACAAAATTTAACCAATATTTCTAAATTTTTGAGTTGTTAAAAAAATAAATTTTATATTCAAGTGTTGATCTTTATCAATTCGTACATTTTTGTTAATTTGTATTCTAAAATATTAGCTTTTTATATCTTTTGCAAAATAAAACTATGTGCTGAACACCTGCTTTATTTTTCCTTTTCTTTACAAATTAGCTGACCTTGATCTTAAACCACTAGAACATAAACTCCATGAGAGCAGGGACTTTGTTTTCTTTCCTGCTATCTTGGGTGTCTTGAACAATACCTGGCACATAGTAGACAATAAATAAGTATGATAAATAAATGATTGAATAATTGTTTGTTACTCTGTATAAATAGGCATACAACTCACGCACTGCAATAATAAAATTATTCTGGCTCAAAAATAACTGTACAATTCCAGACCTGACCTCTCCCCAAGATTACAGAGCTGCATTCTCAACAGCCTGCTATACCCAGGGAGGTGGGTGTCCCAAGGAAACTCAAACTTCGTGGCATTAAGTCTAGTGTCATCTACCATAAAAACTGTTTTTATATCAGGACTCCCCTACGTTACCCAATTCACTGACACTTTTACTAAGCTCTGTCAGTGGTACCAGGACATTTCTCACAATCCTTTCCATCCCTACATCACCCTGTCCCCAAACTTGTGTAGGCCTCCAAAGTTATTAATTGCAATATAATGACAATGGAATAGGGGTTTATGCCTTCATTTTCTCCTCAGTCCAATCAAATTACATACTATTTTGAGTTAGTATTTCTAAAACAGAGCCCATTACGGAACTCTGTCACGATGGCAAAGGCACCGCGGTGGGGCCCCTGCTCCACACTCCCATTTGACTGCACTCTAATTTTCTGAATACATATTGTCAGGTCCGAGGGCCTCTTCCATCCTTGTCAAGGGGACTGCTAACCTTCTCTCCTTTCATACAACATGACTGCTCTCTCATTTTCTGTTCCCATGCAGTAAGTTCCCTAGGACAGAACTCTTCAGGTCGGCCATAAACTCTGTGTTCTAGACTTTCCACATGCACCAACAACATTTATGCATGGATGGCTAAGTAAGGGGGCTTAAGGATATGCTCTGCAGTAGAAGAGGGATGTCCAAAGAACTATAATGTGAGCCATAAATGCAAGCTACATATGTAATTTAAATTTTCTGGTGGCCACATTAAAAAAGTAAAAAGAAAATGGCAACATTAATTTTAATAATACATTTTATGTAATATATTTAAATAATATATTTTATTTAACCCAATATATCCAAAATTTTATTTCAACATGAAATCAACATAAAGATTATTAATGAGGCCATTTACATTTTTTTACTTTTTACTTTTTTTTTTTTTTTTTGGCCGTGCCGAGGGAACCCAGGAGAACTGCTCTGCCACGTGGCTCACAGCCTCAGGGTTTATCAGAAATATCCATTCTTACAACTAACACAAGAAACTAACACAGTCTTGTGAAGCAATTATACTCCAATAAAGGTCTATTTAAAAAAGTATATCCTGGGCTTCCCTGGTGGCGCAGTGGTTGAGAGTCCGCCTGCCGATGCAGGGGACACGGGTTCGTGCCCCGGTCCGGGAGGATCCCACATGCCGCGGAGCGGCTGGGCCCGTGAGCCATGGCTGCTGAGCCTGCGCGTCTGGAGCCTATGCTCCGCAACGGGAGAGGCCACAGAAGTGAGAGGCCCGCGTACCGCAAAAAAAAAAAAAAGGGGGGGGGGGACTGTGAAGCCTCTGCTTGAGCCCCTCCAGCAGATTTCCCTCTGAACAGCCTACTCAACTCCGGATGGTCTTCCTAGGAGAAGGTGCTTCCTGATTCTAATGGCTGCTAGGTAGCTCCTCGGGCCATCTCTCTTTATGCCCCTCACATAATCTGTCCTCTGCCAGACAAAACTGCCAGCAGCCCAACTCTCCCTTCCCATACAGTGCCATGATCTGATCCCCTGGTCTCTTTGGTGCCTTCCCTGTGCGGTGATGACCCTTCCATCTCCTCACTCCAAGGTCTCATGAGGTTCTGGCATCACCACATGGCTAACTCAGATGCCCTGATGACTAAAGAAAAAAAATATTGTTGCCTGCCATTCCAGTTTTACAAGGATCAAGCCATTAGCCACTGCAGTCTTCCACCCACAATGCGCCTGAGAGGAATTCAGGATGGAGAAGAATTCAGGATGGAGAAAAACAGGAATCGTTCTGTGCTCTGGATACAACCCCTAGTTAGTTAAGATACATATCTAAGGAAATTTTTCAATGACCCCAAATTCTTGCATCTTCCCATGCAAAGCACTAAAATCATTAACTCAAGATGTCTTTGTGTTTAGGAGTAATCTTTTGATGTTTGACATGTTTTTTTTTTCTCCCCCATGGCAAATATTCATATACATCCTGGCTCCTTCCTTATCTCTTCAGAACAGTTTCTCAGAGCTGAGAGGCTGACTCCTGGGCTACAGTCCTTAGTAAAACACTGAATAAACTCAACTCACAGATCTTATGTTGTGCTTTTTTTCCTTTAAGCTGATACAACCTTCATCCCAGTTATGTTCCTCATTCATATGAGCCACAATCCAGTTTTGAACTCATCTCCCTTGCTAAACTGGCTCCTTTGCTCCTCCAAATTCACACCAACTGCTCAGTACGTGAGAAACAAACGGTGAGAAACAAATGCTCAAACATGATGTTGGTTCTGATTTTGATCCCTTGTCTCAGTGAGTTAGTACCAACACTTTCAGCCTGGTCTCCTATGCTAGAAACCCGAGAATCCCTCTTAACCATTTCCCTACTCACTGCTCAGTTCTGACACACAATCAGTAATCAGATCCTGCCAATTTTATCTCCTAAGTATTTCTTGGATCTGACTCCTACTCGCCATCATTACTCACCATATAATTTTTCAGTTCCTCAGCAACTGTCCCTCAGCACTGCAACAGTCCCTAACTCCAGACTCATCCTCCAAGTCCACCTTCTGTCCAGCACATAGAATGATCTATAGAAAATGCCAACCTGACCTCAACTCTGTGGGTTAAAACACTTAAATGGATCACCACACAACAGCAAACTTAAGCCCAAGATCCTGATCCTAAGCTCCACAGGCAACAAATGTCAGAAGATTAGAGACACTTTTTTTTGTTTTGAATAAACTTATTTATTTATTTGTTTTTATTTTTGGCTGTGTTGGGTCTTCACTGCTGTGCACAGGCTTTCTCTAGATGTGGCGAGTGGGGGCTACTCTTCGTTGTGGTGCGCGGGCTTCTCATTGCGGTGGCTTCTCTTGTTGTGGAGCACAGGCTCTAGGTGCACAGGTTTCAGTAGTTGTGGCTCACGGGCTCTAGAGCGCAGGCTCAGTAGTTGTGGCACAGGGGCTTAGTTGCTCCGCAGCGTGTGGGATCTTCCCAGGCCAGGGATCGAACCCGTGTCCCCTGCATTGGCAGGCGGATCCTTTTTATTTTATTTATTTATTTTTGGCTGCATTGGGTCTTCATTGCTGCCTGCAGGCTTTTTCTAGTTGCGGTGAGCAGGGGCTACTCTTCGTTGTGGTGCACAGGCTTCTCATTGCAGTGGCTTCTCTTGTTGTGGAGCATGGGCTCTAGGTGCGTGGGCTCAGTAGTTGTGGTTCGCAGGCTCTGGAGCACTGGCTTAGTAGTTGTGGCGCATGGGCGTAGCTGCTCTGTGGCATGTGGGATCTTCCCGGACCAGGGCTCGAACTCGTGTCCCCTGCATTGGCAGGCGGATTCTTAACCTCTGCACCACCAGGGAAACCCAGGGCCTCTCACTTTCTGAGATGGCCCACACTGTCTCTGTGGAGTGTGTTTCTCCTAGGGCCACTCTCGCCCTTTGAGATGGACCACTTTCTGTCTATGGAACTGTAACCCAGCAGGACTCCTGGGTTACAGGCCTTCCCCCTTATCCTCTGCTTTAGCTCCTCTCTTAAGTACTTAAGAGAGTAGCATTTGATGCACATTTCCTGAGTTGTTTTGCAGATGTAACCACTCCCCCACCCCAGGCCTCCTGGAGCCTAAGGACTGATAATGTTAGCCCTGTGACCCCATCCTGCTACACCATCAGCCAATCAGAGAACTGTGCACAAGCTAACCACACACCCTGCACCCCCCTCCCTCACCCGGCTTTTAAAAGTGCTTTGCTGAAACCCTTTGGGGAGTTTGGGGCTTTTAGGGCATGAGCCACCTCGTCTCCTTGCATGGCCTTGCAATAAACCTTTCTCTGCTCCAAACTTCAACGTTTCAGTTTGTTTGGCCTCACTGTGCATTGGGCACAGGAACTTACATTAATAGAATGTGTATCTCTACAAATAAATCCACTTCTTACCTATCACTTTGTCTCTCACTGAATGCTTTCTTCGAGGAGACATAAAGAACCTGAGTGTCATTAAATCCTGAGACCAGGTGTGTGATCTCAATTAAAAAACAGGGAGTTCAAGTCCCAGTCTGGGTTTCGGCTGGATTCAAGTCCCATCTGAGTTGTACGGTTTCAGCACAGGCCCCCCTTTTCTTGCCTTCCTCCTGCTGTCCCTCTGCCCCCACTTCCCAAGAACCTTGTGATCCACACCACTAGCCCGAGTCCCTCATTCTCACATATCCCTCTGTGGGGGAAACTATTGAACTTGGAGATCCTCTGGCTGAGCAGAAATCCTCAGAATGCAGGAGGCTGTACTTTTGCTTCCCAGGACATTCTCTCCAGCTATCTCCAGCCATCACTTCCTGGGCCCTGGGGTCTCTGCTGCTTAGCCTCTCACCATCATCCAGTCTCACTGGGGGAGGACGGGGGTTGGATGAGGGATGTGTGAACAGCGGTCTTCCTACTGCTTTGGCTCTAGGACTGTGTCAGAATCACCCCTCTCAGTCTCCATTTCCTTCAAATCAGATCTCTTGAAGACACATCTGAGGGATCCCATGCTCACCTTGTGCCAGGCTTTAAGGGGCCTGATAGTCATCACCGGGGCTCCCTCTCAATGAAGGGCAGGGGCTGAGAGAAGAAGCGAAGAGAAACAAGAGTGAGCCCAACTCAGTCAATACCTTTCCTTTAAACCTGCAAACCTGTATTAGCTGCGAATAACGACAGCTGACATTTACTGAAGGCCTGCAATGTGCCAGCCTCAGAACTCGGGCACTTTACTATGTACTAGGAGATATGTAATACTGTTGTCCTCATTTGACCAAAACAAAGAAATGAGCCTTAGAAAGTTTAATTAATTATCTTAGGCCACAAGATCTGTATTCATAACCACTAAGTAATGCTCTCTCCCGCGTGAAACAATAGAGCAAAAAAATACACGTAAACAAAAGCAAGATGCCAGGCCACACAGGGCCCATGAACGTTAAGAACATCGTCTTCTGCCCCCAAACAATGGGGTTATTACGAGCAGGAGCAGCGGTTATGATCAGACTTGATTAATATAGACTTTCCCATGAGGCTGAAAAGTCCCCGCGTCCGTCTCAATCACAGTTGCGTCCCCAGAACCCGGAACAACACTGCACTTAGTAGGCGCTCGATACGGTCACTTTCTAAACCGTAGCGTGTCACTTACCAGGGCCACCCCTTCCAAGGCAGTCCACACCCCCGCCCCACTCCCAAAGCGGCCGCGGCGGGGGGCTGAGGGAGTCTGGGCAGGGCTGGACTGCCCGCAGACCTCCTCGCTTGATGCGGCCCTGCGCCACCGCCCGACCCCCTCCCGGGTCCCCCTCCCCGGGGCCTGGGGGAACCTGTGGCGCTGCCCGCCCGGAATGTGGAACAAGAACGCCTGTTCACCTTGCACTCACCTCCGACGGTGGGCGGCGACGCTCCGGCGCTCCGGCGCTCCGGAAGTACTTCACCTGCTGGCGCGCTTTACGGAGCCTGCGCTTCCGCTCTTGTAGAACGCCCGCGCTTCTCTGGGGGCTTCACTCCCTTTCACCCGGACCAACTCCTACGAAGAGCAGGCTGCTTTTTTTCCCGGTGGCCTATGGTGGCACTGCCTTTCAGCATTTTGTATGGGGCGGAGGAAGCCAAAGGTCAGCCTCGATGAGCGCTAGCATTTGGGGATTCTCTTATTTGACTGCAGTCAAGCTGGCTGTGCTCATTGGATCGGGTCAGATTTCGCTGTAGGTCAATCAAGTTGCAACTGCAGTATGAAGAATGGATTTAAGCTGGGCAGGAAAGCAGTTAGGAGGCTATTAAAAAGGCCCAGTCACGATAAAGAACAGCTGGATCAAGGCAGTACTGTTTATAACTCTTTGTAACGAGAAACAGCTGTAACTGTAGATACACACAAGCTCATTTATATGAATCACCTGTACATTTATTCAGCCTTCTGGATGGTACCGCTCTAGAAATTAATATTTAGATATTCTTAATTTCCCATCACACATAATTAGCATCCAGACTACTTCAAAATCGACAATGTTTATTCTGTCCCAGTGCTCTTGGCTGACAACAAAATGTTCTGAGATATGCCTTCTTCATTTAAAGATCACTCCAGGGACTTCCCTGGTGGCGCGCAGTGGTTAAGAATCCGCCTGCCAATGCAGGGGACACCAGTTCGAGCCCTAGTCCAGGAAGATCCGGCATGCTGCAGAGCAACTAAACCACTGCGCCACAACTAATGAGCTTGAGCTCTAGAGCCTGCAAACCATAACTACTGAAGCTCGCGCGCCTAGAGCCCATGCTCAGCAACAAGAGAAGCCACCACAATGAGAAGCCCGCGCACTGCAACGAAGAGTAGCCCCTGCTCGCCGCAACTAGAGAAAGCCTGCACGGAGCAACGAAGACCCAACACAGCCAAAATAAATAAATAAATAATTTTTAAAATAAAATAAAGATCACTCCAAGGACCTCCCTGGTGGTCCAGCAGTTAAGACTCCGTACTCCCAAAGCAGGGGGCCCGGGAACTAGATCCTGCATGCTGCAACTAAGACCCAGCACGGCAAAATAAAAACAAAACAAAACAAAACAAAAGTCAGCCCTGTTTAAGGAACAAAAAAAATCACTCCGTTATTTCAACGAGGAAATGGAATCCTAGAAAAAGGAGACATATCTGAGATCTCAAAGCAACCTAGGCAGATTTCTGGCCGCCTTTGCAGTATGACCCTGGCTTTTATCTCCGTTCTCACTGCTTCAACTCAGTCACTGAGGGCCTTAACATCTCTTGGGGCTCTGCAAACACTTCCAGTTCCACTTTTCCTAGACAGATAATTATCAGGCCCTGATGAGGCTGGACTGTAAACTCTGTAATTCAGTTCAAATTCAACTAGTAGGAAAAATACAAAGGGGACTTAGACTCTAGGCAGAATTCTTCAGCCCAATTTATTGCTCTGGATACAGACAGAAGGTCTTTTCTGGGGGGCTTCTGGCTGGACAGATCTTCCATAGAGAGGCTGTGGTACTTGGCTTCCAAGGATGGGGTTGAGGGCATCTATTCATGTTGTTGGAGGCTCAGGATCTCGGGTGCAGGGGAGCCCTGGCTACCAGTTAGTGGTCCTTTAGGAATATTGAGGGGGAGAAAAAATAGAAAAAGGAGAAGGTTGACCAAATAACACTAGGATACTGGAGAGCCTTCAGTTTACACTTGGAATAGCCACAACTTATTTCAATTTTTCCCCCTATGTGGCTTCACTAGTGATGTCATTTATATTGTATCTGAAGCTTTCCCACATTAATTCCATAACATTGTTTCCCATATCAGTGATTTCCAAGGTCAAGGGTTAAGGGAGGATTTAACTACAAATGGGCAGCAGAGAGTTTTATTGAAATGATAGAACTGTTCTGAATCTTGATTGCAGTAGTGGTGATTACATAACTATGCGATTGTCCAGGCTCATAGACCTATACAACCAAAAAAGAGTAACTTTTACTGTATGTAAGTTTAAAATCAATAAAAAGCAAAAGTTTACAAACATCCTTATAAAAGAATATGTAAACACAGAAAATTCAAATTCTATAAAAAAGTACAACAGGGAATGTAAATTGATACAGCCACTGTGGAGAACAGTATGGAGGTTCCTTAAAAAACTAAAAATAGAATTACCATATGATCCAGCAATCCCACTGCTGGGCATATACCCAGAGAAAGCCATCATTCAAAAAGACACATGCATCCCAATGTTCATTGCAGCACTATTTACAATAGCCAGGTCACGGAAGCAACCTAAATGCCCATTGACAGATGAATGGATTAAGAAGATGTGGTACATATACACAATGGAATATTACTCAGCCATAAAAAGGAACAAAATCTGGTCATCTGTAGAGATGTGGATGGATCTAGAGACTGTCATATAGAGTGATGTAAGTCAGAAAGAGAAAAACAAATATTGTACATTAACACATATATGTGGAATCTAGAAAAATGGTACAGGTGAACTGGTTTGCAAGGCAGAATCAGAGACACAGATGTAGAGAACAAACATATGGACATGAAAGGGGGAAAGCAGGGGAGGGGGTTAATGATGGTTAGATGAATTGGGAGATTGGGATTGACATATACACACTAATATGTATAAAATAGATAACTAATAAGAACCTGCTGTATAAAAAATGAATAAATTTTAAAAAATAAAAAAATATATATCAGCACCATTATAAAAAAGTGGTTAGATGAACTAAAAAAAAATTTGATAAGTTAGATACAAATAAAAGACCTATGGAATAATTTTTTTAAAAAAGTATACCAAGCAATGTAAAAATTATTAGAAATCCCACGGAAAACAGGAGAAAACATTTGGTAAGTACCTTTGTAGAAATCTTTTCATGCATATAAGCTCATATGCATATTACATGACCATAAATTCAATTTTATAGAAAATATTGTAGTAGATGTATTCAAGCTCCATAATTCTCATGGGATCAATATGAAATTAGTTCCCAGCTAAGACCACATCTTTGCCTAGCTTTTTCCCTGGTCCTGTATCTCCTAAGCACACTCAATCAATCACTTGCACAAGAATCCCCATCTCAGGCTCTGCTTCTGCTAGAATCTGGCCCAAAACAGGTATCATACTATGTATGCTCAACCATAACTTACTTGTCAGTCAACAAGGTATGGGCATGTCTTTTTCATATTAACAGTGATTCCCAATATTGTTCTAAGTGACTGTACAGTATTCCACAGCAGTTATAATAATTTATCTAATCACCTATTGATGGATATTGATTATATATCCACCTATTGATGGATATTTAGGTCATTTCTAATTTATCATTAATATAAACTGTATATAAAGCTACAAGAAATACTCTCATAAGTATATTTCTGAATACAATTTTATTATTACCTGAGAGTAAATTTCTAGTAGATGTGGAATTTCTGAGTCTAAGGGGTAGCATATTTAAAATTTTATTACATACACTGCTAGCAAACTGCCACCCAGAAAGTTCATCATCAATTTATGGTCACAACAGAGCACAAGAATGCCCATTTCCCCACACCCACACCCAAAACTGGATTTGCCAATATATATATATTTTTTTTGGTATGCAGGCCTCTCACTGTTGTGGCCTGTCCCATTGAAGAGCACAGCTTGACAGAGATGGAAAATATAAAACCATGATAATAAACATCAGTGAAAATGAATGAACTTGAGCTATGTGGTTAAATCTCAAGTCTATAAAGTTGAATTTAAAAAGTAAGCTAGGGGGCTTCCCTGGTGGCGCAGTGGTTGAGAATCTGCCTGCCAATGCAGGGGACACGGGTTCGAGCCCTGGTCTGGGAAGATCCCACATGCCGCGGAGCAACTGGGCCCGTGAGCCACAATTACTGAGCCTGCACATCTGGAGCCTGTGCACCGCAACAAGAGAGGCCGCGACAGTGAGAGGCCCATGCACCGCGATGAAGAGTGGCCCTCGCTTGCCACAACTAGAGAAAGCCCTCACACAGAAACGAAGACCCAACATAGCCATAAATAAATAAATAAAGTTGTAAAAAAAAAAAAAAAAGGTAAGCTGGTGCTCGCTTCAGCAGCACATATACTAAAATTGGAATGATACAGAGAAGATTAGCATGGCCCCTGCACAAGGATGACACGCAAATTCATGAAGCGTTCCATATTTTTTTCAAACTACACTGGCATTTTTCACAGAACTAGAACAAAAAATTTCACAATTTGTATGGAAACACAAAAGATGCCGAATAGCCAAAGCAATCTTGAGGAAAAAAAACGAAGCTGGAGGAATCAGGCTCCCTGACTTCAGACTATACTACAAAGTTACAGTAATCGAGCAGTATGGTACTGGCACAAAAACAGAAAGATAGATCAATGGAACAGGATAGAAAGCCCAGAGATAAACCCATGCACATATGGTCACCTTATCTTTGATAAAGGAGGCAGGAATGTACAGTGGAGAAAGGACAGCCTCTTCAATAAGTGGTGCTGGGAAAACTGGACAGGTACATGTAAAAGTATGAGATTAGAACACTCCCTAACACCATACACAAAAATAAACTCAAAATGGATTAAAGAACTAACTGTAAGGCCAGACACCATCAAACTCTTAGAGGAAAACATAGGCAGAACACTCCATGACATAAATCACAGCAAGATCCTTTTTGACCCACCTCCTAGAGAAATGGAAATAAAAACAAAAATAAACAAATGGGACCTAATGAAACTTCAAAGCTTTTGCACAGCAAAGGAAACCATAAACAAGATGAAAAGACAACCTTCAGAATGGGAGAAAATATTTGCAAATGAAGCAACTGACAAAGGATTAATCTCCAAAACATACAAGCAACTCATGCAGCTCAATAACAAAAAAACAAACAACCCAATCCAAAAATGGGCAGAAGATCTAAATAGACATTTCTCCAAAGAAGATATACAGATTGCCAAAAAACACATGAAAGAATGCTTAAAATCATTAATCATTAGAGAAATGCAAATCAAAACTACAATGAGATATCATCTCACACCGGTCAGAATGGCCATCATCAAAAAATCTAGAAACAATAAATGCTGGAGAGGGTGTGGAGAAAAGGGAACACTCTTGCACTGCTGGTGGGAATGTGAATTGGTACAGCCACTATGGAGAACAGTATGGAGGTTCCTTAAAAGACTACAAATAGAACTAACATATACCCAGCAATCCCACTACTGGGCATATACCCTGAGAAAACCATAATTCAAAAAGAGTCAAGTACCAAAATGTTCATTGCAGCTCTATTTACAATAGCCAGGACATGGAAGCAACCTAAGTGTCCATCCACAGATGAATGGATAAAGAAGATGTGGCATATATATACAATGGAATATTACTCAGCCATAAAAAGGAACAAAACTGAGTTATTTGTAGTGAGGTGGATGGACCTAGAGACTGTCATACAGAGTGCAGTAAGTCAGAAAGAGAAAAACAAATACCATATGCTAACACATATATATGGGGGAAAAAAAGGTCAGAAGAACCTGGGGCAAGACGGGAATAAAAATGCAGACCTACTAGAGAATGGACTTGAGGATACGGGGAGGGGGAAGGGTAAGCTGGGACAGAGTGAGACAGTGGCATGGACATATATACACTACCAAACGTAAAATAGATAGCTAGTGGGAAGCAGCCGCATAGCACAGGGAGATCAGCTTGGGGCTTTGTGACCACCTAGAGGGGTGAGATAGGGAGGGTGGGAGGGAGGGGGATGCAAGAGGGAAGAGATATGGGGACATATGTATATGTATAATTGATTCACTTTGTTATAAAGCAGAAACTAACACACCATTGTAAAGCAATTATACTCCAATAAAGATGTTCAAAAAAAATAGATCATCTACAAGGACCTACTGTATAGCACAGGGACTCTATTTACTACTCTGTAATAATCTATATGGGAAAAGAATCTGAAAAAGAATGGATATATGTATATGTATAACTGAATCACTTTGCTCTACACCTGAAGCTAACACAACATTGTAGATCAACTCTACTCCAATATAAAATAAAAATTAGATTAAAAATTTTAAAAAGTAAGCTGCAGAAGAAAATATCAAGTATACTATTTATATACATTAAAAACATGTAAAATAATGTTATGATGTTTATGGAAATAACCATATATAACAAGTTTTCAAGCATCTATGAGCATGAATAACAACAAATTCATATGGTACCTACCTCTGGAACCACAGAGAGGTAAATGCAATTCAAAAGATGTATACAGGGGACTTCAATTCCATCTGTAATGCTTTAGTTCTAAAAAACACATGGAATAGCCATGACAAAATGGTCAGATACGATAAAGCTGAGGGGAGGTACATGGGTGTTTGTTATTCTCTTAATTTTTCTACACTTGAAGTATTTTAAAGAACTTTAAAAAAATTTCAATAGTTCCACTAGTAGAATAAAACCAGGAGAAATACCTTTTAAAAAATTGAGAAAAGAGAGGGACTTCCCTGGCAGTCCAGTGGTTAAAACTTCACTTTCCAATTCAGGGGGTGCAGGTTCAATCCCTGGTCAGGGAGCTAAAATCCCACATGCCTTGAGGCCAAAAAAACCAAAAAACATAAAACAGAAGCAATATTGTAACAAATTCCATAAAGATTTTAAAAATGGTCCACATCAAAAAAATCTTTAACAGAAATTGATAAAAGAGCAAAGAAAGCAAAAGGGACAAAATAGGACACAAGTAATCATTAAAAATTAAAAGCATTCAAGATGACAGATGTCAGACCAAAATTTATCACAATAAATGTAAGTTGTTTAAAATATTCTTAAATGCATCAATACAGGAAATGTATGAAACATACTCTGCCTAGATAATTGGGCTACTTTCCATAAATCCAAGGGTAAATAAGCCTGTGAATAAGGAGATTGCCTTTACCTAGACATCCCTCACAAACCAGAGAGCTTCTGTTTCTAATTACCTGGAGAGCCCTTGTTCTTTTCACTGAGGATAAGACCCCATATACTCATGAAGTACACTATCCTAAACAGAAATTTCTGAATTACTAATGCAACAAATTAAAATATTAGTGAGGTCTCACTAATCATTTTCCTCTATTCCATATACAATATGTGCTTTCCTGATATTTCTTGCCAAAGCCCAGGAATCATTAAAGACTTCGGGGAACGATAACTTCTGTGCTACATGTGGTGTACCAAACTGCTGGGTTTGGACGCTCCAAAACAACTGGACACTTCCACAGCCTTGGTTAAAGCCTCAGCTTTCAGTGACAGAACCCAGGGGGCTGTTCTGTCTCTCAGGGCCAGGAGGTTTCCTCATTCTAAAACTCTGCACGGCCTCCTTGCCTCTTTCCCTCTCATGCAGGGCAGTGCCATCTGCACACACTTCCCTCGAGCTCACCATCCCCAGGCTGCTCTCTTTCCAGCTCAGGCTGCAGTAGTGGAGCTTGCAGCTGTGTGGCCTCCGACAGCGGGGTTGGGGTGGGGGAAGCTAGCGCAGGTCCGAGGCAGAGACCCAGAGGTGGGAACCGCTGCACGGGGAGACCCTCCACCAGGAGCTTTGAGGCCGGCGACCTCCCTGGTGTCTCCCTTGGAGCTTGGACAACCTCAAGCACTACCCGGCTCAAGGGATGCGGAATGAATCATACGCATGAGAAAATCAAGGTTCAGGGAGTTTTAATAAGGCCACAGTAATCATATACTAGGATCAGGAGAGGAGAGAAATGAACAATTTCAAACACTTGAAGGCTTCCCTCGGTCCTGAATATTAAATAGAACACCTGAATGTCAGCTACATTTTTCACAGCACAATGGTGACATCTAGTGTTAGCTGGGTAAATATCAGCCTTGCAATTGACCTGAAATTCAGAGTCTTGGTGTCTCCTTTCGCCTCAGGATTCTCACCTTGGCTTCCTGCAGGACCAAACAAGAAATTTGTTTTTGTTTTTTTCCAATTTCTAACTTGCCTTTTAATTTTCTTAACAATTGCTCTTCTTTTTTTAACACTGTTGAAGTAAAAGTGATGTACAATAGACTGGATATTTAAATTTTTTAATTGAAATATATTTGACATAACATTGTGTAAACTTAAGGTGTACAACATGCTAATTTGATACATTTATATAGTATCATATGATTGCCATTGTAGTGATTATTTGCACCTCTTCCACGTTACGTAATTATCCTTTCTTTTAGTGGCTGGAACAATTAAGTTCTAGTCTTTTAGCAAGTTTGATGATTATAATACTGTTGTCTATATTCACTACACTGGAACTACTCTAGGACTTATTTACTACTTGTTGCAAATTTGTAGCCTTAAACATCTGTCCTATCCTCCCACCCAAATTGGACATTTTTAGGGTGTACAACGTGGTGAATTTTGACCAGCAGAGAACGAAACAGACAAAAATTCCTGTCCTCGTAGGCTTGCATTCTTTTTAAAAAAGTATTTATTTATTTATTTCTAACTTTGGCTGCGTTGGGTCTAAGTTGCGGTACAGGGGATCTTTCATTGCAGCACGTGGGCTTCTCTCTAGTTGCGTGTGCAGGTTTTCTCTCTCTAGTTGTGGCGTGCAGGCTCCAGAGCACGTGAGCTCCGTAGTTACAGCATGTGGGCTCTCTGGTTGTAGCATGCAGACTCAGTTGCCCCTCGGCATGTGGGATCTTAGTTCCCTGACCAGGGATTGAACCCACGTACCCTGCATTGGAAGGCGGATTCTTAACCACTGGACCAGCAGGGAAGTCCTGGCTTGCATTCTTTTTTTTCCGGCTTGCATTCTTAATGGCCAGAATTATGCCACATGGCTACTCCCAACAGCAGAGGAATTTGGAAGGCAAGTTTTTAGCTTTTTGGCTTCCACAATAGAAAGAAAATGGAAAGGGTGTTTTGTGAACCAACTTACAGTTCCTGCCACAATGGGACTGAGGAGCATGCTTGAAATGTGTAAACGCTTATGTACACCAGTTAGGTTTAAAACATGTTTCAAAAGTATTGACATACCTACTCCTTCAGCCAGCCCCATTCATTATTATTATTACTACAGTTAGTATTAACTTAGATGTCTTATTTGATGACATGTAAATAGATCCCCTAGCACAAGACCCTGGCCCACAGGGGAACTCCATTCAATGGTAGATACTATCTTGGCACCAATAAGGTACCCCCCAATGGCCCTCGAGTGTTGTTTAGACCTTCCATTACCTCAGGTCCCTTTCATTAGCTCACTGTAAAGATTCCTTGTTAAGTTACATGCTCAGCTGGCTTTGCTAACCTCTCATGATGTTCACAGCCTCTTTGTTTTCTAAAGTCCCCTTAATAGAAAGAAACAGATGTTTACTAGATAGGATGAATGGAACTGCTCATCTGGCTCAGAATATACTCATTTTTACTGAATCAATATTAAATCACAGTTTATAAAAACCCACTCCAAAACTCCTGGGACTCTCCACCAGGATACGCTTCCCAAAGTAAATTCCATCAGATCACAGCTCTTAAACTGGAATGCACATTGGAATCACCTGGGAAGATTTTTTTAAACTGTGATGCCTGGGTCTTGCCCCCAAAGCAGTGATTTTCAATTGGGTGATTTGCTCCTTCCACCAGGAAACACTTAGCAATGTCTTTTGGTTGTTACAACCGGGAGAGGGTGTGACTGGTATCTAGTGGGTAGAGCCGAGGGATGGTACTAAACATCCCACAATGCAGAGAAAGAGAAAGGCCTCCATAGTAAAGAATGTCTGGTCCCAAATGTCAATATGGGCAATGCTGAGAAACCTCATTAAAGATTTGACTCTCTAGATATGTGTTCACCCTGCGTGTGGGAGTTTTTTTTTCAATTAAAAAAATTTTATTTTATATTGGAGCACAGTTGATTAACAATGTTGTGTTAGTTTCAGGTGTACAGCAAAGTGATTCAGTTTACATAACCATGTATCTATTCTTTTTCAGTCTTTTCCCATTGGCATGGGAGTTAAAACCTTCCCAGGTGATTCCATTATGCAGCTAAGTTTGAGGGAAAAAAGCTAGAAACCTGTTGCTAGAGAATATTTGCATATGTGGCTAAATTGCTTTCAACCCTGTGCCAC
Organism: Tursiops truncatus; assembly: GCF_011762595.2. NCBI lineage: Eukaryota > Metazoa > Chordata > Mammalia > Artiodactyla > Delphinidae > Tursiops > Tursiops truncatus. Next base: position 14,363,384 of record NC_047052.1, read on the forward strand.
TGAGTTTCAACTGGAAAATTTCCACATCTTCTCATTGGATCGTGAGTTGGGTTGGAGGTTGAAGGTGGTTGGAAGAAGGAAGAGTTGGTTGCTTTCATAAGGAGGACCCCACAACATGCTAGAATGGACATCTCCACAAATATAAGTTTTGCTGCTTATTATTCACCTACTTAGGAGTTGGCCTCGCTGGTATACATCAGAAGGATCATTAACTACAAACAGTCACGTCCTGGGAAATTGGCCACTAGGAGTCACACATGGGGGAAGCAAGCTGGCTAATCATTGCCGCTGCTCTGGGAGGTGACAGCTTCTTTGGGGGGGAACTCCAGGAAGGGCCACTGCAGTTGCACAACTTCAGGGGTACTGTTCAAATAGAACACAACACGAATGGTGCTTCCTGGCTCCGTAGCCCCCAAAGTAAATTTTTACATTCACCAGATTGCCTAGACTTTTAAGCTAAACCGTTTTAAATATTTTTGCCAAATGAAAATAGCTCTATATATTCTATTTTTTTTAGTTTTTTTTTACGTGGACCATTTTTAACGTCTTTATTGAATTTGTTACAATATTGCTTCTGTTCTATGTTTTGGTTTTTTGGCCGGGAAGCATGTGGAATCTTAGCTCCCTGACCAGGGATCAAACCTGCACTCCCTGCATTGGAAGGCAAAGTCTTAACCGCTGGACCACCAGGGAAGTCCCTATTCTGATACTTATACTGTCTCAGATAATACTAAGGAGAATATATTTTATATTATATATATGATATTTGCATGTGTATATATATAATATAAACAATTTTTTAAAAAATATTTATTTATTTGGTTGCACCGGGTCTTAGTTGTGTCAGGCAGGCTCCTTAGTTGCGGCATGCATGTGGGATCTACTTCTCTGATCAGGGATCGAAACTGGGCCCCCTGCATTGGGAGCACGGAGCCTTAATATAAACAATTTTTAAACACAAATGGTATTATATTATACATACCAACTGCAACTTGCTTTTTTTTTTTTGGCCATGCCATGCATCTTGCGGGATCTTAGTTCCCCAACGAGGGACTGAACCTGGGCTACGGCAGTGAAAGCTCAGTCTTAACCACTGGATCGGCAGGGAATTCCCTGCAACTTTCTTTTTCATTTAACTTTCTATATTGTCCACTCCACAGGTTCAGACATGTAGCTATGTTATTCCATCTAACAACTACAGAGTATTACATTTGTGTGGAACTGATGACCTTAAAGAGTAGTTGCTTATTAAATAAGGGTGGACTGAACACAAGAATTCCTGGAATCCTATAACATGACACTAAAAGTACAACAAGGATAAGGATTTATAAGGACAAGAGAATGAGAAAGGAGATGAAAACTGATGAGAGATGTCAACACAGTGTGAGCAGATGGAAAGAGAGAAAGAAGTGGTAACCAGAGAAAACCAGAAGCCTTGCATGTGACAAGAGAGGGGAGGAGGGTGGCTAGGACACGTGGATAATACCACAAAGCAAACTGATTCACCCAGCAGAAAGGCTCAGGAATCAGGCGTCAGACACTTTGCACAGCAGACACAAGACACAGGGAAGAGGAAAGAGGGAAGAGGTATAGGGACAACTGGACCTATAGATCCCATCCCCATGTATACAGCCCAGAGATTTCTGCCCCCAAACCCTGTAACACAGGAGGTTTATTCTCTGGGGGAAAAAAAAAATTACAGAGGGCCAGACTGAAGCAGTGGATTTAGAACAAGGAGATGAATGAAAGTCTGCAAACTGTACAGAGAAACATCACAATGCCTCAGCTCCTCCTCCCCCACCCCCACCCCCAGATCTATTCTCCCACCTGGCTCTCAAACTCTATCAACCTGGCTTTATACCGTCTGCACAGGAGCTTGGAAGGGCCTTCTTTAGAGGCAAGGAATAAAGGGAATAACACCCAATAAACCTACAGACATCTGTGGTAAGGGTCTATCGACAAAAAATTCAACAGTCTCTCGAATTCTTCTTTACTACAAAGTGTTGGATGTGATTCTAAGGTCGCAAGCATGGCCATGCCTATGTGTAGGTCGAAGGTAACAGAAATATAACGGAAGTAGAGGGAATGCTCCAGAAATAATGATCAAGGATATAGGGGATATTTTATGTTGAAGCTGGGGATCTTAGGAACACAGTGGTGGGGGTAATGAAGAGCTGTTAGAGGATGTCAGACTGAGATGGACAGGAAGGAGAGAGAATCCGGAGCAACAACCAGGATGTCTATCTCCTAATTCCCACCAAGGAGACAGTCATCATGGGTCAGAGTGTCGCCAGTGCACTTTCCCATTCAGCAAACATCCTGTGTGTATCTACTATGAGCCAGGTTCTGGGTTAGGGAACATGTAAAGATATAGACTAAGATGCTGTTCTTGTCCTCAAAGAACTAACTATTGATCTATACAGGGGATATCGCCAATTGTACAGCTCCCTGCTGTCCTAGGGTAGACATGGGGTTCTGAGACTCTCCTGTTGCTTTCACAGATCCCTGCCTAGGCACAACGTTGTGCAGATCCCTCCTCATTTCCTCACTCTCTTCCAGCCTCACACAAAAATGTCTTTCCCTTAGCGTTCCCACTCAGTCTGTGAGAACCACAATTCAGCACAGCTGAAGGTCTCTTCTGGCTGTCATGTCAAACTAACAAATTAGCATGGAAAAAGCTCACTATGTCCAAGGGGCTAGCTAACTGGCGTTCAAATTCCATCATATAGGCTTGGAAGTTTAGCATTTATAATGATGTCTTCAAAATAGAAGAGGGCTAATAAAATGAAAGGAAATTGAGTTATTTGTAGTGAGGTGGATAGACCTGGAGTCTATCATACAGAGTGAAGTAAGTCAGAAAGAGAAAAACAAACACCATATGGAACACATATATATGGAATCTAAAAAAAAAAAAAAAAAAGGTTCTGATGAACCTAGGGGCAGGACAGGAATAAAAACACAGACGTAGAGAATGGACATGAGGATATGGGGGGGGGGAACGGTAAGGTGGGACGAAGTGAGAGAGTAACAGTGAAATATATACACTACCAAATGTAAAATAGCTAGCTAGTGGGAAGCGGCCACATAGCACAGGGAGATCAGCTCAGTGCCTTGCGACCACCTAGAGGGGTGGGATAGGAAGGGTGGGAGGGAGGCAGACACAAGAGGGAGGAGATATGGGAACATATGTATATGTATAACTGATAAACTTTGTTATAAAGCAGAAACTAACACACTATTGTAAAGCAATTATACTCCAATAAAGATGTTAAAAAAAGAAAAGAAAAGAAACACAGCAGTTTAGGCCTAGAGTCATGAGCCATACATTTTTTGTTTGTACACCTCCTAAGGTAATTTTGTGAATACTAGGTAGTTGCAGTTAACAAGCATATTAAAAGATGCTCAACATTGTTACTCGTTAGGAAAATGAAAATGAAAATCACATTGAGATACCACTTCACATCCACTAAGTTAACCATAACTTTTTTCTTTTTTTTTCTTTTTTCTTTTGGCAGTTCTATTACTTTATTGAACAATCAGCAGTTAGTTCTCATCCACACTAACTGTCTGTAGATTTTTGAAAGTGGTGACAGGTACATAGGTAACCAATGTATAGAGCTTGTTTGGTGAATCTTCCATTATGTTTTGTGGACAACCGCACACGGATACAGTATGGGACATTCCTTATTCCTTTGGCCCAGACAGCTTTGTTGAGCCTGGTGTCAATGAGTACATCTGGAGTTCCCATCTCCTTCATGGCAAATTTCCAGATTTCTCTGAGTGCCCGAGGGGCACGCTTCTTGAAACCCACTCCACGATGCGCTTGTGAATGTTGATGGTGTATTCTCTGGTCACCACCTCGTTGATGGCAGACCGGACCTTCTTCTTCTTGCCACCCTTCATTGCAGGAGCCATCCTGCCCGGCCAGCGTTGGAAAGCTCATGACTTTTTTAAAATGGAAGATAACAAGAGTTGGCAAAGATGTGGAGAAATTGGAACCTTCATACATTGCTGGTGGAAATGTAAAATGTTGCAGTGGCTGTGGAAAAGTTTGGTAGTTCCTCAAAAAGTTAAACAAAATTATCAGCAACGTCACTCCTAGGTATAGAACCAAAAGGATTGAAAATAGGTATTCAAACAAATACTTGTACACCTATGTTCATAATAGCAGCACTATTCATAATAGCCAAAAGGTAGAAACAACCCAAATGTCCATCAGCTGATGAGTGAATAAGCACAATGTGATATATCCATTCAGTGGAATACTATTCAACCATAAAAGGGACTGAAATACTGATACATGATACAACTTGGATAAACAGCAAAAACATGTTAAGTGAACGAAGCTAGACAAGGTTACATACTGTATGATTCCATTTATATGAAACGTCCAGAGTAGTAAATCCATAGAAACAGAAAACAGATTAGTGGTTGCCAGGAGGAGTGATTGCTTAATGGGTGTAGAGTTTCCTTAAACGTCCAGAGTAGTAAATCCATAGAAACAGAAAACAGATTAGTGGTTGCCAGGAGGAGTGATTGCTTAATGGGTGTAGAGTTTCCTTTTTTTTTCTTTTTTAAAAAAGTTATTTTATTTATTTATTTTTGGCTCCGTTGGGTCTTCGTTGCTGTGCGCGGGGTTTTCCCTAGTTGTGGCGAGCAGGGGCTACTCTTCGTTGTGGTGATTGCCATGGCTTCTCTTGTTGCAGAGCACGGGCTCTAGAGCGCAGGCTCAGTAGTTGTGGCACACAGGCTTAGTTGCTCCATGGCACGTGGGGTCTTGCTGGACCACGGCTCAAACCTGTATCCCCTGACTTAGCAGGCAGATTCTTAACCACTGCGCCACCAGGGAAGTACCTTAGAGTTTCCTTTTGAGGTGATGAAAATGTCTTGGAAATACAGGTGATGGTTGTGCAACACTGTAAATGTACTAACTGCTACTGAATTATACAGTTTAACATGGTTAATGGTTAATTTTATGTTTTGTGAATTTTACTCAATAAAAAAATCAATAAAAGAAAAAAAGACCTAAGTAGTCCCCCTACTCGTTTTTAGCTAATATTTAACATTTCTGAAGTTTAAAGAGTTGCAAAGGATGTAACTTCCGGTATATTATATAAGCCCGATGTGCTGCTGGCTGCGCTAAGAGGGCAGCTCTCCAGTATATTATAAATAATGACAATTTAAAATAAAACTGTTAACATCATTCTTTTAAATATATCCATACAATCCTAATGCTCTAATTGATACCCCATCACCTATTTGTAAAAATACATGAATAAACTCTTCTTTAACTATCAGATATTGTATCTATTTTTCCAGAGTTACCACATTATCTTATTTAAAATGTGCAGTTTTCAACAACCAAAAACCACTTATGAGATATACAAAGAAACCAGAATGTATGGCTCATACACATAGGAAAAAAGAGCTATCACTATTTTACATCGCTCCTTTTTCTCCTTAAAATGATATTGCCATTACATTTCCCCACATATTTTTATCCTTGTGTAATTTTTTATGGTTTTTGTTTTTGTTTTAGTTTCCTGATACCAAAGGTCCCAAATATTAAAAATTTCTTCTGGATTGGGTTGTTATAATTGGTATTAGTATACATTTGATCAAAATAATGTAAGTATTACAAATTTTGATAAATAATACAAACAGTTATTAAACATAAAGAAATTTGCTGAAAATACAGATCTCTTAATAGCATGGATGGGGCTTTTTTTTTCTGTTTATTCTTGAATTCATGGATAAATATTACCTCTTGCCAAAATGAAAAAGTTCAGCATAAACCTCTATTTCTTGATTTTGCTTCTACACATTCAAGTACTGTTCACATAAACAAGTAGATGGGAATAGAGAGTTTTGTTATATCAATGGCAGTCAATCAATCCTTTGACGGTATATGCCAAAACCCACCCAATGGTCAATCATCAAAAGATTACTGTCAGTGATCTATCTGCTGACAGCTAGATTAGGTATTTCTTCAGTGAGTTTATTTTTTAGATTCATTTATTCATTTATGTTTTAATTTTTGTTATTGAAGAGTTCAAGTCTATACAAATTTAGAAGAGGAATGAAATGAATCTCTACGTGACCACCATCAAGCTTTCAACAGCTTTACCAACCTATGGCCAATCCTTTTTGATCTCTATCCGCCCCCACTATCTGCTCTCCATCCCCCACCCTTCACCACTGCTGGATTATTTTGAAGCAAATGCCAAGTATCAGGCCACTTCTTCTGTAAATACCTCTATATATATAGCTCTAAAATATAAGGACTCTTTTTAAAACAAACCAGTACACCTAAAAAATGTAAGTCATCCAGTATTCAGGCAACATTCAAATCTCCCCTGGTTGTCTCATACATGCTTTTTGTTTTGTTTTGGTCTGGATTTTAGTGTTGGTTTTTCAATTCAAGGTCCTAACAATGCCCACAAATTGCTTTTGGCTAATATTTCTCTTGTCTCTTAGTGATAGATTCTTCCTCCTGTTTTTCTTTCCTCTTGTAATTGGTTTGTTGAAAAACTGGGTCATTTTTCTTGTAGGGTTTTCCACATTCTGGATTTTGCTGATTACTTCTCCCTGGCCTCTGTATTTCCTAAAAATTGATATTTAGGCCTGGTCAGATTCAGAGTTGATACTTTGGCAAGAATCTTCCATAGGTGAACCAGTGGTTAAGATCCGCCTGCCAATGCAGGGGACACAGCTTTGATCTCTGGTCTGGGAAGATCCCACATGTCATGGGGCAACTAAGCCTGTGCACCACAACTACTGAGCTCACGAGCCACAACTACTGAAGCCCACGTGCCTAGAGCCCGTGCTCCGCAACAAGAGAGAAGGCACTGCAATGAGACACCCACACACAGCAACGAAGAGCAGCCCCCTCTCGCCACAACTAGAGAAAGCCCGCATGCAGCAACAAAGAGCCAGCACAGCCAAGAAAGCCCCCAAAAACCATATACTTTGAAAATGTCATCTTTAGCTGCTAAATAAAACTTAAAAAAAAAAAGAATCCTTCATAGGTGGTGTGTGTGTGCTTCCTGTTTCATTGGAGGTACATAACGTCCGAGTATCTCTTTTTTCTGATAGTATTAATCTGTGGGTTCAATGTACCCACTCATTATCAAGGTCCCCATTAGCTTTTCATCTAATGGTTTTAGCAATCATTAATGATCATTTCTTAGATCCATCATTTCATTATAAGTTCCTCTTTCATTATTTTTATTTTTTTGTTTTTTATTTTCCTTTTTCATTTTTGACAAAAATAAATCATTGGAAACTTGCAAATTAATTTGTTGCCTTCTTATTGGAGTCATTCACTTTCTTAATTTCTGTAAACTAGTATACTTTTTAAAATTTCAAGAATTATATTACATAATTATTAATGTTGAGTATTATGTAATTACAATGAATTATATCTGTTACTCTTTCACTTAAGAGATACCTTGTTTAATCTGATAAACTCAGAAGATATTGGGAAAATCAAAATATGAATTCCAATGCATCACAGCCGATTCAATATTTTTCCAATAAAAATAATTTTATCTCATCCCACATTTTAAATACATTTTTGTCAAAAATCTTAGAGGGCTTCCCTGGTGGCTCAGTGGTTAAGAATCTTCCTGCCAATGCAGGGGACACGGGTTTGAGCCCTGGTCCGGGAAGATTCCACATGCTACGGAGCAACTAAGCCCGTGCGCCACAACTACTGAGCCCGTGCGCCACAACTACTGAGCCTGCGCTCTAGAGCCCGTGAACCACAACTATTGAAGCCCGTGCGCCTAGAGCCCGTGCTCCGCAACAAGAGAAGCCACCGCAATGAGAAGCCCGTGCACTGCAATGAAGAGTAGCCACCCCCCCATCCCACCCCACCCCCGCTCGCCGCAACTAGAGAAAGCCCATGCACAGCAACGATAGACCCAACGCAGCCTAAAATAAATAAATAAATTTATTATTTTTTTAAAGAGAAAAAAGAAAGAAAGAATTACACTTCAGGAGAGTTTTGGGGTTTTTGTTTGTTTTTCTCTTTGCTTCCTTTGAAGCAAAGTTTTCATTTATACAGATATAAAAGGTACTACAAAAGAGACTTCCCTTCCACCCTGTTCCTCCTCCACCCTGTTCCTTTCACTAGAGGTTATCAATGAGAAAGAATTTAAAACATGAAATCTGTTGTAATCCTGTATATGCCTGGGGCAACATAAGAGAAACCATTTGAGGCTAATCTATAGTCCAGGAAGTGTTTGGGTATTGTAAAACCTTTGTTACGGAAGACTAAGTATAGAAAGTTGGAAGCAGGGTCGAGATAAAAAAGGCACAGAAGCAAAGAAGAGGATGAGGGACAAGGGAATGAAATAATGAGTCTGGGAGTGCTGAATTATAACTACGAGTTATGTGTGAACCCAAGGCAGGAACAGGAGTTTTCAGAAGTCCACAGAGCAGTTAAGATCAGAATAAATCCAGGTAACCAAGACCAGTCAATGTAGAACCTAGGCATGGAGTCAGGCCCCAAGACTGCCCCTCTTTTCTCAGACTGATTAATGATCTTGAGCCCCTACCCTCCAAAACTGCTTCATGGATAGAGAACCCCTACATTTTAGAGCTGAGAAGAAACTTAGAAATTATCTAACACATCTATTCTCAAGGACTTTGGTCTCAGGGCCGCATAATACTCTTAAAGATACTGAGGACCCCAAAAGTTTCTGTTTATGTAGGCTATGTCTATCTATATTTACTATATTAAAAAGGAACACTGATGAATTTTTAAAAATATTTATTAATATATTTTAAAATAACAATAATAAACACATTACATGTATAAGACTTTCTATGAAAAATAACTATATTTTCCAAAACAGAAAAAAAATAAGTGAAAAGATCAGCATTATTGTTGAAAATCTCTTTAGTGCCTGACTTAACTGGAGACAGCTGGATTCTCTCTGCTTCTGTGTTCAAGGTGTTTGATATCACATGGAGTGGAGCCTCAGGAAAAACACTGTATACATACAAGAGTGGTTTGGAATGTACAGACTCCCCTGAAATGTCTTGGGAATCTCAGTAGTTCCTGGACCACGGTTTGAGAACTACTGATCTGATGTAATTTAGGATTACACTTTCCTGTAATGCCACTTATTAGCAATGTGACCTTCAGCAAGTTACTTGACCTCTCTAGACCTCAGCTTCCTTAGCTGTGAAGTTGGACTAATAACAGACTTGCGTGGATTCCTATAAATGTGAGTCCTCACAGTCAGTTAAAATACAGAAGTGAGGGGCTTCCCTGGTGGCGCAGTAGTTGAGAGTCCACCTGCCGATGCAGGGGACACGGGTTCGTGACCCGGTCCGGGAAGACCCACATGCCGCAGAGCGGCTGGGCCCGTGAGCCACGGCCGCAGAGCCTGCGCGTCCGGAGCCTGTGCTCCGCAACGGGAGAGGCCACAACAGTGAGAGGCCCGCGTACCGCAAAAACAAAAAACAAACAAAAAACAACAGAAGTGAGGTGACACTGATAAATGTTTAATATAGTGTTTGGCCCCTAGTAATCACTCAAATGATGACTCTTCTACTACTGTTGTTAATAATTGTTTTGACAACATGCCAAGCATTGTGCCAGGCACCAAGGATCATATCAAAGTGAGGAAAATAGCCTGAGTCACTTAAGAGTAGGGGAGATAAAATAAATGCATAACTGTGAGAACAAAAGATTATGACAAGAATGATAGAAGAGAGAGCGGTCACACTCATTCTCAACAAATATTAATGAATTGCTTCCTGTGTTTCAGGAGCGACACGCAGTAGGGGGCCAATATGGTGGAGAGGAAGGGTGGCAGGAGGTAAGGGGGGATATGGAGAGATCGGGGTGGGCCATGGACACATTGTGTAGGCCTTGTAGGCCAATGTGATTTGGGATATAAGGAAATGTTTTATGAGGAAGTACCATTTGAGTTAGAATTTTGAGAAGAGGTAGGATTTGGGAATAGAGTTGACATACACATTCTTTTATTTACTCATCCAAAAAACATTTGATTTTTCTGCTAAGTCTGCTCCACGTTGTACAAACGAAGGATCCCTACTTTCAAAGAAGATATCTTGCATTTAACTGTTTTTATAACAAATATAGGATCACTTGAAAAAAAAAAAAAACTGGAACATACAGGTGAGCAAAAATGACAAAATAAGACCCACTCATAATCTCCCTAATCCACAGAACACCACTTCAGGACCAGGATTAAGGTGAGGTGAATTTTGCCTCAGGTGCAAAATTTCAGGGGAGGGGAAAGCGCTAAAAAAAATCAGTAATATTCTAATTTTTTAAAAAATCAAAATTATTGCAAAAAATTCAGGATGACACAATACCTAAGGTTTTTTTGTTTGTTTGTTTTTTTGCTGTACGCGGGCCTCTCACTGTTGTGGCCTCTCCCGTTGCGGGGCACAGGCTCCGGACGCACAGGCTTAGTGGCCATGGCTCACGGGCCCAGCCGCTCCGTGGCTTGTGGGATCTTACCGGACCGGGGCACGAACCCGTGTCCCCTGCATCGGCAGGCGGACTCTCAACCACTGCGCCACCAGGGAAGCCCAATACCTAAGTTTTAAAGAAAAGCAGGCTCCAACCCTGTGCTTGCCCCACTCAGCCTGACTGTGCTTGGTTATTTTCTATATGTTCCTTCTTCCCAACAGATCCATTCTCTGCCCTTCTCAGCCCTGCTCTGGTCCCTGGGGGGCTGGTCCCTGAGGACTGCATCAATGGGCTTCTTTGCCTTCTGGTTTCCAGTAGGATTCAACCAACAGGAGGCACCTATTAGAAACCAGAGGGTGGGAGGAGAGAGAGGTTGGAATATTTCTTTTCCCCACTCCATCCCTTCTCATCACCTATTGGAAGGAGACCCTAGAGCTGGAGTAGTGGGGCCACCTGGGCCCCCCGCTTTGTTACAGATCTGAGGAATTCAAGGTGGGGAGCAGCAGACCTGTACTGGGTTCTTTCGGCATCCTGAGGACAGGTTGTGTGTGAAGCTTCAGGACTCAGCTTCCCCAAAGTCCACCTGCCAGTTTCAACCCTAAGCCGGCTGACCAGTGGTTTTGTCTGAAGAAGCCGGAAGAGCAGGCCTGCCAGTGTAGACTTCCTCCTTGCCCCTTAAATAAACTGTGCTCACTTTCATTCAGTCCTCACCACCTGTTGATTACACTTCATGCCTGTCTGATTACAGATTTGAAAAGTCAGGAGGAACATTCACCGCACAATAGAAAACATGCCCCGGGGGCCCAGAGGAGTTAGCTCCCTCCCCGGGCTCTCCAGGGAGGCCAGCAAGAGCCCGTGGGAGGGAGGCGAGGCGCTGAGTAGAGGAGGATGTGGTGGTGAAGGTAGATCTCCTCGGAAGGAGGAAACAAAGTTCCCGGGCGACAGAAATGTGAAAAAACGGGGCAAAGTGAAGTGAGGCGTAAGCATCCACGCTGGAAACGCAGTGAAGCAGAAAAAGCAGCCGTGCTGTGAGGAGCGCCCAGGAGGGGATGAGGTGGCGTGAGAAGCGAGATGTGCTCAGCAAACAGCACAGGGAGTTGGCCTGGGAGCCCCTGAGGTGAACACCATTGCCCTGACGGCTACTGGGGGGCTGTGAAAACTCCCTTCCCAAACATTTTAAAGCAGGAAGGAAATGAATCTAGCTGGGGATGGTTTTAGGTGTTGCCCCTTTATCTTTTGCTCAGACTGTTGGCCAAGTTCAGAAGTTTCCACTTTGCCTTTAGATTCTCTCGCTTTGGATTCCACAACCCCCTCATCACCCCTGTAATCTCACAGGGGAGACAGACATGTAGAGCAAAGTGCATAACTGCAGAGGTCTGTACAACCCAGAGACCATTGCAGTGGGGCAGGGAGGGAGGAGACTGAACTGAGCAGCAGGGTAAGGAAACGTTGCACAGACAAGGCATGTCTGAACAGAGTTTAGAAGGCTTAAAAGGAGCGTGTCAGGTGGAATGGGAGCAAAATGGAGAAAACATTCTAGAGAAAACATGACACAAGATTTTAGATAAGGTATTTATCCTTCCTGACTAAATTCCACTTGCATGAAAAACAGTGACACCCACCTAACAAATATAATTAGTGGATTATGAAACACTTTTTGAGGACAAAATGACATCCTCACACCTGAAAGGTAAATGCTACCACAACTCAGGTGAGATGTGCTCTTAAGAAAAGCACTTAGAATAGTTTATTCCGATGTTGATTCTGGTTTTGGTTACATGGAGTCTCGTTCATTCTTACATCTGACCTCTACCCCTGGCTATAATTAGTTTTTCACAGAATTAGACCAGCAGAGGCCAGGGGAGTGTATGGAAAGCAAAATAGAAGAAAATGAGACAACCCAATAGCCGGAGCGGGGAAGAAACAATTCATGGACCCCCAATGGACAACAGGCTAAATGACTGTCAGGGAGAGAATAGCAAACCTTTTCATCTCAAAATAATTCCTTGGTCACTGGTATCCAGCAGAAATCTAGACTTTAATAAGAGATGTGATTTAAAAATAAATGGGGGACTTCCCTGGTGGCACAGTGGTTAGGAATCCGCCTGCTAATGCGGGGGATACAGGTTCAATTCCTGGTCCAGGAGGATCCCACATGCCTCGAAGCAACTAAACCCATGCACCACAACTACTGAGCCTGCGCTCTACAGCCCGCGAGCCACAACTACTGAAGCCCACGCGCCTAGAGCCCGTGCTCCACAACAAGAGAAGCCACCGCAATGAGAAGCCCGTGCACTGCAAGGAAGAGTAGCCCCCGCTCACAGCAACTAGAGAAAGCCCACGTGCAGCAATGAAGACCCAACGCAGCCAAAAATAAATTAATTAATTAATTAATAAAAAAGATAAATGGGAGCATAATATTATTTTTGTATTAAATTATTTGATATGACTATTAGCCATATTTCTGCAAAAACCATCCCACACCATGCTGCTAGAATTTAGCAGCTAAGGTTGACCCAACCCTTCATTATGTCACTCCCTTGCTCAAAAGTTAACTTTCCCCTGCTGAGTAAAAGATCATGTTAAAATGTCCCTAACCTTATATTCAAGGATCTCCACGACTGGGCTCCATGCTGCCCTACCACTCCCAGACATTTTTTTTTTTTTTTTTTTTTACTATTTCTCTGTAGAAACTCTCTTCCTAGGCAAAACTAGTTTGCTCAGTGTCCCCAAAACATGCGATACCATGTGATTGTTGCTGACCTTTCATAAGGATAATATTCTTGCCTTTCTCCCCACCCCCATACTTGACTAGGCTACTAGAAATGATATTTTCCTCTGTAGACCCCTAGAGGAAGTTCTCTCTTTCTCTCTTTTTTATATTAACACAAATACTTTTTTTTTTAAGCCATGCAAATTTTTTGACATGATTTAGGAAATATCAGTAGTTCACAATGGTTTGGTATTGTGTACTGAAGATAATAGTAAAGATATGTAGACTGAGTCATATCCATTTGCACTCTACCCTTTAAAGTGTTCTTACAGTATTTAGATTATCTTTAAACGGATCTATACAACATAATAAAATATAAAATAGATTGCGCAATGTTTAAGAAATAGTCATTTGTACTTGAGGCAGTAAAAAGCTTTAATCTGTGATGAGTGTTTACTATATACTGTAGCTTCACATATCTTGCTGAACTAGGTTTTCTGTGGGTGTGTCCATTTGATTACACTGTTTAACTATGGGGAATTTTGCACCTGTCGTGCACAAAGAAGTAAGGCCCTTTGTAAAGGTTGAACAAAGGTTCATTCATTCATTCCTTTCACAAGATTTCACTGTGCACCTTCTAGGTGCCAGGCACTGTGCTAGGTGACAGATGTACACAGATAAAAGTGTCCTGTCCTAAGGGAGCTCCCTAACGTTAGTTCAGGAGACAGGGCTAAGGCTTGTAGCAGAGCTATACCCAAGGGACTCTGTGTCAATGATCCAGTGCCATAATAATGCTAAGTAGCAACCAACCACGTAACTTTAGTGGATGAAACAGTAACTGTTAATTTCGGCGGTTGCCTCAGCAGTTCTGCTGATTTGGGTTGGGCTCAGTGAAGTGTCTGGGGGTTAGGTGCTGCTGGCTGATCTAGGATGGCCTCACCGTGTTGATCTAGCTCTGTTTCATGTGTCTCTCATCCTCCAGCAGGTATGTTCTCATGGCACTGGCTTAGACACAAGAGGAAGAGCATGCTCTTGAGGAGTTTTAAGCTTTTGCTTTAAAATATCCCACTGGTTAAAGCAAGCTGCATGGCTGAGACCAGAATCAGAGTTATATGGCACAGGGCATGGATACAGAGATGGAAGAATGGGGGTTGACACTGCAATCTATCACAGGCTCTGAACACACACACCAGGGGCACCTAACTCAGCCTAGGGAGATGAGGAATGGTTTCTCCAAGAAGGTTATGTTGACTTGAGTAGAATTTTGAAAGAGAAGATGGAAGCTAGCTAGGGAATAAAGAAGATGCTTTAAACAGAGCAATCCACATGAGCTATTGTAAGTACTTCCACATTTTTGCCTCATAGATGCAGATACCCTTTTCCCCCTTTCCCATTTGGAATTTAGATTTGAGTTCTACATGTGCAGCAAACTTCTTATGACTATAAGGCAATAAGTGTCAGGTTGAAGGTCTGCAGAAAGACGGCACTTAACACATCACTGAGCCACTGTTAAGAGCCCCAACTGACTATGCCCAGACTTCTTGTCATATGAGTCAGCACCAGAAACTCCTGTAAAATCCCCTGAAGAATTACCTTGTTCTTCAGTGTTCCACACTCCACCCCTTTCTTCCTTCAATCAAAACTCCCATTTGTTCAGTCAAGCTGACTCCAGATGCTTTGCATCATTTGCAGAAATGGTGACACTATTCATCTCCAGAATGACATTTCTAAATTTCTAGAATTTCAGGTGCCCTCGACAAGACAACACCCCTCCCCTGACCTCATCACTGTGAAGAGTAAAGATGGGCATACCTTGGACGCGCCTGGAAGGTCCTTCATACCTCCCTTTCCTCAGTATTCACAGTTTGGCCACCGTTATCTGCCTTCAGACCATCATTATCTGTTATCATTATTCCCTTTAGCCTGGTTTATGCTAGTCACACAAGGAGCCCCAGGATTCTAGATCATTCATTATCCCTTGCATTTCATCCCAAATGGTCCTGTACATTCTGTTTTCTAACCCCATTTCCTACCCTCTTCATCTCCTGAAACTCTCAGGAACTGGTTGTTGGGATCCGCAAAATTCCTCTTTTCTCAAAATCTCTGAATTTTTCCTTCTTGCTCTAAAGGAGATCTGGGTCTCCTCTGAGGACAGTGATTCCTCTGCAGCCCTCTCAAGTGGTGGCTGTTTTTTCCCCACACCTTGCAGTGGAATAGGTATCCTCTTTGTCCTTTTTTTTTTTTCTCTTTGTCCTTATTGCTGCTTCCAGACCATTCTGCTTCCCTCCTTCCCAAAAGTGTCCAGCTTTGATTCTGATGTTAACCAGACTATGCTACCCTCATTGCCATCATGTGGCCACTACCAGTCTCCAACCCTGCTCCCACATAACCTCAGTATCCTTATAGATGATGCTTTCAAAACACTAATTTCTAAAATCCCTGACCGCCTCTCCTCTAAAAAGTTTGTCCTCCATTGTAGCTCAGTTATTCCCTTTGTGTCCTTGTTTCACCTCTTATCTCACTTAGATTCTGTGGTTTGTTATTATAATCACTCCTTCGAATATAACCTTGGTTCCCTTTCCCCTCTCTCTCGCTTCACAGTACTTTTCTGACAGAACACAAGCCTTAATAAAATCTAACCTTCCACCTATGCATGCACAAGTGGGCAGCTGAACATGACTGGAAAATTCACATACCTCTGCTAACTGCTCTCTCTTTAAGTTTATGACCACTCACCTTAAAAAGGCCTTCAATGTCACTCATCAATTCTACTTACATTATCCTAGCACAGTCATTAACGCATTCTCACAGATGACCATTCCATACCTTCCCCTCTCTTTTCAAACTTTTCATAACTTCTTCCCCATCCTAAGATGACAACCTTGTCTCCTAGTTCACTGAGAAAATAAAAATAAGAAGAGAAAGTCCACAAGGTTCCCACCTCCCCGCATCCATGCTCATCTACTCTGCCTTCCCTCCTATCAATAATGATGAATGGTATGTGCTCCTAACTTGGACCAACTCCTCCACTTGTGTACACCTGATTCCATCACTCCAACCATTCTCCTCTCTCTCCTGGATCATTTCCCTCAGCAAATAAAGAAGCCATTATTTCTCTCATCTTCAAAAACAACAACAACTGTCTCTTGATCTCACTTCTCTTTCCAGCTACGGTCCCATTTCTCCTCCCCTTCAGACAATGAGAATTGGCTATTTTCCCATCTCCAAACCTTTCCTCCCATCTCCAAACCTTTCCTCCCATCAGATTTTCATGCTTATGACTCCACAGAATGTCCTCTTGTCAAGGTTATGAATGACATCCAAATTGCTATATCTAATGGTCAATATCTATCCTTAATCTTTCTGAAGGTTTAAACACAATTGATTACTCCTTTGTCCCTGGAACACTTTCTTCTCTTGGCACCACACGCACTTTGTTTTCCGCCTATCTTGCTGGGGACTCCTTGGTTTCTTTCGTCCTCTTCTCCAACTTCTCACTCTTCCTGAGTGCTTTTATCCAGCCCTGTGGCTCTCTATGTTGATGATTCTCAAATACACGTTTCAAGCCCAGACCTCTCCTTTGAATTCTATATATGTATGCATATACATATATCTAACTGCCCGATCAACATTCCCACTTGGTTGTCCAATAGGCGTCTTGAACTTAACACATCCAAAACCAAATTCTTGATTTCTACACCAAAGTCTAATTCTTCCCATCTTTGAAAATGGCAACCATACACTTGGGTCAGCCTTGACTCCTCTCTTACCCTCATTTCCACATCTGATCCATCAGTGAATTATTTGACTCTACCTTTAAAATATATGTTTTAATAGATATTTTAGAATCCACTACCTCCACTGCTACTACCCTGATCCGAGACAATGGTCTCTTGCCTAGCCTCCTAGCTGACCTCCCAGCTTCTGCCCTTGACCCTCTTATGGGTTATTCCCCTCACTGTATCCCAAATGATCCCTTAGAATATGTCATTCCTAAACTTATAGCCTCCAGTAGCTTCCCATTTCACCCTACGTCAGAGTCAAACTCCAACTAATAAGGTCTACTGCATTCCTACACCATTTGTCCCATCCTGCCTTTGCTTCCTTGCAACCTCCTCTCTCATGCTCTCCTTGCTAACTCACTCTGATCAGTCACACTGCTTTCCTTGTGATTCCTGGCTTAGCACCTCTGCACTTGCCTGTTCCTTTTGCCTAGAATGGTCTTTCCTCAGGTATTTTCCTCACCTCCTTTAGGTTCTCGCCAAAATGTTACTTTCCCTGACCCTTCTATTAAAAATTGGAAAACGGAGTTCCCTGGTGGTCCAGTGGTTAAGACTCCATGCTTCCAATGAAGGGGGCCTGGGTTTCATCCGCAGTCAGGGAACTAGATCCCACACACATGCCGCAACTAAGAGTCTGCATGCCACAATGAAGATCCTGTGTGCCACAACTAAAAAATGAATAAATAAATACATAAATTAAAAATTGGAACAACCCCAGCCCCGGTCACAATTTCTTCCTTCCTTATTTTTCTCCACAGCACTCGCCACAATCTGATATACTACATATTTATGCGTTTGTTCCATAAGAGACTTAAGCAGGTGAGAACTCTTGGGGAGAGAGGGGTTCTGTACTGAATCGAATTATTTACAGAAAGCAGGAAATGGAGAGAAATGAGATCCCATTCCTGGGTCATAGCAGTACTGATTATGCTA
Source organism: Tursiops truncatus (assembly GCF_011762595.2). Lineage (NCBI taxonomy): Eukaryota > Metazoa > Chordata > Mammalia > Artiodactyla > Delphinidae > Tursiops > Tursiops truncatus. Next base: position 14,381,268 of record NC_047052.1, read on the forward strand.
AGATTCTGTGGAAGAAAGGAGAGGCCACTGGGTTTTATCCAGTTAAGCCTACAGGAAGCACATGTGCCTCGTTTCTTACCCAAAGCTACCAACTGCCAGTTCTTGATACAATGTTCATAAGAAAGAAATATAGAGGCAAAGACTTTGGGCTTCATATGCTGGAGGACTTGTTGATTCCTTCACAGAAGATGCACTTGGCTTGTGGTATCCACTGACCTCTCTTATGTACACAGCTTGCAACCAGTACTTTGAAAAATATCCAGGAGACCATGAACTGCTTTGGGAAGTTGAAGGTGTTGGACGCTGGTACCAGAGAATACCAATCACCAGAGCATTACAAAGAGAAACATGTAAAATGACTGCAGTTTCTCAAAATGAAGCTAAAAGACCTGTGTCTGGAGAATATGGTCTTGCATCTGTTCCAGACTATGAAGCAGGAGCTGAAGACAGTTTGTCTAGTGAGATGCAGCTAACTATTGATTCTCTAAAAGATGCCTTTGCAAGCACTTCTGAAGGTCACGATAAAACACCTGTTTCCACTCGTACTCGAAGTAGTCATCTAAAGCAGCCAAAGATTGGAAAACGGTTTCAGGATTCTGAATTTAGTAGTTCTCGAGGGGAAGATGAAAAGACTCCCCAGACTTCACCTACAGCTTCAGTGAACAAATTGGGGTCTACTGCACAAATATCAGAGAGCTCAGAAAAATTCTTGGAAGAAGAACCCTAACAGACTGTGATTGAATCTGAAGATGAAAGTAGTGATAAAAATGTTCGACCAGCACCAGAAACCCAGCCAGGCCTGGAAAAGCAAGAAGGTGAAAAGGAATCTGAATTAGAGCCTATGAATGGTGAGATAATGGATGATACTCTTAAGACTTCACCTATAACAGAAGAGGAGGACTCCACTAGTGAAGTTTTAAGTGAAGAATTAAAATTGCAGTTTTGGGGCTTCCCTGGTGGTGCAGTGGTTGAGAGTCCGCCTGCCGATGCAGGGGACACAGGTTCGTGTCCCGGTCCGGGAAGATCCCACATGCCGCGGAGAGGCTGGGCCCGTGAGCCATGGCCGCTGAGCCTGCGCGTCTGGAGCCTGTGCCCCGCAATGGGAGAGGCCACAACAGTGAGAGGCCCGTGTACCGAAAAATAATAATAATAATAATAAAAATAAAATATAAAATATAATAAAATTGCAGTCTTTTAATGCCAGTGAAGACTCTACGAATCTTGTTCCACTGGTGGTAGAATCTTCAAAATCTCCTGAGGCTGTTGCACAGGATAAGACTTCACATGTAACTGACTCAGAAATGTTGCTAGATGAAGGCCCATCTGATGACAAGGGGCACACTGAAGAGAGGCCGCCTCTAGTTTCAAGAAAGAAAGCACATTTTGGGAGTTCAGACAATGTGGCTACTATCCCAAATGAAGAATGGTTTTCCAAACTCCGTAATAACTGAATTTTCTGAAGAATCGATTCCTGAAAATGTGTCACCCAACACTACTGCCTCATTGGAAGACCAGGGTGAGGAGGGGGCAGCCGAGCCTCAGGAAACATCTCCAGCTCTTCCTCAGAGCTCTTTAATAGAGGTTGAACTTGAAGATGTGCCATTTGCACAGAATGCAGGACAAAAGAGCCAGTCAGAGGAGCAGTCTGAAGCATCTTCTGAGCAACTGGATCAGTTGACACAATCAACAGAGAAGACTGTGGATAGCAGCTCAGAGGAGATAGAAGTGGAAGTGCCTGTGGTCGACAGGCGGAATTTAAGAAGAAAGGCCAAAGGGCACAAAGGACCTGCGAAGAAGAAAGCCAAGCTGACCTGAATGAGGAAGAAATGCGGATAACATAATTGTTGTTTTTAAAATATGGCAGTGAATAAATAGCATGGGGCACAGGACAAAAACTCCAAATTTTCAATTTGAACTTATTTATGATGCTGCTTTTCCCTCCCCTGTAGGACCTAGGATACACCGTTCTTTTTAATTTTTCAGGCTATTTTGTGTAAATACAATTTTTTTCATTTTTATTAACAATGTTTCGATTTTGGGAAGCCAGATCATACTATATTTTCTTTAGCAGTTGGGGATATCTGACCATTAATATTTCAGAAAATATAAATTAAAAAATGTGAAAGTAGTAGGGTTTCCATCAATTGTAAGGATCACAGAAATCTTTTATACTAAGGGTTTTAATAGTAATCTCGGTGAAGGTTCTAGAAGCTTTATCTTAAATTTCAAAACTAATCACCATTTTTTAAAATGTAGGCATGCTTAAACAAAAATGTCAGTAAATTAGGATAAATGCAACTTCAACTAAATGAGAGCACAAATTTGGAAATTTATGGTCAAAGGTTTATGAAGGTGGTATTTGGGCCTCTTAGTTCTTAGTTGTAGGTGCAATTTCTTCCTTTGACTTCAATGTCTGTGGAAAGGCACAAACAAAATCTGTTTCCAGTTCACTCTTGATAACATCTGATATTAATAGTACTGCTAGGGATTTAACTCTGGCCTGTAGGCACTCGTATAATTATTTAAAATTTCATTTGAATCTGGGGACTGTACTTTTGTCCTCACCCAGTTAACATGTATACTTTAGAAGTGTGAGAACCCTTCCTAAGGCTTCTCCTTAATCCTGCCACTGCCTTTATTCTAGAATCTTCGTTATATTCCCCTCACTTTCATCCACTTCCCTAACTCATGGAGTGATTCCTGTCAAAAGATCTTTTTGCCTGCCTGTCAGCTTATGCCCTTGGCTTCCATTTTTGGTAGGTTTGGAACTGCGTCCCACAATCTTAGACCTAGAGGGCAGGAATAAGCTGCCCTAGGAGCCATAGTTACAAGAGCTTAAATCAGATTGGAGGCTTCATTTGTCCCTTTTGGCTTGCTCGCTCTTGATTTGCTCTGTGCGGACAGGTTACAATCTAGCCTGCGTGTACATTGTGGTTGCCTTTGCCTGCGCAACACAAAGGCCTTTGCCTGGGTAAACTAAAAACAAAAAACATCCTCAATTGTTTATTTTCGTAAAATAATTTATTTAAAAATGAACAAAATGGTTATTCTTAGAATCCAAAGAGAATCTTAAAACAATCCTACTCTTTGGAAGTATTATGTGTACTCAAATTTTCATGTAAGTTTGGGAATGCTTTGAGGCCATTTAGATTGTTTTTGTTTTGTTTTGTTTTTTTGCGGTACGCGGGCCTCTCACTGTTGTAGCCTCTCCCGTTGCGGAGCACAGGCTCCGGACGCGCAGGCTCAGCGGCCATGGCTCACGGGCCCAGCCGTTCCGCGGCATGCGGGATCTTCCCGGACCGGGGCACGAACCCGTGTCCCCTGCATCAGTAGGCGGACTCTCAACCACTGCACCACCAGGGAAGCCCTAGATTGTTTTTAAAACTGCTTGGTCCTTACATGAAAAAAAATGTGTTATGACTTTGTGTCATTATTTGAGGTGCTAAGGATTGATGTTGAAGGTTTATTCAGTCTACAGTCAGGTGATACTAAATTTTATTTTGGGATGTTGGCATTTTAGGAAGATTTAAAGTTGAGATAAAAATCTTTAGCAGACAGGGCTTCCCTGGTGGCGCAGTGGTTGGGGGTCTGCCTGCCGATGCAGGGGACGCGGGTTTGTGCCCCGGTCCGGGAGGATCCCGCATGCCGCGGAGCGGCTGGGCCCGCGGGCCATGGCCGCTGGGCCTGCGCGTCCGGAGCCTGTGCTCCGCGGCGGGAGAGGCTGCAGCGGTGAGAGGCCTGCGTACCACAAAAAAAAAAAAAAAGGTGTAGTTTAAGACTGAGCTCACTGACAACTCTTGATGTGTGAATATAGTTGCTGAGGTTTACAAAAAAAGAAATGTGCAGTTATTCATATATGACCACTAAGGACTCGCAGTATAAATTTACACTTGTTAAACTTGTTTGCTTTAAACAGTAGGTGCATTTTAAGCAGTTTCAAAACTTTCTGTTCAGCACACAATTTTTGTCCATATTATCTCTGACAGAAAATGTTATTTTGGACTCTCAACCACTGCGCCACCAGGGAAGCCCCCGAAACAGATTTTAATGTAAATAAAGAATTTATACTAACATTACTCATCTGTGTAACAGTATTTTAGAAATTTCTGCCTTGTATGTCCACTAGTAGCAATACTGTGTTTGGAGTGTTAACCTAGTCTTTCATGGGTGTGATTAGTTACAAATGTTTATGCTTCTGTTTGCATACTTAGTATCAAGCTTGATTTGTACAAGATAGTTTAACTTGCTTATTTTTGGTTGTGAAAAATAAGCAAATCTCAGTTCTGTATCCAGTGCTTACCCTCAGTCCATTTTTTTTTCTTTCACCCTCCAAAACTTGTCATTCACACATTCCCCATTTCTATTAGCGGCAAAATCATTTGTTAAAATCTAATTGTAAGGAAGGTTCTGCTTCTGTTATCCTGAAGTAATTGTATCATACTGGATAGTAATTCCCAAGGAACTAGCCTTTCTTTTCCTTAGTGTCTGTGTGTTCTAAAACTTCTAAATCTACAATTTAGAAAAGATGTTACATTATTCAGAATAGCGAGACTTACTCAAGTACTTACGATTGTTTTCTTGGTAGTTTCTTTTTTCTAATTTTTTAAAAAAATTTTAACCGTAGTAATTAAACCTGTATTTTGTGATTGTTTCCTGGTCTGTGTTTTGAAATTCCTTCCCTTTTCCCTAATATCGTTGGTGAAGATGTGTTTAGATATTGAATTTGTTTAGACACTGATTTTGTTTAAGGCACAATTAATCACATTGTTTGTACTTTCAAGACAGACTTAAAAAAATAAACAGAATTGAAAGCAAAAACAAAAACAAGAAAAGGACTGGATCTGTACAACCTTATCTGCACTTTCCAAAATGGTAGCATTAGCCACATTTCAAGTGTCCAATGTCCACAAGTGGTAGTTGCCACTGTATTTGTGCAAAAACATTCCTCACCACAGAAAGTTCTATTGGACAGTGCTGCCTTAAAGAAATGGTCCATGGTCATGTAGCAAGGTAACATTACCTGATGAGTAAGCCTGGGCTTTCAACAGACCTGGGGTTGAGTCCAGATTTTGCCACTATAAACCATGTAACTGTGGATACATTATTTAACTTCTCCAAACCTCTATTCCATCATTTGGAAATTATGAAATTTACCTCCTAAGGCCATGGCAAAGACAATGTGATAACCCAAATAAGTGTGAAGTATAGTACCTGGTTTGTCGCAAGCTCTGAAGGAGCAGTAGCTACAATGATCTTTCATAACCTTCACGCTCCATAATTCCTTTTTGGAAGTGCCCTCTGTTTTGGATACCCTGAGTTTTCAATTAATTACCTATTTCTTTTTTTTTTTTTTTTGGCTGTGCCACACAGCATAGGGGATCTTAGTTCCCCAACCAGGGATGAACCCACACCCCCTGCATTGGTAGTGTGAAGTCTTAACCACTGGACTGCCAGGGAAGTCCCATGAATACTTATTTCTTAATGACTGCTTCCAGCCAGCCTTTCCAGGAGTTCTTCCTAACTGACTCATGAATCACAAATTAAAGAGGCTAAGATCTGTGGTATTACACGAAGGAAGGAGGTGTGATGGCTACTTGCACTGAGCACTGTGGGAGGTGCTTCATTAATCATTAAGAACATTGTGTTTGGGACTTCCCTGGTAGCACAGTGGTTAAGAATCTGCCTGCCAATGCAGGGGACAAGGGTTTGATCCCTGGTCCAGGAAGATTCCACATGCCGTGGAGCAACTAAGCCCGTGCACCACAACTACTGAGACTGTGCTCTAGAGCCTGCGAGCCACAACTACTGAAGCCCGCGTGCCACAACTACTGAAGTCTGTGCGCCTAGAGCCCGTGCACCGCAACAAAGAGTAGCCCCCCTCTCGCCGCAACTAGAGAAAGCCCACATACAGCAACAAAGACCCAACACAACCAAAAAAAAAAAAAAAATCACTGTATTTGTCACAGAATTATATGCAAATGCAATAAGGAAAAATTGGAAACAATCTAAACATCTGTCAATAGAATCCTGGAATACTGGCATATGATAAATCCATTCAAAGTAATGTCTCCCATAAATATGTGTTAAGATGGGTAAATGCTCACAATATAATGTGAGTGAAAAAAGCAGATCTAACCCCCACGACCCAGCCTCTATTAGAGACACATGTATAAACGTGTGCCAGGAGACATGTCAAGAATATTCAGTCATAGTTCCAAACTATGAACAACTCAAATGTCCATTAACATGAGCATGGACAAATTGTGGCATATTTATACATGGAATATTACACAGTAATAAAAAAAGCCATAACTGTATGTAACAATGTGATGAAACTTACAAGGATAAAATGAAATGAAAAAAGCAAATCTCAAAAGAATACATGTGCTATAATTCTACCTAGAAAGAGGTTAATTTGGGGAAAATTCAATTGTACTGCTTAAGGTGATCAACTATATGGAAGAATAAGGAGCTGCTTACCTTGGAAGTGGTCACCTCTGAATGATGAGGGAAGGGGGAGGACGTGAGAGTGAAGAGATACTGAGGCAGCTTTGGCAATGTTCTGTTTTTTGGGTGTTTTATTTTGGAGTGGTAGTTCCTTTATATCATTTGTTAAATTGTACCTTTATACCTTAATTTTAATTTCATAATTTAAAATGTTTTAAAGACTAAGGAAAAATAAATACAAAACTATATTTTCAGTGTGATCCCAATTATACAGATTTCTGCAGGCTTGGGAAAAACGATCAATGGTGCTCTTCTCTCGGCAGCAAAATGTAAAGAGATTTGTGTTGTCTTCTTTATACATTTTGTATTTTTAAAATTTTTTATAATTAACAAGTATTACTTTTATAGTAAGAATAAAAGCAGAACTACCAACGGCCCAGTTTTGCTCTTCAATTTACGTCTCTGCAATGGAGTCACCTCGAGGAAGAGAAATTTCTCTTCCACCTGCTAGAGAGAAACAGGAAGGGAGAGAAGGCCACACGACTGAAATCAATACAAGGCACCACCACAGGTGGTGCTTATGGTGCTTATGATAAGGCCTTAGGGGGCTCAGCTGATTGAAACCAGCAAATATACTGCCTAGATTATCCCAGGACTCACACAACTCTGCCTGTTCTCTCTTTCAAGGCCTTGGAAAATAAGCCAACAGCCGAGAAAGAAAAAAAGAGGTGTTATTATGATTCTATAATAACTACCACTTTTAAACTCATTATTGTCATAATATTGTGTTAGGGGTGTTATATGCATGAATCCAATCCTAACATTCACAAGAATTCCATTAGGTGAACATGTATTTTACACTGATACTTTACACCTTATTTTACAGTGATATTCTAGGGCTCAGAGAGGTGGAATGACTTGCCCAGACGTCTGACTCCAAAATCAGTCGCTTTTACACTCCACCACAATTTACCTTTATTCCTGTACATGTTGTAAAAAGAGCTTCCTCATCTCGTTTTTCCTTCCTCATAGCCAAGATGAGCCAAGCGAAATGTTGGTTCTATCTTCCCCAGGGAGTGGCAGTCCATTTAATTCCAACAATAAACTCGCCTCCAGGAAGAAAGGACTATATAAAGGTCTGTGTGAATTACACAGTGATTATGAAGTTAATAATGTGACAAATCCAGTGGCTGAATCTATGACTACCTGACATAGTCCAAGAATATACAGTGTAAGAGGCTCTTAGCCGCCCACGAAAGAGAAGTCAGTTTGTGCCTGTGCTACACTATAGGCGACTTCTCTTCTGGATCTCCCCTCTCTGTGAAAGGGAGTAAACATTTATCGAACAGTTTCTGAATTAATCAGTGTCCTGGAAGCTATACAGGCTATTTTTCGTGGCTGACTCAAGGTTTGGGACTTCTGGTGTGTTGCTTTATATAATCTGGCCTTTGACCTGAAGACTTCCCTTTATTGATCTGCATATTTTTGCCTGTACAATCAACCCTTCCTCCGTATCTGCAAGGGAATTGGTTCCAGGACCCTCGCTGATACCACGCTCAAGTTCCTTATATAAAATGGTATAGTATATGCATATAACCTATACACATCCTCCTGAATACTTTAAATCATCTCGAGATTACATTGTAATACAATGTAAATGCTATGTAAATAGTTGTAAATACACTGTAAATGCTATATTAATAATTGCCTGTGCCTGGCAAATTCCAGTTTTGCTATTTGGAACTTACTGGAAAAAAATTTCCCTGGAAAAAACCAGAGAAGCTCTAAGTTTAATTTAATTGAATAAAAAAATTCACCTAAACTGAGTCACTTTGCTATAGAGCAGAGATTGGCACAACACTGTAAATCAACTACACTTCAATTAAATATATATATATATTTAAATTCACCTATCGAGACTTCTCTGGTGGCGCAGTGGTTAAAAATCCACCTGCCAATGCAGGGGACACAGGTTCGATCCCTGGTCTAGGAAGATCCCACGTGCCATGGAGCAACTAATCCCACGCACCTAGAGCCTGTGTTCCACAAGAGAAGCCACCGCAATGAGAAGACCGCATACCACAACGAAGAGTAGCCGCCGCTCACCACATCTAGAGAAAGCCCACGCGCAGCAACAAAGACCCAACACAGCCAAAAATAAGTAAATAAAAATAAAAATTCACCTATTGTTTTACACTCACAACAATCATGTAAAGTAGCTCAGAGTAGTTGTGTGATTTGCCCGAGTACACACAGCTAGTAAGAAGATATAATTTTTCATGATAACTTGTTTCTTTTTTTCTTGAGGGGGAAATTTCTTTTCCCGTACCCCAACTAAACGCCAATACATATGTGTCCTCCCATAAAACGAGTTATTACATCTACGTAATAGCTCTAGTTACTACCTCCTGCAAGAAGGGTGAAGATGTTGAATAAGACACAGAGGCCAAAAAAAATGTTTTCTCCCTAAATCCAGTGAAGTGAGCAGGAAGGTGGAATCCAGAAATCGCTTCCAGGTTTTCTCCTCTTTTTGCAGCAGAGATAAGAGCAAGGTTTCACACTGTGTCCATTTTGGCTGTCATTGTCCTGCGATTTCCCTATCAACCTCATCTACTTCTGGGGTCCATTTTCTTTTTCCACTTTGCCCTAAGGTAGTCAACCTATTCAGCTGCCTTCAAGGGATCTACATTCCAGGATCGCCTCCCAGTGGTGGGAGAGAATGCTTCCTCCTTTGCTTCTCCGGGCCCCGCCCACTCCAGCAGAGTCTCCCCACCCCTTGAGTATCTCAGGGTTAAAGCTGCTAATATCAAGTCTCTCTGGGAGCGATGCTTTCTTAACCCTGTCTTGGAAGGTGGGTAATTTTTTGCCAGAGAAAGAAGGCAGTGGAATTTGCTCTGAGTAGGGATGGTTATGCAAGATGCAAGGAGGAGGAATCTGAGAGGAGAGTTGGTGAGTCAGAGGACAAAAGCTGCACAACTTGGCTAGCAGTGAGCCTTTAGAGCAGTGGGGAAGCCTAAGCCATTAACAAGGTAAGGAGAGAATTTTCTCTACACCTCCAAAGCAGGGCCATTATTCCCAGGTTCTTGGGGCGGAGTATCAGATAACCTGGGGCAACTAAGCTGGGAATTTTCTGGGCGATGGCGGAGGGGAGGTGTTGGTGGGGGGTTGAATCAGAATCACCAGGATAATCTTCCCCAAAAAGCACAAGCTGCCTGCCAGCAGCTCCCCTCTCCCCACCCAGCTCTATCCCTAAAAGAGTTAAGAAAGAGCCTAGAATGTGAGTAGGGCTATTCCGATGTATATTTTTGTAGCTAGTCCCCCTGACGTGTTTTACTCATTCAGATGCTGGCTTTGGATCTCTGTACTTCTTGCAGCTTCTCCTCTGCTCAGGTGTTGGGGAGTAGGGACGGGAGGTGCTGGGAGCTACAGATTTTCTCTAGCTCAGGTAAGATTTAGTGTGATAACTGAATTCTCAGACCTGGGACCCAAAAGATCCGGGTCTGATCAGACGGGGCTATTTCTATCGTTGAGTCAATTAATTAAAGTTCACTTATTCTGAAACACAGAGGTGTGGCTCATCACTGTTCTATATATTTAATTGGACTGTTGTCATTACGGTGGCTGAAAGGGCTTTCAAAGTTGTGGAGCCCTGTTCAGATGTAAAATAAGATTAAATTTGAGACCAGTGAGTCAGCCAAGGTAGAAGAGACTTCTATCTTGTAAGGCTGTGGATAAGTCTGGAACTTCTAATTGGAAGTTAAATACTTTTATATGTGCAAAATAAAAAAAAAAATCTTGTCCTGCTTTCCTTACCCAGGTCAGTGAGGGCACCTCAAATAGTAAAAAAAAAAACGCTACAAATGTTTGTTCATTCAGTCATTCATTCAATAGATGTTTCTTGAGCCCCTACTAGACGCCAGGCACTGTCGTTGTTACTAGAGACACAGAAATTGCAAAGCCCTTCAGTCTAGTTAGAGCTTGTTATTGTACGGATACCCTTTGCCCAGGTGCTTATCTCACAGGTTTCCAGGTTCTGCAGCTATATGTGTGGATGCAGGTCTCCCCGATCCAGCTCTCCTCTCTCTCTGTGCAAATGTCTTCTGCCATCTCTAGTTTCTGGTTTGGGGGGCATAATCTCACTGGGAAATATAAATTAGAAATTTGTCAGCGGCTGGAATCTAGGGCTCTTAAATTGATGTATGTTTGGTTTTTTCCTCAGAATTCATCATTTTGTTTCTAATAGGCTACACGATATGGACTTGAGGGTCCTCTATAATTCAGCCCTCTGTAATCAGGCTGCTGGGTGAGTCACCCATCCTGGTGCCTTATAGTCCCTGTGCCTGAAGTAGGTGCTACATCATTACCACCCTTTCGTGATGTTTTTCAAGGCAGCAGTGGATGAGGGGGAGAGCTGAGGGGGAGAAATGAGAGACAGAAGAGAGAGGCCACTTACTATCAAGACCAGGCTAGCACATTCAGGATTAGATAACAGGGAGGGCAGGTTCAAGCATGCAATCAAATAGCCAAAAAAGAACACTCAGGAAGGTGGACTAGGGACTCTGAGATGGAAGTCACATCACAGACCGCTCATAAATGCTTCCTGACCCCAAGGACTACAGAGGAGGTTAATATAGGACAGCTGGGGAGAGATGATGGTTAGAATAGAGGAAACTGCCATGAAAAGCCTTGAGTTTCCTTGTCTTCCCGGAGCCACCTCTACCACTGATTCCAGGGACTGCAGGGATAAGCTTTCCCTGAGACACACCCTAAAGTGTCCCCTGACTGTTCTCATCAGCCCCATCATGGGTTGCTTAGATCCAGGTTGCGTCTAGATCCCAGTGACAAGAGATGGGACTCACTTTACAAAAGCATACTTTCCTTCTGGCCGGGGAAATTGCTCATGGAAAGAAAAAGCAGAGAAAGCAGTCGGAGGGTTTCCTTGGGAATTCCTGAGAACCGTGGTCTATTAAAGCCTGAGGACAACTGGGGATGAGTTCAAAGGCCAGGCTCCAGCTCTGGGAGAGAATGGGCATGACACCAGGTGCTATTGGCAGGCAAGGAGGGCTCAGAGCATGCTAGCCCTCTCAAACACTGAACTGGCCCAAAGCCAGATAGGGGGAGGGAGGATGTACTTTTGAAAGGTCTACGTTGCTAGTCCCTAGGAAATGTTAGCTTTTTCCTGACCCGATTATAGGCCCTGCATATAAAATTCTATCCTTATAATTATACACAGGTCAAGTTCTTTCCTCTCTCTTTTGCTCCATTATTTCCTATCTTTGTTCCAAACTTTTCCTCATACTCATAACTGCCTTTGGGAGAAGATCTCTTGCTAGTCATTTCCTCAATACTTGGGGGGCTGGGGGGTGGGTATTCTTGAGCCATTGTCAAAAATGGCTTAGTTTCTAATCATTTCCTCTTGGGCTCAAGTTTAAAAGAATAGGAACATATCTTAGCCGGCCCCATTCTAACCTTCAGGGTCAAGACAAGGATTCCCATTTATCGACATTTTCCTGGCATACAGCAAAGTGGGTTTTTTTTGGCACGTAGGAGAGATGATCCTCACTGGATCTTCTGGCACATGTGGAGGAAATGCATTGTTGTAATGAATGAAAGAAAGGGGTTTCTGGGCCATTGCCACTCAAGGTTTGGTTGAGGTCATTACACACTTCCTAGAAGGTTCAGGGGACTTCCAAGGGAAGTCCATGGGCTGGCAAAGCATGTTCTACCTCTTCAGGAAGCAAGCTATAAACTCCAAGAGTCACATCTGTGACTGCCCGATTCCTCCTCTAAAATTTACTCTCTAGAATCTCTGGACTTCTAGACACACAGAATGGTTTATGACCAATATGAAGGCTGTCTGGACAACAGATCCCAAAGGTACACATACCTGTACTCTTTGATTCAGCAATCCCACTTCTGGGGAGTAAGCTTACATACTTATATAATGATGTATGAACATAAAGGTCATTATTGAAATTTTTGAAATGGCAAAAGACTGGAAACAACCCAAAAGCTCATCAGTGTGGACACTGGTTAAATAAACTGTGGTACATCTATACAATAAAATTCTACACAGTGGTAAAAAGGAATGAGGAAACGCCTTATGTACTCCCATGGAAAGCTCTCCAAGGCACATTGTTAAGTTAACAAAGCAAGTTGCAGCACAGTGTGGATAACTTGCAACTTCTTGTGTTATCAAAAGGGGAAAAATTAAGAATACATAGACATTTGAATTTTCTTGTGTACGCATAAAGCAACTGAAAGGACACATTAAAAAATGAACCCAGGGGCTTCCCTGGTGGCGCAGTGGTTGAGAGTCCGCCTGCTGATGCAGGGGACACGGGTTCGTGCCCCGGTCCGGGAAGATCCCACATGCCGCGGAGCGGCTGGGCCCGTGAGCCATGGCCGCTGAGCCTGCGCATCCAGAGCCTGTGCTGCGCAACGGGAGAGGCCACAGCAGTGAGAGACCCGCGTACCGCTAAAAAAAAAAGAACCCAGTTGCTATTTGGGGGCAAGTTGGGAAATGGGCAGATGGAGGACAGGTGTTGGAAGTATATATTTCACTGTATAGTGATGATAAAACACCAGCTCATAGATAAATACTAGCTGTCAGTAAATAGAGAAGAGATTATTGATTCAGCAGCTGGTAAAATTCTTAGGTGTTCTTTCCCCTAGAAAAATTCTATGACCCTTCTAAAAAGTATGTCATACAAATAGCTCTAGAAATTTTCCAATTTATGACTATAGGTCTCCTCCAGAGACATAACTGTTGTCATAGGATTTCCCCTCACCTAATATTCAATATGTAAAAGACCTGGAGTGTGACAGGCTAGGCTACAGGCTGGGAAGCACTGTCCTTATTCCCTTCCTGCATGTGGAATCTTAGGAAGCCTTCTTTTAAATTCTGAGTCTGATTTAATGTCCATGATAATGATACTCTTAAAAACAATTTGAACCATGTGACTATTAGCTATTCAAAACTTTAAAAAAATTGGTGATGAGACCTATCACCAGGAGAATAGCATATCCTAAACCCAGCTGCAATTACTGTCTAGAAACAGATTTTCTCTTCTTTATTAAAGCTTGAAGGAAGAATTTCTTGAGTATAGAGTGATATGCAAATTAGCACCTTGCTACTGTTAACATTTTACACTATGTGAAATATCTATTATATTTCTCAATAGTTATTTATGTCAGGAAGTCACCCAGATTGATCCAGAGTCATCTCAACCCATAGTTAAGAGCTCCCCTGGAATAATATTCTAGCATGGCACTGGGAACAGTGGTCTTTTCACACAAAGCCCTGGTGTGAAGGGAGTAAGTTCAGCGTTGCCACCAGTCTGTTTAAGCCTTAGTGTAAATTACAAAGTGAAATTCCTTTCTCTAGATATTTAACATCTAAGAACTGGAAAACCATCCTAATGTACTTATCCTACTGAACCAAGATACTTAACTGTCACCTACCAGACATTTTGTTAAATAATAAATATCTTAAATTCTTGATGAAGTGGCATTCCCTAGGGTTGGGCAGTATACAACATGCCCAACTGTACTGAGCAACCCTGAGTAAGTTGTGTCAAGTGGTCAAACATTACCCCAAGAAGCAGCACAGTGGCTAACAGGCCACAGCATCACTATTGCAGCTCTTAGGTTGGCTTGCCACAGTTTCATACAGTTGGCTGCTAATGCAACAACGATTCAACCCAAATCGATTCAGATAGTTTATTACATACACAGACACGAGGACAGCATTGGGTCAGCTCCTCATGTCCCTAGTCCCACAGGATGAGACCAAATCAGAGGGGATCAGATGATAGGTGCCACGGGCACTTTGCCACTGAGGAGACAACTCCAAACCAAAGCCAAGCAGTTTTATACTCTGCAGCCATATCCTTCAGGGTATTGAAAGTCCTGTGCTTAATTGAGATGAAGGAGGGTAGTGAGAAATGGCCTTGGCACTATCCCTCACGATGGGGGTGGGTGGCCGGGCCTCAAGGCAGCTCCTCAGAAGTCAGCTTATCTCCTGTAGTTTCTGAAGGAATCATGGGGCATTCAACCAAAACTTGGGTCAGACTGTGGTTAAGCTTTGCCTACATGGCCTGTGTGAAGACATGTGTGTCACCAGGGTGAACCTGTTTTCCCTATATTCATGAAATATGGCTGAGTTCACACATTTTTGTAGCTCCATGGACAAGAAGGACCAGGAGGGAGGAAGTAAAGAGACTAAAAAGAAAGAGCTTAAAAAGAAATAGTACTTATTGGGCTTCCCTGGTGGCGCAGTGGTTGAGAGTCTGCCTGCCGATGCAGGGGACGCGGGTTCGTGCCCCGGTCCGGGAAGATCCCACATGCTGCGGAGCGGCTGGGCCCGTGAGCCATGGCCGCTGGGCCTGCGCGTCCGGAGCCTGTGCTCCACAACGGGAGAGGCCACAACAGTGAGAGACCCGCGTACCAGAAAAAAAAAAAAAAGAGAAAGAAATAGTGCTTATTGACACACTAACTGCAAGGGACAGGAATTAATTTCGAGAAGGATTTGTGCAATTCATTGCAAGAAGGCTCCAGCATTCTACATTGTCCCTTGGTGCGGGTCAGGGAGAAAGTAGCTTTGGCTAGAAATGGGATGGAAGCCAGATACCAAAACATTAGTCTAACATAGCCCCTCTGCTTGTTCCTTGAAGGTCTTCTACTTCAGCATGACACTGCCCCCAAAAATGAAGCTACTACTGTTCCTGGCTTCCCAGATGGCTGTCTTTGTTCTATTCATCCTTCTGTACTCCCACAACTTCAACTCCCTGCAGATGAAGGAAGAACCCAAGCCTGCGTACATGCATGTGCTCATCCTGTCTTCGTGGCGCTCTGGCTCTTCTTTCGTAGGGCAGCTTTTTGGGCAGCACCCAGACGTCTTCTACCTGATGGAGCCTGCCTGGCACGTCTGGATGACCTTCACACAAAGTACTCCCCAGAGGTTGCACATGGCAGTGCGGGATCTCATACGGGCCGTCTTTCTGTGTGACATGAGCGTCTTTGATGCCTACATGAAACCTGGTCCCCGAAAACAGTCCAGCCTCTTCCAGTGGGAAGGCAGCCGGGCCTTGTGTTCTCCACCTGCCTGCAACATCTTCCCGCGAGATAAGATCATACCCCAGGCTCACTGTAAGCTTCTGTGCAATCAAGAGCCCTTTGAGGTGGTGGAGAAGGCCTGCCGCACCTACAGCCACGTGGTGCTCAAGGAGGTCCGTTTCTTCAAACTGCAGGTGCTCTACCCGCTGCTGAGAGACCCTTCCCTCAATCTGCACATTGTGCATCTGGTCCGGGACCCCCGGGCGGTGTTCCGTTCCCGAGAACACACCACGGAGGAACTCATGATTGACACCCACATTGTGATGGGGCAGCATCTGCAGAAACTCAAAAAGGAGGATCAACCCTACTACGCAATGCAAGTCATCTGCCAAAGCCAGCTGGAGATCTACAAGGCTGTGCAGTCCTTGCCCAAAGCCCTGAGGCAGCGCTACTTGCTCGTGCGCTATGAGGACTTGGTCCGGGACCCCCTGGCCCAGACTGCCCGAATGTATGAATATGCAGGGTTGAAATTCTTGCCCCAGCTCCAGACCTGGGTGCACAACATCACTCGAGGCAAGGGCATGGGTGAGCATGCCTTCCACACAAATGCCAGGAATGCCCTCAATGTCTCTCAGGCCTGGCGCTGGTCCTTGCCTTATGAAAAGGTTTCTCGGCTTCAGAAAGTCTGCAGGAATACCATGAATTTGCTGGGCTACCACCTTGTCACATCTCAGCAAGAGCAGAAAAACCTGTCGCTGAATCTTCTGTCTACCTGGAGCCCCGCTGAGCAAGTCTACCAAGAGGGCTGAGGGGGCTCTGTCTCCACCTGGCACCCGCTTCAGCCACGTTAACTGATGGCAGCTTCTGAGCCTCGACCGTGTGTGTCAGCGTACGCGTGAGCATGAGCTGTGCCCAAACATGTTCAAGTCGAGAAATCTTTGCGTCTCTGCTCATATCTAGAGAAGAGACCTAGGACCGTTATGTGAGGGGCACGATCCAGCAACAAAGCAGAAATAATGTCTTTATTCTCTTCTTGGCCTTCTTACCTATGTATACCTCAGAGACTTTGTGGTCTGGGCCCTATGTGGCACCATGCAGTATCACTGGAGTAAATCCATAAACTCTTCTGTCCACATCTTGCCCGGCGGGAAAGGAGAGAGACAGGAAAAACCAGGGAAATAGGTCTCCCACCAAACAGTCCATCAGCACATTCAACAGGGATGTGAACTCTGAGCCCTCAGAGAATGGGCAACAGGGTTGGATGCTTACCTGTGAGCTTGGCCATCACAGCTATCCATTACCACAAATATGGAACAAAATCTCTGCACAACAGAGGAAGCTTTTTTTTTTTTTTTTTGCGGTATGCGGGCCCTCTCACTGTGTGGCCTCTCCCATTGCGGAGCACAGGCTCCGGACGCGCAGGATCAGCGGCCATGGCTCATGGGTCCAGCCACTCTGCGGCATGTGGGATCTTCCCAGACTGGGGCATGAACCCGCGTCCCCTGCATCGGCAGGCGGACCCTCAACCACTGCGCCACCAGGGAAGCCCCCAGAGGAAGCTTTTAAGTTCACGGGATGGCTGGGCCCAATTTGGACATCTGTTCCCCTCAGTGTTTTCCTATTTTAACCTGTGAAGCTGCCATCTTTTAACACTAAAATTCCAAAATAAGGTTCTGTTTGGAGTGTACCTTTTTATGCTTTCTAATTACTTAGTAGTAAATGCTCATTCTTATGGGATCCTAACTAAGAGCCTAAACATCTTTACAGATTTTTTTGACTGGAATATTTTACTTTTTAATTTTTAAAACGTTTTATTGAAATATAGTTGATTCACAATGTTGTGTTGGTTTCAGGTGTATTGCAAAGTGATCCAGTTATACATATATATATATATAAATATATATATTCTCATCTTTTATTATTATCTATCACCCACACATAGAAAAACATGTTAAGACAGTGTTTGGTTCAGATGATGGACTAAGGTCTAAACTGATCAATACTGATCGATACACTGTCCTCTTAAGAATTTGTAGAAAGTAGACAGCTAGCAGCTAAGCCCTTTCTTGTGTGCAGCATAAGCTATAGTAATACCAGGTGGATCACTCTAGGTTCTGGAGTTCTTTTAATCTCATACCTCAGCCAGAGGACCTCAGTTATAATACGATTGGTGCTCTTCAGCTCTTCCTGGTCACCTCCCCTAACAAGAAAAGTTGTTTCCCCCAATCTTTGCAGGATTCCCCAGATCTAGTTTGTGTATCAGAATCATCTGCTAAAGATGTGTTTTGCCATGCCCTACCTCAGCTCTGCTGGAAATGGAATCTCCCAGGAGAGGCTGGGATTCTGTATGTTTATCAGTTGACTCTGTGTAACTCTTCCACAGCCAGCCTGACGATGGTACACCCTGCCCTGGGCAACAGCACTCTCTGCCTTCTTGTTCCAAGACAGGTGACTTTTCAGCACATGCCAAGTATCTAAGCGCTTCCTCCTCACACAGGTGCTGTCCTCAGGTTGGAAGGAATAGGAAGGTCTCTGTATGTCTGGAACTGCGTGAACCTCTGGGTCCTGACTTTCGAAACATTTCACTTTATTCAATTCTGAGATACCATTATTTCATCTTTCCTTTTGTCCCCACGCCCACTTTTGACATGGTCCTCGCTTCACAAAGCTCCCTTGGCGGCAGATGGGAATTCTCCCGCTCCATTCCGCCGAGCAGCTCTTGGGCTGCACCACCACCTGAGACGCTTGAGGAGGCACCTTTGCCAGCTGGGTCTTTGACGTTAATTTATATGGGCTTTAAAGGAGTGAATTTATCCTAATACCTAAACCCAAGCCACTCTAGACCCTCCTCGAGAGCCTAGAATCTCCCAGGTAAATGCTTCTTGCCTCTCCAAACCTTCCAAAACTATGAAAATTTCCCCAACGTTGAAAATAAGGCCAGGGCAGTAGGTGAGGGTGCAAACAGAGTGAAGAGGGCCAGTGAGGGGGAGAGACAGTGATAGACTCGACCATCTCTGATTTCCCCTCTGACATTTCAGCCTCTACCTGAATTGTCTTAAAGTCAGCAACTTCCTTAGGAACCATCTCTGTGGGATGCTGGAGTACAGAGCTGCTTGCTTTTCCATCTCCAAATGAGTTACCCGTCCCAAGACAAGGAAAGAGACTAGCCACATGGAGATCTCAGGATCTTATTTAAGATCTACTTTAAAACAGCTTTAAATTTCCTATATTCCAAGTCCTAAGTCAGATGAGGTCCAGACAGCTAGTAGCCATCCTCTTGAAAGACAGCCTATACACTACCCTATATAGGAGCCACTGGCAGCTGTTTAGATTTAAATAAGTTAGAATTAAAATAAAATTCAGTTCTTCAGTTGCACTAGCCATCTTTCAAGTACTCAATAGCAACGTGTGGCTAGTGGCTACTGTACCAGACAGCACAGATATAAATCATTTCCATCACTGCAAAAGTTCTATTGGACAGTTCTGGTCTAAGTTAATTTCTATTTGTTTGTAGCATCTTATCCTTAACCTCAAATTGCACCCTGCCCAAAAATGTTTAGCGAATATATAACAATACTATAATGGCACTTTTATATAACATAAAACTGTGCAGTATAAAATCATGCTACATAACCTCTAAAACTCTGACCTAGTCGCGCTTCCTTAGGCAGCAGCCATGGTGGGACAAGAGGATCCAGTGCAGCACGAGGTTCACCAGGACGGGGCGAGCTGGGAGTACATTGAGGTCATCACCAGCAGCAGCAAGAAAATCGCAGACTTTCTCCACTCGTTTGATATCGCAGACTTTCTCCACTCAAGACTCGCAACACTAAACGAGAAACTGACAGCTCTTGAACAGAGAATAGAGTACACTGAATGAAGCGAGGGTGACAAGCGGTGAGACTCTCACCTATAATTGTGCCATGCTGCTGCTAGGAAGTTGCTTTTGCAGAACAAAAAGGCCTCGTGGGAAAGGCCCCAGCAGTCTTCAGTTCCTTCCTCTCTCCTTAAAGAACAACAGGGCTTATTCTTGTTTTTCTTTATTTCAAAACTGTGACCTTTGTGCTCTGCCATGTACACCCAGCAGTGTGATGTGGCGCGTGGGAAGGAGTCCAGGGGAACTCCCAGAAACAACAGTAGGCACTTTACCTCTTCAGTAACACTTTGTACAACTACTTGTCAACACATTTGAGGCGCTAAGAGCCAAAAGCCTGAGACTCTGTCCAGGTCCTCCCCACCTTTCTCTCTCTCTCTCTCTCAGCCTTTCCTTACAGCTCTCATTGCCTCTGCATTGCTTCTATAAATAGTCTGTCTCCTCCCCAACTTTGGCCAGGGGTGGGAAGCATTCCTGGCTGAGGAGCCCTGGTGAGGTGGCTGCCAGAGAATGTTGTTGCTAACCCATCAGTTTCTTGTCCTTTTGGGAAGGTCAAGGCCAGGCCTCCACTTGGCTTGAAAAGGGACATTTTCAGAGTTTTCTTTCTGTCACTTGAGGGGTCTTAACCTTTCATATTTCCCTAATAAACTCCTCAACTTTAAAATAAATAGATAAATAAATAAAACTCTGACCCAGTGCTGAGCGAGACTTAGAGAGCAATGGAACATCTCCTATTGAAGCGCTCAGGCGGCTGGCACCAGAGTTCAGGGATGCGAGTGGCAGTACACTCAGTTATGAAACATGGGGAATTCGGGGAGCTGAGAACCCATGATGGGTATAGAGGACTGTGCTCTGCAAAACAGCCTTTCCACTTTGGAGGTATCTGTTCCAGCCCCCAACCCCCAAATAGGAAGGCATTTGTTTGCCTCCCAAGCCTATTGAGCTGCATGAGATCTAAGGATGAGTTTGAACATAGATGAGGGATGAATTTGATCTAAATTTCTCAGGGCTAGTAATTAGGTTTGGGGAATGAGCTCTTTCATGTCTAGAGAAAACATAATGGCCTGAAATGCCTAATTGGGGGCTTCCCCAGTGGCGCAGTGGCTGGGAATCTGCCTGCCAATGCAGGCGACATGGGTTCTAGCCCTGGTCCGGGAAGATCCCACATGCCACAGAGCAACTAAGCCCGTGCGCCACAACGACTGAGCACATGCTCTAGAGCCCGCGAGCCACCACTACTGAGCCTGTGTGCCACAACTACTGAAGCCCACGTGCCTAGAGCCCGTGCTCTGCAACAAGAGAAGCCACCATGATGAGAAGCCTGCGCACCGCAATGAAGAGTAGCCCCTGCTCGCCACAACTAGAGAAAGCCCGTGCACAGCAATGAAGACCCAACGCAGCCAAAAATAAATAAATTTCAAAAGAATGTGGGCTCTAGAACTGGGTTGCCTGGGTGACTTTGCTATCACCAGTTGGGTGACCTCAGCAAGTCCCTTAACATCTCATGTCCCAGTTCCCTTACCTGTAGGGTGGGTAGAATAATAGTCGTACCAACTCCTTGGAGTTGCCAGGAGAACTAATGAGTTAATACACGGAACATGCTTAGAAAGCATCTGCTGCTCACTATTGTTAGCTGTGAATATCTTGGTAACAACACTGGTCTCGGCTCTCAAGGACTGTCTTCCATAATTTCTGGTAACATCCTTATTAAGGTGATGTTTAACAGCAGATCACAAACCCTTTATGGCATTTCTGATCATAATGATACCATTAGGAGACTGATAATTTTCTGATATTCTAGTTTCTCAATATCTGTAGTTCTCAACCAGAGGTGACTTTGCCCCCCAGTGGACATTTGGCAACGCCTAGAGACATTTTTGGTTGTCACACTTTGGGAGGGGGGTGTTTCTGGAATCTACTGGGGAGGGGCCTAGAGTGCTGCTAAACCTACAATGTACAGGAAAGCCCTCCCTTAACTAAGATATGATTAGTATACAAAGGACAAAGAGCTAATGATTCAAATAAATTTCTCTTCCATCTTCATCCAATTACATTCAATCTCACTCAAATGAGATTGAAAGCGTCTTGACTGGGGAGATGTCATAACCTGGGCTCTTTTGATACCCACTCAAGTCAACTGAAAGGGAGAAGTGGAGGAGACATTACACCAATACAGCACCATGGAAGTCTGATGAGAGGAAGTGAGTGCAGCCAGGCTTCCCGGTCACTCACTGGGCAATCTATGCCTTAACCGGTCTTTGCTTGCATCCACCCTAATTCAGTCAGCTGTAGCTTGAAGAGAAGAGTTTAAAGGGGCAAAACATGGTCATTTAGGGCCTTGGGGAAGATGGGCAGACAAATGAAGCCATGAGCAGACACTGTGCTAGACAAATGAGTTGTCTAACATGTCGGAGAACAGAAGAATCACTGACAAACGTCAAAAAGTTCCATGGGCACCACAGAGTTTACATCACAGTTCCTCAACCTTTTTTTTATTATCACCCCCTCACCCTCAACAAGCTTTTTTAGACATTTTTTCCCTAATTGCACCTCTGCCATGAAATGTTAATACCGTAAATACACTGCATGTCTGTTTTTGTATGGTGGCCCTTTGGAGGGTCACAAACCACCATAATATCTACTCTTTTTTTTTTTGGCCTCCCCAAAACTGCTTTTCACCCCCTTGGTAATTTTCACCTCCATTGGGAATGCATGCTTTAGACTACCGTCCCTAGTATTTTTTAAACTCCTTTCCCACCCAGCTCCTATCTTTCTTTTCCTCAACATGTCTTTTCATTTGTCATCTCCCCAAATTATGTTCCTTGCTCTCACCAATGATAGCTGTACCCTGCTCATCAATAATTGAATGTGATTATGTAAAATAACGCATATAAGTGTAATCTGTAAACTGTAAAGACCGTGAAAACACTGGTTATTATTAGTAGTAAAATAATAATACAAGTAATTCTTGACTGCTGTCCTCCCCGCCAGCCCTAATTCTAACCATTTGGCATGGTCCAGCTTTCCTTGCCAATTTTCACACTGGCTTCTTATGATCCTGGATGAAAAATAAGGAAGCTAGTTTATGCTTTGTTTGTTTTTTAAATTTATGACAAGAGTTGGTAACAAATGGAATAGGAACGTAAAATAGGTTCATAAAGAATGAGGTACGTTTCAGAAAAAGTTAGCCATTGCTCTACCCTAAATCAATGTGGACGTAAATGACTAACTGCCTATAATTTAAACATGCTGAATGAAAAGAAATAAAGGCTCCTATTATTTTATGTAGTGGTAAGGTGAATGATTATCTGATCCATCATGAACCAAACTATGAGACCTTAGCAGATGCAACACACACACACACACACACACACACACACAGGCCATTCTAGATGCAAATAAGCTTTAAAAAGTTGACTACACTAAATTTAACTGGGTTTTCAAATGTGAGACCCTCAGAACTTCAAATATGTTTATGTGTATATTAAGAAGGGATTAGAGTATATAGCAGTTCTCTCAAACTTCTTTGACCAAGGATGTTTTCATCCTGTTAACATCTGTCAGTAGAATGTTTAGAGAAAGAGCAGTTGGAGAAATGCTGAATTATCTTCAGCACTCATAACCCTGGATGTTCCCTGCACTCTGCCTTCTCCTTGCCTTCTCCCAAGCCCAAGCAGGCGAATTCTGAATGGAGAAAATCACATGAGGGCAGCTTAGTTCACAGGCAGTTATAATCACCCCCATCAATTTATGATCACTTCAACACTCACCTGCAACCCTTTCCCCCTCTCCACAAGGACTTTCAGGTTTAGAAAGCCTTTCAAGATCCGTCCCTTGCATCCTTCTCTAATAACTCCCTCTTAGACTCCACTTCCCCCATCTCAAATGTGAAGTTCTACCAATGTACCATGTCTGGATCTTAGATCATGCTGCTTCTCCCACCTGGAATACTCTGTTCTGTCCCACCTTCAACTTCTCTGGCTCATTTTTTTGATTCCCTCAGTTCTCAACTAAAACATACCCTCTGGAAGTTTTTCCTGGCTTGATCCTTAAGCCTCTGTTGAATGCCACTTTTTTTTTTTTTTTTTGCGTTACGCGGGCCTCTCACTGCTGTGGCCTCTCCCGTTGTGGAGCTACAGGCTCCGGACGCGCAGGCTCAGCGGCCATGGCTCACGGGCCCAGCCGCTCCGCGGCATGTGGGATCTTCCCGGACCGGGGCACGAACCCGCGTCCCCTGCATCGGCAGGCGGACTCTCAACCACTGCGCCACCAGGGAAGCCCTTGAATGCCACTTTTACATGCTTTCTATTATAGTATTTATCACACTGTAATAAAACTGCCCAATTTAAGCAGCTGCATAGCACAGGGAGATCAGCTCGGTGCCTTGTGACCACCTAGAGAGGTGGGATAGGGAGGGTGGGAGGGAGGGAGACGCAAGAAGGAAGAGATATGGGAACATATGTATAACTGATTCACTTTGTTATAAAGCAGAAATTAACACACCATTGTAAAGCAATTATACTCCAATAAAGATGTTAAAAAAAAAACTGCCCAATTTATGTGTTCTTTGAGCTCTTTGAGAGCAGAGTCTTATCTTACTCACCGTGGTATAACCAATGCCTAGCACAGTTCCTAGCATCTAGTAGGCACACAATAAATATTTGTTTAATAAACGAAAGCTTGATCTCAGCCTCATTTTATGTAAAGGGATCAGTCTTTATGTAATACTTTTTAAAAGGCCAATCACAGAAACACAGTGACATATTTAAAGATTCAGATAAGAAATAACCAACATTTAAGAGTTTCCTGTCTGAGTGAAATAAGGGAAGTTGAATCTTAAAGCCAACAGCTCTGAAGTGCTAGGTCAAGTGGGGTGGCAGGTGGGAGGGTGGATAAAGCAGAGATTCAAAAATTAAGTTGAATTGTATTTCTAATAGTGATACAAGGGCTTCCCTGGTGGCGCAGTGGTTGAGAGTCCGCCTGCCGATGCAGGGGACACAGGTTCGTGCCCCAGTCAGGGAAGATCCCACATGCCGCGGAGCGGCTGGGCCCGTGAGCCATGGCCGCTGAGCCTGCGCGTCCGGAGCCTGTGCTCCGCAATGGGAGAGGCCACAACAGTGAGAGGCCCGCGTACCGCAAAAAATATATATATATATGTATAGTGATACATATTATCATAGCAAGAGAAGCTGCAAATTATGCTGGTTGTCTAAAGAGCTGCATGTGTTCACAAGGTGTATGAACTAACCAATTGCCTTCTGGATGCAATTGGCAAATATTTGCTTAGTGATTGCCTTGCAACTGTTTCTTAGCCAAATCTCCAAGCAGAAAATTTATGGCTTGTTTTTTTTATTGCCTCTCCACCCTCATAATGGCAAAATTTTATTTAATGAATGTCTTGGGGGAATAGAGTCACCTTTGATTCTTTCTTTTCTTTCACTTTCCACAATCCTGTCCATCAGCAAGTCCTGTTAGCTTGACTTCCAAAATGTACCCTGAATCAGACCATCTCCACTCAACATCTGCACTGCTACAATGTTCATCCAAACCAACTTCAAATCTCACCTGAACTGCTGCCAGAACCTCCTAACAGGCCTCTTCTTGCCCTGCTCTCATAGTTCACCTCCCATTTACTAACCAGAATGACCTATCTAAAGGGTAAATTAGATGCCAATTCTCCACCTAAAGTCCTCCAGTAAATTATAGCCCAGGTGACTGTAAAAAGGAGAATGGATAAATAAGTTGGTAAACTCATATCATGCAATACTATTCAGTAATAATATTAATAGTTGATACATGCAGCATGGATGCCTCGCAAAAGCATTAGGCTAAGTGAAAGAAGTTCTACATGAAAGAGTTCATACTATATGATTTCTTAATATGTACAGTTGTAGACCAGGAAAAAACTAATATACGGTAGAAAAAAATAATAACAGTGGTTGCCTCTGAGGGCTGGGAGGTCATGGTGATTGATGGGGAAGAGATATGAGGGAACTTTGTTGGGTGATAGAAATGTTTCATACCCTGACAGGAGTTTGGGTTGCACAGGTGCATGAATCTATCAAAACTCAATGACTGTACACTTAAGATTTATGTACTTCATTGTATGCAAAAGTTACCTCAAAAGAAAAAAAAAACTGCAAACAAATATTGAATTCTAGTTAATGATACACATGTGAGAGAATTTAGAAGTTACTGATGTCTGCAACTTACTTTGCATTGCATCCAAAAATACATCAGAGTGAATGATAGATAAATGGACAGATATGATACAACAATTATAACAAAATGTTAATGGTAGAATCTTAGTAAGGAGAATATGGGTATTCACTGTGAAATTCTTCCAACTTTGCTGTTTAGAATTTTTCATACTAAAACATGATGGGGAAATAAAACGCCTAAGGTGACCACACTTCTGGAATGGCAGCGTGAGAAGCTCATCTCCCCACTGAAATATTTAACTAGTGAAAATTATTTTTTAAAAAACCAACCATTTAAAATCTCTAGATATTGTCCTAAGAGTATACAGAAGGTGGAGAAACATTTATTCAAGAAAGCTTAGTAAATCTTGATAAGAACAGTAAGAGTCTATGGTATTTGAGCCACTGTCTGATTCTATCTCCTCCCAGCTCACTGTGACATAAGTTCTACTTCAAGCAGGGAGGTCAAAGAAGACAGGACTCCCTTTCCCTTCAGCTCCTAGTCTAGGAGTATGGTTTCACCCAAGGAAGGGCAAGTGGCCAGCATGTCATCCCTTTTTCTGGCAGGGGCCTGGACTGGGACTCCCTTCCAAATCCCAGGTCCCACTCATAGGGTGGAAGTTTTACCTAGGCACAGAAAGCTGAGAATATTGGGTCCCAATTGCCCCCACCCCAGCTCACTCATAGATTCCATGCCAGGAGGGCAAGCCCAAAAGACTAGGGGCTGCCATCCACATCCAACGCCCCACTCATGGAGCAACCCAGGTTTATCACTTCAGAAGAAGTGGACAACAGTCCCTGCCCATGCCCTACTCTAATGCAGTAGTACAGGCATTCTGTTGGAAGGTGGGGGAGAGGGAGCCCATAAGAACAGAGAGCTCAGACACTTCTCTGGTGGCACAGTGGTTAAGAATCCGCCTGCCAATGCAGGGGACACGGGTTCAATCCCTGGTCCGGGAAGATCCCACATGCCGCGGAGCAACTAAGCCCATGTGCCACAACTGCTGAGCCTGCACTCTAGAGGCCGCGAGCCACAACTACTGAGTCCACGTGCCTAGAACCCGTGCTCCACAACAAGAGAAGCCACTGCAATGAGAAGCCTGAGCACCACAACAAAGAGTAGCCCCCACTCGCCACAACTAGAGAAAAGCCCACACGCAGCAACGAAGACCCAACGCAGCCAAAAATAAATTAAAAAAAAAAAAAAAAGAGAACAGAGAGCTCAGTAGCTCTCCCAAAGAGGACATACTTTATTGGGAAGACAATGTGGGGAAGTTCATGCATAAGGGTATTGTCAAAAACAATGGAGATTTTCGTGGTAAACAGTTAAGAGGAGGCTCTTAGCTCCATTAAACTAGCAGCAACAAACAAAATAGTAGCCCAGCTAGAAGTTTAAGAGAGTAAACCAGGGAAAGAGACAGATAAGAAGGGCCTTTCTGAGCTCAGAGCAAGCCTCAAAGACTGCCCCCACAAAGGGGTCTGACTTTAGCTGGATCACACTGTGGAACAATTTATGCCCCAGACTTTGCCAAAAACAACAGAGCAGTCAGCTAGCAATTACTGGAGGCTAAAGGCTGTGAGTGTTACAGTAAAGTCAGGTCACCTAGCAGCTTAACAGGGAGACCAGGGAAAGAGAGCACTGCTAAAACCACAATAATCCCTGGTGGTCAGAAGACTGTGCACATAGTCAAAGCTTCACTATTTGAGGAGCAACATCAGAGACTACGCACTGTGGAGAAAATATTGATAGAATTCTGTGAACTAGTCCAGGCAAGTCACTGAAGAAATAAATAAGAAAACAAGCCCCAGGTGAGAGAGGGATCAAAATCCAGAGTTGCTACAACATATTATTGTAGCAATGTTCCATTTTCAACAAAAAAATTATGAGACATGCAAAGAAACAGGAAAATGTGACCCATGACAAGAAGAAAAAAAAAGTAGGCAACAGAAACTGCTTTGGTGGGGGCCTAGATGTTGAACTTAACAAAAACTTCAAAGCCCCTATTGTAAATATGTTCAAAGAACTAAAGGACACCATATTTAAGGAATTAAAGGAAGGTATGTTGACAACATCTCATCCAACAGAGAATATCAATAAGAGAGTTATAAAATGTTTAAAAAATAAATAAATAAATAAAAATGAAGACACAAAATACCAAAACTTACAGGATGGAGCTAAAACAGTGCTCAGAGGGAAATTTTTAGCTATAAATGCCAATGTTAAAAAAAAAAAAAAGAAAGATCTCAAATCAATAAACTAAATTTCCACCTTAAGTAACAGGGGGGAAAAAAAGCAAACAAAACCCAGAGCAAGCAGAAAGAAGAAAACAATAAAAATTAGAGTGGAAATTATCGAAATAGAGAACAGGAGGGGAAAAAAAATAAAAGAAAAAATAAAACCTAATTTCATTCTTTGAAAAGATCAACAAAACTGACAAACTTTTAGCTAGACTGACCAAGAAGAGAGAAGACTAAAATCACTAAAATCAGAAATGAAAGAGGGGACATTACTACTGACCTTACAGGAAAAAAAAGAATTATAAGAGAATACCATGAAGAAACATATGCCAACAAATTATATAACAAATGAAATGGACAAAGTCCTAGGAAGACACAAACTACCAGAATCAACTAAAGAAGAAACAGAAAGTCTGAAAAGGCCTATAACTAGTAAAGAGATTGGATTAGTAATTTAAACTTCCCCCAAAGAAAATCCCAAGCCCAGATGACTTTACTGGTGAATTTCATGAAACATTTAAAGAATTAATATGAATCCTCTCAAACTCTTCCAAAATATAGGAGAGGAGGAAACACTTCTCAATTCGTTCTATGAAGCCAGTTTACTCTGATACAAAAACCAGAAAGACATGTTACCAAAAAAACCTACATACCAATATCTCTTATGAATATGGATGCAAAAGCCTCAACAAATACTAGTCAACTGAATGCAGTAGTATATAAAGAGAATTATACACCATAACTAAGTGGGAATTATCCTAGGAATGCAAGGTTGATTTTACATTGGAAAATCAATTAATTTAATGCACCACATTAATAGAATAAAGGACAAAAACCATTTGATCATCTCAATAGGTGCAAGAAAAAAAAAAAAAGCATTTGACAAAAATCCAAAAACGTTTCATGATTAAAAATACTCAGTAACATAAGAATAGAAGGGAACTTCCTTAAACTGAAACAAAGGACATCTATAAAAAACTCACAGCTAATATCATAATGGTGAAGAAATGAATACTTCCCCCCACAAGACCAGGAACAAGACAAGGATGTCCATTCTCACCCTTTTATTCAATAATATATTGGAGATTCTATCCAGGGCAATTGAGCAAGAAAGAAATGGCATACAGATCGAAAAGGAAGAAGTAAAATGATCTTTATTTGCAGATAACATTATCTTATATATAGAAAATCCTAAGGAATTCACTAAAAAAATATTAGAACTAATAGAGGAGTTTAGCAAGGTTGCAGGATACAAGATGAATAAACAAACACCAATTCTACTTCTACATACTAGCAAACAATTCAAAAATGAAATCAAAAAACAATTTAATTTACAATAGCATCAAAAATAAAGTACTTAGTAATAAATTTAACAAAAGAAGTGTAAAACCTGTATACTGAAAAGTATAAAAAACTGTTGAAAGAAATAAAAAGATCTAAATAAATGGAAAAATATCCTATGTTCATAGAGAAGAAGACTTAATACTGCTAAAAGGATAATACTCCCCGAGCTGACCTACACATTCAATGTAATCCCTATCAAAATCCCAGGTGGCTTTTTTTTTGCAGAAACTGACAAGCTGATACTAAAATACTGTGGGAAAAAACAAAGTTCTGATTTCAAAATTTACTACAGAGCTACAGAAATTAAGACAATGTGGGGACTTCCTTGGTGGGGCAGTGGTTAAGAATCCGCCTGCCAATGCAGGGGACATGGGTTTGAATCCTGGTCCGGGAAGATCCCATGTGCCACGGAGCAACTAAGCCCGTGCACCACAACTACTGAGCCTGTGCTCTAGAGCCCATGAGCCACAACTACTGCAGCCCGTGTGCCTAGAGCCTGTGCTCCACAACAAAGAGAAGCCACCGCAGTGAGAAGCACACACACCGCAACAAAGAGTAGTCCCTGCTCACCGCTACTAGAGAAAGCCCGTGCACAGCGTCGAAGACCCAACGCAGCCGAAAAATAAGTAAATAAATTTATTTTTTAAAAAAAGGCAATGTAGTAGTAGTATGAAGACAGACAACTAGATCAATGGAATAGATCAATCAATCCATGCATAAATGGTCAAATGATCTTTCAAAGGGTGCCAAGACGATTCAATGAGGAAAGAATAGTGTTTTTCTTTTTGTTTTTTATAAATGTACTTATTTTTATTTATTTATTTTTGGCTGCATTGGGTCTTCGATGCTGTGCGTGGGCTTCCTCTAGTTGCGGCGAGCAGGGGCTACTCTGCTTGTGGTGCGTGTGCTTCTCACCGCGGTGGCTTCTCTTGTTGCAGGGCACGGGCTCTAGGCGGGCTTCAGTAGTTGTGGCTTGCAGGCTCTAGAGCACAGGCTCAGTAGTTGTGGCGCATGGGCTTAGTTGCTCTGCGGCATGTGGGATCTTCCTGGACCAGGGCTCAAACCCACGTCCCCTGCACTGGCAGGTGGATTCTTAACCACTGTGCCACCAGGAAAGAATAGTTTTTTCAACAAATGGTGCTAGGACAATTTGGTATCCATATGTAAGAGAATGAATTTGGACCTCTACCTCACACCATATACAAAAATTAACTATTATCTATTATCATAGGCCTCTTATGTAAGAGCTAAGACTATAAAACTCTGAGAAGAAAACATAGAAGTAAGTCTTCATGACTCTTGGTTAGGCAGTGGTTTCTAGGGTATGACATTAAAAGCACATGCAACTAACGAAAAAAGAGATGTTGAACTTAATTAAAATTAAAAACTTTTGTGTTTCAAAGGACACCATCAAGAAAGTGAAAAGACAACCTGCAGAATGGGAGAAAATACGTGCAAATCATATATCTGATAAGGAACTTGTATCTGGAATATATGAAGAACTGTTACACTTCAACAATAAAAAGATAAATAACCTAATTTAAATGTATATATGTGTAACTGAATCACTTTGCTGTACACGTGAAACTAACACAACACGGTAAATCAACTATACTCCAATTTAAATAAATAAAAATTATACAGTGCTGTATGTCAATTATATCTTAATAAAACTGTAAAAAAAAACAGTACATAAGAAAACACAATGAGATACCCACTAAGATTGCTGAAATAAAAACATAATAAATGTTCAGCAGTTCCTCAAAAGGTTAAACATAGAGTCACCATATGAAATAGCAATCTCACTCCTAGTTATGTGCCCAAGAGAAATACAACCTTTTACCCACACTTGCATACAAAATATTGTATGTGAATGTTCATAGCAACATTATTCATAATAGCCAAAAAGTGGAAACAACCCAAATGTTCATCAACTAATGAATGGATAAACACAAGTAGCATATTTATACAGTGTAACACTATTCTGCATAAAAAGGAATGAAGTACTGATACATGCTACAACATGGATAAACCTTATGGATGTTTTATCCATAAAAATGGATAAACATTATGCTAAGTGAAAAAAGTCAGTCACAGAAGACTATATATTGTATTATTCCATTTACATGAAATGGCCAGAATAGGCATATTCATACAGACAGAAAATATATTAGTAGTTGCCTAGGGCTGGGGGTGAGAGCGGGGTGTGAAGGTGGAAAGTGAATATTAATGGCTATGGGCTTTCTTTTGGGGGTGATGAAAATGTTCTAAACTTGATGGTGGTGATGGTTGCACAATTCCGTGAACATATTAAAAAACGTTGAATTGTACACTTTAAATGGGTGAATCGTATATGAATTATGTCTTTTTTTTTCGCCGTGCAGCTTGCGGGATCCTAGTTCCCTAACCAGGGATTGAACCTGGGCCCTTGGCAGTGAAAGTGCGGAGTCCCAACCACTGGACCGCCAGGGAATTCTCTGAATTATGTCTTAATAAAGCTGTTAAAACAAACAAAACAGAAACCTCCAGGGGTTTCCAACCCACGTGGCCCTTCTCTCCTCATTCACTCACCTGCATCCATGTTCTCCACTTTCTACCAAATTTCCTGGACTTTGTATGTGTGGTTCCTGCTTAGAACATTCTACCCCAAATTATCTCAAGCTGACCTTATTATTATTTACTTTCGATTCAAATGAATCCTCCTCAGAGACATTGTCCCTGACCATCCCAAGTAAAGCAGTCTCTCCCCCTTAAAATGGTCTCTTTTATATTCTGTCAAGGAACTAAAAAATAAAGTAATTCAGATATTCAGCTGATGCGTGTCAGGTAGCACCTCAAAATTAGCTAACTCCCTGAGCTGCAGCAGAATTGGAATTTTTATAAGGCAAGAGCAGAAAGGGGTATATGGTTATGGTATTGTCCCAAGCTGCAATTTTCTTTATCTGTAACTGCTGCAAAACACTGCAGTTTAAAAGGGTGGGATATATTGGGATATTCCTGCCTCTTTCTTGTAATTGCTGGTGTAGTCTTATTTTGGTAGCAGTTGAAAGGGTTCTTTTGAGAGCTATCTTTAAGCCTTCTCAATCACCTAATGCTAATTAAGTTCATGGGAAGGACTGACAGAAAGGGGGGAAAAAGGAAAGGAAAGGAGAAAGAAAAAAAAGGAGGTAAAGCCTGAAAGAAGGAAAAGCAGGGTCTGTTTCAATTCTTTAGAACATGTCTCAGTATCTGAAATTGTCTTAGTTATTTGTTTGCATGTTTATTTTCTGTCTCCTCTACCACTAGGATGTTTCTGTCTTGTTTGTCCACATAGTAGATGCTTAATATGTGGTGGCTGATTGACCAAATTCCACACCAACATGATAATCTAAGGTGAAAGGATGAGCAAATATTTTGGAACTTTCTAACCACTCCTCTCATTTCTCGGGACTATAACGAACTGTCACCTCAGTGCTTAGAGAATTAAAAATTCTTGGGTCACACCTCCACAGACTGGTTCATCCGTGCTTTAACTATACATCTGCCTGCCTACAGAAACAAATATTTTAAAAGGTAAGGAAAAATCTGTGTGACAGTCTGAGCAGTGCTTCCATTGCCTCGAACTCGACACTAGGATTGTTGATTATATAGGAGGAACTGGAACAAACGTACTGCAATTTTATGCAGGGGTTTCATGTCTTTAATTCAAGCTTGCTTCTTCCTACAAGTAGGAGTGAAGTCATTGTGCTTAGTTACTTCTGCAATTGCTAGAGGCTAGGAACAAAGACTCAAAGAATTTAAGTGCTGGAAGGAACCTCAGGCATTACTTAGCTTCTTTCTTTCTTATCAGATGTTTCTTATCGTCTGTATCCAAAATATCAAGGTTTTACCTTCTAAGAACACTTCCCTGCTCAAAGCTTTTTCTCAGACAAGCACCACTGGCATTACCTGGAAGTCTGTTTGGAAATGCAGAATTTCAGACCCCATTCCAGAGCTATGTAGTCCGAATTTGTAATTTCACATGACCCCCAGGTGACTGGTGTGCAGTCTGAGAAGTGCCGCAGCACTTCTGGACATGCTGAACCAGTGCCTACTATCTCCAACAGCATGCATTTATCATTAGCGCTTACCTGCAAGCTGGACCAATGGAACAAGGAAAATTCATAAGTGAAAAGTTTTCCCAAATGTCCCCTGTAGAATTCAAAGACCTGTGTATTAGGGAAAGAAAAGAAGAGGCTCAAAGGATAAAACTCAAAAGTAATTACAAAGCTTACTGGTAAAATAGTGATAATTGTTTTGAACTGGGTAATGAATACATTGAGATTCATTAAACTACTCTCTCTACTTTTGTGTATATTTGAAAGTTTCATAATAAAAATTTTAATTGTATTTTATTCACACTTGTTTATCTTTTTTGGCCATGCTGTGTGGCATGAGGGATCTTAGTTCCCCGACCAGGAATTGAACGCTTGCCCTCTGCATTGGGAGTGCAGAGTCTTAACCAATGAACCACCAGGGAAGTCCCCTGAAAGTTTCATAATAAAATATTTTTTTAAAAAGTAGTCTCAAGTTTGGGACTTCCCTGGTGGCACAGTGGGTAAGACTCTGCACTCCCAATGCAGGGGGCTCAGGTTTGATTTCTGGTCAGGGAACTAGGTCCCACATGCATGCCGCAACTAAAAGTTCGCATGCCACAACTAAGGAGCCCACGTGCTGTAACTAAGACCCAGCGCAACCAAATAAATAAAAATTAATTAATTAATTAAAAAAAAAGTAGTCTCAAATTAGTGATAACTACCAGTCCCACCAAGAGGAACTTGTGGTGAGAAAGTGTAGTCAAGAATGTTGTATATCTTGGGACTTCCCTGGCAGTCCAGTGGTTAAGACTTCACCTTCCAGTGCAGGGGGTGTGGGTTTGATCCCTGGTCAGGGAGCTAAGATCCCACATGCCTCAGGGCCAAGAAACTAAAACCTAAAACAGAAGCATTATTATTTTTTTTAAGAATGTATTTATTTATTTATTTATTTGTTTGGCTGTGTTGGGTCTTCGTTGCTGCACGAGGGCTTTCTCTAATTGCAGCGAGCAGGCGTTATTCTTCATTGCGGTATGCGGGCTTCTCACTGTGGTAGCTTCTCTTGCTGCAGACCACGGGCTCTAGGCACGCAGGCTCCAGTAGTTGTGGCTCATGGGTTCAGTAGTTGTGGCTCGTGGGCTCTAGAGCACAGGCTCAGTAGTTGTGGTGCATAGGCTTAGCTGCTCCGCGGCATGTGGGATCTTCCCCAGACCAGGGCTCAAACCCATGTCCCCTGCATTGGCAGGCGGATTCTTAACCACTGAGCCACCAGGAAAGCCCCTAGAAGCATTACTGTAACAAATTCAATAAAGACTTTAAAAATGGTCCACATCAAAAAATCTTAAATAAAAAAAGAAGGTTGTGCATCTGCCGCAAAGTGAAGGCTGAAGGGGAATGCAGAAGAACTAAGCTTTATGGACCAGACCCCTTAGGTACATTCCTTCATTTAATCCCCCGTCACAGCTGTGTTAGGTAACACCACCTTAACCAAGTGATTGAATTTAGCATCACCAATCCTGGGACAAAATGGTACTGTATGCCCCCAGGTGGAGAGTATGGGGAAGTACACATCCTCGTTGATGCGGTCCTCTCACCAAAAATGTCTCACCTGAATCTAAACAGGAGGCAGCAAACGCTGAACAGAGGACATTCTACCAGACAATGGGCCTGGACTCTTCCAAAGTGTCAACATCATGACAGACAAAAGATTTAAAAAGTAAGCTGAAGTGCTTTAAATTAAAGGAGACTAAAGAGGTATGACATCTAAATGCAATGGGTGAACTTTGATTGGATCCTAGATTCAAAAAAGTCATTGTGGGGACTTCCCCAGTGGTCCAGTGGTTAAGACTCTGTGCTTCCAATGCAGGGGGCACAGGTTCGATCCCTGGTCAAGGAACTAAGATCCGGCATGCATGCGGTGTGGCCAAAAAAAAAAAAGAATCATCTAATACACTGTCCATTTTCCGAGTTTCTAATTGTCCCCACAATGACTTTTTTTTAATAAATAAATTTATTTATTTATTTATTTTGGCTGCAATGGGTCTGTTGTGGCAGCGTGAGGGCTCTTCGTTGCGGTGCGTGGGCTTCTCTGGTTGTAGCGCGCGGGCTTAGTTGTGGTATGTGGGATCTTAGTTCCCTGCCCAGGGATTGAACCTGGGCCTCTGCATTGGGAGCACGCAGTCTTAACCACTGGACCACCACGGAAGTCCCCAAGATGATTCTCTAAAAAATACATATTAAATGTACTGGGTGTGACTAAAACAACAACAACAACAACCTTATGAGGTAAGTGGTAACCCTCTTGTAGAGACTGGGAAACTTAAGTTCAGAGAGATAAAGGGACTTGCTCAAGAATCCACAGCTGGTAAACGGCAGCGCCAAAACAGGCTCAGATCTCCCTGACTCCAAAGCACAAGCTCCTGGCTGGTGGATGCTTCTTCTTCTGCAGCATCCCCAGGCAGCAAGAGATAGGGCTGTGTCTCCAAGGAGATGGTAAGGGTGCATTGCTATGCCGAGAGCAGTCGTTCATTTATTCAAAATTTAATTTCTGTGTGACAATGATAAGCAAAAACAGGCAGTCCCTAGACTCAGGTTGCTTACAGCCTAGTGGAGGAGACAGATGTTGATCAAATGTTGGAAACACTCAAAGGAATATATATATATATATATATATATATAAATAAAACAAAAGGAGATCAGAGCAATGAAGAAAAGGAAGCTGACCAAAGCAGAGGGTCAGCAGAAGACTTCTATGAGTTGTGCTTTAAAGACTGAATAGAAGTTAATGATACAGACAGAAGGAAAAGTGTGTGAGCAAAAGGCCTATGGCAGGAGGGAGCATGACCTTGCAGTAGGAGAGGCCCAAGAGCCGGCAGGTGTGTGGTGCAAGGTAAGAATGGAGGAAAGTAGGCAGGGTCTGACCATGTAGGACCTTAAAGGCCATGCTAGGAATTCTGTTCAATTTTAAAAGCAATGGAAAGTTACTAAAGGGTTTAAGCAAGTGACAACATGAGATTTCAAGTTTAAAAAAAAAAGAAACACTTTGGCTGCAACGTACCAGTTAAGAGATTGTGGTAACCTGTGGTTACTTGTATTAGAATGAGCAGTGGAGATGGAAGGGGATATTTGGGCAGACTGGATATGGGGAAATGCAGGAAAAGGAGGTACTGAAGATGTCTTAGGTTTGTAGCTTGTGCAGTTGGATGGAGATGCCATTCTCTGAGAAGGAGCACTTGGAAGAAGGCCAGATATGGGAAGATGTAACATGAGTCATATCTTGGAAATGAAGAATTGGTGATGCTTTGGAGACCTCCAAGTGGAGATGCAAGAAGGCAGCTGGACGTGCAACTCTGAAGTTCAGAAGAGAAGTCTAGACTAGAGATGTACATTTGGGAGTCATCAACTTATGGCTACTGAAGCATGGATAAGGTGGCCTCAGAAAGGGAGGACTTAGTCAATGGGAACCTCTGATTCTTAAAGGGAAGGCTTTGATGCAGGAATATTGGAAGGGAGCAGTAGGGGGGCTGAGTCACAAGCCTGAGCGAGAAGTGTGTGTTGGGAGAGAACCTCAGTGTCACTCTCACTGCTTCTAGAAGCAATGTGTTCCTGCCAGCAGTGGGGTCACCTTCACTATTTTTGGAGGATGGCTCATGCGTTTCTCTACCTGGTGGGCTCTACTATTCACCCTCTAGGCAAGCCTCTGCTGGCAGCCCCCATGTCTTCTGCCACTGCTTCCTGGGGGAAGGTGCTCTGCTGCCGGGCTTTTCTCCCAGTGTCCTTCCAACTATACCATAATTTATTTTTTTGTTGTTTTTTTTTGCGGTACACAGGCCTCTCACTGTTGTGGCCTCTCCCATTGTGGAGCACAGGCTCCAGACGTGCAGGCTCAGCGGCCATGGCTCACGGGCCCAGCCGCTCTGCGGCATGTGGGATCCTCCCGGACCGGGGCACGAACCCGTGTCCCCTGCATCGGCAGGCAGACTCTCAACCACTACGCCACCAGGGAAGCCCCCATAATTTATTTATTAAGCAATTAATTAGTTGACTAACCAATGCCTTAGTGATAGGCAACATTTGGGGGCAAAAATTATGGTATAACCATACGTTGGAATACTATGTAGCAGGAGAGAGAGAGAGAGAGAGAGAGGGGTGGAGAGAGACAGAGAGAGGTATTTCTCTGTGTTCATATATGGAAAGCTCCCCAATTCCCCAATATACATACACTGTGAAAGAAAAATACAAAACTGTGATTTTATGCTATCTTTTGTACTAATGGGGAATATAAATCTGTATTACAATTTACTTGTATATGCCTAGAGAAAGTGTGGAAGGATACACGGGACACTAAAAACAGTGACCCCATAGGGGATAAGGCAGGGTGGATTGCAGAGATGATAAATAAGGACGAAACTTATTATGACTCTTTACTTAAAATTTTCTGAACCTTGTGACTGTATCACCTATTCAAAAAATTAAATTTTAAAATATGGAAAAATGTTATTTTCCAATATGTTTCATATTTTATATTTTCTAATGAAACTGATTTTAGTGCTCCCACCCCCAAAGATAACATTTTGCAGACATATAATACAATATCGCAACCAGGATATTAACACTGATACAGTCAAGATACAGACAATTTCCATCACCATTGTGTGCTATGTTTTAAATCTTGAAGATGGATGGTCTATTAAATAAAATAACATGTTTTACAAATCAGTGCGTTTAGTACACATTAAAAAAAAGTCTGGTGGGAGGGAGGGAGACACAAGAGGGAAGACATATGGGAACATATGTTTATGTATGACTGATTCACTTTGTTATAAAGCAGAAACTAACACACCATTGTAAAGCAATTATACCCCAATAAAGATGTTAAAAAAAAAAAAGTCTGGAAGGGAATTCAGCACAACAAAGTGGTAACAGTGTTCATCTCTGGTCACGAGGAATACCGGGGGGTTAACTTTTTTTTTTCCGTTTCAGTTTGATGGTAGTTTTCTGTTTTCTGAGGTGAAATTCACACAACATACAATTAACCATTTTAAACTGTATATTTCAGTGAAATTTAGTGTATTCATGATGTTGTACAACCACCTCTTTTTAGTTTCAAAACTTTTTCATCGCTCTAGAAGAAGACCCCATATCCATTAAGTAATCACTCGCTAGCCTCCTATCGCCAGCCCCTGACAATCTGCTTTCTATCGCTATGGATTTGCCTATTCTCGATATTCCATACAGAAGGAATCACACAATATGTGACCTTTTGTGTCTGGCTTTTTTCACTTAGTATAATATTTTCAAGGTTCATCCAAGTTGTAGCAGTATCAACACTTCATCCATTTTTATGGCTAAATAATATCCCATTTTGTGTATACATCATAATTTGTTTCTCTGGTCATCCATTAATGGACATTTGGGTTGTTTCCACCTTATGGCTATTGTAAACAGTGCTGCCAAGAATATTCATGAACAAGTTTTTGTTTGGACTCCTATTTTCAATTATTTGGGATATAAATGTAGAAGTAGAATTGCTAACAATTCTGTTTCTCTTTTTGAGGAATCAACAGACCGTTTTCCACAGCAGCTGTACCGTTTTACAGTCCCACAAGCTGCATGTGAGAGTTCCTAATTATCCATAGCCTTGCCAACACTTGTTATTTTACCATTTGTCTGTTTATCATAGCCATCTTAGTGGGTGTGCAGTGGTATCTCATTGTGGATTTGACTTGCATTTCCTTAACGATCAACAACGTCAAACATCT
Source organism: Tursiops truncatus (assembly GCF_011762595.2). Taxonomy (NCBI): domain Eukaryota; kingdom Metazoa; phylum Chordata; class Mammalia; order Artiodactyla; family Delphinidae; genus Tursiops; species Tursiops truncatus. The sequence goes on from NC_047052.1 coordinate 14,420,242, forward strand.
TTTCATGAGCTTATTGGCCACTGAGTATCTTTTTTGGAGAAATGCCTCCAAAGCATGTGCTATTTTTAATTGTATCATTGATGATGTATTTTAAAACAGAGGGATTAAATTTTACATTACTGCTCCTAAATAAAATTTTCTCTTATTACTGATGAAAATTAAAATTTTGAAATGGTATCTCATTGCATTAGTTAAGGCAATGGAAGCTGCTATAACAAATCCTCAAATGTTTGATGGCTCAAACACAACTGAAGTTTCTTTCTTGCACAGATAAAGCCCAACATGTTCAGTAAATGGCTCTTCTCTAAGCAGTAATGCAGGTACTTGGGCTCCTTCCATTATGTGCTCTGCCAACTTCAACTCAAGGCTTCTAAGGCGGCACTGGTCCAGTATTTGTAAAAGGATTTTCAGTGAGGCTGGACACCATGCACCAATAGCACCAATTTACCTTTTTTCTTTCTTTCTTTCTTTTTTTAGGTATAGAAATGGAGAGTTCAGGGTTAGATTAATCTCAGGTAGAGACTTTCCACAGTAGATGCTACACAAAGATAAGGAAGCTAAGTTCAAGTGGCTGGCAAGAATGTGGGTATGTATTGCACCATGGGGTATATGTTGGAAAGAAAGAGAAGAGTAACAATACAGGGGAGTTGACGGACTTAGGAGGAAAGTGTGGAGAGATCAGAGGGTTGAATAATGTCTAGGTGTACATTGTGATTCAGTTGGAGGGGAAGAAGATTGTAGTGAGTTAATTATACATCAGGATTTAAGATTCCTAAAATAGTCTAGTTCAAGATCATGATAAAGAACAAGGAGTAGGGACCTCCCTGGTGGCGCAGTGGTTAAGAATCCGCCTGCCAGTGCAGGGGACATGAGTTTGAGCCCTGGTCCGGGAAGATCCCACATGCCGCGGAGCAACTAAGCCCGTGTGCCACAACTACTGAGACTGCGCTCTAGAGCCCTTGAGCCACAACTACTGAAGCCCATGCACCTAGAGCCTGTGCTCTGCAACAAGAGAAGCCGCTGCAATGAGAAGCCCATGCACCACAACAAAGGGTAGCCTCCGCTCTCCACAACTACTAGAGAAAGCCTGCACGCAGCAACGAAGACCCAATGCAGCCAAAAATAAATAAATAAATAAATTTATTATTAAAAAAAAGAACAAGGTGTGTCTGTGGGAGTGGGTGGCCGTAATGCAGTAAGATTTACATATAGCTCCTCAAGTTCGAGATAGGCAGGAGGCCGTTATAGGTGTTGGTTGGGTTATCCAAAGAAATACTGAAATTTCCCATATGTCAAGGCCCTAAGTAAATAAAGGAGAGTGTACAGAAAGGGTATAAAGTAATATAGCTTATATTTTATTTACTTTTAAAATTTTTATTGGAGTATAGTTGGTTTAAAATGTTGTGTTATAGCCTATATTTTAAAGGATGGTTATTGCATGACTCTGAGAGACTAGAAATCCTGAAAGGACAGTAAGTTAGATTTCTAGACTAGGTGAAATAAAAGCAATTTCAAGCTGGCTGTAGGGGTGGCAGTATCTTTGGGGGAACAGCCAAGTTATGGTTAAAGCAAAGACGTGAAGGAACTATGCTCAACAATTTGGGAATGGCAGGGAATTTTAATCTGCCATGGAAGAAGAATTCCAGGGGGAACGAATGGAAAGAGAAAGCATCAGGCTGGAGGGAGCTAAAAGTATGGGAATTTCTATAGCAATATCACAAACTAGATAATGCGGAAAATGTGTGTGCTTCAAAACACCTAGATATATTAGATAAAATCTAACATACACTTTTTCAGATTCGGAGCTAACTTTGCAAGAGGGTAAGGGTAACTCCCGAGGAGCACAAATAAAGAGGGAACTGAAAACGAGGAAAAAAGATTATGGTTATGCTGGTGCTACCTCAGTAACCAAGAGGTTTGGATTTTAAGACTAGAGAGGAAACCTTAGGCCCATGTAAGGCAGGGAGTTGTAATTTAAACTCTGCATGAAGTCAGGACCCTTCAAGTGCTAAGCTTGAATGAAAGGATGAATTAAAAAGAAAGAAATCTCGGAGGAGCTTCAAGATGGCGGAAGAGTAAGACGCGGAGATCACCTTCCTCCCCACAGATACATCAGAAATACATCTACATGTGGAACAACTCCTATAGAACACCTACTGAACGCTGGCAGAAGACCTCAGACCTCCCAAATGTTTTGTTAGCATCACCGAGATGACCAGGTCGTTTTTGTCCTTCATTCTGTTATTGAGGTGTATTACACTGTTTTTTCATTTGTTGAACCATTCCCATATTCCAGAAATAAATCCCACTTGGTCGGGGTTTCCCTGGTGGCGCAGTTAAGAATCTGCCTGCCAATGCAAGGGACACAGGTTTGTAGCCCTAGTCCGGGAAGATCCCACATGCCGCGGAGCAACTAAGCCCGTGCGCCACAGCTACTGAGCCTGCGCCCTAGAGCCCCTGAGCCACAACTACTGAGCCTGCCTGCCACAACTACAGAAGCCTACGCACTTAGGGCCCGTGAACCACAACAAAGAAACCACTGCAATGAGAAGCCCGCACGCAGCAATGAAGACCCAACGCAGACAAAAATAAATAAATTTATAAAACAAAAAATCCCACTTGGTCATGGTACATAATCTTTTTAATGGGCTGTTGTATTTGGATTGCTAGTACTATGCTCGTCTTCTCTGTATTGTTCCAATTTTAGTATATGTGCTGACAAAGCAAGAACTCCCTGCGGCTTTATTTTTTAAACACGGGATAACGTACTTTTTTTTTTTTTTTTTTTTTTTTTTTTGCGGTACGCAGGCCTTTCACTGTTGTGGCCTCTCCCGTTGCGGAGCACAGGCTCCGGACGCGCAGGCTCAGCGGCCATGGCTCACGGGCCCAGCCGCTCCGAGGCATGTGGGATCTTCCCGGACCGGGGCACGAACCCGTGTGCCCTGCCTCAGCAGGCGGACTCTCAACCAATGCGCCACCAGGGAAGCCCGGGATAACGTACTTTGAATTTCATAATGTACTTTGCATTTCAAATTTCAAATGAGTAAATGTCCCAAGGAGCAAGAATTCTTTTCTATGCTTGAAACACTGACAAAAATTAAGACACACTTGCTAGTTTGCAGACTGTTTTCTTCGCAGAATTAGCATCACCTGCTTCCTACATAACACACCTCAATTAGAGTGTCAGAAAGTGACTTTCTTTGGAAGGTGCTCTGCAACAATCTGACCCATAGAGAGCATCCGGATGTGCGGTTTCTATGACATCATTATGAAACCCGTTTGTAAACACACGAACTGTTTAAAGTAAATAAGAGTATGAATAAGATGTACCGGGGATTCACTTCTCCAACAGATTCAATACTTCGACCTTTAGAGTACTTAAAATACAGGCCCTCCTGCACAGTAAAGTGTGGTGTGCGTGAAGCACAGCAGAGGAGTCACCTTTCCGGCTCGGCAGAAATCCAAACACATATGCCATGCACTCGGGACCGTGAAGGATACGATTCTTCCAAGAAAATTTCCAGGGATACTTTTGAAAACTGACAACAGCTCCTGGGAACTTCTGCTTCTGTTTCACAACTTATGGGACTTACTGGCACCCGCCCACAGCTAGGAAAAGGTTAACAGGTGTTTACAATACCTAAAGATGACTTGTCGACTTTCTGGAAGCCTCCCGCCTGATGTGGCCCGAAAAGGGGGCAAAGGAGGAAGGGAATCTCTCAAAAAGGCGCGGGTCCGAGAAATGGGCTGAAGGAGGAAACAAAACCGAACATCCGGAGAAAAGGTAGTCGCTCCCACTAGAGATACGCGACCTCGCCGGCGCCTCACGGTCTGCGGCGTCTCCTAGTCCCGTGACTGCGCATGCGCCCTGAGTAGTGCGTCGCCCTCATTAGCATTTGTGCCTGCGCAGCGGTGGGTTCTTTCCCCCGCTCCACCCCACCCCAACTCCGCCACCGCTCCATCCCCCGACCCCCTCCTCTTCCAACACGGTCACCCAGAGCAGGGTTGCGTCGTTGGTGACTGCTAGGGACTAGAGTGGGACGGTGTGTGGTACCGGGTCAGTGGTAACTCGCCAGTTATCCCGTAGGTTAGACAGAAAGGTGAATTCACAGCTGCGAGCCCTTGTCTCCGACCTTTTAAAGCATCCTTTGTTTTATCCTGGGACGCTCGGAAGCCACCATCCTACTGCCGCCATCCGCGAAGCAGCTGGGAATTGTCTCTTGGGAATTTTAATCTTGTTTGGAAGCAGCCCCGACCAGGGGGTCCCTTTTTTATTCAGAATCACCCAGGACATTATGGACAGAAATGTCATCCCTCCTTAGACTTCCACAGAAGCTGAATTAAAAAGTTGAGTAATAGTTACTTTGAAGAAAGGAAAAAAAAAAAGAAAAAAAAAATTCACACGCAAAAACATTTATGTGTACACAGAATAATGTCAAAGAATGGATCAGCAACTGCTACTGTGATTACCTCAGGGGAGAAGAAAAGGTGCTGAAGGACTGGCATGAGTGGGTTTTTTTATTTTTTTGCATCGTTTGAAATATGTCCAATGTGCATGTATTTTTGTTTTGTTTATTTTATTTTATTTTTTTTAATTATTTATTTATATATTTTTGGCTGCATTGGGTCTTTGTTGCTGCACAGGGGCTTTCTCCAGTTGTGGTGAGCAGGGGCTACCCTTCACTGTGGTGCACGTGCTTCTCATGCTGTGGCTTCTCTTGTTGCGGAGCACGGGCTCTAGGCGGGTGGACTTCAGTAGTTGTGGCTCATGGGCTCTAGGGCATGGCCCCTAGATCACAGGCTCAGTAGTTGTGGTGCATGCGCTTAGTTGCTCTGCGGCATGAGTGATCTTCCTGGACCAGGGCTGGAACCCATGTTCCCTGAATTGGCAGGTGGATTCTTAACCACTGCGCCACCAGGGAAGTCCCGTTTTGTTTTTTAAATCTTTGAATTTTCATTTGACTCCCTTACCAAAATGGTAGATATCAAGGAAATTTGGAAATTTAAGAAGGCTGTCTAGATTCAGTAATGCTGGATAGAATTATACATACGTGTGAAGATAAAACGTTTTGTGTAAACCACTAAGTCTTCCTGTTTATCTCTGGACAGATATCCTTGGGAGTTGGGGCCAGAGGTACAGGAAAAGAGGAGCCAGGAATTTTCGAAAAATCGGCAGGAGTGGCATACAGGAAACAAATGTTTTTCATCTCAATCATTGTATATTCCTCTTGGTTTTGCTGAAAAAAATTGAAGGGTAAATTTTAGTTCACCGAAGTCTGACATAGATGGGAAGGGGATGTTTGATGTTTATTTTTGTAAAGGAAATTAATTGGGTGTGGTTGGCAGAGTTGAGACTTGAAGTTCCTATTCTAGATAAGGAAAACATCCCTTAGTGAAGAATTCTCAGATTGATTATGGTATATTCCTGCCCCTAACCTTGCAAAATAACTTCAGGCTCCCTCCTCCAAGGGAAATGGTTAGGAAAAAATTAGGCAACTGTGCTTAAGAGGATTTGCAGACAAAAAGCTCATACTGAAAGATGAGCACACCGGACACACCTCATTCTCTTGATTAGCTGAACCAGTTCAACTTGTTACCCAGTGAGTGGTTAGTAGATCTAGACAAGTGTAGGAAATTGGAGAGTGGGGATCCCAAAAGTTGAAAGTGTGACGTCAGAGGCCAGGTGTTTATAATGTTGCTTCTTAGTTTGTCTTGTTTGTAAGTACAAGCAAGAAGTTGAGCTCCCAAATAAAATATTTTCGGAATAGTGTTTCTTAAGTGACTCCAAATGTCAGTACATCTACAAAGAAATAATTGAAACCTAGTGGGTAATAAATCAATCAGACTGCGCAATAAGTAGCACCTGGGGATAGAAATTCCCCACAGAGGAGAAAAATGACATCACAGAAGAGAATACTTAGTAAAATTTATTAAAAAAAAAAAAGAAAAAGGAAAACAATAATTTATGCCCTTGGCAAAATAAAAGATCTTTTCAATATAAATGTTTCTTAGAAAACATATGAAAAGATAATATACATATATATCAATAAATCAATATCCACGTTACAGCAAAAGTAATAATGATTCTATAACAGTGACGAGTGAAGAAAATTCTGGCCCTTACACAGCAGCGTTCCTGGAAGGTCCTCTGATTCCTCCTTTTTTTAGTACAGATGTGCTGCCATTTTAAGAAAGCCTGATACACATATATCTACATTTAGAAACTCTATCAATTAAATTTCTTTGTATCACAAAATAATTCTCTACAAAAAAAAAAATCAGCGAAAAGTTTCTGTAAGAGAGCCTTCAAATTGGCAAGCTTTCCTAATGTGTTTAGAAGTAACCAAATACATGTGTCCCCAACTTCTTTCATTATAGCATTATTGCATACAGTGATGTATACCTGAAGTGAGCCAGTAACAGAGTTGGGCTTCAGACCTGACTGAAGAGAATGTGTTCTTACTTAGAGTAAGAGGAAATGGTTGGGGGCACAACTTCCCCTCAATCTTTTGATTCTCTAATCCTGAGTTCTTAATTTTCCTGTCTCTACCGTTTCCTGGGTGACTTTGTTCACCTGGTACTCTCAAGCTAAAAGGAGGAAGTCATATGGGAGGATGGATTGATGGAAGTCGTAGGGGTGGATTAATGAATTAGTGAGTCACTCCAGCAGAGCAGAGTGCGATGAAATCTGGGGTTCAGAGTGTGTGTGTGGATACAGCTGGGGGAAAGCTGGAGCAATTCTGAGCCCTTGTCGTGGTATTTGTGAGGCCCCTCTCCCAGCAGGGGCACCTGAGGAGCAGCAGGGCTCAGTCCCGCTCTCCCCAGCCCGATGGGACACACACTCAGGAGAATGGACTGCGTCCTATTTGTCACATTCCTCCGGGCTCCCTTCAGCACAATGGTAGTGCTGGTCACAGAACTCCTGGATCCGGCTACAGGCCTCCAGCATCATCACTTCGGGGATTGTGATTACCACTCGGAAGAAATTTGGGTACTCGAAGCACTGCAAAAACAAAAGCCTGTTATTCTCAGAGCAATTGAATCAGGGACTGGACCACCCTAATGTGGCCCTAATCAGCACAAAGCAGTGATGCCATTTACCCAAGGCTATCATTTCACTCAATTCCCACCACTGGACTGCTAAGCCAGTAACTGAGTTAATTTATCTTAAAAGGAATTTGTGGGACAAGCTTGATTTCCTCTCACCTAGAATGTTCAACCACAAGTTTTCTTCCTGGATGGGGAAGAAACAAATTTTAAATAGAGGTCATGAGACCCATCAGTTTGAATCTTTTCGAAAGAGAATACAGTAGTCCCTCGGTATCCTTGGAGGGTTGGTTCCAGAACCTTTGAGAGTGCCAAAATCCGAGGATGCTCAAGTCGCATATATAAAATGGCATAGTATTTGCATAACCTACATACATCTTCCTGTGTACTTTAAATCATCTCTAGGTTACTTATAATACCTAATACAATGTAAATGCTATGCAAATAGTTGCCAGTCTGCAGCAAATTCAAGTTTTGGAACTTTCTGGGATTTTTTTTTCCCCTCATATTTTTCCATCCACAGTTGGTTGAATCCGTGGATGAGGAACCTGAGTATATGAAGGCCGACAGTATGCTTTGTTGGGGGAGAGAAAGTCAGGCTAAAGACCAGCTCAGGGAGAGTTCCTGAGACTCTAGAAACCGTTGAGAGTGTCCTGAGAGACGTAAGCACTCACTGTTGCCGGGAGGCAGTGGACGGATTGCTCAGCAACTAACTGCTCAGTGAATTCCACATCATTCTCAAATTCTGGGAAATGTTCCATCTCAATTCCAACCTATACCAATAACAGGGAGATGCAAATTTATCAGGAGGGAAAACAGGCCAACTCCCTATGCCACAAGTTAAGGTAGGGACTGCTCTAAAAAACATCTTGGAACTCCACTACTGATAACTAAGAGTTCTTGCTCTTACGAACTCACAGAATTTTTCATAGGGAAGAGAGGATGTATTTATATTAATGTTTTAGTTTACTGAAGGGTTCCTTCTTGGATGCTGATAAATGAAAGCTGGAAATAGGATGCCAGTGTTTCTCAAAAAAGGCACTATTGGGACTTCCCTGGTGGCGCAGTGGTTAAGAATCAACCTGCCAAAGCAGGGGACATGGGTTCGAGCCCTAGTCCGGGAAGATCCTACATGCCACGGAGCAATTAAGCCCGTGTGCCACAACTACTGAGCCTGTGCTCTAGACCCTGCGAGCCACAACTACTGAAGCCCGCACGCCTGGAGCCCGTGCTCCGCAACAAGAGAAGCCCCCGCAATGAGAAGCCCGCGCACCACAAGGAAGAGTAGCCCCGCCCACCGCAACTGGAGAAAAAGCCCGCACGTAGCAACGAAGACCCAACGCAGCCAAAATTACATTAATTAATTAATTATTTTTTTAAAGGCACTATAATCATTATGGGCCAGGCTATTCTTGATTGCATGGAACTACCCTGCCCATTGAAAAATATTTAGCATCCCTGGCCCACAAAATGACAATAGCACCCCACACAGTCTTTCTGAAAACAAACAAAATTCCTATATATCCCCAAACATTCCTAGGGAACCAGATCTCTCCTAGGTGAGAATTACAGTAGTGTGGAAAGCCTCTTATTTGTGTCTTATGTCATCCCTGTATCTACATATAAAATGAGTCTCAGTATGAAGAATTAAGTCATTTTAAGAGTTTTTTTCTTTTTCTTCTTTTTTCTTTTTTTTAGCACTGAGCTTAAACCACATCGATGGGACAATTCAGAACAAGGCAGTTCCTAAACTGACTGCCTCAGGAGCCCATGTGGTTGTCTTCGTGAGCCCTGCAGACTGGCTTCCCCCACCACCACCAACTGCCTGCCACCCACATACTCACCATGAGGTACATGGCCCCAGAAGGGCGGATGGGCCGGAGTCCAGGGATGGCAGCCAATGCCCCATAGCAGAGATCCGCATTGGACTACGAGAGGAGACAGAGACATCAAGAATGAAAAGTTAAGCAAAAGAAAAACCAAGTCATTAAAAGGAGAGCCCACATCAAAGGCAGGGAACCTAAGTTTGCCCTCCTGGCATAAGAGGTAACAAGATAAAAACTCTGCCACTTGAAGCTTTTGGCCAGGAGCAGGGTGGATTGCCAGAAGTTAGAGAAATGTGTGGGTAGATATTTACACTGGTGCCACCTCCTGGCTTGGAAGCCCCATAATGGAGCATTGCTCCAGAAATGAGGACCCATTATTTCAAATGCCACTGGTGGCATTCCTTGACTCCCAAAGTGGAAAGTCATGGGCTGCCCTTACCTTGAGGAAGCTTAGAGTGTTGTGGTAGAACTCTTGAGGGGTGCGATGCAGGATGCTTTTCAGAGCTCCCTGGACAAGGGTGCAGGGTCCCAGGATCCGCTGACTCAGCTTCACCAGCCCATCTCGGATCTAAAAAGCCCCCCAGCAAACACATTATTTAGCCTTTCTTAGGCATCCCCACTGTGGAGATCCTTGTTCTGCCAATTCTATCAAGTTTTTAATCTCTGGAGAAGTGATGGTGCCTAGTGTCATTCTTAGATCAGACCACCTAGGTTTGTAGCCCAGCTCTGCCGTGCACTGGCTGTGTGACTCTGGGCAAATTATACAACCTCTCTGTGTCTCATATTTCTTACCTGTGAAATGGAGGTAATACTAATACTGGCCTCACAGGGTTGTTAGGAGAATTAAATTGAAATAAAGTACATAAAGCTCTGGCACATTGTAATCCCACAAACAATATTAGGTATCATTACTGCTATTGTTTCCTTTTTTGTGGTACTAAAATTGGAGGTGGATGGAACTTCCTCACCAAGACAGAAAAACTGAGTTTTGGAGAGGAATAACTAGTACTGTCTTTATCCAGTGTCTTTCCAGGCATACGGAACTACAGGGCCAAAAAGAAAGAAAAGAACTCCTTACCTCCTTACCACTGTGCATGCAAAGTAAATAAATAAATATTTAGAAAAATATATGTATATAATCACCCCTAAATTAGACATACGATTTCACCACATTGCTCTCACCTCATTGCCAAAAATATCTCTTCGGTCATGGATGAGAATCCAGCCCATCCTCCAGCCAGGAACCAGCCAGCGCTTGGCCAGCCCTCCACAGGACAGGATGGGGACGTTGCTACTGAGGGTGGCTAGAGGTTCAAATTTGGAATCTGAAAACACCTGAGGAGAAGAGGTGCTTGTTACTGTTGTCTTCTGGTTTACTTTCCTCTGAATCCCATGCCTTGCAAAATTTTCCTTATATCCCTAGGGACAGGGTCTCAGATTTACGGGCTCATTCCTACCCTGAAGCATGATTGGGATCTCAAGAGGCTTCAGAGGGGACACCCAAATACATTTAACCCAGTATCTAGTCTAGATTAAAGGAAGCCTAAGATGAGGAAACTGACCCCAGCCCAGTAATAGGTATAACCCTGGGCTCTAGGGAATGAATGGCCGTTGGAGTTACAGATTTCACAATAAGGTATGGGTCCATAATCCCTTATGTGAAATTCCTGGGCTCAAGTGTGTTGCCAAATGTAGAACTGTTTGGATTTTAGAAAGGTTATATAGCACATGTACCATATATTATGTAACAGCCGCAGGGCAATCGGGGACAGCACTCCTAATCAAGCACAGTAACTGTTCCGCCCCTTTCCTTACACTCTTATATAGATCCATAAGTGAGATACATAAAGATTTACAAATAGCTTTATATCAGGCCAAGCCAGGTTTTGCCACCAAATGAATTCCAAAAATCTTCAGATTTGTATAGCTTTTTGGATCTTGGAAAACTGGCTAAGGGCTGGTTATCTGTATATCTGTTTAGAGCGCAGGGATACTACTGATTAGTGCTGTACTGAAATGATTAGGATTTGCTTCTGATTATTCTAGGTGCCACATCTAAAGGTGCCATGAGATAATTTGGGATTGAGAATATGGCAGTGATGCATCCTACCCGAGACTCACCATGTCTCCATAGATCTCATCAGCTAAGATGGGGACACACTGCCTTGCAGCCACTGAAAATAAGAGAAACATGCTGAAATCATTTTTAATGTGAATTGCCTTAGCATTTAATATTTACCTGGGCTTATTATACTTTGCATTTCATGTTTGTATGTTTCATCTTCCTCTTTAAGAACTATAAACTCTTCTTATACTCTTCCAGGGTACAGAGCCTAAATTTGCTCTTTAATTAACTAGATATTTCAAACCCTCTCTTCCACATGATGGGAGTGGTGAAGAGGCAAGTATTTCCTCTTTTTCTCATTCTTTCAGGAAATTCCTACCTTTCCAGGGGCACACCACTCACTAGAGACCCCAGTGGAGCCCTCCCACCTCCATCCCAGGCTTGGAACTTAGTGAAGGACTCCTTTCTCGTTCCATGAAACACCTGAAGGATTCCATCCCCATCTTCTCCCCTGTCAAGTGAAGTCTGCTGGACTCACCTGCCAAAATTTTCTGGAGATGACTTCTACTGAACACTGACCCACAAGGGTTTGATGGATTATTGACAACGAGACAAGCTGTCTTTTCATCAATCAGAGATTCCAGTTGTTTCAGGTCAATTTCCCAAAACTTCTCTGGCTGGGGAGGAAAAAACGGGGAGACTAAGATGATTCTGAAAAATGTAGGACTACTCACTTCACTCAAAGATATAATGTAAATAACAAAATGTGTCTGTGGCCTCGACCACCCACTTCCAGATCTTTCTCTGCTAAGATAATGGTCATATATTTTTATGAAGTAGTAATTGAGCTCTTGTGTCTAAAATTTAAAAGTCATTTACCAATAAATTGTAGGGTTTGACCTCGATTCCCATAGATTCCGCCAGAGTCCTGTAGAGAGAGAAGCCAGGTCTGGGAACTAGGATGTTTTGCCCTGGGTTGGCCAGCACAGCTAAACAAAGTTCAATAGCCTGACTGCAGCCACTTGTTAGAATGACATCCTGTAAAGAACAGAAAAGTTTCATTTTGTTAGGGGTTCCAACAGCAACAGGAGAAAGGTTATCAGATGAATGAGAGGGAAGCAAAAAAAACCTTATTTTTACAAACTCTATGTAAAGTAGTGGGGACTGTACAAAGCCAAAATGGAAAGAAGTGAATATGTTTACATATGTGCATATCTAAAAGTTGTTGAAAATGTTGGCCACTTAAGAGAAATAAATCACTTAAAAAAGGACGGGTTGGTTGTGACTCAGCAGACCTCCACGAGAGATCATTATGACCTTGGACTTTTTCACCTGGTTATTTATTTACTTTTGACCAGAGATTTGAAACCTGACTCTCTTCTGAAAGAGATATAGGGCACCTCTTAATGTTAAGAAATATTGACACCCACCCAGTGGACAACAGAGCAGAGGGTAGCATTTAAACTTGGCCCTGCCATCAATCCAGTATGCCACGGAAGCTCTATCTTCCCATCTAAGTGACCTTAAGGGCAGTGAAGGAAGCTACAGATTCATAAAAGACCTATTGGTAAAATTAAAAATTTCAATTATTTGATGTTTATGAATTATTTTTTTTCAATGATCTTTTGCAGAGAAGCAAAATATACGGTGACCTCTGAGTCCTTTAAGCCTCCTTGAGACAGACACTATACGAGTTATATGCAACGTTATTATCATACTATAATGACATTAAATATAATCGCTGATTAGTGGCCTCCCCGTATGAAAAGTCCTCGAATTGCCAAAGGGAAATTATCCTTAGTTTTTGTTCCACTTGAAACCCTTATTCCTCATGGAACAGAAACAAGGAAAAGGGTAGAGTTTGCCCAATACTGTTCCCAAGCTGGTTCCTTGTCTAGGGCTCACCTTAGCTTCCAGGGGTGCCTCGGGACAGTGGTAATAAGAAGCAACCTCCTCCCGACTCGATAAGTAGCCTGAGAGAAAAGAGCAGAATGAGGAAGCTGGAAGTTTTCATTCCACAACGGACAGCTTTGCCCTCAAGTCAACAGGGCTTGGAGGCTACCTTCTGCCCCAGCTCAGAGCACATACAATTTAGTTTAGCTCTCTGTCACTATAGATAAAGGAGATTAACTTTATATCTTACAATTTTATAATGAGCACAAATATATAAATAATAACAAAGAGTTCCCCAAACTATAAAATACTCTGCAGCATCTTGGTTACTGTGATATGTTTTATTTTATTTTAGATTATTTAATCTAAAATTTAGATTAAATAATCTAAAATAGGATTAGATTAGTTAGGATTTAGATTATTCCTAAATCCCTTCCAGGTATTTTATATATATATATATATATATATATATATATATATATATATATATATATATATATCTTTTTTTTTTTTTGCGGTACGCGGGCCTCTCACTGTTGTGGCTTCTCTCGTTGCAGAGCACAGGCTCCAGACGCGCAGGCTCAGTGGCCATGGCCCACGGGCCCAGCCGCTCCGCGGCATGTGGGATCTTCCCGGACCGGGGCACGAACCTGTGTCCCCTGCATCGGCAGGCGGACTCTCAACCACTGCGCCACCAGGGAAGCCCCAGGTATTATATTTTTTGAAAACTTGTAATTAGTGAATTCATTACCTTGGGTCCATTTTAACTTTTTCACATTGTACTGTATACCTATTAGTATTTTTCCTTTTAACTTATATTGATGGACTTCCCTGGTGGCGGAGTGGTTGAGAGTCCGCCTGCCAGTGCAGGGGACATGGGTTCAAGCCCTGGTCTGCGAGGATCCCACGTGCCACAGAGCAACCGACCCATGCGCCACAACTGCTGAGCCTGTACTCTGGGGCTTGCAAGCCACAGCTGCTGAGCCCATGTGCCACAACTGCTGAGGCCCTGTGCCTGGAGCCCATGCTCCACAGCGGGGGGAGGGGGGCCACCGCGGTGAGGAGTGGCCCCCGCTCGCCGCAACTGGAGAAAGCCCGTGAGCAGCAAGGAAGACCCAACACAGCCAAAAATAAATAATATAAATTAAAATAAATTTTAAAAATTATATTGAAATTAAAATTTTTTTCTTTTAAATTATATTCTCATATAATAGTTCCAAATGTTGGTTTACAAGCTTGAAGTATAGACAGTTTCATACAAATTATTATGTTTTACAAAATTGCTCTCCAGAAAGATTGTCTTCAGTTACCAAGACTAGAGGCAGTATTTCCTAATGTTTGTTAAATTAATAGGTAGAGATAGGTCTCTTGACATTATACAAATTAGCACTTCCTTAATTACTAATAAAGAAGAGTATTTTCTAGATATATATTATTATCTGTGTTTCCTTTGGCATGAAGTGTTCATATCCTTTGCATTTTGTCAAATGGAGACTTGGTTTTGGGTTTTCAGGTTAAGTCAGTTTCCTAATACTTTGGATATAAAAGTCATTATAAACTTTTAAAAACTTTTATTGAAGTATAGTTGATTTACAATGTTATGTTAATTTCTGCTGTACAGCAAAGTGATTTAAGTTATACATATATACATCCTTTTTCATATTCTTTTCCATTATGTATAAACTTTTTTTACAACTTAACTTTTGGTCTTATTTTGTTTTGATTTTTATTTATGAAACTTCATAAAATGTAAATAATCAACCTAAAAATCACATCCCTGATATCTCTTTAAAGTGTTTTTACAATTCTAGTTTAGCATGAAACTGGAGTTTTATTCTGCATTAAGAATATGTTTCTACGGGGCTTCCCTGGTGGCTCAGTGGTTGAGAGTCCGCCTGCCGATGCAGGGGACACGGGTTCGTGCCCCGGTCCGGGAGGATCCCACATGCCGCGGAGCGGCTGGGCCCGTGAGCCGTGGCTGCTGAGCCTGCGCGTCCGGAGCCTGTGCTCCGCAACGGGAGAGGCCACAACAGTGAGAGGCCCGCGTACCGCAAAAAAAAAAAAAAAAAAAAAAGAATATGTTTCTATGCGCACATATACACAGCAGGGAAATGTGCGACACTGAAACAAAGTCAAGGAATTACTTATTTTACCAAAATGTTTAGGGTAGAAATGTTTAATAGATGGAGAGAGTTAAACCTAAACCTAAGAATAATTTCTTTCTGTCCTAAACAAACCTTCTATCCTCCAGTAGGTCAGCTCATCCTTTGCTGTTCTTGGTTTTATTGGTTTTGTTTTTTGTTTTTGCCTTGAAACAAGCACAATTACATTGAGAGTGTGATTAGGACCATAATTAAATTAAACCTTGAATGTGTAGAGAAGGAGAAATAAAGCCAAGAAGCTATTTACACAGGGCAGTAATTAAATTAATTTAGGAGCTAGAGGGCTTTGTAAAGAAGCAGGTGCAGCCACACTCAAGGCCTCCGTTTAGAATTAGCGATGATAGAATAGGAGTGTTATTTGAGAAATAAGTATGTAATGGGAACCTAGAGCAGGGAGGTGCCGTAATGCCAGAGGAAGCCAGGAAAGAAGTTAGACCTTGATGGCTTGAGGTTAAGTAGGCTGAGACCCCTTTCCCCAAATCCAACAGCCATTTTATCTTAGCTTCTCCTTAGGAATTATGCATCGGGAAAGCAAAGAAGAATGCTAGAAATGTATTCCTATTAGAAGAGCACTGAAGATTTGGAAGCCACCAGATTAGAGTCTCAGGAGGAATTTACCAGTGGAGGGAGCATAGCCGTTATACTTCCCCGAGTCAAGGGCATCTTTTATTGCTTGGGTAACTTCAGGATCTGTAGGCAGGTTTCCAAACACAGTAGGGTCCCCTTTTCATGGGAAAAAAAAAAAGAACCGCCAAGAGGTTACTCTTCCATGCCCAGTGCTCAGACCCACCCTCCACTTCCATCCTTTCCAACCAACCCATGAGGATGGGGGTGGGAGGAACAATGCCTGCCTCTCGGTCAAGTGTCTCGAACTCACCAATTGACAGAGCAATCATGGTCTTGTTTGGATTTGGCTTCACCTTCATGCTGTCCACAATGGCCCGGATGGGATTGAAAGTTTTGTTGGACATGTCCGAGGGCTTCACGGACCATCTGGCCTTCCTGCCTTTCATTTTTCCCGGCACAGAGCTTCTCCCAGGGATGTTGACATGCACATCCAGCACTGAGGGGAGGTTGCCATGGTCGTGCAACTGAATCATGTATGGGTCCATCACTAACAAAGACTATGGGGAAAAAAAGGGGTCGCTGTGACACTAAGAACAGACATCATCCTGGGGGGGCTACAGTTGGACCAAAACATTGGGGTGATTTCACCAGACATCTCTTTCCAAACTCCTTTCTATGTAAAGTAGCTTTGTTATGAATGTGGGGAGTTTTAAGACTTTTCCCTGAGATGGAAAATAAGCAAGAGCCCATTCTACAATATTAGCTAAGAGTGTTCCATCGAATACTTACCTACTATGAGATTCGCTGTGTGCAACTGTAATCCCCATGAAAATGTAACCACGCTCTCAGTGAGACCAAGGAAAAATGACATGAGAACTGTTAAACAATGAAAGCATATGTGTTCCTTCCTTTCCATGCAAGTGTTCCTCCCTAACACTTCAACAGACTGTGTCTTGTCCTGTGCAAAGAAGAACCAGGGAGAACCATTCCACCTTGTTAGAAATTTAGTGTTAATATCGTCATTAGTAAAAATAAAGCCCTATTCCATAAGCATCCTACTGTCCTGTGGATAAAGAAGTCAATACACCACAAAGAAAAAAGGGCACACTCCAAATCACCGTCACCAGATTAGCTGAGCCTTGAGATTTTACCTTCTGGGTAAAGGAGAAGCAGCTTCCAAGTAGCCAAACCAGGAAGTCGTCTTAGTTCTTTGGCAAGTTACAGTGACAGTGAATTCAGATGCAAACTCTGACTCCTGAAATAGTCCCACAAATGGGCGTTGGGCCTGAAACTTTCATGCTATTGGTTCAGGTGAGAACTGAGCAGCCAGCCCTCCTCTTCCCTCCCCTCCCCACTTTTTGCTTCTTTTTACCTCTAACCCTGCCTCCACCTCCACCACCAAATCAGGAATTTGAACTGGCTCTGTGTTAACTCTTTCCGCGTACTTTGTGAGATGTTTGAAAGGACTGTCAGAGAGGTAGTTAGGATTACAGTTGGTAACTTTTGTTAAAACTTTTTTGTTACAAAACAACCTATTAAAATTTCAATAGTACAGAAACGTATAGAGTAAAAAGTGAGAGTCTTGCTATCTGTATGTTCCATTCTCACTCCCAGGGCCAAGCGGTAGTAATGATTTGGCCATTTCTATCCATTCACCAAGATGGATAGATGATAGTAGATCAATTGATCTACAGATGATAGATAGATAGATAGATGATAGATTAGATGACAGATACATAGTTACAGAATTTTATGTATTTTCAAAACACAGCTGAGATCATGCTCTACAACTTGTTGGGCAGCATACTTACTTACTTCCTACATCTTGGGCTCCTTTCCTTGTCCGTCCACAAAGTTCTACTCCAGCTGGAACATACTGCAGTTAGAGTAAACTAAGTCTCCCTCCATAAATATCTTAAAAGTACATGGTCTCCAAGGCAACCAAAACCTGTGCAATTGTGAATTCTCCTTCATTTTCCTGTTGTGGAGCTACTGGAAAAATAAGATGTCAGGCGAGATCTAAATAAAAAACTTTGCTAAGCAAGCACAGCAGAGATCTCAGCATTCCTGTGAGCCTATGAAAAGTACCACCCACCCAAGGGTTAAGAGGAGCCTCAGTGACCCCATGACTCAGATCCTATCTGTTTATTTATTGAGAGACAAAGAGTTGTTACATAAGCTCCATCTTCTCCAGCTGCTTATCGGTGATTTGAGTCTCCAGTGGGGTTGAATAACCTTTTATTTCTCTGGTCCTTCTATCTCTTAGTGCTTTGAAAGACTTACCTAATGCATTCTCTTCCCCACTGCAGTGAAGTGAGCATTTACCACTTCATCTCACCAGTGGAGAAGCAGAAGCACCAGGTAAGGGCAGGAAGCCAGTCAGGTCAAAGAGAATTTAGGTTCTGAAGCTCTGAGCCCTGAGCTAGCTAACCCAGACTGCTCTGCTTCAAAAAGCTATGTCTACAACATCTAAAAAGACAGAAAAGGAAAGGCTTAAGTCAGCTCTGCTCTTTGGCACCCTATAGCAAAAGGTGAATGGCTTGTTTTACTAAATGCAGTGAAACACTGTACAGAAAGAAGTATACTTCACAGGCTGGACGGACTGCCCTTGGTTAAGTTGCCAAGTGAGAACATGGTGTTATTTCCAAAGCACATAGATTTTGTCAAGAGAGAAGACCACTCTTTCCTAAATGCTTTTATTCCACCACCGCTGCCATTTAAAATATAACATGTAAAATATAACATGTATGTGCTGGAGAAAATCAGAAAAAATTAAAAGCATTTATAATCCACCACCACTCTTAATCCATTAGTCTTACTTTTTCCCCACAAAGTTTGGATCTTGTTCTATATACATATTTTTTAAATTGAGATAAAATTTATATAACATAAAGTTCACCATTTCAAAGTGTAAGATTCAGTGATTTTTTTAGTTCATTCACAACATTGTGCAACCATCACCACCATCTAATTCCAAGACATTTTCATTGCTCCAGAGAGAAACTCCATACCCATGAACGAGCCCCTCCCCACTTCCCTCCTGCCAGTCTCCCACAACCACTAATCTACTTTCTGTCTCCATGGATTTGCCTATTCCTGATGTTTCATACAAATGGAATCATACGTTATCTTTTTTTTTTTCGGCGGTACGCGAGCCTCTCACTTCTGTGGCCTCTCACTTCTGTGGCCTCTCCCGTTGCGGAGCACAGGCTCCGGACGCGCAGGCTCAGCAGCCATGGCTCACGGGCCCAGTCGCTCCGCGGCATATGGGATCTTCCCGGACCGGGGCACGAACCCGTGTCCCCTGCATCGGCAGGCGGACTCTCAACCACTGCGCCACCAGGGAAGCCCCAATATGTTATCTTTTGCGTCTGACTTCTTTCACTTGGCAAATATTTTTCAAAGTTTATCCATGTTGTAATGTGTATCAGTACTTCATTCCTTTTTATGGCTGGAAAATAGTCCATTCTGTGGATATACTTCATTTGTTCATCCATTCACCAGCTGCTGGCCATTTGGGTTGTTTCCATTTTTTGGCTATTATGAATAATGCTGCTATTAACATCTGTATACAGGTTTTTGTGTGAACATATGTTTTCAATTCTCTTGGGTATGTACCTTGGCATAGAGCTGCTGGGCCATGTTATGGACAGTGTTTGCATTGTGAATTTTTAAATTATATCATGAATATTTTCCCATGTTATGAAAAACATTCCATCATAGAGAGGTTCCTCATTGTGTGAGGTGATACCTCATTGTAGTTTTGATTTGCATTTCTCTAATGATTATATAGCTTGCTTTTTAAAATGTCTTAATTATATGTTGTGTGGCCATTCTTTCCATTTTCATACATAGAGATCAACTTAATTCCTTTTAATGGCTACATAGTGTTCAGTTAACCATTCCACTGTTGTTGGCTATGTGGCAGCTTCCAATTTTTCTTTCTATTACAAATAAATCATATTGAACACACATTATTTATGATTGGGAATTTTTATGAGTATCCTGTAATTTGTGGGATAATTTCCTAGAGGAAGAATCACATTTCAAACACCGATAGACCTGCCAATTGATCAAATAATAGACTATAGGGAGAAGAGACAACACAAATATGTCTTATTTTGACAACCTCTTGGAGCTCAGACCAGCTGTCAGAACAACATATCCTGCTTGAGAGGTGACACAGGGAATCAACTGAGTGTTACAGCAGTGGTTCTCCAGATGGAAAGAATCTCAGAGATTAAGACCTCCTCTTGATATTGGCCTTTGCAAGAGTTAAGTCAGGCAAGGATGCGATTGTCTCAATGTTAGAAGCTATTGCCACTCAAGGTTTAGACTTTCAAAGATCCCAGCTACACTGGAGACTCAGGTTCAACTCGCCCTCCCCCACACACAGACAATAGGCTTGGTGTCCTGTTCCCACCTCGACATTATAAACCGGGAGCCTTAGATTATTCAGACTGATAATCCCCCCTGGGGCGGCAGCAGTGTCAGCTCATCTATATCTCTGGTTTTCAGTCCTTCTCATTGCTTGGCCCCTGGGGCATTCCATTTTTATCTTTGGAGCTCAGTTAGGTATTTTGTTATATTTAACCCACCATTTTTAGATATTTTTATAACTGGAGATCTTCCAGGTCCTCCTGACCTCAATACCACCAAAAATGAAAGTCTCTCCTCGTTAATTTGAAATGTCACCTTTATCTCGTACTAAATTCTTCTATCTTCCTAACCATTTATGGAATACTATGTTCTAGAATGAAAAATTTTACAGTTCTTGATATGCATTGGCAGCTTCCTTTCTGAATGGCCAATAACCTTCCTATCAGTAATTGTTTGCAAACCCTGGGAATTATTTTCCACAAAAATCTTTGCCAAATTGATTGATAGGAAAAAAGGATATTAAAGGTTGCCGTTATTTCTGTTCCTTTATATTCTAGTGAGGGCAGTCATTTTTCATGATTTAATATTAGCTCTTCTCATGTTGTGAATTACCTGTTCACATCCCTCACCTGTCTTGCCCAGGGGCTCAACTTTTTCTTAGGTGAGACCTGGACAGAGGAAGCCGCCGCAAGGCAACAAAACAGCTGCACTGAGATCACTGGCCCAGCCTCCTCTGTTTCAACCCAGCTGGCTCAGACTCCGGTTTACAGATCAAAGAACAGTGAGTAGCACGGGGTTTGGGCAGATGGTCCTGCAAATAGTGCAGCTGACGCAGAACCAGCAGGGCCGAGGGGGTGCGAAGGGGACAGGTGCTGCTGTATCAGAAGGTCATCCCCATGGCACGCCCTCATTCAGTAGCTGACAAGCGAACCCAGATCAGACGGGAAAACAGACAAAACAAACAAGTTTTGGTCACACCCTTCTTCTGTAGCTCATGTTTTCTCTCAATAGAAAGCTGAGGGGGGAAAACAAAAGAGAAGGCCCAACTCTGCTTACGGAGCCTAACTGCCACCAGGTAACCTTCACTGGACAGTCAGGGCCCAGTAAACCGTGGAAATACTCACTAAAAGCTACACCAACCAGCCATTAAGGCTTTCACTTAAAAATTAAACTTGCATTGAGTTTGTTCTTAAGTATAACACTATTGTGTTTGCCATAGAAAAATGTTTCTATGTGTGTGGTAAAAAAACACATAACGTGAAATTTGCCATCTTCATCATTTTTAAGTGTATAGTTCGGCAGTGTTAAGTATATTCACTTTGTTGCACAGCAGATCTCCAGAACTTGTTCATTTTGCAAATCTGAAACTCTATACCCGTTAAACACTAATTCTCCCTCTCCCCTCCCCACAGCCCTTGGCAACCACCTTTCTACTTTCTACCTTTCTATTTTCTGATAGGAAAGTATTTTAAAAATAGTTACACCACCCAGAGATAACCACTGTTAACCATCTTGCCCACAATTAATATTTTGAAATATTTTTTTTTCCTAGGGGTACACCCACAGGATTTCTATAACAGAATCTGGTTTTCCACGAGTCTCTTTTTACATGATACTGTGATCTTCCTAAGACTGTGAAAATTTTTTTGAATTTCTTTTTAGGGATTGCCTAAAACCCTGGGTCTCCCTTTTTTTTTTTTTTTTGCGGTAAGCGGGCCTCTCACTGCTGTGGCCTCTCCCGTTGCAGAGCACAGGCTCCGGACACGCAGGCTCAGTGGCCATGGCTCATGGGCCCAGCCGCTCCACGGCATGTGGGATCTTCCCGGACCGGGGCACGAACCCGTGTCCCCTGCATTGGCAGGCGGACTCTCAACCACTGCGCCACCAGGGAAGCCCAGGGTCTCCCATTTTTATACATCTCTTTCCACATCCTTTTTTTCTCGACCCAGGCATAAGAGTTTATGCTCACTGGGTATCTATCCCATACCCAGCACTGTTTGATATGCTCTACCCAAATCAACTCATAATCCTCATCTACATCCCAGAAGTAGGGCCTGTTTCACCTCCACTTTACAGATGAAAACGAGTCCCACAGTAGTGAGTGGTGAGTTGCAGTTCCAGTTTCACCATCCAGCTCCAGATCCCATTACAGAAGTCTGCCCCATTTTATTTTTTAATTTTTTAAATTTTTTATCAATTTTATTTATTTATTTATTTTTGGCTGTGTTGGGTCTTCGTTGCTATGCGCAGGCTTTCTCTAGTTGTGGCGAGGGGGGCTACTCTTTCGTTGTGGTGCACGGGCTTCTCATTGCGGTGGCTTCTCTTGTTGCGGAGCACGGGCTCTAGGTGCGCAGGCTTCAGTAGTTGTGGCTCACGGGCTGTAGAGTGCGGGCCCAGTAGCTGTGGCGCACGGGCTTAGTTGCTTCATGGCATGTGGGATCTTCTCGGACCAGGGCTCGAACCCATGTCCCATGCATTGGCAGGCGGACTCTTAACCACTGCACCACCCGGGAAGCCCTGCCCCACTTTAGAGGACCAAGTGAGTTGAGAAATACAGTCCTTTCTTTCCTAAATAGAAAAAAATTAAAATAGTAAAAAGACAAAAAAATAAACATGGAGAGTTGCTGGGGCTAACTTTAAGAAAATAATGAATGAACTGTGTGGATTAAGAAGCATGAAGGATTCACCTGCCTGTTATTGCTTATAATTAGTTACTTTGTCACTTTTCATCCTGAACCATTCCCAATGATCACTCATCTGTTGGGTACAGAGGAATGCATATGTTTTAACTCCCCTGGTGGATAGTAAGCTCCCTGAGGAAGTACCAGGTGGGGAGCATTCCTTATACTTCCCTACATCCTCCTTCAGGTCTGGCGTGGTGACTTTATCAGCCATACTCAATACCTGCTCGCCAGTTGGCAGTGAATAGTACATAAACCAGAGGGAAAGGAATGGCAGGAGGGGTGGTCAAATGAGAGGAAACCCAAGCCTTTGCACAGTTATAGAAGAGGAGGTGAGGAATTCAGGTCCTAGTTTGTTCCCACATTCACTATCTCATGTAATTAAAAAAAAAAAACAAAAAAAACCCCGCAAACAAACCAAAGACCTGTGCGCTAGACAGACAGAAGGCTATCAGAACAGACAGGTGAACCTGGTTGCGCTTTTTAAATTTAAAGTAAACTTTTTATTTTAGAATAGATTTAGAGGGACTTCCCTGGTGGCGCAGTGGTTAAGAATCTGCCTGCCAATGCAGGGGACGGGGGTTCGAGCCCTGGTCTGGGAAGATCCCACATGCTGTGGAGCAACTAAGCCAGCTAGCCACAACTACTGAGCCTGTGTGCCACAACTACTGAAGCCTGCGCGCCTAGATCCCGTGCTCTGCAACAAGAGAAGCCACCACAATGAGAAGCCTGTGCACTGCAATGAAGAGTAGCCCCGCTCGCTGCAACTAGAGAAAGCCCGCCCGCAGCAATGAAGACCCAACGCAGCCAAAAATTAATAAATAAATAAACTTATTTAAAAAAAACAACTTGTATAGATTTACAGAAAAGTTGTGAAGATAGTACAAAGAGTTCTCACATACACCTCACACAGTTTTTCCCGTTTTTAACATCTTATATTACCATAGCATATTCTTAGTTATAACTAAGAAATAAACATTGGTCCATTAAACTTCAGCAAACTCCATATTTCACTTGGATTTCACTAGGTTTTCCCACTAACACACCTTTTCTGTTCCAGGGTCCCATTCAGGAGACCACATTACATGTAGTGGCCATGTCCCCTGAGTCTAATCTAATCTCAAACAGTTTCCTCTAATCTGGGACAGTTTCTCAGACGTCCCTTATTTTTCATGATCTTGGCAGTTTTGTGTAGAATGTTCCTCAACTTGGGTTTGTCTGACATTTTTCTCATGGTAAAAGAAAGACAAGTTGAGCTTTTAATGTTATGGCTACTCACTTCACATCAGCGCTCTAAAGGTTAAAGAGGAAATAAAGCTTTCATCTGTTTGCTGGTTAAAGCACCTGCTTGCTACTTCTCTCATGGAGTTCAGCAAATCATACCATCCTGTTTGTTTTGTGCTTTGCATAATCATTTAAACCATTCTCCCATTAACTCAGTCATTTCTCTTTAGTCAGAACTTGGAGTTCTTTCATTTGAGGATGGCCAGAACTTCAATCTCACTCCAATTCCTAGCATTCATCAGGAAAGAGTGTCATTTGTACTTACAGGGGGAGTCACCAAGCAAATAAGCTTAGATTCTTGGGAAATGATTCTGTGTTCTTGCCATTCCAATGTTCAGAATAATCTAGAGTCTCAACTATGCTCCAATCCATCAGCCTATCTCTAGACTACAATTTCTCACTATTTTTCTAATAATAAAAATATTATTTTTGGCCCTGTTTTTAAAAATTGAGATATCATTCATATTCCATAAAATTTATCCTTTCCAAATGTACAATTCACTGGTTTTTAGTATATTTACAATGTTGTACAATCATCACTACCATCTAATTCCAGAACACTGTCATTACTCCAAAAGGAAACCCTGTACCTACTAGCAGTCACTTTCTAGTCCCTCAATCCTGCCTTGCCCCTGGCAACCTTTAATCTATTTTTTATCTCTATGAATTTGCCAATTCTGGACGTTTCCTATAAATGGAATTGTATAATAGGTAGCCTCTTGCGTCTGACTTCGTCTACTTAGCATAATGTCCTCAAGTTTCATCCATGTTGTAGCAGGTATCAGGATTTCATTCCTTGTATGGCTGTATAATATTTCATTGGATGAAATACAGCACATTTTGTTTATCCATTTATCAGCTGATAGATATTGAGGTTGTTCCTTAACTGATTGTGTTTTGATAGCTGTTCGTTATTTACCAATTGACTCAGCTCCTGGCGTCATACCTTATCTTCCTAATTCTTAACCCCCATTCATGTTTTACCTCCAGGCCCCATGAAAACAGCCAACAGCGGCTATCGCTGAAAACAAATACATAAAAAACACCAAAAAAACCACCTCTATAGAAATCATTGCTGATTTTTCTACCATATTCTTTCAGTAATTGACTCACAGCTGCTTACTGTGTACCTACTATTTGGTAAGCACTGTTCTAAGTCCTACAGATATAGGGTTCAACAAGACAGATTTAGACCCTGCTGTCAGGGTACTACTATTAATGTCTAATGAGAGACAGACTTTAACCAAATCATTATACAAATAGATATTTAAATGGCTATTGGGATAAGTGCCACAGAGAAGTGCAGAGAGAACATCATGAGTGAGGAGAGAGGTTGAAGGAGCCTTCCCTGAAGAAGCTGTGTTTCAGTTGGGTTGGGAAGATAAGGATTTGGCCAGAAGAAAAGAACGAGAGAGATTCCAAGCTGTGACACCAGCATGCTGAAAGCCTTGAGGGGCTAGGGGCTTGAGAGGAAGTGGTGGGGCACTGCGAATAAGAGGGGAGCAGTGGACAATGAGGCTAGGGAAGTACAGAGGAGTCTCTGACCAGCTTACCCTCATGGAGAAGGTGATCAGAAAATGTAGCACCATCTTCTTACCAAAGAAAAAGGCTTAACACTATTTTCCAACACTCCAGGGCATTTAGAAATTTTTCAAGCTGCTCAAAATTAGGCAATTTTTCTTCCAGTTCTAAGAGAAGCAATTCTGGTCCCAAATCTCATTCTTGCCCATGGGTTACATATCCTAGATATTTTGTTATCCACTGGGATGCTGGCTATCTTCCCTTTGTCTCTTCAGATCCACTCTTTGCCCTTCTCCTTTCTCTGTGCCCCAGGAACCTGACTTGCATGGACTCATCAGTGGGACCCCTTGGCCACTGCAGGTCACTGGTCGGAGATCCAAAGTGGGGTCAGGGGTGTATGAGGTCGGCTCCCTTCTGGTTGGGTTTCATCTTCTGAAGACCATAGCTACCATCAGGAGGCTGTCTCCATATAGCCACCCTCTCCAGGTTCTTGTCACCACTTCTTCCCCTTGCCCCCTTAGGCCTCAGTGGGGACAGCTTCCCTGTTGGTCTCTCTAAACCCTATTTATACCTTTTTTTTTTTTTTTTTTTGCGGTACGCGGGCCTCTCACTGTTGTGGCCTCTCCCATTGCGGAGCACAGGCTCCGGACGTGCAGGTTCAGCGGCCATGGCTCACGGGCCCAGCCACCCCGCGGCATGTGGGATCCTCCCGGACCGGGGCACGAACCCGTGTCCCCTGCATCGGCAGGTGGACTCTCAACCACTGCACCACCAGGGAAGCCCTATTTATACCTTTTATAGCAGACGTAGTCCCCCCAGATGGCTGCAACAATACTCCCACTCACATGCTCCTCAGCAACGTGGCTTTGCCACTTCTCCTCTGAGAGCTGGAGTCTATCCTCCACACTCTCGAATCTGGACACTGTGACAGCTTTGACCAATGGAATCTGAGGGAAGTGCACTGTGCCATTTCCAGGTATAGTTCTTAACTGGTCTACCAACTTCTACTCCCTGCTCTTGGGACCCTGAGCCTCCATGTAAGAAATTCAGTTTACTCTGCTGGAGAGAGAGGACACCTAGGGAAGCACTGAGGTGCCAGGTAGGTAAGTGAGGAAGCCATCTTGGGTGTCCAGCCCATCTGAGCTTTCAGATTACACCAGGCAAAGATAACTACGACTGCATGAGAAATCCCAAAAGAGATTCACCCAACTATTCCAGTCACCCCTCAGAACCATAAGAGATCCAAAGTAAATTATTTTATGCCAGAAAACCTTTGATATGGTTCCTTTATTAAACTCTCTTCAAATTGCCTAGGTTGTATGCACCCTCTGTTTCCTGCTGGGACCCCGTAGATGACAACCAAAAGTGTCTAGCAACAAAAACCCACTCTAACTTCTAACCTGGATCACACAGTCCTAGGAGTGACAGGGATTGGGATAATCCTGGAAAGCCATCAGCTTGAAGTCATCCTGCATCCATTTGTCTCCATCTATTTTATTTTAAACACAGGACCTCAGTCACCTGTTTCAGCACTTTTCACAAGCCACTTTCAAGAGCACATGTAGGAGAACAGATCATTCAGCTGCACAGACAGAACAAGTGCAGCAGAAGAGAAGTGTCAACTTTTTCTTTTCCAGGCCAAACATATTGGGTCTTTATAGCTTCTTCAAGGGCTCTATAATTAATTGGTCAATCCTTGCAGTTTTTTCCTTGTCCTTCCTGGAACGATTTCATGGGTGGTGGTATCCAAAAAGGAGCTCAGCCCCTCCTGTAAATGTCTACCTAGTTCTGTAGATAGGAGTAGGCTATATAGATATAGATATAACACATACATATAAGGGAAAGAAAGAAAAAAAGGGATTCTCTTCCCAACAAGTCTGAGCTCTGAGCAGCCAACTAAAATGATAGCTAAAATAATAATATGAAATACAAAGCGTTTCTCTCTCTTGCTGACCTTCAATGGGATCCTTAAAGCCTAGGAGACCCATCCTTTAGCCTACATTACCTCCTGCAGTCAGAGATTTGAGTCACAAAACACACTTTCTATGAGGAAGAGCATCTCCTGGTAGCCCAACACAGACTTAAGCGTCCCCTGCCCTGTGCCTTAGTGGGTAATAAGGGTCTTCCTTCCAGACCAGGCAGGTGCTGAGCCTCGCTTCTGCGCTGCAGAAAGTCCCGAGTACATTTCCATGGGTCTGCAGTTCCGAAGAAGTTTCTCAGCCAGGAAGCATAGACTGTTCCAAAGGTTAAAGTGTTGGCTGCTGCCATCCCCCAATGAGGCCTCAAGGACACTCCTTCACTCTCCTGCCTGGAAACAAGTGCCAGAGGTGACGCAACTCAGCAAACTTTATCCAGATTCACTGCTGGGATCCACAGAAGGGAGAGGACCGTCGATGGGGGCCAAACCACAGTAATTACCCAAGTCTGGGAACATCAAGTTCCCACAAGACCCTGACAAAACAAAGAGACACAATGGAGTCTCTAGTACTTGAGAAGAGTGCCACGGGGTACACAACTCTCTCAGTGGGAGGACTGGGAGGGAGAGAATAAAAAAGAACAATATGGTTACCAAAGGGGAAAGGGGGTGGGAGAGGGATAAATTAGGAGTTTGGGATTAGCAGATACAAACTACTATATATAAAATAGGGCTTCCCTGGTGGAGCAGTGGTTGAGAGTCCGCCTGCCGATGCAGGGGACACGGGTTCGTGCCCCGGTCCGGGAAGATCCCACATGCCACGGAGCAGCTGGGCCCGTGAGCCATGGCCGCTGAGCCTGCGCTCCGCAACGGGAGAGGCCCGCGTACCACAAAAAAAAAAAAAAGAAAAAAAGATAAACAACAAGGTCCTACAGTATAGCACAGGGAATTATATTCAATATCTTGTAATAAACCATAATGGAAAAGAATATATATATATATAACTGAATCATTTTGCTGTACACCAGAAACACAACATTGTAAATCAACTATACTTCAATTTTTTTTTAAAAAAAGAATGAGTCAGGATAATAGGATTCAGGTTTGAACCAAAACATGGGGAGAGGTGGGGTACTGTGCCTACTTGTCACTTAAAGCTCTGCCACAGCAAGAGTTCTGCAACCAATTTTCATTAATAAATTCACTCCTAAGTATTTATGAGCCAGGCACTTTCCTAATACTGGGGATGCAGCAGTGAAGAAAACAAACCAAGCCCTGTTCCTGCATGCTTGGAACTGACATTCCTGTGGAGGAAGAGAAGTAAGGAACAAAGAAATATATGTCAGGAGGCATCGATAACACAGAGAAAAATAGAGTAGAGTGTGGGATTAGAGGGGGTGCTATTTTGTGTACCATCATTAGAACAATCCCCCACGCCCCCCCTGAGGTAGTGACGTTTAATAGAGATGGGAATGAAGAGAGAGAATGAGTCCAGCGGATGACAGGGGAATAAGCGTTCCAGGCAGAGGGAACAGTAAGGGCAAAGCCTTGAGGTGGGGTAGTACCTGGTGTGTTTAGGGCGTGACCAGGCCAGTGGGCTGAGTGAGCAAAGTGGAGGGTGGCAGGAGATGGAGTAAGAGAGAAAGTGCTTTAGTCTTGCTACCAAGAGGACTAACTAGGCCATTAGTTTAACGTAGGAAAATTTGTTTCACGGCCCCAGACTGGTCCTCTAGCTCCAACTCACCACCAATAAATGCCTTCGGACATGAGGGGTTGGGAGCGTGTCTGCATCAGTGCTGAGCCCTCGCAAACTAAAATAAAACCTGCGAAAGGCATGTGCTGCTGGCGGTGGGTCAGCAGGGTCACCTCACTCTGGCTGTTGGGCACAGACTGGAGGGACCAGACAGAGATGCAGATGGGAATTAGGGGGCTATCCTTCTGGTTGAGTCTACAGAGAACTGGGGCTCTGCTGGGGACCTCCCTGCAGCCACCCCCAGGAAGTGACTCCACCCCACAGGATTTTCCATACACTCTCCCCCATCTCACCCAAGGGCCTTCCAATCCAGCTGTTCCCTTGGCCCTCACCTGAGAGCCTTGCAGAGTGACGGTTTGATCACAGTGGTTATGGCTGTAGGACCCTGACAGGTTTTATAAGAGGAATGGGAAAGCTATTAATATATTAATTTATTTTAAAATATCTTACTCTTGTTTTAGAAATTATTAGGCAGTCATAGACTGTCACGAGCATGGAAGGACATCACCTGGGATGACTGGATTGCATCCCACCCAAGTGCTGGGGCTGGGCTTCTCCCATCCAAGCAAAGACAGCCTCCCTCCTTCCTTCTCCCCTCTCCCTGCCCCAGGTACTGGGCCCATCTCTCATATTCGGGGCTACTGAAGGGCTGGTCCTCCAAGTTCAGTCTCTAGGTGGGAAGTCTTCTGCAGGAGGGTTAGGGACACGCGAAGACGGCCACAGAGTTCCCGGCTCCTTGCCTCCCCCCCCACCCAATTCACCTCCCACTCTTACCCCCTCCTCCTCTTATCTCTCTTCTCAATCCATTGCCTAGAGATAAACCCTGGCCTGGGAGGGTGGGAGGGAGGGAGACGCAAGAGGGAAGAGATATGGGGATATATGTATATGTATAACTGATCCACTTCGTTATAAAGCAGAAACTAACACACCATAGTACAGCAATTATACTCCAATAAAAACGTTAAAAAAAATAAAATATATGTAAAAAAAACAAAAAAAACCTGGCCCTTCATTTGATTTGCCAAAAGCCTTTTTCCTTTCTCTCAGAAAGCCAAGAGGATCAAAATCTCTGGCTTTCACAGCTATTATGTCTAAAATGGACTTTGAGAATCCTTTTTGGAAGTCAGAAGCTGAGCTTAGATTCTTCCTCTGCTGTAACAGTTCTGGTCTTCCCTGTGCAGTGGGTACCTCTGGGTGAAAGGCAGAGGAAGTTCACAGAAGAAGAAAAAAGAAAAGCACCTCAATGCTCCTTCAAGATAATATTTAATGATCCATTAACCCAAATTTGTTTATTATTGTGATACTAGCAGCCACTTCCTGAGAGCACATATAAAGATAACAACAGTTTTCACTGATGCTCTTTTTTAAGATGAGTCTTCTGGATTGGAAAACAATTTTCTCATAAAGTTATATACACTTAGTCATACAACACCAAGAAAAGACATCCTACTCATCGGGAAAAAAAAACAACTTATCTTCACACAAAACCCTGGATGTGAATGTTTATAGTATCTTTATTCATAATTGTCAAAAATGGGAATCAGCTTACATGACCTTCAGCTAGTGAATGAATAAATTGTAGTACATTCATATAATGGAATACTACTCAGCAATAAAATGGAAAGAACTACCAGTATACACATCACCATAAATGAATCTCAAATGCATTAGGATAAGTTAAAGAAGTCCGACTGGGCTTCCCTGGTGGCGCAGTGGTTGGGAGTCCGCCTGCCGATGCAGGGCACGCGGGTTCGTGCCCCGGTTTGGGAGGATCCCACGTGCCGCGGAGCGGCTGGGCCCGTGAGCCATGGCCGCTGAGCCTGCGCGTCCGGAGCCTGTGCTCCGCAACAAGAGAGGCCACAACAGTGAGAGGCCCGCGTACCGAAAAAAAAAAAAAAAAAAAAAAAAGAAGTCCGACTGAAAAGGTGACATATAGTATGATTTCATTTATAGGATATTCTGGAAAAGGTAGAATTACAGGGATAGGAAACAACTCAGAGGTTTCCCAGGGGCTGGAAGCTGGGGAAGGGAGGGCTACACATAGGAATTTTGAAGGATACTGTCTGTATCTTGTTTGTGGTGCTGGTGATATGACTGTATGCATTTGACAAAGACTGCAGAACTGTACACACACAGAAAAAACCCAGTGAATTTTACTGTTTGTAAATTACACCTTAACTTTTTAAAAGGAAGAATACAAAGTTACTGCCCAAAAAACAAAAAAAACCAAAACCCCAACCCAAACCAAAACACCTGTACTGAGAAGGGTGCCACTGAAAGTAATTTTGCAGATTAAACAGATGGGATATCATCACCTGGAGGGTGGTTTGTTTTTCTTTTAGGAAGTAGAAGTGTCCTTTGTGGACAAAACACCACATCCTACCATACACCTCCACCCCCACCTCTCCAAGCTTGGCCATACTGG
Source organism: Tursiops truncatus (assembly GCF_011762595.2). NCBI lineage: Eukaryota > Metazoa > Chordata > Mammalia > Artiodactyla > Delphinidae > Tursiops > Tursiops truncatus. Next base: position 14,451,761 of record NC_047052.1, read on the forward strand.
CTCTTTGGGTCCTTGAGCAAGCCAAGCTCATCCCCACCTGAAGACCATTGCCCCAGCTAGATTTGGATCTCAGTTTCATCATTTCCTAACTGTATAAATTGGGCAAATTACTTAATCCTTGTGCCTCAGTTTTTTCATTGGTAAAAATGGGAATAATGATAGTACCAACATCATGGGGTTGTGGTGAGATTCGGTCAATTAATACGTGTAAAGGACTGCAAACAATGCTGGGACCTTGTAAATGTTCGATAAACGTTAGCAGTTATTATTTCTGGTTCCCGAAGCTCTTGTCTTTTCTACCTTTTAGTCTTGTAATCCAGAACTGTTTGCATGCATGAGTGTGCCTACTGGATAAAATATATTACAAAGAAACTGTGTCCGGGACTTCCCTGGTGGTGCAGTGGTTATGAATCTGCCTGCCAATGCAGGGGACACGGGTTTGAGCCCTCGTCCAGGAAGATCCCACATGCCGCGGAGCAACAAAGCCCCTGCACCACAACTGCTGAGCCTGTGCTCTAGAGCCCACGAGCCACAGCTACTGAGCCCCCGTGCCACAACTACTGAAGCCCGCGTGCCTAGAGCCCCTGCTCCACAAAAAGAAAAGCCACCGCAATGAGAAGCCCACGCACCGCAACGAAGAGTAGCCCCCGCTCGCCGCAACTAGAGAAAGCCCGCGTGCAGCAACGAAGACCCAACGCAGCCAAAAATAAATAAATAAATTTATTTATTAAAAATAAATAATAATTTTATTCATCACCAAATATTGATTGAGCACATCTATATTCTCGGCACTTTTGCAAGTTCTAAATACAAATGTTAACTCATCTAATTCTCACAACAACACCACGAGGTAGGTACTATTATAAGCCCTGTTTCACAAAGGAGGTAAACCAACGATAGCCACCACGGAGGTCTGTAAGGAGGTTCAGGATGAGCCCAGAGGAAGAGAGAGGACTCTGTGGACCCTTGGGTTGAAACCTGAAGGAGTCAGTTTGCCAAGCGGGAGCAAAGGAAGGCTGGACTCACTTCCAGGCAAACCTCCTGCCCGCCAGACCCGAGGCTGGACGGACTCATCCCCCTCTCTTTACAGAATGGTTTTCACTGCCCTGCAACAAGAGATCAGCTCTGGCCGCCTATCTCTGCCAGAGCAAATATTAAGAAACAGACTCAATGACTCAGTGTTGCACCTTATTGCGTGTGCCACAGAATAAATCTCTTCTCCTGCCCCCTGACCCCCAAAATGAGCATCAGGTAGTCGAGGCAGAGCTAAATCCTAGTAAATGAGGTGGGGGATAACTAGGGGCTGCCAAGGGATAGAGAGAGTGAGGAAAGAACCAAAAAACAGTGGCTGGAGATTAACCCTGTGAAGTTTCCCACCCACAAGGGCCCTGGGCTTGTGGAGATGGTAATGGAATACTGTCTGACATCTGAGCAATAACCCATAACTACAAGGCATCTGAATGCTAGCTGTTCTGGGATCTCCCAGGAACCGCTGTCTCCTTTCTCTAAAATAAATTTTAAAAATAAAATCACAGTTATAAGTACACACACATATATACAGTAGTGTTTTCTCAAGAGATTTTATGTATGATCAATCTATCAAAGTGACCAATAAAATTGCTTACAAATGGAGATCAGCTCGGTGCTCTGTGACCACCTAGAGGGGTGGGATAGGGAGGGTGGGAGGGAGAGGATATGGGGATATATGTATATGTATAGCTGATTCACTTTGTTATAAAGCAGAAACTAACACACCATTGTACAGCAATTATATTGCAATAAACATGTTGAAAAAAAAATTTCTGATTTTTACTGCTCTATTGATTTTTTAACTACCACTAAGTTCCCACTTAGATGTCAGTGAGCCCTAACATGAAAATTATTAACTGTAACGCTTATGTGTCTTGTAAATATTTGATCAATGTGTTCCTGGCTTGTGCCAAAGTGTGGACTCTGGGAAAGTGTATATATCTCTGTTTCTTTTCATGTTTGTGCATTTCTGAGGGCAGGGGCCGTATTTGTTTAACTTGTTTTATACAGTTCTAGACAGTTCCATGCACAAGGGAGTACTTAATCCAATTTAATCAAGAGGTCAATGTTTATGTCCAAGAGGAAGTCAGATATAACACATTCATACATTTCATTTTTTGAAACTCATAAAAAATATGATTTACAAGTGCCAAATAAATCAGACCAAAATATACATACTAACTAATAAAAATGACAATTTGGGCAAGTTCATATGTCTTGGTTTTTCAGCATTGAGTGACAATCCCCAACAGGGAACCACAACTTGCGTCTGATGTAGGCAGGATCAGAAGAAAATTCCAGCACAACAGTAATGTTCCAACTTCCAGTTGTCCTTCTCCATGCATCTTCAAGTCATATCTATCATGATTTTTCCTTCTCTTTAAAAAAAAGTTTTTAAAATTTTGTGCAAAATTTGGGAGGGTTCTGTGCAAAATATGGGAGGATTCAGGTGTAAAGTGACAGAGAGAAAATAAACATGACAGCTAACACTTACATAGAACTTATTATATGTCAGTCCCAATTCTAGTGTTTTATATCTTAATTCATTTAATTCTTACAACTACCCTATGAGGTCAGCTCTATTACTATGCTCATTTTCAATGAAGGAAAACTTTTCATTTCCTTGAAAGAAACTTAAGTCCAGACAGATTAAATATCTTGCTCAAGTTCACAAATCTATCAGGTAGTGGATCTGGGATACAAACCCAGATAGCCTGGCTCCCAGATCTATCTTAACCACTAATATATGACCAGAAAAAAGCCCTTCAAGAATTTGCCAGTCACCTTTATCTTTACCGTGAGTGGTTTTGACCTGGGTGTTAAGTAAGTGGTAAATAACTCTCAAACTTCTTAAAAGCCATGGCTAAATCACAGATTGAAAAAGGAAACAGCAATGAAAATGCCAAAGTATAAGGTTGACCAAAAAGTTCGTTTGGGTTTTTCCAGAACGTCTTATGGAAAACCCGAACGAACTTCTTGGCCAACCCAAATATATAAAACTTACTTTAAGTTATTTGATATGTTAGTGTGTATGTCACATCAATTTTGGTAACATGATAGCTTAGAATGGAAGCTCCCCAGAAGCTTAGGGACCTCTGATGATACTCAAGCTATTTCTGCAGCTTCTTCCAATCATCTGTCATTTACAATTCCACATGTGATTACCTCAGAGGTAACAAACTTCATACGTAGTCAGACCAAATGGCAGCAGCCGCTGGACATCTCATATAATATATTGTAGCAGCTCTAAATTCTGATTTTTCTCCCTAAGGGTTGTTGCTATTGCTGTGTGTTTTTTTCTTTTTGGTTGTTTAGTGACTTGCCTGGACTAATGCTGTAGCGGCTGTTTACAGAGGGCAGCCCCTGATATCTACGCATGTTTTGCTTTTTCTTTCTTTTTCATTATTTTTAAGTCTGGCTTCCTTGGACTTGTCCCTTCATCAGTACAACTTAATGCTCAGCAATGATCCAGAGCCATTTAGATAGCTGCTCATGCACACGGCCTTCTGGATCACCAGAGGTCCATGGGAGCTCATCAAGACCCACTATGACTGTTTCAGTTCTTGATCTCCCTATCAACTTTCTGGCCAATCTACTGTCCTGTTCCTTGTCCAAACCTTCAGGATAGCTATGGCATTTGCCTTCCTTATTTGTCTGCCACTAAGATCACTGCGGTTTTTTACCAAACCCCTGGGCATTTGGTTTTCCCCATGTCCTGCTCCAAATCACGTCAGTCCCCTCTGGCAAGGTAGCTGTTATTGTATAGCTTAGCTCACTCTGGTGGAATTACCAGCCAAAAGAATTGGGTGCCAGGGTGGGAATTGTCCCAGACAAGAAAGTCATAAACTCTCATTGCTCATACCTGATGCTGAGTAGTTTTTCCTGAATAAACATTTCTCAATTTGTTGTCCACCTTTGGTCAACTTTCAGAATCCTTAAGTGCATTGTTTTTTGTTTTTAAATTTTATTCATTTATTTTTGGCTGTGTTGGGTCTTCGTTTCTGTGCGAGGGCTTTCTCTAGTTGCGGCGAGTGGGGGCCACCCTTCATCGCGGTGTACGGGCCTCTCACTATCGCCGCCTCTCTTGTTGCGGAGCACGGGCTGCAGACGCGCAGGCTCAGTAGTTGTGGCTCACGGGCCCAGCCGCTCCGCGGCATGTGGGATCTTCCCAGACCGGGGCTCGAAGCCGTGTCCCCTGCATTGGCAGGCAGATTCTCAACCACTGAGCCACCAGGGAAGCCCCAAGTGGATTGTTTTTGACAATTTTTTCAGTTTTATTATTCCTTTGGGGGAAGAGGATTTGCCATGCTCCTCACTCTGCCGTTCCAAAAGTCCTGCTCTCCTCACTCTCAGATATCATCAACCACCCAGTCCTAAGCAAATTTACTCGTCATGTCTCTGGTATCCATTCCCTTCTCTTTATCTCCACCACCTCCTCCTAGCCCTAATTACCATCATCTCTCTTTTTTTTTAAACATCTTTATTGGAGTATAATTGCTTTACAATGATGTGTTAGTTTCTGCTTTATAACAAAGTGAATCAGCTATACATATACATATGTTCCCATCTCCTCCCTCTTGCAACTCCCTCCCACCCTCTCTATCCCATCCCTCTAGGTGGTCACAAAGCACCGAGCTGATCTCCCTGTGCTATGCGGCTGCTTCCCACTAGCTAGCTATTTTACATTTGGTAGTGTATATATATCCATGCCACTCTCTCACTTCGTCCCAGCTTACCCTTACCATCATCTCTTGACCGAACTATTTGTAATCACCTCTTTGGAAATCTACCCTCATTTAAAACAATTTTTTTTTAAGTGGACCATTTTTAAAGTCTTTATTGAATTTGTTACCATATTGCTTCTGTTTTATGTTTTGCTTTTTTGGCCGCGAGGCATGTGAGATCTTAGCTCCCCAACCAGGGATGGAACCCTCACCCCCTGCATTGGAAGGCGAAACCGTAACCACTGGACTGCCAGGGAAGTCCCTACCCTCATTTTAATCTGTTCTCCATATTGTAGCCACTCATACTGTCCAAAGGTATTTCCTAATCATGTCACACTCATTTCCTTCACCCTTTGCTTCAAATCTTTGACTGACTCCCCATTGCTCTTAAGATAAAAAGAAAAAAAATCCCTAACACTCTCTCAGAAGACCTGAGTTGTCTGACTGCCCACTGTAGAGCTTCTTTTTCTAGACCCCACTGGTCGTCCGATCATTCTGGGATTGTCCCATTCTCCTTTTTACCTTAGGGACTTTGCACGTGCTTTTTCTTCTGCCTTGAACTCCCCGGTCCTTCTTCATCAAACTAAGCCTCGCTCTTATGCCACAGACCTCAGTGCAAACATCACTTCCTTGGGGAAATCTTCCCTGACATCTCTTATGTCAGCTCCCACTATGGTTTACTTCTTGGCGCTAACTGTAAGCGCAATATCACATTTATGGTGTGATTATTTCTTTGATTTCCATTGTCTCCTCCACTGAATTGTATGCTCATGAAGGTAGGAACCATGTTTTACCTCTGCATCTCCAACACTTAGCTCATAGTATGTGCTCAACAAAAACGCATCACCCAAAATACACCGCTTCATGACAATTCAATTTAATATCAAAGGAGATATAAAAGCAAAGTTCTAAACCTTACATTATTGAGAAAAAAAGATTTAAAATATATATTCTAAAGGAGCGCAGAATCTTACCCACTGGACCACCAGTGAAGTCCCGGGGAGGGATAAATCTTAATTATGCCAGTGGATGGCTTACACCAAGCGGAGTCCCCCAGGCTCAAAGGACTGGGCTTGCCCTTAACAATTTCTCTTTCCTCTAGAGAAATGGGTATTTGTGGATGAGGTGTAGAAAAATTATTCAACACTTGGATGTAAGAGGGAAAATAACTGTATGCCTTCAATGTCACATGGAGCATTAACAGGCCTGCCCAAAACTATTGATTCTCTAGGGTAGTGCACCTTTGTTTGATTTATCACTTGCTCTTGATTCAGGCTCAGGCTCTGTAAAGCTGGGTGCTCTTTTAGATTTGCCAATTATAAGTGCTTTTTAAAAAAATTTTTTTTAATTGAAGTATAGTCAGTTTATAATGTCGTGTTAGTTTCAGGTGTACAGTTGTGTCTGGTCTTAATTGCACCACACAGGATCTTTTGTTGCAGCATGCCTGCACTTTGTTGTAGCGCATGGGGTTCTCTCTAGTTGCGGTGTATGGGGGTCTCTCTAGTTGTGGCACACAGGCTCCAGAGCACGTGGGCTCTGTAGTTGCGGTACGTGGGCTTAGCTGCCCTGCAGCATGTGGGATCTTAGTTCCCCGACCAGGGATCGAACCCGTGTTCCCCTGCATTGGAAGGTGGATTCTTTACCACTGGACCACCAGGGAAGTCGCTACAATTATTTTTTATAAAGTAAAGATGCAAATTATTTCTTATCTAGTAGGAAGAATAACTTCAAAATTTATAACTTATTACCATGTGTGTTGGGTGACCAACAGTTGCCATTTGCCCAGGATTGAGAAGTTTCCTAGGATGTGGGACTTCAAGTGCTAAAACTAGGACCATCCTGGGCAAACAGGGGCAGTTGTTTACTCTACCTGCATGACTTAGGCAGTTTGGGAACTGACTTGGCCATCTTCTTTCAACATCCTGTCTTGCATTGGCCAGAATTGCTTTGGTCTCCCCCATATGCCTCTGAACCAGTTTTCTCATCTTCCTGTTCTATCATTAATGAGCTAAATAAATCTTTGACAAATATAAAGACTCACTTCATATTGGTATAAGACATGTTTTTAATGGTTTCAAATGAGTATTTTCAACTCAACAATGAGAAAAAGACAGTCTCTTCAGCAAGTGGTGTCAGGGAAGTCAGACAGCTGCATGTAAATCAATGAAGTTAGAACACACCCTCTCACCATACACAAAAATAAACTGAAAATGGCTTAAAGACTTAAACATAAGACATGACACCATAAAACTCCTAGAAGAGATCATAGGCAAAACATTCTCTGATATAAATTATAGCAATGCTTTCTTAGGTCAGTCTCCCAAGGCAATAGAAATAAAAACAAAAATAAACAAATGGGACCTAATCAAACTGACAAGATTTTATATAGCAAAGGAAACCATAAAAAAAAAAGACAACCTACAAAATGGAAGAAAATATTTGCGAATGATGAGATTCACAAGGGATTAATTTCCAAGATATAAAAACAGCTCACACAACCCAACAACAAAAAAACAAACAATCCAATCAGAGGGAGACCTTCAAGATGGCAGAAGAGTAAGACGTGGCGATCTCCTTCCTCCCCATAAATACATCAAAAATACATGTACATGTGGAACAACTCCTACAGAACACCTACTGAACGCTGGCAGAAGACCTCAGGCTTCCAAAAAGGCAAGAAACTCCCCACGTTCCTGGGTAGGGCAAAAGAAAAAAGAAAAAACAGAGACAAAAGACGAGGGACGGGACCTGAACCTCTGGGAGGGAGCTGTGAAGGAGGAAAAGTTTCCACACACTAGGAAGGCCCTTCACTGGTGAAGATGGTGGGTGGGTGGGGAGGGAAGCTTCGGAGCCACGGAGGAGAGCACAGCAACAGGGGTGCAGAGGGCAAAGCGGAGAGATTTCCATGTAGAGGATCGGTGCTGACCAGCATTCACCAGCCTGAGAGGCTTGTCTGCTCACCCACCAGTGCGAATTGGGGCTGGGAGCTGAGGCTTGGGCTTTGGAGATCAGACCCCAGGGAGAGGACTGGGGTTGGCTGCGTGAACACAGCCTGAAGGGGGCTAGTGCGCCACAGCTAGCCGGGAGGGTGTCCAGGAAAAAGTCTGGACCTGCCTAAGAGGCAAGAGACCATTGTTTCGGGGTGCGCAAGGAGAGGGGATTCAGAACACCGCCTAAACAAACTCCAGAGACGGGTGTGAGCCTATCAGCGTGGACACCAGCGATGGGCATGAAACGCTAAGGCTGCTGCTGCAGCCACCAAGAAGCCTGTGTGCAAGTACAGGTCAGTACCCACACTTCCCCTCCCTGAAGCCTGTGCAGCCTGCCACTGCCAGGGTCCCGTGATGCAGGGACAACTTCCCCAGGAGAACACATGGTGCCTCTCAGGTTGTTGAACGTCACACCAGCCTCTGCCACTGCAGGCTCACCCTGCATTCTGTACCCCTCCCTCCCCCTGGCCTGAGTGAACCAGAGCCTCCTAATCCGCTGCTCCTTTAACCCCCTCCTGTCTGAGTGAAGAACAGACACCAGAGGGCGGCCTACATGCAGAGGCGGGGCCAAATCCAAAGCTGAACCCCAGGAGCTTGCAAAGAAGGAAGAGAAAGGGAAACCTCTCCCAGCAGCCTCAGGAGCAGCGGATTAAATCTCCACAGTCAACTTGATGTACCCTGCATCTGTGGAATACCTGAATAGACAATGAATCATCCCAAAATTGAGGCGGTAGACTTTGGGAGCAACTGTAGGCTTGGGGTTTGCTGTATACAACTGACTAGTTTCTGATTTTTATGTTTATCTTAGTATAGTTTTTAGCGCTTCTTATCATTGATGGACTTGTTTATTGGTTTTGTTGCTCTCTTCGTTTTTTTATTACTTTTTTTAACATTCCTGAATATTCTAATGAATTCTAACAAAGGTAAATTTTCATTACTCAGTTTCAGTACTATTTTTACCAGTAAAATGGGGAAAATGCAGTTAAATATTTAGTGATAGTTATAACCATCATATAGTTATATCACACAAAATAGACTTCAAGGGACTTTCCTGGAGGTCCAGTGGTTAAGACTTTGCTTTCCAGTGCAGGGGGTGCAGGTTCAATCCCTGGTCGGGGAGCTAAGATCCCATATGCCTCGTGGCCAAAAAACCAAAACATAAAACCAAAGCAATATCATCACAAATTCAATAAAGACTTTAAAAATGGACCACATTAAAAAAAAATCTTTAAAAGAAAAAAACAGACTTCAAAATAACACTGTTACAAGAGACGAAGAAGGACACTACATAATGATCAAGGGATCAATCCAAGAAGAAGATATAACAATTGTAAATATTTATGCACCCAACATAGGAGCACCTCAATACATAAGACAAACGCTAACAACCATAAAAGGGGAAATCGACAGTAACACAATCATAGTAGTGGACTGTAACACCCCACATTCACCAATGGACAGATCATCCAAAATGAAAATAAATACGGAAACACAAGCTTTAAATGACACATTAAACAAGATGGACTTAATTGATATTTATAGGACATTCCATCCCAAAACAGCAGATTACACTTTCTTCTCAAGTGCCATGAACATTCTTCAGGATAGATCATATCTAGGGTCACAAATCAAGCCATGGTAAATTTAAGAAAACTGAAATCATATCTTTTGAAAGATATGATTGAAAAGTATCTTTTCTGACCACAACGCTATGAGACTAGATATCAATTACAGGAAAAAAACTTAAAAAAATACAAACACATGGAGGCTAAACAATACACTACTAAATAACCAAGAGATCACTGAAGAAATCAAAGAGGATATAAAAAGATACCTAGAAACAAATGTCAATGAAAACACGACGACCCAAAACCTATGGGATGCAGCAAAAGCAGCTCTAAGAGCGAAGTTTATAGCAATACAATCCTACCTCAAGAAACAAGAAAACTCTCAAATAAACAACCTAAGTTTACATCTGAAGCAATTAGAGAAAGAAGAAGAAGAAGAAGAACAACAACAACAACAAACCCCAAAGTTAGCAGAAGGAAGGAAATCATAAAGATCAGACCAGAAATAAATGAAAAAGAAATGAAGAAAACGATTGCAAAGATCAATAAAACTAAAAGCTGGTTCTTTGAGAAGATAAACAAAATTGATAAACCGTTAGACAGACTCACCAAGAAAACAAGGGAGAAAACTCAAATCGACAGAATTAGAGATGAAAAAGGAGAAGTAACAACTGACACTGCAGAAATACAAAGGATCATGAGAGATTATTACAAGCAACTACATGCCAACAAAATGGACAACCTGGAAGAAATGGACAAATGCTTAGAAAAGCACAACCTTCCAAGACTGAACCAGGAAGAAATAGAAAATTTAAACAGGGCAATCACAAGCACTGAAATTGAAACTGTGATTAAAAATCTTCCAACAAACAAAAGCCCAGGACCAGATGGCTTCACAGGCAAATTCTATCAAACATATAGAGAAGAACTAAATCTTATCCTTCCCAAACTCTTCCAAAATATATCAGAGAGGGAGGAACACTCCCAAACTCATTCTACGAGGCCACCATCACCCTGATACCAAAACCAGACAAAGATGTCACAAAGAAAGAAAACTATAGACCAATATCACTGATGAACATAGATGCAAAAATCCTCAATAAAATAGTAGAAAACAGAATCCAACAGCACATTAAAAGGATCATACACCATGATCAAGTGGGTTTTTTTCCAGGAATGCAAGGATTCTTCAGTATACACAAATCAATCAATGTGATAAACCATATTAACAAACTGAAGGATAAAAACCATATGATATCTCAATAGATGCAGAAAAAGCTTCTGACAAAATTCAACACCAATTTATGATAAAAAAAAAAACCCTCCTGAAAGTAGGCATAGAGGGAACTTACCTCAACATAATAAAGGCCATATATGACAAACCCACAGCCAACATGGTTCTCAATGGTGAAAAACTGAAACCATTTCCACTAAGATCAGGAACAAGACAAGGTTGCCCACTCTCACCACTATTATTCAACACAGTTGTGGAATTTTTAGCCACAGCAATCAGAGAAGAAAAAGAAATAAAAGGAATACAAATTAGAAAAGAAGAAGTAAAACTGTCACTGATTGCAGATGACATGATACTATACATAGAGGATCCTAAAGACACTACTAGAAAACTACTAGAGCTAATCAATGAATTTGGTAAAGTAGCAGGATACAAAATTAATGCACAGAAATCTCTTTTTTTTTGGGGGGGGAGGGTACATGGTCCTCTCACTGTTGCGGCCTCTCCCGTGGGGAACACAGGCTCCGGACACACAGGCTCAGCAGCCATGGCTCACGGGCCCAGCCGCTCTGCGGCATGTGGGATCTTCCCGGACCAGGGCACGAACCCATGTCCCTTGCATTAGCAGGCAGACTCTCAACCACTGCGCCACCAGGGAAGCCCAGAAATCTCTTGCATACACTAATGATGAAAAATCTGAAAGAGAAATTAAGGAAACACTCCCACTTACCACTGCAACAAAAAGAATAAAATACCTAGGAATAAACCTGCCTACGGAGGCAAAAGACCTGTATGCAGAAAATTATAAGACACTGATGAAAGAAATTAAACATGATAGAAACAGATGGAGAGATATACCATGTTCTTGGATTGGAAGAATCAACATTGTGAAAATGACTCTACTACCCACAGCAATCTACAGATTCAATGCAATCCCTATCAAACTATCAATGACATTTTTCACAGAACTAGAACAAGAAACTGCACAATTTGTACGGAAACACAAAAGAGCCCGAATAGCCAAAGCAATCTTGAGAGAGAAGAACAGAGCTGGAAGAATAAGGCTCCCTGACTTCAGTCTATATTACAAAGCTACAGTTACCAAGGCAGTATGGTACTGGCACAAAAACAGAAATATAGATCAATGGAACAGGATAGAAAGCCCAGAGATAAACCCACACACATATGGTCACCATATCTTTGATAAAGGAGGAAAAGAATACACAATGGAGAAAAGACAGCCTCTTCAACAAATGCTGCTGTGAAAAGTGGACAGCTACATGTAAAAGAATGAAATTAGAACACTCTCTAACACCATATACAAAAATAAACTCAAAATGGATTAAAGACCTAAATGTAAGGCCAGACACTATCAAACTCTTAGAGGAAAACACAGGCAGAACACTCTATGACATAAATCACAGCAAGATCCTTTTTGACCCACCTCTGAGAGGAATGGAAATAAAAATAAAAATAAACAAATGGGACCTAATGAAACTTAAAAGCTTTTGCACAGCAAAGGAAACCATAAAAACGACAAAAAGACAGCCCTCAGAATTGGAGAAAATATTTGCAAACAAAACAACTGACAAAGGATTAATCTCCAAAATTTACAAGCAGCTCATGCAGCTCAATATTAAAAAAACGCAATCCAAAAATGGGCAGAAGACCTAAATAGACATTTCTCCAAAGAAGATATACAGACTGCCAACGAACACATGAGAGGATGCTCAACATCACTAATCATTAGAGAAATGCAAATCAAAACTACAATGAGATATGATCTCACACCAGTCAGAATAGCCATCATCAAAAAATCTACACCAGTCAGAATAGCCATCATCAAAAAATCTACAAACAATAAATGCTGGAGAGGGTGTGGAGAAAAGGGAACCCTCCTACACTGTTGGTGGGAATGTAAATTGATACAGCCACTATGGAGAACAGTATGGACGTTCGTTAAAAAACTACAAATAGGGTTTCCCTGTGGCGCAGTGGTTGAGAGTCCGCCTGCCGATGCAGGGGACACGGGTTCGTGCCCCGGTCCGGGAAGATCCCACATGCCGTGGAGCGGCTGGGCCCGTGAGCTATGGCCGCTGAGCCTGCGCGTCTGGAGCCTGTGCTCCGCAACGGGAGAGGCCACAACAGTGAGAGGCCCGTGTACCGAAAAAAAAAAAAAAGAAAAAAAAAAACTACAAATAAAACTACCATATGACCCAGCAATCCCACTACTGGGCATATACCCTGAGAAAACCATAATTCAAAAAGAGTCATGTACCAAAATGTTCATTACAGCTCTATTTACATTAGGCAGGACATGGAAGCAACCTAAGTGTCCATGAACAGATGAATGGATAAAGAAGATGTGGCACATATATACAATGGAATATTATTCAGTCATAAAAAGAAACAAAACTGAGTTATTTGTAGTGAGGTGGATGGACCTAGAGTCTGTTATGCAGAGTTAAGTAAGTCAGAAAGAGAAAAACAAATACCGTATGCTAACACATATATATGGAATCTAAAAAAAAAAAAAAAATTGGTCATGAAGAACCTAGGGGTAAGATGGGAATAAAGATGCAGACCTACTAGAGAATGGACTTGAGGATACGGGGAGGGGGAAGGGTAAGCTGGGACAAAGTGAGAGAGTGGCATAGACATATATATACTACCAAACGTAAAATAGATAGCTAGTGGGAAATAGCCACATAGCACAGGGAGATCAGCTCGGTGCTTTGTGACCACCTAGAGGGGTTGGATAGGGAGGATGGGAGGGAGACACAGAGGGAGGGGATATGGGGATATATGTATACATATAGCTGATTCCCTTCGTTATAAAGCAGAAACTAACACACCATTGTAAAGCAATTATACTCCATTAAAGATGTTAAAAAATTTTACAAACATATGAGAAAAAAAAAAAACCAATTGAAAACTGGACATAAGACCTAAATAGATATTTTTCCAAAGAGGAAATACAAACGGCCAATAAGCATATAAAAAGCTGCTCAACATCACTAATTATTAGAGAAACGCAAATCAAAACTACAGTGAGGTACCACCTCACACCGTCAGAATGGCCATCATCAAAATCTCTACAGGGGCTTCCCTGGTGGTGCAGTGGTTGAGAGTCCGCCAGCTGATGCAGGGGACATGGGTTCGTGCCCCGGTCCGGGAGGATCCCGCATGCTGCGGAGCGGCTGGGCCTGTGGGCCATGGCCGCTGGGCCTGCGCGTCCGGAGCCTGTGCTCCGCGGCGGGAGAGGCCACAGCAGTGAGAGGCCTGCGTACCGCAAAAAAAAAAAAAAAAAAAAAAAATCTCTACAGATAACAAATTCTGGAGAGGTTGTGGAGAATAGTGAACCCTCCTACACTGCTGGTGGGAATGTAAATTGGTACAGCCAGTATGGAAAACAGTATGGAAGCTCCTCAGAAAATTAAAAATAGAATTACCATATGATCCAGCAGTCTCACTCCTGGGCATATAGCTAGACAAAACTCTAATCCAAAAAGATACATGCACTCCTATGTGCATAGCAGCACTATTCACAATAGCCAAGACATGGAAACGACCTAAGTGTCCATCAACAGATGAATGGATAAAGAAGATGTGATACATATATACAATGGAATACTACTGAGCCATATAAAAAGGACGAAATAATGTCATTTACAGCAACATGGATGCAATTAGAGATTGTCATATTGAGTGAAATAAGACAGAAAGAGAAAGACAAATACCATATAATATCACTTATATGTGGAATCTAAAATATGACACAAATGAACCTATCTACAAAACAGAAACAGACTCATGGACATGGAGAACAGACTTGTGGTTGCCAAGTGGGAAGGGGTTGGGTGAGGGATGGAGTGGGAGGTTGGGGTGAGCAGATGTAAGCTTTTATATATAGAATGGACAAACAACAAGGTCCTGCTGTATAGCACAGAGAACTATATTCAGTATCCGATGATAAACCATAATGGAAAAGAATATTAAAAAAAAGAATGTATGTATATATATATATATATATATATAAAATGGAATCACTTTGCTGTACAGCAGAAATTAACACATTGTAAATCAACTATCCTTCAATTTAAAAAAATCAATAAAAGATGAGTATTTTTGACAAGACAAGAGATTTCTCTGGTGAGGGGGCAAGTGGGGAGGTGCTGCTGGGAGAACAGGTCCTGAAGATCTGTACCAGAGATGCCGTTTCTGTTTTTCATGACTTTATTGATCCCCTTCCTCTTGAGCCTATAAATATAATTCAGTCTCGTCCTTCCCGAAAAATAGCCTCCCTTCCTTCTGGGCGTGGCCTGTCTCCTACTCTTCTCATCCAGGAGTGCAATCTGGTTCCTTGTTAGCAACTTCATCATCTAGCCAAACTCACTGACACCATCCAAATACAATGGACACTTTCCAATCTTGAAATCACTAACTTCTCTATGATAAAAAATGTTTATAGCTACCAATATCTGACTTTCATTGAGCACTTGACATTCTTTGAGTATTTGTCTTTCATTGAGTATTTAACATTCAGTGACCATGCTCTCGGCCACTTGGCACTACTTACTGATCGGTTGCCCCTTCTTGTTTATAAACAATATACTTCCTTAATATTGCCTAAATCCACTTCCTCTCCATCCCCAATGCCAAGGCCTTGGCTTGAACCAGCTTTCCCTCCCAAACATCCTGGAAGGTTATTTCTATAACAAATTTGACTGAGGTACTTTCCTGATAAAAAGCCATCTCTGATCGTTCCACACAGCCTGTAGTCACAAACCTAGCATGCACGCCAATATGCAAATATTTATTTATAAATTATATCCGTGTACCACTGTACTCATATATTGCTTATATTTACATATCATAAATCAGATATGGAAAAAGAAATTCCCAAAGAAATAGCATTTACAAACTAAATAGAAGTTCTAATTTCTTTCCCTACACTGTAGTAGAGGTTGTATGCGCTTTGCTCAGAAACCACAGACCCACAGTGGCTAAGTCCAAATACGTATGGCTGACTTTCAAGGATTCTCATGATCTGGCCCCTGCCTATCTCTTCTGTCTCTTCTCCCTTTGCTTCCTCTCTTGCTCCTAATGCTTTGGTCCTAATGGAAGGATTTGAACTTAAAGCTCCCCAAATCTGCCTGCTTTCTATTTGTTGCCCTCTTTGTTTAGAAGGCTGTCCCCTGCCTTGGCTCCCGAAGCCCCAAGCCCCTCCGTCTTATTTATTCCTAAAAGCTCTCATCCGGCACTCCTTCCTCTAGGAAGCTGTTTTTTGGTTACTTCTGCCTCACACCCCACCTACACCCCATGCACATCTTTTCTTTTGCAGTAAAACACAATGTTTACTTCTCTGCCTCTTTCATTAAGCTGTGAACTCTGTAACAAACTGTCTAGCTCACTTAGGAGTCCAGAGTGACTGATAAACAATAACAATGACAATAATAACAGCTAATACTTATTATTTATTTTTTTGCAGTACGCGGGCCTCTCAACGCTGTGGCCTCTCCCGCTGTGGAGCAACAGGCTCCGCATGCGCAGGCTCAGCGGCCATGGCTCACGGGTCCAGCCGCTCCGCGGCATGTGGGATATTCCCGGACCGCGGCACGAACATGTGTCCCCTGCATTGGCAGGCGGACTCTCAACCACTGTGCCACCAGGGAAGCCCAACAGCTAATACTTCTATAGTGTTAATATATGCCAACTACTGAGTCAAGTTTGTTGTAGACATATTTGCTTTATTTAATCTTATGATATGGGTATAATTATCCCTATTGTGCAAATGAGGACACTTGGGCACGGAGAGGCTAAGTAAGCTCCCGAGGTCATTTATGTAGTATGCAAAGTTCAGAAAGTACTGAACTAAACTGAACTGCATCCTTTCCATCCACCTGTGATGAAAGAAGTAGAGTCACCCAGGCCCAGGAGAGGGTGTCTAGTGTGGGCTGCCCCAGCCTGAGCCTGCGCTGCCCCCTGCTGGCCAGCTCTGCTCTCTCTGCAGGCTTAACCAGCTCAGAAGTGCCCCCTGCCACCTGAGCTTGAGGGAGAGAGGGAGCCAGAAGATCACATGGAGAATATCTAGGGATTTCCCCTGATCCACACACCTGAAGGCCATCTCCCTGATAGGGATGCTGAATGAAACCTCTCAGAGTTACAACTGGGGAAGTAAACTCTCTGCCACCAAATGCCATAGAATTTACCCCAAACCAATACAAATGTTTATTTTTTAAGGAAAAAATTAGGTAACTATTTGGATTATTCTTACATTAGGCTCTTCTTTAGGATAAAAATTGAATGCTAACTTATATTAACAGATTGGTTCGCATATGGGTTGCCCCATGGAATGAGTGAAAAATACAGACGCCCAGGCTCCACCTCAAGCCTGGTAAGCCAGAAGCACCAGTGTTTTACTATTTCTCCTCGCGTCACATTTTTCCAAACCCCCAAATCTCTAAGACCATTTAACATCCCACTTTTCCAGTTTAAGCAAAGGCAATGCCTTTCCATTTGTGCTTCAGTAGAAAATGATGCTATTTTTTCAACTCTGTAAATTGTAGGTAATTGATAAGTGATGAAAAGAAAATTCTTGCCTGTAGACATGCAAATTCTACCCTGTCTGATAGAGGTTCAATTGATTTTCCTTTCCCTCTTTGGAAGAAATCAGTTTTGCCTCCTTTGTACATTGATTTCCTTATTCCTGATTTATGATGAGTCTATCTTCAGGTTCTCTTCTGAACCTGCTGTAACATTTGCCTGATTCCCTCACTGATTATTGAGTTAAATAAAATCTTTAGCATGTGTTCATTTTATATCTGAATGACAGTTGTCATTTTACCTTTTTTTGGAAAATTATCTTTAATACACAAATGGAAAGCATTTTCCTTTTCCGTCCTCTTCAGTCATCTGCTACTTGTGCTCTTTGCTTTAGGTGAAAACTCAGAGGGTTTCCTCACAAAAGAGCCGCTGCTCTTATAACCTTCTACCATCTGCATAACGTCTAACCAAGCATTCCTGGAATAATAGTGGAATGACCAAAAGATGTTTAATTTTTCAAGGCAAAAGTGAGGTCAGGGCATTGGTTCCTAACCTTCTACAAAAACTAAAATAAAAGGACATAAACTTTAAATTAAATAAAAACACCATATTTTTATTGGGCTCTAACTCTGAAATATCTTATTTACTTATTTCCTCCTTACCTGTGCTGTTGATGGATTTATTAAAAATTATACACATTAGGATTGTTTTACTTTTAACTCATTTTATTCCATCTTGTACCTTATTCAAGATGTTATGGAAAATATAAGGTCCCTGTCATCTTCCTGAGTACACAGATTCATCTAAGAACTAATGTTATTCACTCAACAATTACTTATTAAGCAGCAACTGTGTGCCATGTATAATAGCAAAGACATCGTCCCAGGGGGCTGACAGACTAGAGAGAGGAAGAGAGAACACAAATAAATGTATAATTTCAAAGTTTGAGACCCACAGATGAAATGCATGTTTTCCATTCTTCCCCTCACTCTCACAGTTTTATCCCCAAATTTTTGGTTGGGTACCTAGCTACACTTCCCAGCTTCCTTTGCAGTTACCTATGGTCACGTGACTATCTTCTGGCCAACAAGATGTGAGCAGAAGTGATGTCTCCAACTTGTTGGTCTCGCTCTTAAAGAAATGAGGAGAGCCCTTACCAATCCCTAATTTTCTTTCCTTCCTTTGGGCTGAAATGTCAACACAGTGTTGACATTTTGGACCTTGTAGATGAGGGCAGCATCTGAAGAGTGACAGAACAACAACATAGAAGGAGCCTGGACTTCCAAGAACTTCAGAGAGTGGAGCCACCAAATGGGCTTGGACTTTTCCAAGAGAGAAATAACTTTCTATCATGCTTAAGATACTGTTGTGTTGGGTCACTGGCTCATCCAGCCCATCTTATAACCTAACTCTGACAAGTCTCAAAGGAACAGGGGATACTCTGAATATGGAAGTTAACAGAACATTCCTATGTGGGGCTCAGGAGCAAGCATTCTCCAAATGAGGGAGCATCAAGGGAAGTGAGATCTTCAGGGAAGAGGCAGGTCAGGCCACGAGGCACAAGATGAAACCACAAAGACTGACGAGCATATCAGCATGTTTCTCCTGGTGTCAAAAGCATGTCAGAGGCAGCTTGAAGGGACTCCCACTGGCCAAATTTGGGAAATTTTAAGTATCAAAAAAATTAATAGGTTATAACACATTATTAGAGAAAAATTGTCTATCAAGTTAATATAATAGTTTGACTCCGTTTTTGACATCTGACTGCTGACATCTTTCAAGCCCCATCACTCCCCTTCCCCTTCTGTCCCACGTCTGCGCAAGTTGATAAGAAAGCCCAGGTACGCCCTTGACAATGGCAGGAAGTTCACACCATGCAAGTTCTAGTCCACACATAAGAACCTTCACCCCAGTCCTATTCCCAAATTACAATAAAACCCCAAAGCTAGTCACCTCTTCCTGCTTTCTCAAGCCATTTTCAAACCAACCTGGGAAATTGTTCTGCCCTCACCAGAAATCCTCATTATGTGAGCAACAAACATACCCCATTGGTGCATTTTTGACATCGTCAGTCTTGACATTGGAACCAAATTGGGGGTCGGCTGTACAAACTGCTTCTGCAGGATGATCACAAAAGATGGAAGGGAAAGTTCTTCATTATAGAAGAATGCCAATAAATCAATAAATATAGAAAGATTGATAGAGTTAGAAACTACACCTCTGCAACCACTGTTGTAATAATTCATTCAGGCAAGAAAGGTTAAGAAGGAACATACAGTCTCAAAGTTATTAAATACAAATGGGAGGGGTTTCCTTTAAAATGGAGAAGATGATGGACACCACCTTATCCAAGTGATCAAATGTAACATCACCAATAATGGGACAAACTGACATCTGTGCCTCCTGATAGAACATACAAAGAAGGATATAACATCACCTATTTTAATATTCCTGCCAAAAGTATTAAACTAGAATTTAATCATAAGGAAATGATCAGACAAATTCAAATTGAGTAAGTATTCAGTGGGGAGAGTCATGTGTCTGGAACTTACACTCCAATGTTTCATCAAAAGAAGTTTATAGCTATATAGAGAAAGATAGAACAAATGTGGCAAAATACAATGTTTATCAAGGTAAAGATACAAAATAAAGCAAATGAAACAAAAAGGTAAGCTGCTATGAGGGTTTGTTTACTCAAAAAGAAGGTTCCAGAGGCCCAGAGGGAAGGTCTGAGAGAGAAAGGACCATCCTGTGTCTGCTTGTTCACAGAACTCTTCTCTAGCCATAGTTGTTCCGGGTTCAGAACAGGGTTTTGTGCAAATAAATATTTGTAGAAGGCCCCAGGATTTGGCCCCACCTTCTCCACTCTGGGAAGAAAGCTGTTGGAGTTCACAGGAGTGCTTCTGTGGGATGGGGGTTGGTGTCTGAGCAGATAGGCCTGGTGACCCCACCCACCTCGGTTTCCTCCTATCTCACCCCTCACTTCTTAATCCTCTTGCTTTTTGGCTCTAAATGTTAGTTTTCCCTGGACCTCTATTCTAACTCCGTCTCTCCTTAAAAGAATAACATAGCTGTTGAGGATATGACAAAAACTAGTTAGACCCTTCTAGGCCCAAGATGGCAGAAGATTCGACTTCCAGTAGACCTGGAGCCTCATTATATGCTTACTGTAATATGTTAGCATATGCTAAATGACACACCCACAGGCACCATGACAGTCCTGAGACCAACCATAAAAGGCCAAAAAGTGGGCAGCGGCCCAATTCCTGGAAATCCCCACCTCTTCCCCCCAAATAGTTCAAATAATCCTCCCACTCGTTAGCCTATGAAATTACCCAGCCCATAAAAACGAACCGCCCGTATTTCGGGGCTGCTCTCTCCTTCTGAGATGGACTACATTCTGCCTATGGAATAAACCTGCTTTCACTTTACCATGGCTTGCTCTTGAATTCTTTCCTGCACGAAGCCAAGGATCCTTACTTGGTGGCCTGTCCCAGGAACTCGCCTGAGACCTGGGACATGACCATCCTCTCCCATTTTCCTGCAACATCTTTATACAAAGGATGAGGAAGAAGGTAGTCTTCTCTCCCCCCCACTTTTGCTTTGATTATAAATATGTAGCCCACTTAGTTCTCGAGGCAGAGCCCTCTTGCCTGCTCGCCTGTATCCTTCACAAGCATCCTATATTAACAAATCTACATCTTACCTACCGCTTTGCCTCTCGCTGAATTCCTCCTGTGCCGAGACATAAAGAACCTGAGCTCCATTAAGTCGTGGGACGAGTCGTGTGGTTTCAACACATCCAAAACGGAACTCTCCAAGTTTCCCCAAACCTGGTTCTCTCCAGTCTTCCCATCTCAGTAAAGGGTACCTCCATCCACCCATCCTCTAAGTTATTCCTACAAACTTCAACCCAGATCTGTCCACTTCTCACCATCAACTCAGCCACCATCACCCCTCACGTGGATTTCTTCAGTAGCTTCCTAACTCATCTCTTGACTGTACTCTCAGGCCCAAGCAGTCCATCTTCCTCACAGAAGCCAGAGTAATCTTTATTTTTTAAAAACGTAAATCAGATCAAGCCACTCAGTGTTTCAAAACACTTCAATATTTCCCTGTTGCTCTTTGAAAATGAAGATTCTTCACCATGAAGCCCCTACACCATCTCCTGCTCCACTTCTCAGCCTCATCTCATGCCCCCTCACTCTGCTCGCAGTGACATTCTCTTTTTTTTTTCATTTAAAAACTTTTGGAGTATAGTTGATTGCAGTGACCTTCTTGTACAGCTCTCTGCGTAAGTCAGGGTTTCTCTCTTTCTGGAACATTCTCTCAGCTCTCCTCAAGGCTGCCTCCTTCTCTTCTAGGACTCAACTCAAATGTCCCCTTCCCAGATCTATATAAAGAAACCTGCTTCATCAAAATTTAGACATCAAATTGTCTTCTCTGTTTCTTGCCAGTTCTCCTTTTCCACACACAGTAGAATGGACGCACGGTACAAGGAGAGTTCATTGCTGGATCTCCCGCGCCTGCTAGGCTAGGGGCTCACACATATTCGTTGAAAGAATTCATTAATAGACGTCAATTTTGTACGTTTTTAAATATCCTTCCTTGGCAAAAGAAAAGGCTGCCAATTCTGTGTGGTTCATCATTTTTTAAAAAAACATTTATGAGTCCAGGACTCTTGGATGAACTGGCCTTAAATCCCCCACAACATAGTTGTTGTAAAGATAGCAGGAGAGGGAGGAAGAGACGGACAGTGGCTGGGGGGCCGGCTGGGTGGCTGAGCGGACGGATGGGTGAGAGAGCGGATGGGTGAACACTCTGGGGAAGCATACCCAAGGTGCTAAGTTGAGAGCACAGTTCCCTAGGCAGCCCATCTTGAGGGGTCGAGAAGCGGATACTTCAGGGCCGACGGGGCACGGCGGGAGGGCGGGAGTGCCCTCCTCTGTGTGTAAAGCAGCAAGGCCCTCCAGGCTCGCACCGCATCCAGGCGCACGCGCGCCCAGACCCCGGGCCGCGCTCAGCAGCGCCTCCTGCCGGCGCGCGCGCTCAAGTGAACGCTCTCCTGGCCCGCAGCAGGGTTAGTGCGCGTGCGCGCAGGTGAGCGTCCCGTCCCGCCCCGCCCTGCCCCGCCCCCGGGCTTGGCCACCTGCCGGGGAAACTTGTGGATTGTTGCCCTCGGGTCGCTCAGGGGCGGGACGCGGAACAGAGCCATGGAACAACATACGTCGGGGAATCGCGAGTCCCGGGCCCGGCCGAGAGAGCGGGACCCAGACCGGCACCCCCGCCCGGACCGAGAACGCCACCCCGAGAGACAGCGGGACAGAGCCGGCGACCGGCGCAGGGAGAGAAACGGGGGCGGGCGGAAGGACGAGGACCGGGATAGGGGGAGGGACCGGGAACCCCGCCAGGACAGACACAGGGCCGGGGACCATCGTGGCGGTGAACAAAGAGTTGGGGAACAATCCCGCCAGAGTCGGACGCGGGACGGACCCCGGCGGCCGACCTGGGACGCGGCCCCGCCCCTCTGGCCCGCGCCTTGGGAAACCGCGGAGCCACCGCCCCTGCGGAAGGAGGGCCTCGGACGCCGAGGACCAGAAAGGTGAGGTGGGGAAGCGAGGGCCCTCTACCTCGCCCCGGAGGAAGCCTGGGTCTGAGGCCATTCTGCGCGGTTCTGCTGTCCCGGCTACTTGTCCTGGGAAGCTGGTTTAAAGGAAGTGTCATTCTTCCCTTTTGAGCTCTTAGAGGTGACCTGGGAGGGAAGGAAGACCTTACAGTGCCCCCCCCACACACACACTCCTTGACCTGAACCTGATGAACAACGCAGAGACCTACCCCCCACCTCCCTCCACTCTCCACCCCCCCGTGCCCCCCACCCCCCCTTTAGCAGTGGAAGGACCGGGGACCAGGTAAAGAGGAAGAGAGGACTTCAGGACTAGAAAGGGAAGGGGTGGGAAGGAGATTGGGTGGGTTGGGTTAATCTGAGGCCCCTCTCTGACCCCCACCCATGTGGTCACAGGACTGCCCCTTGGGGCTTCAGACCCTTGTCCTGTGCTCCACAACCAGCCCTCCCCAAAGTCCCGTTCCCTGGAGGCCCGGGCCTAATAAAAGACCAATGAAAAGCTAATAGTTTAATGTGTAATCCCTTCCAGGGGTATATGCATTTCAAAACCAGACAGCTGGGAGAAGATACACTTTTAGCCAAAGAACTGAATGTACCTAAAACTCTGCACAAAAGGGCAGAGATTTTTTTTCCCCCTTTGTCAGTGAGGTCTTTCTGGGCAGCCTCATTCAAATCCCATGATTGTTTCAGACCCCACCCTCCTGAATGAACAAACTTTGCCATCACTACCTTGTAGAACAGAGTTCCCATAAGGCCTGTGGGGTGAAAGCTTCATGACGTTCTGGAAGACTGTGAGCTGGGAGAGGGTAAGGATGGAAGGAAAGAGAGGTGGTGGTCCTAGACCCCACTCCCCTTCTAGGGAAGTGGTCTTTTTTCCATTGCACATTCCATCCAACTCCACAAATATTACTGAATGCCCAGATTAGATGCCAGGCCAAGAAGGAGACAGGCAGGTACTGGAGTGATGACTGCCTTCCGGTTTTTGCCCTCATCCCTAGGAGTCCAGGCTCCTCTCTGCTATGGAACTTGGAGGCTTAAGCCCAGTCTCTCTTCTGGTTGTGTCCACACAGCGGGAAAGCTATTATCCTGAGTTTATGTTACATTATCTAGAACTAACTAGCCAAACTGTGACAAAGGGTGTGCCCAGTTACAGTCACAGGCACTGGCTACTGTCTCCCTGCCTAAAGCCACACTGCATTGCAACTGCCAGGCCTGGGAGAATCCAGAGCTTCATGTTTGGGTTTCCTTCTAAACTGGTGTCCTGGCCCCCCTGTCCCCACCCCCGCCAAGCCCCAAAGCTAGTGAAGGGAATACTTTTGCTTCTTTTGCTCACAGTTGGTGGTTTAAAACCAAGAGCAATTTATTTCTGTCTCTCCTCCACATAATAAGCATGTATTTAATGGATGGGAGGTAGGGCCAGGAACTACAGAGATCTACTCACGGTGTCCACAGGACACTGACAAGTGAACAGACCAATTTGCAGCACCTGTGAAACGTGCCACTCCAGCGGGGGGACAGACACAAAGAGAACAGAACTGGGGCCCTGACTGGGCTCTGGAATGTTTTCTGGAGGAGATAGTCTCAAAGCTGCGTTCTGGAGAAGGAGCAAGAGGCTGTCTCAAGCAGAGAAGTAGTTTCCACGGTGACCTGGAGGCATGGGAATGCAGGTCATCTTTTGGGGCAGGGAGAGGGGCAGTTCACTATGGCTGCGTCTGTGAACATGAGGTTGTGAGTGGAGAGAGATGAGCACGGGCCCTCCCTTGCTGTGCTTAAAGTTTGGACTTTATGGATTTCAAATGCAAAAAATACATGGTGAGATCTATGTTCTAGAAGGATCCCTGGAGCCCAGCTAGTAGAATGCAGCCCCCACCGTTCACCACTGAATCTTGGACAAAGCCCAGGATGTGCTGGATAAAGTGATAGGGAAGGGGGGGGCGGGTGGTGAGGAGAAGGAACAGAATATTCCAGGGCTGGCAGAGGAAGAGGGAGAGATGTGAAGATGTCCAAAGTTGTCTGTACCACCCATAGCCTAGAGAATGATTGTGGATTCAACTCTTTCCAAAGTAACAAGGGAAGGAAGAGAATGCCAGCCTGGGCATCAGTCTTGTGAATGCAAACTAGTTTTGAAGAGGGCCTAGTCCTCACTGAACTGAAAATCTCCCCCAGGTGGCTCCCAGCTACCTGTTAGATATCCCCCGCAACACACACACACCCTCCCCCGCAGGCCAAGCCAGCATGGGAGGTGGGGCTCAGAATTACTGAGATAAGTGACGTGCTTAATTAGCAGAACTGGGCCAAGTGTTTGCAGGCCTTGTATAGCCAATAAACCAGAAAATCCTCTGGAATATGAAATCTGTGGCAGATTTTCTGTTCTGTGCATTCTTTAATGTCTGAGCCCAGCGTGAGGTGTCCAGAATTCTAATGCTGAACAAGCTATTGAATTTGAAGCCCGCTAATGGCCACACATGTGTTTGATTATAGTGAGCCCATTTCAGGGAGATATCCGCTTTCGACCCCCAGGCCTGGAGTACAGGAAGTGGAATATTACCAGTCAGAGGCTGAAGGGCTCCTGGAATGCCACAAGTGCAGATACCTGTGCACCGCGAGAGGTGAGCCATTTTGAAGGCAGTTTGACCAATTACTTACCGTTGCTGGTGGTTCTGGACGGGGTCTGAGATGATGGAGCAAAAATCCAAGCCGACTTCCCTTTTGGTTTCCTCGTATTTTCGTTTTCATACCTGCGTGAAGTTCACACTTTCTAAAGAAGGGTAGGAACATCTGAAAGGGGCGGCTAGGTTTCCCATGTTTCTCCTCGGACAGGCCCGGATGTGGTGAGGCAGTCGTGCCTGCAGTTTTCAGAGCCAGCTCTGAGTTGCCGGCTGTCAGAGGGGGACCCCTCTGGCAAGGCAGGCCGAGTTAAAGAGAGATCACCGGAGATGGCAGCCGGGTTGAGCTCATGCCACAGGACAGGAGATCTGATGCCTAAACCTGCCATCATGGCTTTTAAATGTTGTTGACTGAGACCCACAGTAAGAAATAGGTTTCACATTAAGAACAAGTTCACATGTGCGCGCATGTGCACACACACGTCATGAAACAACACGCCATCACCTACGAAGGGCAGTAACTTCTATTTCATTGAAAACAAACAAAAACAAAAAACCACACTTATTAGAATCCACAGTATGAAGAACACTTAAATAATATCATGTGTCAGCTCCAAATGTGGTTTCCCAGAGTTCCCATCCTAGCACCAGGCCTGGCCTTGCCAACAATGAAGAAAATCTGGTTTGTCAGGGTGAAGAAAATCTTACCCTTATGGCTCACATGATTGGGTAAGAAATTTTCCTCGGCTACCTATGACTAAGAGGGGAAAACTTCTTGGCCTAAGGGGGAGAAATCATGGAACTTACACCTGAAGATGTCTCTTTTTTATTTATTTATTTTTGGCTGCATTGGGTCTTCATTGCTGCGTGCGGGCTTTCTCTAGTTGCGGCGAGCGGGGGCTACTCTTCACTGTGGTGTGCGGGCTTCTCATTGCGGTAGCTTCTCTTGTTATGGAGCACAGGCTTTAGGTGTGCAGGCTTCAGTAGTGGCACATGGGCTCAGTAGTTGTGGCTTGCGGGCTCTAGGGCATAGGCTCAGTAGTTGTGGCACACGGGCTTAGTTGCTCCGTGGCATGTGGGATCTTCCCGGACCAGAGCTCGAACCCGTGTCCCCTGCATTGGCAGGGGGATTCTTAACCACTGTGCCACCAGGGAAGCCCCTGAAGATGTCTCTTAGAGTGATTACAATGAGATAAATTATTATGGGATTATGTAGAACTTTCATGGAAGAGCTCTAGGCAATCCAGGTACAAGAATCCTCACTCTAGTTTACGTATGTTGGCACACCCCGTTGCTTTTAATTCTCTCAACAACTCCTGAGGCTCAGAGAGGTACAGTAAGTTATACAAAGTCACACAGCAGTTAAGTGGAAGAGCTGGAATTGAAAGTTAGAGCCTGACTCTAAGGCCTGAAGTGGTTTACGTGCTTGACCTTCTTTTCTCGATCAAGCCAGACGCTCTTTAACAGGTTTCTCTCTAGAGGTATTCTTCTTCAGCGATTGATTTACCAAGAGGAGAGGGCAGAGCTTGAGGCCCCTGATTTAGCTTTGATTGCTTCTGGCTGTTTGGTTGGGCCTAGATGTTGGGTTTCTGAGTCAAGATAGTGAAAGGATAGTTCAGCAGTCAGAAGCTAACAAATGAGGGCTTATAAAGATCTCTGGACACGCAGGGACCCATATAAATACACAATGCTGTGTTGTGTTGAGAGCAACAGCCATTAAACACTGGGAACTTGTCTCAAACAGGAAATTCACACCTGGGTAAAGGTCACCTGAAGATTTTCAGCCTCGTCTTAGAGTAGATCTTTTGTGATTTCTTTTCCTCATCAGTGAAATCATGTCCTCCTCCAACAAACTGGCAAAAATGGGAGGCAGCTGTGGCTCTCTCTAACTTCCTAGGGAGACCCTGCAGTTTGGGCTGAGTCACCCTTAGGAAGTTCAGTGGAACACTGACAAAAATAGATAAGCCCCGAATTCACGGTTACGGGCAAGACTCCTCAGCTACTAAACTCTTTAAAGGCTGAGGATAAAGATCAGATAAACGGCAAGTACAGACGTCACATGTGCATATCAGATCACTAGGAATCCTGTCATATACAGGTTGTGTTATAGGTTTATTATTTGGAGGGACTGGTGAGGAATTACAAGTTCCCTGGGGAGAAGGTACATGGCCTGCTCCCCTCCTGGCTCCCTCCGATGATTTGCATTTGGAGCAGCTTCCCCTTTCCCTTTTGTCCTTTTCCTCTTTCTTTAGACCTTTGGTGCTCCAATCATGATGGAGAAGATTGTAAAAGGAGAGCTAGGCCAGTGTAACAAGGAAATTGTGAAAAAAAAAAAAAAAGGGTGATGTTTGCATTCAGCTTCATGCAAGGGCTTGATGTTTCCCTTACTTGCAAACCATCCTTAAAAATTTAATTTCATTCTCTCTCCAAACGTTGTAATCTCTATAGTCAGTGGTGCTGTCTCTCACTCAGAACCTGGAGGTTTAGGTTTTGAGATGGCTTCTCACTGCCAGTGGCATTGACTTGTGACCACACTGAAAAGGTTCAGAGGGACAGTGTGGGGGTTTTGCCCCCCAACTTGCATTCTCCCTCCCCCTTTTATATGCTTATTTAATACCCTAACTCAGTGCTTATGGGACTGAGCCTATGTCAGCACGTACAGCTCCCAGCTCAGAAGCACCCAGCTTTATATTATGCTGAGAGAAAGAAGTAACACGCAGAAGAGTACATTAACTGTATGATTCCATTTGCATGAAATTCGAGAAAGACAAACCTAGTTCCTAATGACAGAGCAGATCAGTGGTGGCCTGAGGAAGGTGAGGGGTTGACCGCAAGGGGTGACTAGGGAACTTTCTGGGGGGATGAAAACAGTCTATATCTTGATTATGATTACATGGCATACACAGTTGTCAAAACTTACTAAGCTGTTTGCTTAACGCGGGTCATTTTGTTGTGTATAAGTTATATAACAGTAAAGCTGACTTTAAGGAAAGTAGCCAGCTTTGGTGGAAGATCTGGGGCTCTTTCATCGTCCAAGATAAAGCAGCCAAGGGTGCTGAAAAAATCCAGCCCTGGGAAAATATCACAGCCCAGATTTGCTCTTTAGGGAAACGAAACGAAAACAAAATTAAACTTTAAAACATACTTATTGAATTAAAGTCTAAGAACAGTAAAACCAATTATGTCTCTCTAATTCAGTAAGCCTTATAGGTTTAATTAACTTAACCTTTCCTATCCCTAATATATGTGAACCACGGTTAACATTGTGATGGATAACTTCCATGCTTTTTTTCTAACGTCATTATATTTTTTAAGCACTATAAGTTCCTTCAAATTTGGAGAAATTTCCTCTTTCAAACTGAAGATGGCCACAAAACATGTCTAAAGAGGATATAACTATTTTTCAGTCTTCTTGGCAGGGAAGGGCTAGGGCAGAGAATGTTCTTGCCTTCCATAAAGGACACCTTTCTTTCTGCTCAGTGGCCTGATTTCTGCCCCCATCGTCCTGCAGCCCACCTGGAGCAGGCTGCTTTGCTCTTTTGAGAGTTACCCTTTTCAGTCCAGAGTACCTCTGACATCATTTCTGGAGACCACAGTTCCCTGCTACCATCTAATGCTAATCATGTAGCTTTGGCTGCTCAGGCCTTGCAGGGGGCAGAATAAAGAGCTGGCTGTGGTGTGAGCTGCCACGGGGAAGATAAGCCTCAAGGTGGAAGTCTCCAAGTGCAAAGTAGCATCTCTCAAAATGGTAACACGCCCTTCTTTTGCAGCCTGCTGCCAAATGCTGGAGGTTCTCCTGAACTTGCTGATCCTGGCCTGCAGCTCTGTGTCTTACAGTTCCACAGGGGGCTACACGGGCATCACCAGCCTGGGGGGCATTTACTACTACCAGTACGGAGGGGCTTACAGTGGTTTCGATGGTGCTGACGGGGAGAAAGCGCAGCAGCTGGACGTCCAGTTCTACCAGCTAAAGCTGCCCATGGTCACCGTGGCAATGGCCTGCAGCGGAGCCCTCATGGCCTTCTGCTGCCTCCTCATCGCCATGGGCGTCCTGCGGGTCCCGTGGCATTGCCCCCTATGGCTGGTGATTGAAGCCTTGTTGGACGTGCTCATTGCTGGGGCATACATCCCAGCCTTGTACTTCTACTTCCACTACCTCTCGGCTGCCTACGCCTCTCCCGTGTGTAAGGAGAGGGAGGCGCTGTACCAGAGGAAAGGATACAGTGGCTTCAGCTGCAGTTTCCATGGGGGAGACATAGGTGCTGGAATCTTTGCTGCCCTGGGCATCGGGGTCTTTGCCCTGGGGGCCGTGCTGGCCATAAGGGGTTACCGAAAGGTTAGGAAGCTGAAAGAGAAGCCTGCGGAAATGCTGGAGTTTTAGGCTTTTTAAAACGTTCCGGGGCTTCCCTGGTGGCGCAGTGGTTGAGAGTCTGCCTGCCGATGCAGGGGACGCGGGTTCGTGCCCCGTGTCCGGGAAGATCCCACATGCCGCAGAGCCATGGCCGCTGAGCCTGCGCGTCCGGAGCCCATGCTCCGCAACGAGAGAGGCCACAACAGTGAGAGGCCCATGTACTGCAAAAAAAATTAAAAAGTTCCGAAAAACTCAAGTGATGGAAGTTACTCTGAACCACTGTCTTTCGTGGAATATTTTGTTGCAGAACTTGCCAACCCTTGGAAAGTAACAGACCAATTTTAGTTTGCTGGGCCTAGCTCCAGGGTACATAGAGCAGCACTGCCTGATGTAATAAACCCTGGTCCTGGAGCCCTCTGTTGGCAAGGGACCAACCAAAATTACTTTAGAAAACAAAAACAAAACAACAACAAAAAACAACCAAAACTAGAGCCCAAGGCCCACAAGGAAAAGGCATATGCTGCAGCAAAATGCACTTCTTGAATGAATAAAGGGAGATAACCAAGTGAATTTGAAGAAACTTATCCTCAAAGTTCACGAAAAGCCACACAGACATGAAAAAACATTTCGGCCTGAAGTTCTCTAAACACAGCGGTCTTAAGCAGATTAGCCTCGAATTTTTTCCTCACTGAACTCTAGGCCCTTCACTTCCTTAATGCTCTGGATGGCAGGGGATGGGGATGCCTGGGAAACTGCTGCTGTAAGATGGAAGCTGGAGGGAGACGTGGGCTGAGGAAAGAGCAATCAGATTAATTCACTGGGTTGCAAAGGAGGTATTCTAACAAGCCCCTTACAATGGGCTTGAAAGCTCAATAAGTGTTTTGTACCTCTTGTAAATGTACCATTGTACGACGAATTCAACCCGACATCTGGAATTCAGGATCCATCCAAAATTAAAGAAAGTAAAATCTTTCCCAGGATAAGTATGCTACTTTTGGCCAGACAACTTCATGGGTTCTTACTGCATGTTAAATTAGGACTTAGGGCCCATTATAATATATTCTTGGTACAAGTGAATATGTTCTTTGCTTTACGTGACTCCAATAAAAATCCAAAGAAAAATTTTAATTTGGAGGTGATGGTTCTCTTTACAATATGTTTATAATATTATTTTCTTTTCACATTTAAAAGATGAGTTCCATTTGGGTTTACCAAAGGAAATACATATAGTTGCTTGTATATGATTAGAAAACTTCTTGAAGAATATATAAGAATGTATTAACAGTATTTGCTTCTGGAGAGGAAATTAAAAATTTTTTTTCATTTTATGTACGACTTGACTGCACATGTCTTAGCCTTATTTTAGAAAAACATGTTTTAATTTGATTTGCTTTCCTCAGTTTTTTCACATTTACAGTGAAAAGGCAGATAGTAGATGTTTAGTTAAGCAGAATATTAAATGATCAGCCACAAAAGCAGCCTCACCCCAAAAGATGCTATTTTACAACAAAAATCTCCTGTCTGTTTCAGTTTCCACTTCCCTCTACAGTTTATCCCTCCATAGGGATAAACCGCTAGCTCTAGTAGGCCACTCTTTTCTTTTCTCCTGATGTCTGTGAATCTTTCTGCACTAACAACATGCTTGGAAATACTTGAACCTGCTCGATGTTTTCAGCAAAGCCAGGTCAGGCCTGGCTGGTGCTCTGATAATATCCAGTGGCCATATTTCTTCATCATTGGCCCCAGCAACAGACCATTATTCCTCTTGATTGTTGCAGTCAGTGGAGTGGTTGACAAGATCTATCAATAGATATATTACATTTCAGCCTGGCAGATATGGGCTGCGTGGACTATGCTGCTGCTGTTTTGGCAGAATCTTGTCCCAGAAGGAAACATTCAGGTTGCCCACATCTTGTAGTAGCACAGTATCCCTGCTTCCCTTCAGGGGGTGAGAGATTAACTGCATGCAGAAGGAAAACCAAGGCAGAGAAAAGGTGTTGGGTGGGGGAGATAGCTACTCCCCGTGAATTAGAATGATGTCTGGGTCAATTAATTTGCGCTGCTTGTAGGGAGAGAGTAGCCAGTAGCTTATGGTGCCTGGGAGGAGAGTGGGCAGTTCTGGTCTGATGTTATTTTCAGATTTAAATTAGAGGAATGTAGCTTCTCAACTGTCAGAGCCCGCAACTGCTGCATTCCGTGGACCTCCTAGGAATTTGTGTGGGCCCAGCAGGAGATGGAATCAGCAAGCTCAGTAGCTGTTGCCTAAGTACATTAGACACACTGGTCTTTAGCTGCCCAGTTTATAAACGTTGTGGTACCCCCTTGTGTATCAGAGGGTTTTCCTGACTTCTGGGAAACCATGCTTTTCATAAATTTGTCCCTTTTCTTCTTTTTTTTAAAAATATTTATTTATTTATTTTGGCTGCACCGGGTCTTAATTGCAGCATGAGGGATCTAGTTCTCCAACCAGGGATTGAACGCCAGGCCCCCTGCATTGGGAGCGTGGAGTTTTCCCCACTGGACACCAAGGAAGTCCCTGTCCCTTTTGTTCTTAAATCTCTTATTAATCCCCTTTATTTTATTTTTTTTGGCCGCATTGGGTCTTCCTTGCTGCGCACGGGCTTTCTCTAGTTGCGGCGAGCAGGGGCTACTCTTCATTTCAGTGCCCAGGCTTCTCATTGGGATGGCTACTTTTGTTGCGGAGCACAGGCTCTAGGTGCCTGGGCTTCATTAGTTGCAGCACGTGGGCTTAGTAGTTGTGGCATGCGGGCTCTAGAGCACAGGCTCAGTAGTTGTGGCTCACGGGCTTAGTTGCTCTGCGGCATGTGGGATCTTCCTGGACCAGGGATCAAACCCATGTCCCCTGCATTGGCACGTGGATTCTTGACCACTGCGCCACCAGGGAAGTCCCCTCTCCTTCCATTTTATATATGTTACTGGGTAGCATCACTGTCCACTTGTATAACATTTTATAATTTTCCAGGTATTTTCACATACTTGCTTTCATTTGGGCCTCATCCCAGCCCTGTGGGATAAGACAGGGAGGCGTTACCTTCATTTGTCAGGTGAAGTGTCTGAGGCTTAGAGTCAGTGACTTGGGCACGGTCACAAGGCAGTAAAGAGCGGGGATGCGAGCCTGGCATTCCCACTCTAGGTTCATATGCTTTTCTCTTCATTCTCATCTCTGACCCCTGAGAGAACAACAGGAGACCTTCTCCCAGGAAGACGCCTAACGAGAGGCTGGGGCCCCTGTCAGTGACAAATGAAAGGTGACTTTGGACAAGTCGACATTCATCTCCATTCACCTCTTGGCTTCCACTGCCTCATGGCATTTGCGGGTTCCTTAAACTTCTAAGAACCCCCCCAAGTGAACAGGCCAAGTATCCAGCAGTAGGATCCTGGCTGAATAGACTGGTCCACCCACACAGCGGGCTTGGAGGCCACATAACAGAGCATGTGGACACTGTAGGAGCTGATCTGAAAACATCTCCAGGAAGAGTAAAGCACGATGCAGAGCAGAGCGTGTGGTGTCCTCCGTGTGACACAAGCAGGGAAAGGGGGGATGAAATTCAGATTTGAGTGCTTTTACTTGCATAAACGAACGCTGGAAAGTTATATCAGAAAATAATGAAAGTGGTTGGGGGTAGAGAACAGAGTGGACAGGGACATGGGTGATTTTTCTCAGTTTATGCCCTTTTATGTCATTTTGATTTTTTTTAAACTTTAAAATTTGAAATAATTATAGATTCACAAAACGTTGCTAATATAGAACAGAGATCCTGTGTATCCTTAACCTGGTTTTCCCCAGTGGTGACTATAGTACAAAATCACAACCAGGAAATTGACACTCTCCAGAGCTTAGTTAGATTTTACCAGTATTACACGCACTCATGTCTGTGTGAGTGTAGGTCTGTGCGGTTTTATCACCTGTGTAGATTCGTGTGACCACTGCCACAATCAGCTACAGAACTGTTCCATCACTGAACTTCCCTACGCTCCCCACTTATAGTCACACCCATCCCCCTCCCGCTCCCCCAATCCCACTCCTCCCTGACAACCACTAATCTGTTCTCATTTTGAGACTGTTATGTAAATGGAATCATACAGTATGTAACCTTTTGAGACTGGCTTTTTTCACTCATCATGAATCCCTTGAGATCCATCCGAGCTGTTCCGAGTATCAGCTGCTCATACCTTTTCATTGCTGAGTAGAGTTTCCCCTGGGGATGGCTGTACCAGATTGTTGAACCATTCGCCCATTGGAGGGCATTAGGGTTTACTGTGACATCTGTGTACATGTTTTTGTGTAGACCGAAGTTTTCATTTCTTTAGGATGAATGCTCGGGGGTACAGTTGCAAGGTCACATGGTAAATGTATGTATAGTTTTTAAAGTAACGGCCAAAAGTTTTTCCACAGTGGCATTTTGATTTTCAAACATGAGTATTAAAAAACAAAAACCAAGGATGTTAATGTTGAGTCTGACCATGTCCTCACAATCAGGTGGTATTTCTCTTGCCTGACCTAGAGAGCTTTCCTGGGTAAGTGACGTCAGTGTTAAATTCCCAATCTCTCTCCTCCTAGGTGTGATACAGATAGTGGAGGTGATATTGAATGGGATGGTTCTCATGTGTATCGTGGCCTCCTACTTTGTCCTTGCTGGATTCAGTGCCAGCTTTGCCAGCGGCGGTGGCTTTGGGAACGGCTATTACTCACCGTTTGAGGGCACTGAGCTGGAGCAGGTTCGGCAGCTGGACCAGCAGTACACGATCCTCCGGGCGCCCCTGATATACAGCGGCGTGGCTGTTTCTCTGGGGCTGGGTGTCCTCACCTTGGGTGTTTTACTCCAAGGAGCCAAGAGTCTAAACAAACTGCCGGGGAAGTGGCTCCTCTTTGAGGCCGCCTTCAGCCTCCTCGCGGCATTGGGCTACTGCGTAGGCATCGGCCTTTACCTCCATGAGGCCTTGCGGATCAATGCCACAGACACCTGCAGGACAAGAGAGAGGGTCTATGCCCGCAGGGGTCTCACCTGGATGAACTGCCAGCTGGCAGGCACTGATGGAGCAGCAGCCACCTTTGCTTGTCTTCTGGTGGTGATGTATGGCGCCAGCGTGGTGCTGGCCCTGCGGAGCTACCGAGAACAGAAGCACTACAAGGACAGCCAAGAACAGCACAGCAATTATAATGACGCACCAGAATACCTGTGGTCTGGGATACTCTGAGATCTACTACTGGAACCTAAAAGTCAACCCAGCTTCCTTATTTCTCTCAAAAACCACATTACATAAATGTGGTTTTCATGTACTTGATTTTATAAATGTTCCCTTTGGCACCAGTGCAAAGCTAGATGATCATCCCATTTTTCTATCAATGTCTTTGTTGGCTGAGAGCTAGAAAAATATACCTCCACCTTCGCTACAAAGATCAACATTGGAAGTTTGCATATACGCTTATGGTTTGACTCTCTTACCAAATGGTAAGGTAATAATACTAGGTAGCCAGAGAAATTCTGAAAGATGAGAACAACACATCAGGGGTAGCAGGCCCAGTGTTACAGTGGAAATAGCTTGCCTGACCAAACTGAAGTCACTAAGAAAAACATGCCGTTTCCCCCTGTATTTGATCCCAGGGGAATGATTATAAAGCATTTGTGTGGTTAGATTCCAAATGAGTAATTACATTCTGGCTCTCTCCTGGAAGAAAACTCTCCTGCCCATTCGACAGTATACCATGACTGCATGGGTCCCAGAGGTTGGATCCCTGAAACCTGAAGACAGGTAGGTGCTTTTAGCATGCATGTTCCTCCTCGGGATTCCTGGGGTAGGGCTCAGATAAAATGGTTTTTGCCACCTTTCCAAGCTAGTTGCTTTCTCGTTTCAAGTCACTTGATTGGAATTCACTTTCCTGAAATATTTTATAATTTCCTGAAATATGACGCCTCCAAATAGTGAGAAATAAAATTCATAAACTTCTTAAACGTGTTATTCAGCTGAGTACAAAGATAAAGCGGTTGATTTTACTAGACTATACAGGCATTTTGGAGCCTTCTTTGTTTCTGCATCCCTTCCAGCGCCCTACAGAGTAGGCCTTCAAAGGTCAATTGTAATCTCTCACAATTCTGAATTGTTTCCATAATGTAACAGATCATTAACACTGAATCTCAAAAATAAAGTTCTTTCAGTAATTTTAACCTAAAGTTTTATAGCTGTGCTTATACTTTACAATTAGTCTCAGATATTCCGTTCATGTAAGATGCAACTAGAAATATACATGTTCTTATTATAAAGGGTAGTTTTTCTAGTTGCCATCTTTTTTTATAACATTGTTTTATTTTCATATTATAAATGAGACTAAACTACTAATAAGTTCAAACCAAATTTTTAGTACACTTCTAAAAACAGCAATTTTGACAGAAATCTCAGACTGTCTATACAGTTAGTAAGAAATCAGCAAACGTAAGCCCGTTTCAATGTATGCCAAAGTGGCTATTAAAAAAATTCAGTCAATGTCATTTTCCTCTGATGTGTGTTGGCCATTTTTACCCCTGCATGTTTGCTGACTCTTTTCTCTGGAATATATTACCTTTCCTCTCTCCTCTTAAATCCTTCCTATTGCTAGTTCTTATAGAACCTATCCAAGGTGAAGGATCAAAACTAAACCTCAAACAGAAATGAGAAAATATCTAGATTCTACTTTTACAAAAAGTAAAGCTTGGAGGAAAACAACAACTAGAAGTCTACACTGCTAGCTTAAAATACAAACACCAGTGCCACAGAAAGCCGCTTCTGCTCACCACCTTAGCCCGAGGCAGTGGCTGGAGTCCCGCAGAGTTTTCACTGAGTGGTAAGACAAGTCTAACAGCAGCAAAAATCAAACAACCCATTTCCCACCCGAACCCCCCCAAAAAACTTCCCAACACACACTATTCTCACCTAGGATTTATTCCCTGAAACATACCCTGAGTAGAGCTTTGCCCGTGTCTGGGTCCGGGGCTTGGAAAAATGAGGACTTTGGCCACTGCGACCCCTGTGTGGTGCACTGGTCCAGCTCAGCTCCTCTCAAATCACTGTAGCGACATTCAAAATGCCTTAGCAAAACCTGCCTTAGTTACTACCACTTGGCAGGTTGGCAGGTCAAGATTTCTTACTCACATTTTACAGATGAAATGAAGGTTCAAGAAGGCTAAGTGGCTCGCCCAATGGTTGACATTTCATTGACTGCTCACTGTGCCGGGTCCAGTACTGAGCTAAGGAAGCATTTGTTGACATCATCTCATTTTAGCTCACAGCTGTTGAGAGAGAGACTATTATCTCCATTTAACAATCGAGAAAAAAACACCTGCCTTGGAGAGGTGAACTTAACTAAAGTCAAATCTTTTTAAGTAGCAGAGGAAAAACTCAGACCCAGTGAATCACACACGGGAAAGTGTTCTGAGTGACTAACGTGCTCTTGTGGTGCGTGATGTACCAGGGAGACAATATCACACGAAGGAGAGAACACACTCAGAGAAGTTCACTTCTGCCACCCTGTAGGCAGGTGTGCGTGTCATGGAACCGAGGTATGAAAGTAGATGGTGGCATTGAGCCCAGCACATTGGAGGTGCTCAAGGAACAGTTGGTGAACCAAGTTTTCAAAATTTCATTCTGCTAAACGAGGAGGACACCTGCAAAATGATTTCAACTGGGCCTTTATTTGGAGTGAGAGGTAGCTAATCTTGCTTGGAAATCCAGAGATTATGGGAGACAACCAATGGGGAGAGAGGAGGGGAACAATTTAGAGGCTTAGCTAGATTAGACGTACTGTGTGAGCCAAAACTCACCACTGTCTTAAACTCTAACACCAAAGCCATTAGGACAGACAAGGTGGCCAGATTACCCACCTAGTTCCTCTGTATCACTGGTAGTTCTGTGGTTTGTTTAAGAGGAGCTGTAGGTTATTTACAAATTAAGTTCCCTCTAGTCAGCTAATAACCTGCATGGAAATAAGGACCATGCTTCCTGTCTTTGGGATTTCTTTAAACATATAAACCAAGTTAGAATATAATATTTCTTAATGTAAAAAATCTTTATTGCTATTTCAGCTTCAATGGTGATCAAAAATATTTATTCTTGCCTTAACTCATAGCTTCATAGAGTGTTATGGAATGTGGTTTCATTTGTTATCTTCCCCTACAAGAAGAAAAAGCAGAAAAATCCTAAAGGTGCTTTTGGTTAAGAAACTAATTTCACATACAAGTTAGAGAAAATTACAGTTTCATGCTAAAATAAAGTACTTATAAAATAACAGGTACTCCATTTTAAAACAAAGCCATGAAAAAGATTCCATTTTATTTTATTTATTATTATTGTTATTGTTATTTATTATTTTTTTTTTACAAACAATAGATTTGCTGCAACATGCTCTGGCTCATATTATTGAATTAAAAAATTTAACACATTTCAAAAATATCAAAAATACACTATAATGAGTCTTAGGACTACAATATGACAATGATTGCACAAAACCATAAGATATGAACTCACTGTCTGGATGACATCCACTGGCAACAGTGAGAGAAAACCCTACAGCTTCTGAGAGATGTGTGTGAAATTTCGAAGGAGCTTATGTGTGATTGAATGATCATCAAATGAGGGAAACAGAGCAGGATTTACTGTAGCTGCTTTTCTCAACCCAGGAAGTGCTTACCCAACTATGGGGCAAAAGTCACTAACTGGAGAGAAAGATTAACTTGCCATTGGGGGAGTGTGAAAGTCCTCACCCAGGGGGAAGTAAAAAGTGACACAAGACAGTTCTATAGTGATGCTGAGGACATCACTGAATGGCTTGGAGACTATTTAATAGTTGGTACATTTATCAGTAACAGCCAAGTGCTCCCTTATGGAGGTCTCTTCATTAGTAATTATTGAGTAGATAGAGAAGGCGAGCCTGTGGCTTCCAAGTACCTGCTTTTGCTGAAAGCCTACATGGAAAGAAGGGCATCATTTGATATTCGGTAGATCAGCCAAACCTCACTGGCTCCATCTCCTAGAAAATAGCACCCAATGATCACCAAGCTGCTTGTGTTGGCTCTTCTATACACCAGGAAAATGAATTCATCAACTTATTGCACACATACACTCTACAGTAGTATACTAAAGCCCTCTCTTGGAATGAGGAGTGGTAATTCAATGACTCCATGGCAGCACGGTAGATGTATGGCATACTAGCATTCAGATTTTCAAATGTATTTTCAATCCAT
Organism: Tursiops truncatus; assembly: GCF_011762595.2. NCBI lineage: Eukaryota > Metazoa > Chordata > Mammalia > Artiodactyla > Delphinidae > Tursiops > Tursiops truncatus. Next base: position 14,490,669 of record NC_047052.1, read on the forward strand.
TTGGATAAAAATAAAAATACCATGGCTGCCAAGACTTGTGTATTTTTCTTTCTTCCATGGGACTCCTGGACTGCTCCCATTAAGCAGGAGTGATGTTCTTTCAGAAATTCTCTTAAACGTCTCTATTAAATGGGAGGTACTCACAAGGACCTGAGAATCATGCAGAGGCTGGGATCTCTGGGCTAGAGATCAACGGGCCTCTGCCCACCTGGGGAACACATCTCTGGGTGAAGTCCTGGGAAGTAGATTACATTCACCTGGAGACAGATTACTGGCTTTCACCACCTGACAACCTAATCAGATCACACAATAACTGTAAATGACTTCATAGGTCAAAAGAGTTCTGTGTATTTTTGGTGATGGGCTATGGCCTTTTCATCCCCTGTTTTAACAAAGAGCAATTATAGAGGGAAATGAATCAAAGGAAGTTACAAAAAAGAGTAGTCAGTTTTGGTGTAGCCTATATTAAAGGTTTTCATACAACCTAACATTTCCTGAACATAAATCTACCACATAAAAGAACATCTGGAACTTTAGGGTCCTTCTGACTAAAAAGTAAATACATTTACTTTTAGTAAAGTCATTTCATAACTGGGTTTTGTGGTGGTTCCAATTAGTAGGGTGGGAAGCTAAGACAAGAAAAGGTTCACAGATAAAGGATAATTTTTAAAAGACTATACTATTGAAGTGGTATATTCCCAAAATAATTTCCAACACTGTCATCTTGGGTTTTTTCCGTCATTTTCCTTCCCCCCCCAATTTTTCTATTAAAAAATAAGGCGGCAACATACTACTGTTCCCATCTTTCTTACAGCACCTGAACTTTGCATGAACCACTATGTTCCCCACTTCAAATCAAGACCTGAGTTCTAAAATTTTGCAGTAGCTAACCAGTAGTTTGACACAGAAAAGCTGTGTTCCTGGTAATTTGGGGACTCATTCAGATCCTTGATGGGTTGAACACTAGACAGCCATTGGTATGGAACCCCCCCAAGAGTGTACCCCACTGACACACGCACATGGGTACGGGGCCTCTGAGAAGATGAGGATACATAACCATTTGTGGAGTGGTCATCTGGTTTTCTACCACTGCTTTAACAAAACTTCCCTCCGCCCAAAAAAAAAAAAAAAAAGACAAATATATGTCTAGATTAACCTTATCTTTAACATTTTGTTTCTCATGAAACAAATTAAAAATGGTTCCACTCTATTTTCTTTTTAATTGTGAAAGTATTTAAAAATTCAAAGCACATTCCCCACTGGGTAACATTAAGCAATGTCAAAACTTCGCAGGAATAAAGAGGAATTAATTTTCCTAAGTAAATCTTCTAAAAGAAAAGGCAACAGAACAGAATTATGGAAGGAACTGCATTTTGCAAGGGTTACATGGAATGTGCAAAAAAAATCAGTAAACCAGGTTTTCTGTAAGCTTAGGATTTTCTCAATTAAGTCTTTCAGAAATTGAGCCCAATACTGTGAAACCATGTGAGATGGATAAGCATTTTCAGAAGAAGACTCTGTTAAACATTAAGAGGTGAACCCTCAACTCACTCCTGATGTTTTAGAAAACCATCTCTCTGCTCTAGAGTAAGAGAAGGAACCTGCCTAACCCGGAAGCTCCATCCATCCATCTGTGCTCGTTCGGCCTCAGTCTGTTCAGAGTCATCTATAACTCAAGGTTACTTGCATGTAAGCAGCAGCAGCCTTGGCCCTACGTGCTAGGAGGCTGACTGCCACCTCCATCACATGTTATGGAAAGAGGCCAATCCCCAAATGCCTCTCTTGTGACCTGCTGGGAGGTTCCTAGCAGGTGTCACATTTGTCAAGGAGTTATTCTTTTTGTGATTTGGGGGGAAGTAGTCTTAGTCCTCACTCCTTCCCTATCTTCATCCCCAAAAGAAGGTCCTACTCCCCTGTGTCTCAGGAACGTTCACAGCCTGACATCCAACAGTTAAATCAATTTCCCAGGGCCCCTCCTAGAACCTCCTAGAACCCTCACAGCCGGCGCCAACACCCGACGATCATCCTGCCTGTGGAGAAAGGCGCTGGGCTGCCTCTAAGAAGACTGGCTCGAGTGCAGATTCAAAAATAAAAAGTTCACAGTCAATGAAAAGTGCTCTCACTACATCACATACATAAATGATCTGTTTGATTGGTTCTACATTTCCAATAAACATCATTTTGATAGGCTGTATTCTCGTAGAGAAGAAGGAAAAGCCATGTGACTAGTCACGTTGCATCCCGTCAGGTTGAGATATAAGGTGATTTCTCTGTCACAGAGATCCAACAGCAGCAATCAGTAAAGGGAATCAATCTTCAGTTATTTCCTCCACAGAAATAGTCCCTTTCCTGCCCAGGCAGGCAAATTCTCAAAATCATCCTAGGAGAGAAAGGGTTAATGGCAGGTGGTAGGACTGGTACAGGGCAATGCCTGCCTGCTCCCCAGTAGCCCTGGGGATCCCAATGCAGGTTAAATGTGAAACTGAACACTGATGGTGTTTACTAGCTTATCCAGAGCAAGACCCTGACAGCTCTCACCATGTCTGGCTCCGAGTTCTACCCCCCTCTCATCTGTGGTTTAGAAATGCAGAGGCAGAGTGCCCCTGGTAGGGTGCCCTACCCCACACCTCACAGCCTTCCCAGCGCCATGGCCCCCAGGGGAGTACTACAGCGCCGTGTCAAACTCCTCTGCGAGCTCGGTCCGACCCTCTTCGCTGGAATCAGGCTCAGGCCTGCTTTCCTGGTGGTGTTTCATTTGTTCCTTCACTTCTTCTTCGAGGTCACGAGGTACAACGAACTGGTCCTCCGGCTCCAGCTGAGCGGGGGCAGCAAAATAGCCAGTTTTCTTCCTGGGTGCTTCTGTGGCCACTTCGATGAGGTTCAGACTATCTTCCAGGGGCACAATCGAGCCATTGGAGAGCTTCTTTCCGTAGAGACAGGAAGTGGAGGGAGACTTCTGTAACTCCGTCTTGTCTTTGCTCACTGGCAGAAGGATGCCACTATTCACACTGTTCTGTCTTCGGATCCCAAAAACTAACCCTCTAGCACGTTCCTCGAGGCACGGGATAGGAAAATTCTCTCTAAGAGTGGGAGAGTTCTCAAGCTGCCTGCCCCTACAGCAGTGGATATCTACTTCTACTTCCACCTTGCTGCCATTTGTCATGACCCCTTCAACGGGCTGGTCGTCATCACTGTCCAGGCCATTGTCGGACTGGTTACTGGAGAAAGTCGCACAGGACGGCTGGCGCTGAAACACCCCTGATGTGGGCGTTGGGTGGAGGCTGCAGCGCCTCTCTGGCCTTGAAAGCAAGGCAGCATCCAGGCCAACAGTGTTATGCTCGTCAGAGGCAGTGGATCCCACCTCACTGCTCACCTCTGAAGTGGACATCTCGCTGCTGAACTCAGAGGCAATACCACTACTGGAGGAAGGAGTGGTTGGCTTGGGCGGGTCCTTGATGGCGGCGGTTGAAGCAAATCCCACAGGACCTGGGAGGGTGAGCCCATTCATTTCACAAGTGCAGCCTTCCTCGCCAACGTTCAAATAAACCACCATCGCACCCACATTGTCCTGACAACCATAGCTCTGTGCTAATGTGCACAGCTTCTTGGCCGCCGCTAATGGGTCTTGTACATGGCATACTGCGTTGACTGCTTCTGTGTATGACAAGTGTTCCCACAATGCTTTGTTTCCCAGAATCAGCAACTCATCCTGAATGGTAAGTGGAGTGGAAGATATGTGGGGCTTGGGGAGGATCCAAGGGTAGAGGTATGTACAGCCCAGCAGCCGGGTACAGCAGGTTACCCCATTCACTTTGTTGTCCTAGAGACAAGCAGAATGCAAACTCTGAGAAACAAGCAACAATGACACCGAATTTTATATCTCTCTAGATCACAATGCTTAGGGCTCTACAATAAAACAGAATTGACATGTTATGTGGTTTTTCCTAGGATCTGTGTAATTTTAAGTGGACTTACGAAAAATAAATGTATAGAATTCTAAAAGGACAAAATATCAAATGGGTATTATTCTGCAAATAGTTCAGAAGACTGAGTTAAAACCAATTAAAATTAAGTGGCTAAAAGGCACCTCCGTCTCAAAAGATATTTGCTCTAACATGAAGTATAGGCCTCAGCATGTTCTTAAATAGAGAAACATCTGTTAGAAAAACAATAAGCAAAACTATCAATTCCCCATCACCAGTATTCTTGGAGGGGCCAAAACTCAGATGGGTCACTAAATATGACTTCTCATTTAAAGGCAGAGTTGGGACTGAAGATACTGAATGGCTAAGAGAATTTTTATAGCTAAAGCACCGAATAATGCCTAAAGTCTGAAATCTGTGGCATGATTTACCTACTCTGTAATGGTTGTACCAAGAACGATGTAATTCTAAACTCAGAGGAAAAGGAATAACCCTGGTTGCAGGCTGGGAATGTTTATCTGCCAGATGCTTCATATTGATGTCTTCTCAAGATAAAACCAAACAAAACTGCTAAAGCCCTCAATATGCTAATTTCATAGTTGCAGTCATTCTTTGGGTGAAAATCCTGCCTCATTTATCAGAATTTGTCACAAACTCTCGAAATTTATAATCTTATTTTCCTTACCTGTAAAATGAAAATAAAAGCACTTCTATCATGGGGGTTATTGTGAAGCTTAAACAAAACAGTGAAAGTACAATGCTTAGCAAATAACAAGAAAACAATAAATGTCCGTAGTTATAAAAATGTTTCCTACTTGTCCAGGACTCCCTAAGAAAAATCTGAACATTATCTAAATTCTGTAATAGACTAATCAAGCAAAAAGTTATCTTTTATCTTTCATTTGTTTTGACTGAAAGACTCTCCTAAGACCAAATTTCCCGAATCTCCACAGCATCAACCACATTATAATGATACTTTTTTTGGTTTTGTGCTTCCTTGGATGGAATCTTTTATAGTCCTTATTACAGAATTCTGACAGAACAGACAGCCTAGAAGTGGACCCACACATATAGTCGACTGATCTTTGACAAAGGAGCCAAGGGAATTCAGTGAAGAAAGGACAGTCTATTTCAAAACACGGTGCTGGGTCAACTGGACGTTCACATGCCAAACATGGTGCTGGGTCAACAGGACACTCACATGCCAAAAAAGAAAAAATACCTAGACATGGGGCAGCTTACACCTTTCACAAACATTAATCCAAAATAAAACACAGACCTAAATGTAAACTTCTAGAAGATAACATAGAAGAAAATCTAAGTGACTTTGGGTTTGGCAATGAGTTTTTAGATACAACACCAAAAGCATGACCCATGAAAGAAGAAAATTGGTAAGTGGGACTTCATTAAACTAGAAACTTCTGCCCTGCAAAAGACAGTTAAAAGAATGAAAGACAAGCCACAGACCGGGAGAAAATATTTGCAAAACATTTCGGATAAGGACTTGTATCCAAAATACACAAAGAACTCAACAATAAAGAAACAAACAATCCAATTAAAAATGGGCAAAAGATCTGAACAAAATTCTGCTTTGCAGTAAACAATGTCCACATGTAATTGCTAAAGTCTTTTTGAAAGCAAAAAACGTTATGCTAACTTCTGAAAAGGGAGAAAAGTTATAGAGATACTGATGCTTCTTTATTAAAAAAAACAATACCAGAGTATACTAAGCCATATACAATATAAAAAGGAAAAATACTGTGAAACTTTTCATTTCAGAACAGGGATGTCAAACTATAAACTTTTTTCTTCTGTTTGGAATAACAAACCAGATGAAAATTAACCAAGGAGGACATTTACATTTATTTTACATGCTATATATGTCTCAAGGACCACAAATTAGGATTTTTCATTTCTAATTAATTTGCTTTTTCTTTCTGCTAGTCATTAGCTGCTCCTTAGATTTTCTTTTATTACTATTTTCAGGATTGGATACAATTTACAGGGCTTGATAGGAAGAAAATGGACATTCACTGTTCTATGCAGAACAGCATTCATTAGATTCGGGGAGCGGAGGTGACCGGTGGAGAGCAAGATTCACCTCTGTTATGATGGCTTTTTGGTCCTTCACCCTCTGAGCCTCCTCTGGGTCCTGTTCCAGGCTGAAGACTTTAGACAGGGGCAGTGGCTTCCCACTTCGGCACAGGACTGCTTGGCACGTGCCAACGTTGGCCACGGTCAAGCTAAAGCTACTTGTTGGATCGGCAGTGTCAGGGCGGATATAACAAAGGAGAGCAGAAGAGCCCAGCTTCTGGCCAGCCATTCCTAATTTCCTGTTGAGAAAGAAAAGAAAATGAAAACATGGCAGCTAGTTTTAGAAGAAAGCAGCGGTCCTTCCTGTCCATGACTCCCTCGTTTTTTGCCGTGTGACTGAAGCCGCTTCACCCTCCTCCGTCGGAGGGCAGCCTCTTGATGTGGGTGATGATGGTGAAGACAGCCTTGCCTTCTACTCTTAGCTGAGAAATTTTACCAAAAGGGTCCGGGTAGAGGAGACAAGGTGTGGCTTTCTCTGTTGCTTCTGCTTGTCTGATCATAGACTACAATGACCTAACTCGGCGGCTTCCAACGGTAGCAAATCAGAAACACCTGAAGGGCTTGTTAAAGACAACACTGGGCCCACCCCCAGAGTTTCTGATTCAGTGGGTAAGGGGCTGGCCCAATAATCTACATTCCAATAAGTTTCTGTGATGCTGAGACTGCTCGTCCTAGAATAACACTTTGTGAACCACTTACTTAGGCTGTAAGTTCCCTGAAGGAAGGCCCATAATTTTCCTTGTATTTCTCCCATACACATGGCATCCATCCCCCTCAGCGCTTGGTACACAATGCTAAGTACAGAGCAGATGCTATCAGAAAGATCTGGTTTCAAATTCCAGCTCTGCCATTTACGGGCTATAGATCCTCAGCAAGTTGATGCTCCGAGAAATTTTTCTGATTAAAATACGCACCTCCACGGCTTGTTTTGAAAATTAAAGATACAGTATGAAAAATGCTTGGTACAGTGCCCAGCTCTTGGGAAGTGCTTCATAAACTGAGTTTCCTTTCCCACACCCTTTATTTTGCCAAGTCCCTAGGCTCAATTCTATTACTGAAAAACAGAATCCTTTCTCAACATCTTTGTGTTATAATGACAGATAAAACCACCTCGGGCTCCAGGTTGTTCCGTTTCAACCCTGATTATACGAAGGTACACCCTCTCAGTTGTATGTACCCTTTATGCAGCCCACCTGATGTGCAAGATGCTCTATTAGCCACTAAGAGATTTTCAACAGTTTGGTTTATAGGGTTTTTGCCCTTAAGTGGCTTAGATTTCAGTGAGGAGATTACTTGGTAAATCCCCAATAATAAGTATTTTAAACACAAGAATCTGATGAGTGCTTAACCTTTTGTAGTTCTCTTATAAAGGATTACCACCTTCCTTCCCCGAAATGCGTATACACACACGCAACCTTTTGCGCATGATTTCTGGGCTTTCCAGCTTCTCAGCAGCCTTCGGTTTCAACAGAGAAAACAGATGCCTCTTCAAAGAGCCAAAGTCCCCACATTCCATGCTGATGGAGAGAATGGTCACAGAACAAAGAGCAAGATCTCACCTTGCCCCTGTACTTATAACTGAGACCCTGACCTTCTGGCTTAGTGAGATTTATTTTCCAAAAGCAGGGCCGAGTTAGGAATTATTCAACCCACCTGCTTACCTGTGAGATACCAAGAAGGTGTGGGCCATGAAAACTGTGTCATTTGTTGACTGCTGTACCTCTTCCAAAAGCACATCTGCCATGGTACACTGGAGTAGGCGAGGGAGCTCCTCATTTCGGTCCCCATCAAACATGCCATACACAGCTCCCACGCCCTCTGCAAAGTTATCCACAGCTAGAGCAGATATACATAGCCTATCACAGAAACAGGAGAAAGACAAACAACGAAGAAAGTTAGTGGTAAAGCATTCTTCTCCAGGGAGGCTTCTTTAAAAAAGTAAGTATTGATTGAGGGTGGAGAAGAATAGTAGTAAATCCTAATCTACACATGAAAAAAAGTGTTACAGAAGATAAGTAAGCAGCATCTTAAAGAGTTGATGCCATAAGAAAAGGGGGAATTCAGCCACATTCAGGAGCAGTACATATTAGCTCTGCAATGCTGTGGAAGGCTGGGAAAATTAGATGTTTTCTCTTCGTAGTGATTAAGGACTAGTATCAACACCCTTCAGCCAAACACTCCCCCGGGTGCACAACATACCTGTGGTTGCAGAAGTTGAGTTTATTATGCCTTGCAACAAGAGAAAGCACACCATGGGACTCTGGGGTATATAAGAGGGTATTGGAAAAACTCTAGTACAGGATTTGTGTCTGCCTGGGTCATTTTGGGGAAGATCTAACAAAGTGGGGGATCATACTAGATTGGGTGCTGTCAGAAAGCAGGGCTATTCTATGGTTGCGTACCTCAATAAATCTTATCTACAGGGAAAGAAGATTAGCATGGGGACAAAGCTGTGATTGATAAAGAAAGTAGCAGTCACCCATCTTAGTCATGAGATGGGGTGTGGGTGTTTTGTGGACTGCACATTCATTTTGTTTTGTCTTACTGGATCATGGTCTCAGAGGAATCTTATCTGATGTTGGCATTCTGTGATTTGTTTACGTCCAACAGGAGAACAACATGGCCTAGCTTTCAGCACCAGATCCTTTCCCAGATGTCAGGGGAACTTTCTCAGTCTCCATGGCCATGATACTCACTTGTTTCTCTGCCCTGCCATCTCAGCCAGTCCATGGCTCCAGAAGGTTGATGTAACTGTAGAATCAGTGGTTGGCAAAGGTTTCTGATCAATTTTCAGGGTGGTGATATGGCTGTGGGAAGTGGAGGAAGGGAAGTTTAAACCGTATATGCTTCTGTACTTTACAGAAGCTATCCCAACAATAATTTACGTTTTTATAAAATAATCTGTTGACAGACCAAGACTAATTTCCAGAGAGACCAAAGAAAGTAGTATGCTGACCCACTAGCCAAGAAGAGAGAGAGGGCTTCCCTGGTGGCGCAGTGGTTGAGAGTCCGCCTGCCGATACAGGGGACACGGGTTCGTACCCCGGTCCGGGAAGATCCCATATGCCGCGGAGCGGCTGGGCCCGTGAGCCATGGCCGCTGAGCCTGCGCGTCTGGAGCCTGTGCTCCGCAACAGAGGAGAGACCTGCTCACTGCTGTGGGAGAGACCACAGCAGTGAGAGGCCCGCGTTATCGCAAAAAAAAAAAAAAAAAAAAAAGAAGAGAGAGAAAGGAAAGGGGTGGGAGGAAGAAATAGGGGCCAATTTTGTTATAATCGATGCCGTTCATTTCAATGAAAAACTAAGCACCACAAAGATTTCTAAGTTTCAACTGTCTACTTATTTTAAGTATTTTGATACAGTGAAGTCTTGATACAATGAATGAGCTTGCATTGTCTTAGATGTAATGTAATGCGATCTGTGCCACCTAAATTACCTATGCCTGCTGTATAATCACACCCACTCAGGATGGCTGTTCTCTTGCTCTCTCTATGACCCTGCCCAACCAGTGCCTGCCTCACCCACACCCTACTCGCCTGACTGACCTTCCCTCTGAATCACAGAGCCTGATCGGTAAATGCCTGCATACCTACCTCCCCACCCCCACGTCACTCGGCCCCAGCTAGTGACTGTTCTCATCTTTAGAGCAGAACTCTCTCTACTATGAGAGTTTTTCAAAGGGCTGGCAAGGGGGCGTGCCTCTGCTCGTTTCCCAGGTAACTGATGAGCCAACCTCCCTCTATAACTGGTAACCTCCCTCTCCCCCAGTAGTAAAGACACTACCATGTCCTGCCCACCAGATGCTGCACACAGTGGGGTGTTGCTCCGGGACCTTGCTTCAGACATGTAAGATCCTCCTACCCGTTAAAACATGATGTCTCTGTTGCTGACTCTGGGCTCTTTCTTTGGTCTCGAGGTTGGCCAAGTACAGGGCTTGCAGGCCTGTGGGGTGCAGCCCCACACCTTCCCTGTAAAGATACTGGGGTACGGCTGAGCAGTACCCACGATGTTGAGTTCGAATATCTATGGGCTGACTGCTGGACAGAACACCCATCGAAAACTGACTCAAAGAAGAGAACTGAGGGGCTTTATGATCTAATTCATTCTACTCCTTTAATGAACTGAGGTCTCCACAGTCCTTAAGAAGAACCACACAAGGCTGGTGGGAGTTACAGCACATGTGGATTCAACTTCGTAAGTCTTCCTACCTAAATGTGTCTAGCGTCTTGTGTTCCAGAACCAGATTTGTATTTCCAGTTAGGTCCAGGTCTTGTAAAGTAGCAGGCAGAGACTCTGGAATCAGGATTTCGGTCAAGTCGTTGCAACTTAGGTCTACAAACTGAGAGGAAAACACAGAGATCAAGTTAATTCTTAACTCCCTAAGGGTCAATGTCCTACTATATCCTCAAAGGGAATTTAATTTCTTCCCAGAAGTCAATTAAATATACTGTGATCCCAAACCGCCACTTTCCTCTTCCTTAGAAGAGAACTGTCTCAGTCACACCCCTCCCATCACCCCCAGACACCATTCCAGCACACAGAAGTACCTGTATCTGAGGCAACTGCAGTATTTCCGGGAAAATGCTAATGTGGTTGGAGTGCGCCACCAGAGTGTGCAGCCTTTTGCAGTTTGCGATGGTCGTGGGGATGGTTTTAAGCTTGTTGCCACTTAGGTTCAGTTCCTCCAATTGCTCCAATTTATTTAGTTTGCTGTAAAGGAAACACCAAAATACCATACTGCACCCAAATGAGCAGCTGCCAAACAAGTTCCACAGCTGCCAGAGTACAGAGGTGACCGACCTGCTGCCCAATGACCAGCCAGAATGAAACAGCCACGAGGGTGGACAAACACTCTCGCCGAGCCTCAGCCGCATCTCCCTCCCTCCCAGTGCATTTCAAGGGCTGAACCCTCCTTGCGCTTCTACTGCAGCTGCTGGATCTTTAGGGCATGAACATCTTCCTATTATCTGACTTCTAGGAAGTGGCTGAATTGGCATCAGCCTAGGGTTGGTCGACCAGTTACAGTACTTGCTTTGCCACTAACTAGTTGCAAAATACTGGGTAGATTAGTGTCAGCGGACATCAACAGCCTTGGCTATAACGTAAAGAAGTTGTACTAAATCATCACTAAGATTGTTTTTAGTTTTATTTTTAATTTATTTTTTTAAATTTAATTAATTTATTTAATTCTTGGCTGCTTTGGGTCTTAGTTGCGGCACGTGGGATCTTTGTTGTGTTGCGCAGGCTCTTTGATGTCATGCACAGGCTCTTTGTTGTGGCGCGTGGGCGTCTCTCTAGTTGTGGTGCGCAGGCTCCAGAGAGCATGGGCTCTGTAGTTTGTGGCACGCGGGCTCTCTAACTGAGGTTCGAGGGCTTAGTTGCCCCGAGGCATGTGGGATCCTAGTTCCCCGACCAGGGATTGAACCCGCGTCCCCTGCATTGGAAGGCAGATTCTTTAGCACTGGACCACCAGAGAATTCCCTCCTTTTAGTTTTAAATTTCTAGGGACTTCCCTGGTGGCAAAGTGGTACAGAGTCCTCCTGCTAGTGCAGGGGACACGGGTTCAAGCCCTGGTCCGGGAAGATCCCACATGCCGCAGAGCAACTAAGCCTGTGCGCCACAACTACTGAGCCTGCGTACCACAACCACTGAAGCCCACACGCCTAGAACCTGTGCTCCGCAACAAGAGAAGCCACCGCAATGAGAAGCATGCACAGCGAAACGAAGAGTAGCCACCCACTCGCCGCAGCTAGGGAAAACCCTTGTGCAGCAACAAAGACCCAACACGGCCAAAACTAAATAAATAAAATAAATTTTAAAAAAATAATAAATTTCTACAGTTATTCATAACATAATCCACCTTCAGTAAACATTTATCAAGTGCCTAGAATGCACACAGCGCTGTGCTAGGGACTGTGATGCAGGCGATTCACACTGTCCCTCCAGTAAGCAAAGTTTTCCACACAGTAAGCAAAACATCTTAAGATGGCCTAACACCTTTATCAGATTATTACAAATTGCTCTGATTTCTCTTTATCTACCAATTTTAAACACTGTAAAAATAATAAACTGTTGTAACATAGAAAGTTTAGCAAATAAAGAAAATAAATCAATGATAATACCAATTTGAAAAAATTACTATTTTCATTTTGCTGAATTTCCTGCTGAATTTTTCATATATAGATTTTACATGAAATTTATATCCTGCCCTTTTCACATATCATAAATATTGATAATTTTCATTGCTAGAAAATTGATAAATACTTTGTAATAGTTAAGCTCAGTAAAATTGTTTTCTTTCTTATTACAATAGTAATACTCACTGAAAAAAATTGAAAAATAAAGATGAACATAAAAAAAAAAACCTTTTAATCCCACAACCAGATTTAATCTCCGACGACAATTTGGTGGAGAGTAGTCTTGGCCTTTTTAATGCATGAAACTCTATGTTTCGAATTAAAACATGATGCTTATCATATGTATTGTTTAATAACTTGCTTTTTTTTTTTACTTAATAATATATTTTAAAAATATTCCCATGTCCAAATTTCACGCTTTTCTCTTACACAATTCCGTACTTGGATCCTTCTGACTTATAGATAGAAACGCAGCATCTGTATCTCATTCAGTGTCTTACTAAGCACCCAGAACTGTGCTAGATTCTGAAAATAGTCCAAAGGAAACAAAAGACTTGGGATTGTGCCTGTGCAATTATAACACTGTTCAGGAGATAACTTGACAGGAGATTTATTATTCAGTACGGAACATACATTTTCTTTAAAATAATGCTCTAAATTCCATTCATTCATTCATTTATTCATTCATTTAGGCTCTGTTGGGTCTTTCGTTGCTGCGCGCGGGCTTTCTCTAGTCGTGGCAAGCGGGGGCTACTCTTCGTTGTGGTGCGCAGGCTTCTCATTGTGGTGGCTTCTCTTGCTGCGGAGCACGGGCTCTAGGTGCGCAGACTTCAGTAGTTGTGGCTCATGGGCTCAGCAGTTGTGGCGCATGGGCTCAGTTGCTCTGCGGCATGTGGGATCTTCCTGGACCAGGGCTCGAACCAGTGTCACCTGCACTGGCAGGCGGATTCTTAACCACTGCGCCACCAGGGAAGTCACCCATTTAGTTTTATCATCTGTATTCAGATTATTCTAATTTTGTGTAATCTCCTGTTGATCCTTGTCCTTACTTCTAACTTCTTAGTTTCATACTCTTAGGTGTGTTTTAAGTTTTCTATCAGCCTGCTTTTGACCACTCCAACAGTAAGAGTGTCGTCAAATTAGGTGGAATTCATTAGTTTCAGAGTATTACATCTGGTATCTCCCAACAGCTTCATAAACTAATGTAACTTGTCAGTGGTGTGTCATTTGCACTTTATATGAACATATTTGAGGCCAACTGAATGAATCTGATAGGATTTCAAGAGATCTATCACATCCTGAAATTAAGATTCTGTATTCACTTTAAAAGCCATTGTTCAGGGACTTCCCTGGTGGCCCAATGGTTAAGAATCCGCCTGCCAATGCAGGGGACACAGGTTCAAGCCCTCGTCCAAGAAGATCCCACATGCCCCGGAGCAACTAAGCTCATGTGCCACAACTACAGAGCCTGTGCTCTAGAGCCCGTAAGAAACAACTACTGAAGCCCGCACGCCTAGAGCCCATGCTCCACAACAAAGAGAAGCCACCACAGGGCTTCCCTGGTGGCGCAGTGGTTGAGAGTCCGCCTGCCGATGCAGGGGACATGGGTTCGTGCCCTGGTCCAGGAAGATCCCACATGCCGCGGAGCGGCTAGGTGCGTGAGCCATGGCCACTGAGCCTGCGCGTCCGGAGCCTCTGCTCCACAACGGGAGAGGCCACAACAGTGAGAGGCCCGCGTACTGAAAAAAAAAAAAAAAAAAAAGAGAGAGAAGCCACCACAATGAGAAGCCCATACACTGCAACAAAGAGTAGCCCCCGCTCACCACAACTAGAGAAAGCCCCCACGCAGCAATGAAGACCCAATGCAGCCGGAAAAAAAAGAAAAAAAATTAATTAATAAAAGCCATTCTTCAAATTCTTTCAAGGAAGCAATCAATATCTCCAAATATCTCATTTTATAATCACAAAAATTACAATTTCTACGTTTTTCAACTTTAACACATTTCTAAGAAAATTTGTGAAACAAAATTAGAATAAAAATACAGTTTTCTTTTCATTCAAATTGTATCAAACATGATATAATTTTATATGAAATATATATATAAAATTTCATTCAAATTATATCAAATGTCATTTCCCTATGTTCTTAGTTTTTGAAAACATGATTTTTAATGACTACCTTTATGGTATAAATGGATTTTTCTGGTGTCAAATTTTCTTTTTTTTAATAATTTGTTTGTTTGTTATTTTGCGGTACGCGGGCCTCTCACTGCTGTGGCCTCTCCCGTTGCGGAGCACAGCCTCCTGATGTGCAGGCTCAGCGGCCATGGCTCACGGGCCCAGCTGCTCCGCAGCACATGGGATCCTCCCAGACCAGGGCACGACCCCGCATCCCCTGAATCGGCAGGTGGACTCTCAACCACTGCGCCACCAGGGAAACCCCTAATATTTTTTTTAAAAAATACTTATTTATTTGGCTGTGCTGGGTCTTAGTTGTGGCATGCAAAATCTTCGTTGCCACGAGTGGGATCTGCAGTTGTGGCATGTGGGATCTTTTAGTTGTGGCATGCGAACTCTTAATTGTGCCATGTGGGATCTAGTTCCCTGACCAGGGATCGAACCCAGGCGTCCTGCATTGGGAGCATGGAGTCTTGGCCACTGGACCACCAGGGAAGTGCCTCTGGTGTCAAATTTTCTAAAAACAATTTTTTTTAATCAAATGTATTTTGGAAGATACTTATTTCTCCACTGACACTGTTTAAAACTTTGACAAGGGATATATGTATATGTATAGCTAATTCACTTTGTTATAAAGCAGAAACTAACACACCATTGTAAAGCAATTATACTCCAATAAAGATGTAAAAAAAAAAAAACTTTGACAACACTAAATATCCCTCTTATGTCTTATAAATGTAGCCTGGCTAAATACTATTCATCTCTTTAGCGCAGCTACCCGTGCATATCTTTAACATTCTGCATTTATTACACTGCACTGCAACTGCCTATATACTTGTCTATTTCCCTAATTTGACTGCAAGTTCCTTGAGGACAGAGACTGTAACTTAATCACCACTGTTTCCCTAGCACCTACATAGTACTTGACATACAGTAGGCATTCAACATATATAAAAATGAACAAATTAATGGACTCAACAGTATTTTATATATCAGTGCTGAAAGGAGAAAAGAAAGAATTATCTTCAGAATTTAATTTATTTCATAAGCCTGTACTTTCTAGGTTGAAAATTCTTAGTCCACTATTAAGTAAATAGAACTAAGAATTAAACACATTTTAACCACAATGTCTGTGGTTACTGATACTTAACAACAGGGTACAGATCTTCCCATTCAAGTAGTAGAATCACAGCACCAGTAAGTCAGTCAACCTAAAGCAAGAGTATCCAGTAAAATAGCTGTGATGTAGTCTGACAAATGCAGAATCATGTTATGTATCTGATACGATCAAAGTTCGCGTTTGCTTACCTTGCGGGAAAAGTCTGTAGCTGGTTGTTTGCAAGATGCAAGATTCGCAGGTGCGGGTGCCCCACCAGGACGGGCACACACTGATCTGTCAGGAGGTTGTTGGTCAGGTAGAGCAGCTGCAGTGCACTCAGACTCTCCTCCCCAGTGCAAGCAGAGGGCAGAGACTCCAGACTATTTGCAGATGCATTCAAGTATCTGAGACTGACAGAACACATGCAAATCATTTCCTTTATGGCTACTGGTTGCCTTCTTGTGTGGAAACCATCATGCCATCTCAGTATGTAACACTGCCTTTCCGTGCTCCCAAACTCATGACAAAAGTAATTTCCTCCAGGTAGTTTTCTCTGATTGATCCTACCCAAACAAAATTCCTTCTACTCAACTCATGTAAGCCAAGCAGAGAGGGAAGAATGCAGGCTTAGTTGTGTTCCCGGGATTCTGTGGTAGTCTAATTCTAACCCAGCTTCATGTTTTACTGTCTGCATGACCACCGAAACGATGCTGTTGAGTATCATGTGCACAAATATATGAACTGTGAGGACACCCTTTAGAAAAATGTTTGTCTGATTTTAATAGGATCATATTTATTTAGCCAATCCCCCTATAGTCCCCTAATAATGGGCATATCAGCTGTTTCCAATTGTTTGCCATCATAGACATTATAATGAGCACCTTCGAGTCCTCACCCCATTATTTCTTTAGGCCATATTCCCAGAAGCAGAATATGTGGGGTCAAAGGCTACATATATCTTTAAGATTTTTATACATATACTGCCAAAATGAGCCTCAGAAAGGCTATATCAAAGTATACTTCAGAAAGGCTATGCCACTAGAAGGATATACGATTGCATTTGCTCGCACCTTTGTCAACACTGAGTATCATAATTCATTTTAATCTTCACCAATCTAAGAAGTAAAACATGGTATGATTTAAAAAATCTGCCTAGCATGGTGTTTGGTACATACAGAACATGCTCAGCAAAAGGCAGCTAATATTATTAAACTTCTGTGTTCTTAAGTCTTCTTCAAACTGTATGATCCACATTGCGAATTAGCTTTTAAGTTGTTGAGGGAACTGTGTGTCTGTTTGTGTCTTCATATATCCCAAAAGTGCTCCGTGCAGAGTTAGTATTAAATATTATTGACAATTTGCTACAACTGCTAGGTAACTTCCTTACTAAAGATTCTAGAGCTGAACTAATTTTATTCAGACTGTCATCAGAATGAAATGCACTGTAATGCATTACTAACAAATACTTATTAATTAACAAATGTTACTGCACTACAACTTTCCAAAAAGAAAATTTCCCTCAAATGTTTTTTTAGAATTTCCAAAGATTTTATTTTTAGGAAACTCCAACCAAGCATATTACACATTAAGAGATGTATTAACTGACAGAGAACAAGCCAGACACTTGAGGGCTAAATGCTTTTTGTGTGCCTCCTGCCGCCTAGTTAAATTACCACTGTTTCTCTCTGCTTTCTCCGCGTCAGAATTGAAGAAAAATACTGCCTTCTCCATATTACAGAAAACTATAATTAAAAACCAATTTTCATTTAATGGTGACATACGTGTTAAATAAACCTGATTACAGGTATTAAAATAGGAAGACATACTATTTGTTAATTTACAATGAGAAAATAAATAATACTTTTGGAACAACATAACTTTAAATGCACAGTTTTCAAAGTAGGGAGTAAAAAAGCCCTGCAAATAAAGAATATAACTTAGTGATAGCTTAGCAAAGCTACAAGCAAAAACTAAATTAACTTCAGTGGTATGCCCGTTTCTCCTAATACAAAAGCTGAAAAGTACCCAAAGAAGCTGTAACAGAATGCTGAAATCTCTATTTGAAGATCAAAGAGGCTTTCTGAGATGAAAGCCTGAACCTTCCTAAGCTCTTTAAATCTGTTTACAACACTGTAACTTCCTAAGTACTTGATGGTTATTTCACCTTTTGAGTTGAAGATTCCTGCCTCATAAGGCAGTGTCATGGGGCTTCCCTGGTGGCGCAGTGGTTGAGAATCCGCCTGCCAATGCAGGGGACACGGGTTCGAGCCCTGGTCCGGGAAGATCCCACATGCCATGGAGCAACTAAATTCGTGTGCCATAACTACTGAGCCTGTGCTCTAGAGCCTGTGAGTCACAACTACTGAGCCCGTGTGCCACAACTACTGAAGCCTGCGCGCCTAGAGCCTGTGCTCCACAACAAGAGAAGCCACTGCAGTGAGAAGCCCGTGCGCTGCAACGAAGAGTAGCCCCCGCTCGCCACAACTAGAGAAAGACTGCATGTAGCAACGAAGACCCAACACAGCCACAACTAAATAAATAAATTTATATAAAAAAAAGACAGTGTCATATTTTATTCCATACAAATTGCAAGTAAGTCTTCACCCATAGCTGGATTATGAGATAAACACTCTGTAAAGATGCTTCCAAATGTTACTCCAATAACAAGTCCAGGCAATTTGCTTAGCCAATGATTCTGCTCTTCCAAATAAAATCTACAGTACTTACTTTAAGGCCTTAGAGAAGAGGGTATCTGGCAGCCTGGTGAGCAAGTTATGCTGAATATCCAACACCTCGAGAGGGATGTGCTCCACCAGTGCTGGAAGGTTCTGCACGTGATTGTGTCCCACCATTAGTTTTCTAAGACTCAAGCTACTAAGGATTCTAGGGGGATAGAGCACAAAGGAACAACAACAAAAAACAGACTTAAATCTCTCTTCCTGAGTCTTCCCTTGGCTATTTAACTAAAATCAGTAAACTAATAGAATTGTGTTCTTCTAGACAGTATAATCACTGACAGGTGCCTGGGCCAAGAAAGCAGCCACAACCATATGTTTACCCACCACCCACCAGGAAGTCATTCAGGTCATTCTGGGAAAAGGTGAATTAATGAAAGCACACAGCCCAGAACACATCTAAACAAAAAAAGCAATTTGTGTAATAAATCAATTTAGATTTTAGGTCTAGACAGATAGCACCAAAAATTCAGTGAATTTATTATTATTAATATAATTGATTATAATAAGCTAATAACAAAATTTATTATAACAAACACTACTCCTTATTCAATTCTTAAAATGTGCCAGGACATTTAACTATTAGGTCCAGAAGGGTTAAGTGACTTTGATTTGCCAAAGATCTCACATCAAATGTAGTGAATGGTATAGTCAGGATTTGGATTAAAGTCTGACTCCAAAGCTGTGTTCATACCTACTATGCTACAAACCCTCTAATTTACTTTTAAAGACTCCACTAAGTAATAACCTCACATTTCACATCTTGGTACTTTTTAATATACCCCCCCCACACCTCCCAACACCTTTATCTTTCCCCTCCACATACAGAAATCCTACCATCTTATAAAGGTCAATTCAAACAGGCATTCTCCATGAAGCATTCTCTAATTATCCAAAGTTCTGAATTTCTAAAACATTTTATTTATATAGTGTAGTGACCAAGGGTGAGGCTTTGGAGTAAGAATGACTACTCCATTCAAATGCCAGCTCCTATCACTTCCTAGTTAAGTGCCATGTTGGACAAATTACCTATCCGCTCTAAGCCTTTGTTTCGTTATTTGTAAGAGGAGGATAACAGCACTTATAAAATAAGGTTGATACAGGATTAAATAAGATAATGAAAGTGAAGGTCTTAGAACATTGCCCAGTTCATAATAAATCATCCAATACAAATGTTCTATTATCACTATCATGTCACCGACCTATGCCAGCAACTCTTGTTACATTTTATCAGTTATCTCTGCACAAGTCACCCCAACTATCTGTTTACTAAGTTCCTTGCAGGCCAAGACTATGCCTTAGGCGTTACTGTATTCCTTACGGCACTCACGCTGCCCTGCACTTAGCAGATACTCAATATTTACTGAACAAATGAATCTAAGTACCCTTGAAAGGCAACCCAAATATAGGAAAATTAATTAAATACACACATAATATATACGTTAACACATGCATACCTCATAGGAATCTCTGTCAGGAGATTATAGCTCACATCTAATATTTCTATCTTCTTTGCTTCACAGGCCCAGTCAGGGACACACTCAAGCAGGTTTCTGCAGAAAATAAATAATTAAAAGGCATCATTTAAGATGATGAGTGGAACTCATTCCATTTCACTAGTCTGTAATGTACCGTTAATGGTCCCCTGAGCTCTCTGAGGGCAGAAGCACTATCCCCAAGGCATCCCTGATGCACTGCCTGGAATACAGTAGGTGCTCAATGAATGTCGCTGATAGAAACGTGGAGAGAGACAAACACACATACATACCTGACACTGGATCAAGCGTGCTGTGGGCTCAATGAAGATACAAAAGCCTTCGGTATAGAAAAGCACATAGGTGGTGGGGTGGGTGGGGATGGGATGGGGAGGAAAGCCTTAAAGGAAGAAGAGGCATTTTAAACAAATCTTCAAAGATGAGTAGGATTTCCTCAAGCAATGATGCGGGGAGAAGAGAAGCAAATTCTGGGAAAAAATGAACGAAATGAATAAAAGTGAGGAAGTAAGGACAAAAGATAACTAGTGGGGGAAAAGTTCCGGATCATTTAGAATGTGAATTCAAATATTTACTAGCGCACTGGGCAGATATTCAGTCACAGGAATTTATTTTCGGATGTTACTTAGCTTTCCCAAGCCTCAGAGTACCTACTGATCGATGGATCAATACGATGAGGCAGAATGAAATAAGTGCTGTAAGAGAAAAGCAGATGCTGCTCTGACTGCTTAGTGAAGGAAGCACTTCAAGGCAAGCTCCCTAAGAAATATGACATCCGGGGTAGAATTTGAAGAATGCTGTACACACCGGAGGTGTGGTGGACATTCCAAGCAAGAGGTGACAACATGAGCTAGAGCACAGAGGCAAGAAAAGAATAATAAGCAGTTTGGTGATGCTGGAACAGCCAATACAGAGCACAGAGTGGGAAGAAACAAGGCTAGAAATATCTGATCATGTCTAGGAGGTTGTGACTTTATCCTGCAGACGTAGGGGGATCGCTGAAGGGTTGGTGAGCAGTTTTGCACTTTTAAGAGCTCACTCTGTGCATACACGGAGGTCTGGTTGAGGTGGTGATATTAGTAAAAGGAAGCGTAATCAGGAAGCTGTTATAACGAGAATTCCAGACAGGGAATGATGAGGGCCTCAATGAGTAGTAACACACCTGGAAGGGAGGGGAGGGGCGCCAGAAACATGTAGGAGACAAAAATCAAAATGACTTGGAGATGGATTAGACATGTGAGTGGAGCAGAGGGAAGAATCAAACTGATATTTAGGCTTTAGCCTAGATGACCAGAGAGGAAATCCTATCCAGAGAAAGGACTGATAAGCTCCAAATGAGGCTGGGAATCATGAATTTCAGTGGTGTCCCTCTGGATCTGATTGTCTTATGATAATGCCAAAAGCCAAAACAGAAAACAAGTTAAAGTGCGGGTGGAGGGGTGGATAATAAATTTAATTTTGCATATATTTGAGGTACTTGGAGAAGTACAGGTTGAAACATCTGTTATGAAATTGGATATACAGGTCTGAGGCTGAAGGAAGGAGGTCTGGACTAGTGATCTGGGTGATGCTGACATTGAAGTGTAGTGAAATCCTGGGAGTAAATGAGATCATGTCAAATGAGAAGTGCAGTGGGCCAAAGAGAGACCCTGGGATAACTGACCTTTAAAGGGCTAGCTAAGAAAGAGGAGTTAAGGAAGAGACAGAAGAAATGGTTAGAGCAGCATGAAAAAAAAATCACACTGTCTCAACCAGCCAAGGAAACAGCACATTTGAAGAAAAGAAAACAAGATGAACAGTATCAATACAGAATAGTTCCACAAGAGGAGATCTAAAGCCAGTTGTGGTGGGGTGAACAAAGGGGAACAGGAAATTGAGCCAAGAAATGCAAATTGAGAAATTTGGACAAAAAGGGATGAGAGGGATAAGGGAACAGACAATAACTAGAGGGGTTGCAAGATAAAGGGAACATTTTTTGTTTGTTAAGACAGGAGCTATGAGTGTGCATAGAGACCAAGGAAAAGAAAAACACCAGGGCTTCCCTGGTGGCTCAGTGGTTGAGAGTCCGCCTGCCGATGCAGGGGACATGGGTTCGTGCCCCGGTCCGGGAAGATCCCACATGCCGCGGAGCGGCTGGGCCCATAAGCCATGGCCGCTGAGTCTGCGCTTCCGGAGCCTGTGCTCCGCAACGGGAGAGGCCACGGCAGTGAGAGGCCCACGTACTGCAAAAAAAAAAAAAGAAAAAAAAGAAAAACACCGAACACGCGTGAGAGGAGGAGGAGGAGGAGGATGACTAACAGAGCAAGGTCCAGAGCAGTGGGAGTGCACGGGATCAAAGGCACAGATGGCTGGACTGGCCTTGAACAGAGGAAAGAAGCAGAGGACGGATATGAATCTACATGAATTTACACAAGGGGGTAGGAAGCTAAGAGAGATCACCCATGATGACCTCTATTTTCCCAGTCAAGTGGGAAACTGAGCCCTGGAGCCAAGGAGATGAGGGGCAGTGGGGCTGAGAGAAGCCAAGCAATTTGGAACAGATGTCAGGACACTCGAAGGAGCTGACGGCAGAAGAGACTCCAGATGAGGCTGGAAACTAAATACATGATCTTCTTCAGTAATGATCAAGCTCAGTAGGGAAGGTCAATCTTAGTCTTGATCCATGTTGGGGTTTTGATGGGAAGATATGACAGAAAGAAATGGATGGAAGGGAATCTAGAACAACAGCTTAATAATAATGATGATAAAGTAACAACAACAAAAAGAAACCTGGCTATCACAGCTAATATTTCTTGAGAGACTCATTTTATGCCAGGCACTATGCTACATATTTTGCGTTTACTGTCTCCTTTAATCTTTTTTTTTTTTTTGGGGTATGCAAAAAGAAGGAAAGAAAGCAAACTTCATTTACATTTGTTCTTGACCACAAACAGAAGAAATAAAATCCTGAATATAATTAATATCTCTCTGAAAATCAGATTAACATGGGTCACAAGAGTATCAAATAAATAAGAGAACAACATTTTAAGTCACTAAAAACCAAGAAGTATCTGATTCCAATTGGAAAAAGAAAATCACTGCCATGGAGGGGAAAGAGATCTTTGTTTACAACTCATGCTAAATCCACAAACTTTAACAACGAGTAATTCAGAGGCACCTTCCTGTTTCAAGAGGACCTTCCTTTATCTAAATAGCATGGCCATTAAACTTATTCCTTCACTCAACCTTTGCTCTTCTCCTGGTTATCCAAATATTTCAATGTATTAGCATTTCTTGTACCTCAAAACTGTACAAGTGCCCACAGACATCTCTTAAATACAGGAATCAAGCAAGCGCCACCCTCATGAGACACACTCACCGGGAGAGTTCTAGAGAAGTGAGCAGACTGGGTACTGGATAGACATTCACTGCTGTCAGCCCTAATCAGAAAACAGATTGGTGTTAGTGACGTTCCCCAAAGAAGAATGTAACTGAGAGTAAACAAGGGGGAAAGCTAATGAAAATTGATGTCACCTACTGACATGAACTAAAGATGAAAACCAGTGGGTATCGCAAAGCACCGAGCTGATCTTCCTGTGCTACACTGCTGCTTCCCACTAGCTACTTTTAATTAATTAATTAATTTATTTTTGGCTGTGTTGGTTCTTCGTTGCTGCACTCAGGCTTTCTCTGGTTGTGGTGAGCGGGGGCTACTCTTCATTGTGGTGTGTGGGCTTCTTATTGAGGTGGCTTCTCTTGTTGCAGAGCACGGGCTCTAGGTGCACGGGCTTCAGTAGTTGTGGCACGTGGGCTCAGTAGTTGTGGCTCGTGGGCTGTAGAGTGCAGGCTCAGTAGTTGTGGCACACGGGCTTAGTTGCTCCGCAGCATGTGGGATCTTCCCGGACCAGGGCTCGAACCCATGTCCCCTTCATTGGCAGGTGGATTCTTAACCACTGGGCCACCAGGGAAGCCCATTCCACTAGCTACTTTACATTCGGTAGTGTATATATGTTGATGCTACTCTCACTTCGTCCCAGCTCAAGAGGAAGGGGATCCGGGGACGTGTGTATGCATGTGGCTGATTCACTTTGGTGTACAACAGAAACTAACACAGTACTGTGAAGCAATTATACTCCAATAAAGATCTATTAAAATTAAAAATTAAAAAAAAACAGGGGGTAACCCACATTGACTAACTTTATTTAACTGCTTGATCCCCATTTGAAAACCAAATACAACAACTAATTGGAGGATTTTGGGTACTGCAATGGAGTCACACTGGATCAGGCAGCTGTTAAATGTTAATAATAATTGCTTAGCTTATTAACCTTAAAAATGAATAACTGAATTTTCCCTGGCAACGTTTTTTTTTTTTTTGCGGTACACGGGCCTCTCACTGTTGTGGCCTCTCCCGTTGCGCAGCACAGGCTCCAGACACGCAGGCTCAGCGGTCATGGCTCACAGGCCCAGCCACTCCGCGGCATGTGGGATCTTCCTGGGCCGGGGCACGAACCCGTGTCCCCTGCATTGGCAGGCGGACTCTCAAGCACTGCGCCACCAGGGAAGCCCAACATCTTAATTTTTAATTAAAGCAAAACAAATAAAGAAAAGTACAGTAACCTTAAATGTATAGATCAATGAATTTTTACAAAAGAACACACTGGTATAACCAGTAGGCAGATCAAGAAACAGAGCAGTACCAGCTGCCCGGAAACTTCTCCTCATCCCCCCTCCCTCTAGTCACTACCCCACATACAGATTACTTTTACCTATTTATATAAATATACACATCATTATATATAATTTTTTTGTCTGGCTTCATCACTGAACATTGTGCTTGTGAGATATTTGTTCATATTAGTGAATATGGTTGTAGTTCATCCATTCTCATGGCTGTATAGAATTTTTCCTGGGAATATACCACAATTTATTTACCCATTGTAGAGCTGATGGGCATTTTAAGTCTTGTCTAGCTGGGGGTTACTATGAATAGTGCCTCTGTGAACATTTTGTCCACGTCTTTTGTGGACTAACATAAGCATTTATGTTGAATACAAGCTTAGGAGAGGAACTGCTGAGTGAGGTGGGTGCATATGTGTGACTTCAGGAGATACTACCATGCAGTTTTCCAAAGTGGTTGCCCAACAACGGGCACTGGTATTTTCAGCCTTTTTTATTCTCGTCATTCTGGGAGGTGTGCAGTGCTGTCACACTGAGGTTCCAATTTGCATATCCCTGATGACCCTGGTGTGATGGCACTTCCTATGCTAGCTGGCCATTTGGAAAAATGCTTTTGTGAAGCTGAAAGCTGAGTTCTTTACTTTTGAGGTGTCAAAACTTCAAGTGTTGATGTGAATTCTTCCAGGTTGTACAATTTAAGGATTCTGTGAACAGAACAAGCCCCATTAACAGTACTGTGACAGAATCTACTAAGAAGGCCTACATGTATGTCAATGGGTCTTCTCCCAGAGGGCCAGTCATTCAGAGTCTCTAGATACTTTAAGAATACACATTAGGCCTGACAACAAGTATTTCCAGGACAAAAGAACTACTACCATCTCACAACATGTATAAACAGCACGACTCAACAACAGCCCTAACAATTAATCTAAGCTACAATTTGAAGCTTCTATAACATGATAAAAGGCAATGAAAAGAGAAGTCTTAACTCTCTTTTATCCTAATAATATATTTTAGCGATACAGAAAAGGGAATAAGGCAATGAAGATTCTTTCACCCATCACCTAGCTTTTAACAAATCGTGACATTCTGCCTTATATGCTTCAGCCTTTTTAAGAATTAAAACGCTGCACATACCAAGAGGCAAACGCCATCCGGAATATGATTTTTATCATTCCCATGGATTCTTTCATACTGTCATGGCATACTTAGAGCTAAGCAGACAACATTTTTATGTGCTTTAAAATTTTATATAACTATCATAGTGTACTCAACCACTGACTCCTGAATACCTAACATAGTGTTAAAAATAAGAAAGCAAACCTCATTTATGTTTATTCTTGACCACCAGTCAAAGTAATAAAATCCTGAATATAATTAATCTCTCCAAAAATCAGACCAATATGGGTCACAAGAGTATCAAAAAGGGGAACAAAATTTTAAAAAGTCAGACAAACCAAGAATTATCTGATTACAACTGGCCAAAAGGAAATAACACCATGGAGGGGTAACAGATCTTGGTATCTCATTCTAAATCCATAGGCTTTTATTTTTTTGTTTTTGTTTTTTTAATAAATGTATTTATTTATTTATTTTTGGCTGCATTGGGTCTTCATTGTTGTATGTGGGCTTTCTCTAGTTGCGGCGAGCGGGGGGCTGTTCTTCGCTGTGGTGTGCGAGCTTCTCACTGTGGTGGCTTCTCTTTGTTGTGGAGTTCGGACTCTAGGTGCACAGGCTTCAGTAGTTGTGGCACGTGGGCTCAGCAGTTGTGGCTCGTGGGCTCTAGAGCTCAGGCTCAGTAGTTGTGGCACACAGGCTTAGTTGCTCCATGGCATGTGGATTCTTAACCACTGCACCACCAGGGAAGTCCAATCCACAGGCTTTTAGAATGAGTAATTCATAGGTACCTTTCTGTTTCAAGAGGACCATTCTTTTCACTGCTGGATATCAAAATATGCACTTTCTTTTTTTGCTCAAAAGATTTCTGAGATTTATCCATACTAATACACAAAGCTCTAGTTCATTCATTTCCATTGCTGTGCAATATTCTATTATATAAATTTATCATTGCTTTGTTTATCCATTTTCCTATTTATAGTCATATTTTTAGTTTTTTTCACTATAACATACAATGCTGTGATAAACATTCTAGGACACATCTCCTATGTGAGTGTCTGGGAGACATTCCAAGCAGGGAAGCTGCTAGAACACGGGCTCTGTGTATCTTACTTCTCTGACACCATCATGCTGCTCTCCATGTTGGCTTTACCAACTCCCCCTGGCAGCGTTTGAGAGGTACTGCTTCTCCACATCTTCAGTAAGCACTTAGTGTTATTATTTTTATTTGATGAGTATAAAATGGTATTATCTAAATTTGCATTTCTTTGACTGATACGTAGTGAAATTAAACATCTTTTCCTTTACTTCTTTAAACACAGAAAAAGTAGTTACAGTTGACCCTTGAACAACGTGGGGGTTATGGGCACTGACCCTCTGTGCAGTTGAAAATCCGCATATAACTTTATATATATATATATGTAAATACTACAACACTACACAATCCGTGGTTGGTTGAATCTACAGATACGGAATCACGGATACAGAGGGCTAACTGTAAAGTTATACTCCCACTTTTGACTGTTTAGAGGATTGGTGCCTCTAAACCCTGCATTATTCAAGGGTCAAATGTATTTACTATTGAAAAAAATCCATGTTTAAGTGGACCTGTGCAGGGAATCCCCTGGCTGTCCAGTGGTTAGGACTTAGTGCTTTCACTGCTGTGGCCCGGGTTCAATCCGTGGTTGGGGAACGAAGACCTTGCAAGCCACACAGTGTGGCCAAAACAAAACAAAACAAACAAAGCAAAAAAAACTGTGCAGCTCAAACCCATGTTGTTCAAGGGTCAACTGTATAATTTCTTTGGTAAAGAAGAACTCTCTATAAACAGAATGGCCTCAACAAATATGTGGCCTTTTACATTGAAAAATATTCCTGGGGCAAACAAATCACTATTGAAATGAAGGGCTTCTCATTCTGGAACTGAGGCAGCACAAGGTTTTAGACTAGAGATTGGCAAACTTTTTCTGTAAAGGGCTAAATATTTAGTAATATTTTGGCCTTTGTGGGCCACGTGGTCTCTCTTAAAACTACTCAATTTTGCCACTGTAGCATGAGAGTGGTTAATATGTAGACAAATGAATGTGGGTGTGTGCCCATCAAACTTTATTCACTTAAATTTGAATTTCATATAACTTTCCCATGTCAAAATTATTCTTCCTTTGATTTTTTTAAAATCCAACCATTAAAAAATGTAAAAACCCATTCCACGTGAGCCATACAAAAACAGATGGTAGGCCAGATTTAGCCCCTGGGCTGTAGCTGGACAACCCTTGTTTTAGACCATCACTGATATTCTCTTTTGAACATGCTTGCCCACCCTCCTGACTTCCTGTCATTTTGCAGAATGCCTCTTATTATTATGTTCACTTAGTGAATCTCAAATTGTCCTGCAATGTCTTTTTATGCATATCTCAACCACTGAAGTGTTGACGGCAAACTTAAAGCTAGGTCTCAGTGAACCTCAAACTCCGCTTCGCAGAGTATCTGAGGAACACCCCAGATGCCATCGTTCTTGGAAAGCTTGGACAAGAGCTACAAGAGGAAATACAGGAGACTGGGTAGAGAACTCACTGTTCGAATTGGCGTAGAGAGTTCGAAGGGAGAAGCCACTGAGCGTCAGCTCCCTCAGCTGGTTCCGCTCACAATGCAGCTGCTCCAAGCTGCACAAGGAGCTAAGATCTAAGTCAGTCAGCTGATTGTCCCGCAGATCCATGTGGGTGATGTACTTATTTCCCTCCAGATTCTCAATGACCATGGTTTTCAGATGGTTCATCCTTAATATTCAGAAATAAGAAAATCATTAGAAATAAATTTTACTAAATGTGCTGACCAAAAGAAAAATAGAAGTATGATCCTTTTTTCTCTTTCCTAAACAGCATAAGAATTTCACTACTTGCCTCATTTTGCAAGGTACTAAGTAAATAACCACAGATAGCTGTACCTCGAGTTCTTTGTTTATAAACTAAGTTAGAGACGATCCAGATTGGCAAATACATGTACAAATTAAATAAAGAGAAAGGAAAGGGGACCATGCCCACAAACAGTTTAAAACTTGCACCCAAATACCAAGTACATTAGGTAGGGATGAAGGAATAGGACAAAGGAACAAGATGATGAAGATAACTTGTCGGGTTAGGAGTAGCAAGGCATTCACGGAGTAAGTACTGGGTAAGATCAAGAGGAAGCAGTCATACTTCCTCTCACTGCTCTGCCTACTCTCTCTAGTGCTAAGATTCCCATCACCTCAATTAATGAAGAGGAAAATACTCTGTATCAATATGGAATAGTTCAAGGGCAAATTACAGAAAATGACTTCTTTGTTCTCTTCTATATAAGTATCTGATTTAATGCATGCAGGCCTGTTCATTTTCCTGCATTTCAATAAATTTTTCTGTTACTATGTCTTTATAAGGGACATCGATGACTTAGTGTAAATGACAGAACATCCAGTATGTGTGTTTTACTAGCTTCCTTTAGGAAAAGATTATAAATAAATAATATATTTAAAAAGGAAATAAAACTCTTATTAAAAATTGTTAGTAGTAAAACTGTTAACATTTTAATTATAATACAATAGATATCAAGAAGCAACCCAATGATTCAATAGAAAAATGGTCAAGTTTATGGAAAAATACAAACTACCAATAAGTATACAAAAAGACACTCAACTCACTCACCATAAATGCTGATTAAAACAATGAAATACTATTTTCTACCTACTACATTGACAACAAGGAAAAAGACTGCTAAAATCCAACAAAGACTGCTAAAATCTAACGTGATAAGAATGTGATGAAATCGGAGTTCTCATAAAACATTGCTGGGAGGGTAAGTCAGAACAACCTTTGTCTCTACAACATGGTACACCTACCTCATTCATAATCTCTCTGCCATTGAGTGAAAAATGAAGCTTAACTACAGCTTTGAAAACATACAGTGTTCTAAAATCCTAATGTTTTAAAAAGTCTTCATTAAAAGAAAATGTAAACGTCCATTACAGGTCAGGCGAAAGGAAGGCACGGTGAAGAATGACCTCACCTCAAATCCACATGTTTGACGTGGCTCATACAGTTCAGCACCTCCAGGTTCAGCACTTCCAGTTGGTTTCCTGCCATAACCACTTTATCTAACATAGTGAGTTTCTCATAAACCTTGGGAATTTGACTAAAGTTGTTGAAGGAAATACCCAGGGAGGAAAGCTGTTGCAGATTTCCCAATTCTTCAGGTAAAGTAGTCAGAAAGTTGCCATCAAGACAGAGGGTTTGAAGACTGCAGGAAGAAAACAAAACTTGATGAAAAGTTTTAACTGGAATGGATAGAACTAGAATTATGGATTTTGACTTGTCATTAACTTATTATGAATCCAATAATGATAAAATGCCCTAGGTCTATCTAAATAGTCTTACTAAGATAACTGAAATACAGATGGTCCCTCTAACATCAAGGGTAATCAGAGCCTCTGCTGTTAAAACTGAGGGACTAGTTACTTCTGCAGGCAAGTAGCTGCTGCTGACCAGAATCCTCATAATTACATGATTTATTTCACTGCAAGAGCTCATGGAACTACCTTCATTCCAAACGCCAGACAAGTTCCTTACGCTGCAAACACAGGAAAAGACAAATCTAGTAAAAGTCAGATACTTACTTCAGCAGATTGCCAATCTGACTCGGCAGGTCGTGGAATCCATTACAGGAGAGGTTGAGCTCGGTCAGGGTAGAAATTTCACATAACAATACAGGAAATGACCCAAGCTTATTATGGGACAAGTTCAGGCCTTTAAGCTGAGAAAATCTAAAAAGCAAAGGCATATTATACTACTGAATGAAAAAGTAATCTATTTTAAATGTCCATCAAAGAATTTGTTCTGCAAATATTTACTGAGCACTCAGTATGTGCCGAACATTATGTGTGGCATAGACACTAAGATAACTAATACCCAGTGCAAGCTGTTGAGAAAACCAGGTCTGGTGCGACAGGAGTTGTTCTCTCTCCTCCTTAAAAATGCAGAAAATCTTGAAAAGCTCACATTGGTACAATTATCTTCTATCAAAGTGAATCAATCATTATTGATATGCTTCAAATGTTTTCCTTTATTAAATTTCTACGTGCGATATACGAAAGCCTTAACAATAATTAATCAACCCATGGACACAGGAATAGCTAACAAACCTTCAGATCAAATCCCATTATAAGTAATTTCTTTTTTTGTACTGAAACTATGCTGGCTCAAAAGTCACTTGAAATGAATGGGCCAGTTAGAGCTTAAAAATATGTTGGTGATACTGAGTTTTACTGTAATGTGATGATATACAACATGAACTAATTTTTAATGCTTCAGTTTTTTTTGGTACAAGTATCTATATAATGTCTCACTGAGAGGTAGTATCATCATAAATTGGATCCACAGGAGTCACTCCTGTAATTCTACTTAGAAGTATTATACTTCATTACTATACTATTACAAGACGGTAAGGCTGAGGTGGTGTCCTCCACGATGATGAACTGTATCATCTGCTTCTAGATTTGAATCCTTGGTACCTCTCTCTAATGTTCCTCTTCCAAAATTTCAGCTTGAGTACTGATTGTTCCTTCGGCTTGGCACCTTGACTTCCAAATTGCTAATCCAGCCCTCAAACTAGATTAACCCTCTTTTCATAGAAACAGAAGGAAATACTAGAAACCCACTTCCTTAAAATTATAGCTTGTTTTTATTTTTAAATATCAATATTATTAAAATAATTATTTCATTACTAAATATAGGCTTATATTTGAAAACCTTTGCAAAACATTTCAGACGAGGTAAAAATCATGCTTTCTGAAAATTATTCTAGAAATATTAGTTACTAAGTATATAAAATATGTCATTTCAATGTGCATTTATCTTTTTAATCACCATATAATTTGAATGCTTTAATTTCCAATTTCTCTCCTCCCCACAAGAAGCCCAGACAATTACTTACACCATATATTTATTCACTTCCGTCCATTTTTAAAGGGAGGAAGGAGATGAAATGGGTGGAGGGTGGAAATGGGGAATATATTCTAACAAAGGAGATGGGAAAATATATGGGTCATTGCCCCTTAGGACTGAAATGGTTCCTTTATTAGAAGAGAGAGGTTTCATAGCTGACAAAAGACTTCAGAGTTGGCAGTAGCAGGTGCAAAGGAAAGATAAAAGCCCTAACCTTGGAGTGGAATTCTTGAAATCTGGCCTATTTCCTTTAAGTTAGTTAAGTTTGAAACTTCTGATTCAAAAACTTCCCATATACAGAATCTCTCGATTTACCCTAGAGGCAGATCACGCATTGCTGTCAATGACATATAGAAAAGGATTATCCAAACCAAGGGCAGCTCAATGTAACAGAAACTGTGCATCTACCTTCTCTTGTACAGAGGGGAAAAGGGGAGTGGGAAAACTGTGAATAACATTTCTTACTTCCTCTTCAAAACGGAGGGGAAGTTTTCAAATATATATATGATGGTAAACATGCTCGCTTATAGGTACTGATTACGATTCAGTTTTAGTAAGCTAGTCTGGAAACCTATGCCCCACATACTTGTAGAAAGTGTCAAGGCCCCCTGGTCTTTCTAATTGCATGAAGTTGTGTCGCAAGTTGAGGTAGGTGATATCTTGACTGTAGAAGAGATGCTCAGGAACCTCCTCAAGGCTGTGACACGAGAGGTCCACGGTACTGATACGCTGGGACACCACCTGGACAAGGTCAAAGAGAAGAGCCATCTGAGACAGCCCCAAATGTTTCCCACCCAGCAGAGGACGGGACGGCATTGACACAAAAAGGCACCGATTAAAAAGATGGGAGGGACTTCCCTGGTGGCGCAGTGGTTAAGAATCCGCCTGCCAATGCAGGGGATACGGGTTCAAGCCCTGGTCCGGGAAGAAGCCCTTAGACCACATAACAACTAAGCCCCGTGCACCACAACTACTGAGCCTGCACTCTAGAGCCAGCGAGCCATAACTACCGAGTCTGTGTGCCACAATTACTAAAGCCCGCGTGCCTAGAGCCTGTGCTCCACAACAAGAGAAGCCACTGCAACGAGAAGCCTGCACACTGCAATGAAGAGTA
Source organism: Tursiops truncatus (assembly GCF_011762595.2). Taxonomy (NCBI): domain Eukaryota; kingdom Metazoa; phylum Chordata; class Mammalia; order Artiodactyla; family Delphinidae; genus Tursiops; species Tursiops truncatus. The sequence continues at coordinate 14,523,191 of NC_047052.1, forward strand.
GCCCTCGGTTGCCCACACACAGCAACGAAGACCCATCACAGCCAAAAATAAATAAATAAATAAATTTATTTATTTATTAAAAAAAGTAAGATGGGAAAGAAAAGAAAGGTCATGAGATCCGATTATTCATTTATAAGAACCAGTTAATTTTTACTTTTTCCTAAAACCGTAAGATGCTTGAAAAACAGAAAGGTATAAGCTGTAAAGTGTCTACAAGTAAAAGGTAAAAAAAAAAATACAAATCATAAAGATGGAAAGTTAACAGTTCATGCAGGAAGTTAAGATGATTCAAAGTAACTGTACAAAACTTTAGGAGGGAGTGTGATACTGAAAGACACAGTCTTTTGCAGCCACACAAGCCCTGTTCCTTACTTGTGCAATTTCTTCATCTGTCACGAGGAAAATTAAATAACCAAGCACACAGCACCACTGCTTAGCATGCAAAAGGTGCTCAAAAAATATCAATTTCTCTTTACAAGGGCAGAAGAATGAAATAGCTATTTAAAATTGAAACTAGTTTTATTCAGAGATTTTATACCACCACAAGTACAGAAAATCCAATAAAGCCAAAACAAGATTTATATTACTATAATAGTAGGCTAATACAACATGGACTGTGAAAATGGGTCTAAAACAAACAAAATATCACTGCAAAAGTCATTCATGTTTTGATGGCATGTCATTATACTGAAACAATCCTTCATGAAGCTATTTAGCTCCATAAAGAAAAATGTGTTTAAATTCTGAAAAGATGGCTAGGAGAACAAGAGAATTTGGAAAATGAAATACAATTTTAGAGCACTTCATCTTTAAAGGCTAGGAAAGCAGAAATTATGCTAAAAAGCCAATTATCCTCAGCATACAGGAATAATGGTTTGTGACAGGATCACAGGCCAAGTCCCATCAATAAGTTCAAATTTAAATGGTTCATCAAAGCTGTGCTAAACACATACAGATACACTAGGCTGAGTTAGGGAACAGCTCCATCTGTCATTGACCACTATGGTCGAGGGAGAGTCATTTGAATTTCATTGTGTCTCAAATCCTTCAAGGCCCTACCTTTTTCACAGAGATGGTATAAAGGTAAATGCACCTGAAAACACTTTTGTAAGCATTCTGTACTATGCAAATATAAATAATAAGTTAAGGATCTGGGAGAATTCCATTTCATTCACTATGTACTCAGAAAGGCCTAGAGTGATGTGCGTAAGAATTATAATTTGATCTCTTGGGAGTAAGTTCAGTTTCAAAATATACTTCTGTTGGGTTTCTCTGCTCTTATCTCCACATCAGGAGGTCTGACAGCTTATCACCTTGGATGATTGCCGCTGCCATCTCTGGTACTCAGCCAAAGTCTCAAAGCTGACGTGATAGGTCTGAGCTTGGGCTCCAGCTGAGCTGAATGCAAGGCAGTACTGACGTCGCTTCACTTCTTCTACCTGAAGAAGAGAAGGGGAGAAAACCAGAACCAATTAAAGTAAACAATCCCAATCAAAAATCAAAGGACAATAACAAGACAAACAACTCAATTTTTTAAAATAGGCAAAAGATCTGAACAGATATTTCTCCAAAGAAGACAGAGGAACGGCCGATAAGCACACAATATGATGTTCTACATTATTAGTTATTAGACAAATGCAAGTCAAAACAACAAAGTACCATGTCACATTCACTAGGATGGCTAAAATCAAAAACACAGATAATAACAAGTGTTAGGTAACAAGCATTAGCAAGCAGACAGAGAAACTGGAACCCTCATACACTGCTGTGGGAATGTAAAATGGTGCAGCCACTTTGGAAAACAGCCTGGCAGTTCCTCAAAAGCAACCATGCGACGCAGCAATTCCGTTCCTGGTATATACCCAAGAAAAGACGCATCCACACAAAAATTTGTATGTGAATTATTAGCAGCATTATTCATAATAGTCAAAAAGTGGAAATACCCTCAATGCTCATCAACAGGTAAATGTATAAACAAAATGTAGTACATCCATACAATGGAATACTACTCAGCCGTAAATGGGAATAAAATATTGATACACACTAAAACATGCATGAACCTTGAAAACGTTATATTAAGAGAAAGAAGTCAGTCACAAAGAACCATATATTATATGATTCCATTTATATGAAATGTCCAGAATCAGTAAATCTATAGAGACAGAAAGTAGATTAATGGGTGCCTGGGGCTGGAGAAGGAATGGGGAGATGACGGCTAAGTAGTGCAGGGTTTCTTTCCAAAGGGCCATGAAAGTATTCTAAAATCGATTATGGTGACAGTTGTACAACTCTGTGAATATACTAAAAGTCACTGAATTGTACACTTTAAATGGATTAATTGTACACTATATGAATTCTGTCTCATAAAGCTGTTTAAAAAAAAAAAACCAAAGGGGGAATTCCCTAGTGGTCCAGTGGTTAAGACTCCACGCTTCTTCCACTGCAGGGGGGCATGGGTTCGATCCCTGGTCAGGGAACTAAGATCCCGCATGCCGCACAGTGTGGCCAAAAAAAAAGAGAAAAAAACAAAGGAATACTTATTTAACAGATATGTTGAAGGAGTAGGATTCATAGGGCATAGCCATAAGTAAATTTATTTATTACTCTTTAAATCACAAAACAATCTCAGTTTGATAATTATCTGCTGAATGAATACTTTTTCCTATTGTGGGTGCTGGGGACATAACAGGGGAAAAAATTAACAAACCCTCTGCCCTCAATGGAGTTTATATATCAAAATGGTGACATGAAAGCTTCCCTGGTGGCACAGTGGTTAAGAATCCGCCTGCCAGTGCAAGGGACACAGGTTCGAGCCCTGGTCCAGGAAGATCCCACATGTTGTGGAGCAACTAAGCCCATGCACCACAACTACTGAGCCTGAGCTCTAGAGCCTGCAAGCCACAACTGCTGAGCCCGTGTGCCACGCACCTAGAGCCTGTGCTCCACAACAAGAGAAGCCACCACAACTAGAGAAAGCCCGCGCACAGCAACGAAGACCCAATGCAGCCACAAATAAATAAATAAATAAAAAATGGTGACATGATATAGCATAATATGCTAAAATACAGAATGAGTAACATGAAGAAAAATAAAGCAGGGTACAGGCTTGGAGGGGAACAGGGTACGTGATCTGAGTTATGAATAGGACAGTCAAGGAAGGACTCACTGAGGAGGGAACATGTGAGCAAAGACCCCACAAGTCTTTTATTTTATTCAGGAGCAAGGTGTGGAAACCTCCTGGGGAAGGAGCATTCCCAGCTTAGCAACAGTCAGTACGAGTCCTGGTAATGCAAGAATGCATGCCTGTTTCAGAACAGGAGAGTCTGCAGCCCACATGATAAAAGCCAAAATTTCCACTTCAAGGGTAAGATTGCTCCAACCCTTTCCCCACCACTGCGGCACACTGGAGGTAGCTGCCTGCCTGCAAGGGGTACCTTGGCCTACTTTTTGGACTCACCTCCCCCCTTACTTACTAGGTGCTGGGATAGAAGCCATTTCTGACTCCCTCCATCACTGAAGTGGGGCAGGAGGAAGGACAGGGAAGACGCAAGCCCAAAGGTTCTTACTAGACTAGTAGAGTCATAACCTGACTTCACACTCTCTGGGCCTACCAGATTTTAAAGGGGATGATCTTCCTCAGTAGGGTCCTTTTGAGGGTTCTTTGGATACCCGGCCCCCCCAATCCAACCAATGATGGCTTCTCACGTACAGATCCCTTGACCAGGCTAATGCATGCTATTCTAGCAGGTGACCACTCCCTCCTCAGACCTGAAGGAATCTGGTGGTCCACTGACAGCCCACCCTCCAGTGAAGTCTGTTTGCCCCTCCAGGTGGCCCCACTGGACATATTCTAAGAGAATCCACCCACCTACCCAATGGCTCCTGCTCTCTCTCAACCCATCTGGGTCACATACTGACAAACCCAGAGTACACAGTGATCCCAACACGAGTTAGGCGCTTTGCTCTATCACCAAAGCAGCCGGCAGCTTATCTTTCGTCCTCAAGACTTCCTGGTTAGAAGGCAGGACACCAGCGCACTATGTCCCCCTTACTGCAGCGGACCCATGTCAGGCTCTCTTGGCTCCTTTTGAAACCTCTTTCACTAGGCTTGAGGAAAGAGGCAGAAACCTCCCTCAGTACCATTTGGGGTGGTGGCAGGGATTCACTGCACCACAGCTCTTTTCAACAACCCTAGCTTTGATGAGGATGAAGTCTTTTTATAGTTATGGAACCACTTACATCTTTGTCTGACATCTCACTTTAGTATGTCATAGCTACTGAATCTTGGTGAGTCAGCTGGAAACTTCCAAGTTATACTCATAAATCACTTATCCCAAAACTGCATCACACTTTCCTTACTGAACACACCACCACACCTTGAATACTGTTCAGGATAGTTTGAGCTTTAGTTGTTTAAATTTATATTTAAAATATTAAAAATTTTAAACGTTTTTACAATCAATATTAAATTTACTACCATATTTTGTCAGTGTCTGTGCTCATCATCTATTTATCTCATGCCTTCCCTTTGAATTTACTTTCCTTTGTTGTTTTATTTCTTTTTTTTTTGTTTTTTGGAGGGGTGTTGTTTTTTAATTTTTTTAAATGAAATTCATGTCCACTACTTTATTTATTTTTGGCTGCATTGGGCCTTCGTTGCTGCACACGGGCTTTCCTTAGTTGCAGTGAGCGGGGGCTACTCTTCGTTCTGGTGTGCAGGCTTCTCACTGCAGTGGCTTCTCTTGTTGCGGAGCATGGGCTCTAGGTGCGTGGGCTTCAGCAGTTGTGGCGCACGGGCTTAGTTGCTCTACGGCATGTGGGATCTTCCCAGACCAGGGCTTGAACCTGTGTCCTCTGCATTGGCAGGTGGATTCTTAACTACTGCGCCACCAGGGAAGTACCAGTCTTTTTTTCTTTTTTTGACTGCACCGCGGCAGTGAAAGCACCCAGTCCTAACCACTGGACCGCCAGGGAACTCCCTCATTAGTCTTTATATGTCTGAAAATGTTCTATTTTGCCTTGACTTTTGTAAAGTAATTCAGCTGTATATAGCCTACAGGTTGACATTTATTTTCTCTCAGCAATTTTGCAAATAGTCTTCTACACATATTGTTGATGAAAAGAAAGCTGTTGTCAGCCTGTCAATTCTTTGCAGGTAATCTTTTCTTTCTGGAAGCTTCTGTGATTTGCTCCTTCATGTTCTGCAATGTGTCTACGTGTCAACTTATTTTTATTTATCCTGTTCAGTACTCAGTGTCTTTTCAATCTGAACACTCATGTCTGTCTTTATTTCTAGAAAAATCTCAACCGTTATTTCTTCAGATATTGCTTATCCATTCTCCTTTACTCTCCTCTCTGGAACTGCTATTAGATGTATACTGGACCCTCCCTTATGGGCTCTCTTATACGTTTTATCTGTGAAATTCTTCAGTACGTTCGTTGGTTCATTACATTCAGCTGTGAAGTAGTGGCTTAAAAACACAGCATCAGTCCAGGAGTGCTACAGCAGCTCTGCCCTGCCACCAGGGGCCCAGGCGCCTCCTGCTTTCCAGAAGGCCACACTCAGCAAATGCCTGCAGTTTCCAGCCACCATATGACTGCTCCGTCTCCAATACCAAGAGACTATGTTCCATAAACGAAGGAAACGCAGGGCAAAGGGTCAAGCCATCCACGTCTCTCCCACTTTAAAGGCCTTTCCCCAAAGTCCCACCTTCAAACTTCTGTTTATATTTATTAGCCACCACTAGCTACAAGGGTGGCTGGGGAGTTTTTGATCTTGGTCACATCACCACCCTGAACACAATTCTACTCTATTAGTGAGGGAAGAGAGAGAACGGACAAGAATTACGTAAATGGGAGGTTTGTTTTTCTTTCTTTCTTGCTCTGTTTCCCACTTCCTCTCCGCCAATCCTCCAACTTTGTCCTCACTCACCTTCTCCCTTTGGAGAAATTTCACTTACTTTCTTCACTATCCTTCAGCCCCCAAGAATAGAACCAGGTCTCATACTGGTAGTAGTGGGTTCCTGTTCCACGGATGATACTGGAGTGACACACATTCATTTATTAGGCCAGGTGGGGCTTGTTCATTTCCTAGTCACAGGGCACACAACTGGGTCCACGCATTTGTTTAGAACCACAGCCAGGAACAAGCCTTGGTTCCAGTCAGTGGTTTACAGAAGTTTTTTGTTTGGGTTTTTGTTTTTTTCCAGCTTTTTATCAGGAACAAAGAATACCACTCATTTCCTAGCTTCCAGCAATAAGCTTGGGCCAGGTCCCCCATCATAACCAGAGTACTTTTAGACCCAGATACTTATAGGAGCTAAACCCCTAGGCTGCCACCTTTCAGACCCAGAGCCCAGTAGGCCCTCACCACTTACATTTCTATTCCACATTCCTAAGTCCAGCTATGTCCTTTCATATGTTTATTTTTTAAATATATGTATTTTATCTATATTGCTGTGTATCTGGATCAAACTGGCTATCTCAAAGCATGATTCACAAAGTCATTTTGTCTGGAAGTTCTCTTCAATTCAGATTGTTTTATGATCTTCAAGATTCAATATAAAGGAAATAAAATTATGTATAACTTCCTATAAACATTATCTGTTTTCCAGACTTGGAACTGCCTTTCCTATGATGGGGAATTCTCTAGTACAGATGCAAGAAATGGCAGGTTTCTCTGCTGCTGGGTAGGAGCTTATGACCACTCCAGACTCTGAATTTCAGTCTAACAGGGGAAAAAGAGAAACAGGAAAGAATCTGTTTTGGAGGGGATGCTAACAGCTACTTCTAGTTTACAAAGGCAGCTTCTAGTGGCAGCATCCTCTGTCTACTCTTGGTGGTACCAATGAGAGAGTATTTAGTGCCTAGCAGTGGACGCAGGGGTTTCTCCAACAGACGGGTCCTGCAGCAGAATTTGGGGCATGGATAGTCTTTGGACCTCCCAGGGAGTCTGTGATGTACATGAACTTGTTTTATGCTTAAATTAGCCTGAGTGGTTTTGTTTAAAACTAAGAACACAAAAACTTTGTGACATAATCTTTAATAATGCTCATATTGGTTTATTTGAAAAGATGTGGAAAAAGCTCTGAAAAGCATATGTGATTTTTTTAATTAAGACGATTAGAGGAAGAATAATTCATCTTTGTGAGTCTTACCTTTCCCCCAACCAGAGGCAAAATGTGCATCTTTCCAGTCTGACAATCCTTCACTGAGGAAACGATGAGGCAGGTGCCACAGAGAACAACCAGGCGTTCAGCCCACTTATGCAGCTGGGTCTTTCCCTTTCGTACATTATAGATGCCAGACAGAAGGATTCGATCCAGATGATCCATCTGGCATGGTTTTTCTGAAAAGAAAAGAGTACTTCAAAAGCCACCATTAAAGTAGCATAAAAATAATGAAAGGGAAAACGAAAGTATTACACGTTAACATTCAGCAACCCTAATATAGATTTAAGTAACCAAGCAATATAAGTATTACAAAATAAGCTCTCAGTCTTAAAATGTTGTCCATCCCTAAGTTACATAATGGGAGCACTACAAATTGTGGTCTAGAGAACAACATGTTAGTTTGGATGCCATTGTTAATCCTTCTTCCAACAGTCATATCTCCCATGTACACAAAGAAAGACAGGATGACAGAGTGGTTAAGATCATGGACTTCGGAGTCAGACACTCAAACCTGAGTTTGAATCTTGGTTCTGCCACTCACTTTGTTTCATTGAACTAGATAATCTCACTGACCTTGACTTTCCTCATTTATAGAGTTTGGATCTTAATACTATCTACCTTCAGATGGTTCTTGTAAAAAACTAAGATAATGAATGTAAAATACTAAGCATAGTTTTAGATACAAAACAAGTATGGAATAAGTGACAGCCACTATTGTGCTTAGTCTATTCTAGAATGAAGAAATGAACAACTAGTTCTGTACACAACTAGTTCTGTACACAGAACCCCCTAAGGGTTAGGGTTAGGGTTGGGGTTAGGGTAAGGGTTAGGGAACGGGGACGGTTTAGGGTACTGCTGCTCTTTGTGAAGAAAAGCTTTCGGCTGATATTTCAGTCAACTATCCCAATCCTGGTGGCAGAAGCAATACATGCATGCAAGAGCTTCTCTATTTTTTGCCACCCTTTAGAAATCTTTATATGACTGAGGTATAGTGAACAAAACAGAGCATTATGACACAAGAGATGTTCTTGGTTAAAGCACTACTAGAAACAGACAGTAACTCTACACAGAAATGAACAGGATCAGCAACAGTACGAGGCTGTGCAAACACCAATAAACGGGGAACTGAGAAAACTGGGTTGTACTCAGTATTATTACATAATTGATTATGGAACCCTGAGCATTGCTTTGCCCTATTAACTATGTTTTTCCCATATAAAAAAACGAAGAAATGGGCTAGCTTACTTCAAAGCTTTTAAAACTCTGTATGTTAACACCAGATGTATGGAAGTCATTCCTCCTTCTATTCTAGGCCAATCCTTTCATCTCTTTTCTAAATTCCACCTTCCTTGGGGAGTTTGGTTCTTCATTCTTCTCACTCTTCAACTCCACCCTCCCTATTGTTTCTATCAAAGCTACAAAAGCACTCAAGTTTTCTCCCATTCCTTCATTCTCAACAGAATTCCTTTAGTTGAGGGATTCTCTAATTCCTATGTGCCCAAGAATTATCTAAGAATTAGTTTAAAATGCAGAACACCAAGACCTATCCACAGAGAGTCTAATTCAGAGGGTCTGGGATGGAACATAGGAAAATGTATTTTTAACAAGTATCCCAAGTAATTTAAATGCAGATGGCCCACAAACCATATTTTAAGAAACTATAAGTTTAACCTTTTGAGGCTCTTTTCTTCTCATTTGTGCTTCTATATTAGCTATCTCTGTTACCTCACCTTTTATTTACTCAATTTACTTCAATCTGGCTTCCACTTCCCAAAAACTACACTATTCATATGTTGATAAGGGCTTTCAAATTTCTATCTCCTGCCCCAATCTTCCCTTAGTTCTGATCTCATATATCCAACTGCCTGCTAGACATGTCCAACAGATGTCCCCATTCACCTCAAATTTACAGATTCATAGACTCATAGACATAGAAGACAAACTTACGGTTGCCAAAGGGGAAAAGGGCAGGGGGGGATAAATTTGGAATTTGGGGTTAACAGATACAGACCACTGTATATAAAATAGATAAACAACAAGGACCTACTGTATAGAAAAGGGAACTATATTCAATATCTTATAAGAATCTGTAGTGGAAAAGTACCTGAGGGGAGTTCCCTGGTGGTCTAGTGGTTAGGATTTGGCTCTTTCACTGCCATGGCCACAGGGTTCACTCCCTGGTCAAGGAACTGAGATCCCACAAGCCACGTGGCACGGCACCCCCCCACCACCAAAATAAGTATCTCAAAAAGAACACACACACACACACACACACACACACACACACACATACATAAAACTGAATCACTTTGCTGTAAACCTGAAACATTGTAAATCAACTATACTTCAACAAAAAAATAAAATAAAATTTTACAGATACAAAACCAGTATCAGAAAGAAAAGAAAGTAAAACTATCTCTATTTGAAAATAATATGATCTTGTATATAGAAAATTACCTTCCTAGGTAAGCCACACCAAAAAAACACTATTATAACTAACAAATGAGTTCAGACAGGTTGCAGGATACAAGATTTTTAAAACATCAGCTGTATTTCTATGCACTAGAAATAAACAATTCAAAAGTGAAATTAAGAAATCAATTGCGTTTATAATAGCATCAAAAAGAATAAAATGAAAATACTATAAAACTTGTATACTGAAACTATAAAACATAGTTGTAAGAAATTATAAAAGACATAAATGAATGGAAAGACAGCCAGTGTCCCTGGGTTGAAAGACTTAATATTGTTAAGATGGCAAAACCCCCCAAATTGATTTACAGATTTAATGCAATCCCTATCAAAATTCTAGATAACTTCATGACAGAAACTGACAAACTGATCCAAAAATTCCCATAGAATGCAATGGACTCAGAACAGCTTGAACAGTTGAAAACAGGCTTTTCAACTCAAAACAATCTTGAAAAAGAAAAACAAAATTGGAGGACTCATATTTCCCAATTTCAAGACGTACTACAAAGTAAGGAGCTGGCATATAAAGTGCAGTTCTGATATAAGGATAGACATAAAGCAACAGAATAGAGAGTTCACCAAAAAACCCCTACTTTATGGACAACTCATTTTTGACAAGGGTGCCAAGATAATTCAATGGGGGAAGGAATAGTCTTGTCAACAAATGGTGCTGGGAATTCTGGATATCCACATGCTAAAGAAAGAAGTTGAATCCCTAACCTCACACCATATACAAAAATTAATTCAAAATGGATGATAGACCTAAATGTAAGAAATAAAACTATAAAACTTTAAAAGAAAAGATAGGAATAAATCTTGTAAATTTAGAATAGGCAATGGTTTCTTAGATATTGACATAAAAAGCACAAGTGACGAAAAAGAAAATACAGATAAACTGGACTTTGAAAATAAAAGGCTGTGTGCTTCAACAGACACCATCAAGAAAGTGAAAAGAAGACTCACAAAACAGGAGAGAATATTTGCAAATCATATAGCTAATAAGAGACTTGTATCCAAAATAAAGAACTATTACAATTCAGCAATAAAAAGACAAATAATCCCATTAAAAATTGGGCAAAGGAATTGAACAGGTATTTCCCCAAAGAAGATATACAAAAGACCGACAAGCACATGAAAAGATGCTCAACCTCATTAGTTATTAGATAAATGTAAATGAAAACTACAAGATACCAGTTCACACCCACTAGGATGACTATAATCAAAAAAGACAAACAATAACAAGTGTTGGCGGGAATGTAAAGAAATTAGAACCCTTCATGGTTGGGGGGATTATGAAATGGTGCGATCACTTTGGAAATCAGTCTGACAGTTCCTTAAAGCTTAAACACAGTGTCACCATATAATCCAGCAATTCTACTCCTACATCTACATCCAAGGGAACTAAAAACATATGTCCACACAAAAACTTGTACATGAATGTTCACAGTAGCATTATTCTTAATAGCCAAAAAGAGGAAACAACACAAATGTCCATCAACTGATGAGTGGATAAACAGAATGTGGTATATGCATACAATGGAATATTATTCAGCCATGAAAAGAAATTAAGTACTGATACATGCTACAAAATGGATGAACCTTAAAACACTATGCTGAGTACAAGAAGCCAGCCACAGAAAGCCAAGTATGTATGATTCCATTTGTATCAATTGTTCAGAATAGGCAAATCTATATAGACAGAAAGTGGATTCATGGTTGCCAGGTGTTGTGGGAGTGGGAAATAAGGAATGGCTGCTAACAGATATGGGGGTCTCATTTTACAGTGATAAACATGTTCTAAAATTGGATAGTGGTGATGGTTGCACAACTCTCTGAATATACTAAAAAGCACTGAATTGTACACTTTTAAAGAGTGAATTTTATGGTATGTGAATTATATCTCAATGAAGCTGGGTTTTTTTTAATCTCATCATTTTTCCCAAACTTGCTATTGCATTTATATTCCCCATCCTGGTTAACAGCATGATATATTACAAAGTTAGCTACATCAAATAAAAATGGGACTTCATTATAGCTTCTCATGCTTCCAAATTGTCTAATAGTCTCTTTTGAAGTTTACATGAAACAGATGTTAAATCAATGGATGTACAATTCTTTGAGTCTCTCCTTCCTTGGCCTTATTTCTTTATATTTAATCTATCCATCTAAATCTATCCATCACCACTCTCAGAAAGGAACATTCAATTTGGGGAGGATAAGTTATTTATACATGAAATAACATGCTGTTTATTATTATTTATGGAGGGTTTGCTAGATATTCAGAATGCCTCAAGTCTCTGATCTTCTGAAAGTGGTAAAAAACAGAATGAGGAAGTTCTAATAAACGTTTGGAATGTCTAAGAGTTCTAATTAAAAAACAGACTTATAATCTCGAAAGCCAAGGTTCTAAGTGGAAAATCAGGGATAATTTTAATTTCCCTACACATTTATACTTTGAAATGTTCTATAAAGAAAATGGATTGCTTTTATAATTAAAAAAAAGAGCTTCGAAAACAAAGCATCAAGGACAACCCTGTAGCAATGAATACGTCTATTGCCCATAGGATAGTCTCTAAATACCATTTTTCATTAAAATGAACCAGTCCTTAGAAAAATAATCTATTCCTGGTGTGAGTCAGATGATGAAAAGATCAAGAACTTAATGGAAAATCTAGAATGCTACCAAAGACAGTAGTTGGGTCATGTTGGAAGGACATAGAAAGCAACCTGAAAGAGCTCCCCCTAGCTGAGATGGGACAAATTGAGCATCAGAAAGAAAAATAGCTGCAAATGAATTGAAACAAATATAAATAAGCCCATGAGCTCATGATGATAACTCAAAACAGACAATAAAAAATGAAGTCACACAGACAGATTGTGAATATAATCTGAAAGGCAAAGCAATATAGCTTCTAGAAAAGAATAAAGGGAAAGACTGTTAAATTGGACTATATCAAAATGAAATACTTCTTTTAATCAAAAGATGCCATTAAGGTTCTGGTTCTGAGTTAGACAGAGAAAGCCCACTGTACCCTGTCTCTCCCACTGAATTCACCTATAAAACCTGAACAGAATACCTGGAGCATTGGTGAACCCCAGGCAGGCTAAACTCAACGAAATTCAAGCCCAGACACTTCATAATCAAACTGCTGAAAATTAAAGACAAAGGAAAAATTTTTAAAGAAGCCAGAGAAAGATGAAGCACTATTTATAAGGGAACAACGGCTCAAATGGCTGTGTGTGCACTGTGTGTGCAGGAGCTCTATCATTCCAACTGCTCTGAAAATCTAAAGCTAGTTCAAAATAAAAAGTTAAACAAATAAATACTGGCTGATATATTTTGGGGTAAAAATGAAACATTTACTTACATTTAAAGAGTAAAACAGGAAACCTCAAAACAAATTTCAAACTCGCAATAGCCACCCCCCCCCCCCACCCAACACAAGAACACACTCTGATTTGAAGTATTTCAGTAGAAAATCTTGTGAAGCAGTGGTGGCTAAGCAATCCCACAATCTGGTTTTGTGACCCTGAACAAGTTCCATATTTTTAGGCCTTAGTTTCCCAAGTTTAAGACCAAGGAGTTGGATTAGATGATCCCTAGTCTTTCCCAGTTCTCACATTTTATGGATCCCTCTTATTCTTCTAAACTGTTTCTCCATCAACTATATGGTAGAGTACCTTAGAGGTTAAGAAGATGAGATTTAGGGTTTCCCTGGTGGCACAGTGGTTAAGAATCCGCCTGCCAATGCAGGGGACACGGGTTCGAGCCCTGGTCCGGGAAGATCCCACATGCCGCGGAGCAACTAAGCCCGTGCGGCACAACTACCGAGCCTGCACTCCAGAGCCCGTGAGCCACAACTAAAGAAGCCCGCACACCTAGAGCCCGTGCTCCGCAACAAGAGAAGCCACCGCAGTGAGAAGCCTGTGCACTGCAACAAAGAGTAGCCCTGGCTTGCCACAACTAGAGAAAGCCTGCGGGCAGCAACAAAGACCCAACTCAGCCAAAAATAAATTAATTAATTAATTAAAAAAAAAGAAGAGATTTAGAACCCGTTAAGACCTCTCCAGAGTAATAACATCTACCTACACGGTTGTAAGGATTAAATGAGAAAAGGTACATAGAGTGCTCAGCACCTCAGTACATGCTCAGCACATAGTAAGGGTATAAAACAAATGCTAGCTGTTATAATGAAAGTTCTGCCTTAAGCCTCCTTCTTTTCCTATATTTATTATTTTCAAGATAATCTTAACAACTTCCACGGATTTAACACTCCCATGTACCTGACTCCCAGATTTGTATTTCCAAAGCTCCTAGTTTCACACTTCCAACTACTGCCAGACATCTCCAACTGGATGTCTACCACCACTTACAATTAAACATGCCTGAAACCAATTCATCACCATCCCTGCAAACCAGATCCTTCTCACAGCTCAAGTCCTGTCAGTCTCCCGAAGCCACCCAGCCTCAAAACCTCAGAGCCAGCTTTGCCTCTTAGGTTCTCTTCCTCAACTCCTTTTTTCAATCAACCATCAACACTTACTGACTATTCCTTAAAAAAGTCTCTATACGAATGATTCCTTCCCATTCCCTAGTTCAGATCCCTACTAATTCACGCCTGAATTATTATTCACTCTGGTGCCAGATTCATCTTTCTCAGACTCACTTGGATCCCATCACTTCTGCTACCATCTGCCAAATGAAGGCTAAACTCCTGATATTGCACTCAAGGCCCAAAACAATCTGGACTCAAATTATCTGTGTGTGTGATTCACAGAACATGCACTGAAATTCCTAATACCCCACCTCTGTCCTCCTTTTCCTTTCTGATTACTGAAATTCTGTCGATTTTTAAAGAACCAACCCAAATACTACATCTTCAGAAAGATTTCTTTGATTCTAGAGATATCCCTGATTTTTCAGAGAAGAAAAGTGAATGGGAACTTCCTTATCGACTATCAGAATCTATCATATAGGTATATTGAAAATAGCATTGGTATTAGCATAAGACAAAGACATCAATGTAATAGGACAGTATCCAAAAACAGACCCCCGCCTGTATAGGAACTTAATAATAATAAAGGTGATGCTTCAAATCAGCAGGAAAAGGATGAGCTATTTCATAAGTATTGTTGGGACAACTGGCTATCAACAGAGAAAAAAGTAAAGTTAGATCCCTACCTCATATCACATTCTAAAAATATAAAAGTACTAGAAGAAAATATAGAGTATGTTTATTTCCTAGGATAGGGAAGGAACGTAAAGGTATTAAAGGAAAAGACTGACTAAATCTGATTAAATAAAACTTCTGCACAATAAAAAACAATACGCAAAACTACAAAACAAGTTACAGGTTGGAAAAAAAATGTGTCACAAATACAGTATACAGAGGATGTATATTCAGAATATATACAAAAGTCCTTCTGGGGCTTCCCTGGTAGCGCAGTGGTTGAGAGTCCACCTGCCGATGCAGGGGACACGGGTTCGTGCCCTGGTCCGGGAAGATCCCACATGCCGCAGAGCGGCTAGGCCCGTGAGCCATGGCCGCTGAGCCTGTGCGCCTGGAGCCTGTGCTCCGCAATGGGAGAGGACACAACAGTGAGAGGCCCGCGTACCGCAAAAAAAAAAAAAAAAAATGTCCTTCTGATCAATATGAAAAAGGATAAACAACAGAAATATCAAGGGTTAATTCAAAGGAGAAGAAAACTTAAAGATCAATGTAAATATGACACAATATTCAACCATACTAGTAATCAGGAAAACAAAATCAAAACAACGAGACCAACATTTAGTCTATTAGATTAGTAAAAGTTTTAAATGCTAATAATATTAAAAGGTGATATTGTGAGCAAAGGGGTACTCTGATATACTGATGGGATATACATTCGTTTTGCAGTAGTAACTATTAGTATTTTAAATGTGAATAAATATCCTATGACCCAATAACTTCATGTTTAGAGATTTACTCTGAAGAAACATAGGTGCAGGGACTTCCCTGGTGGTGCAGTAGTTAAGAATCCGCCTGCCAATGCAGGGGACATGGGTTCGAGCCCTGGTCTGGGAAGATCCCACATGCCGAGGAGCAACAAAGCCCGTGCGCTACAACTACTGAGGCTGTGCTCTAGAGCCTGCAAGCCACAATGACTGAGCCCGTGAGCCACAACTACTGAAGCCCGTGCGCCTAGAGCCCGTGCTCCACAACAAGAGAAGGCACTGCAATGAGAAGCCTGTACACTGCAACAAAGAGTAGCCCCTGCTCACCGCAACTAGAGAAAGCCTGTGCACAGCAACGAAGACCCTATGCAGTCAAAAATAAATAAAATAAAAATTCCAATTACATCATTAAAAAAAAGAAACACAGGTGCACAAAGATGCAATTTTACTACAGTGCTATTTGTAATAGTCCATCACTAGGGAAATTGTTATATAAACTACAATACATACATGACATCCAATAGTATGCAACATATAGAAATGCATATAGAAGACAGTTAAGAAAAGACCTCCAAAACACTGTTGGGAGAAAAAAAGCATGAAGACTAACACCAAATGACAGCATTTATGTAAACAAAATATATTTCTGCAAATACACATTAGATAGGAATAAAAGTTAGAAAATTCTCAACGGTATATACCAAGTTGATTATTACATCATAATTATCACATTATATATCACTGCTTAATAGATAACCACTATCGGTATATACTTGTATTAACTCAAAAATTAACTCAACTAACTCAAAGTTAGTTAAAAAGTTAACTCAATTAACTCAAAAAAATTAACTCAAAGTTAACTCAATTAACTCAAAAAAATTAACTTGTAGGAATCACTTCCTCCCTCTACCCCAGAGGTCAGCCATTCTCTTCACTTTTATAATAATAATTTCCTTGTTTTCTTTATGTTTTTGCTACTCATGTGTTAGTTACAGCAATTTTTAACTACTGTAACAAAAAGAATATACTGGCCCAAACACAAGATAAATGTAATTCTCTGCTAGGGTGGGCAGTCTGGGTTCCCAGGGGGCAACTCTGTTGAGAAACTCCAGTTGATGGTGGCTCTGCCATTTTCAACACATGACTTCAATATTGCTCTTGATGACTGCCTTCCTACCCTACAGAAGAGGAAAAGAGCAAGAAGTATGCACGGGAGGCTTTAGGAACCAGGTATAAAAGCGGCACACAATTCCACTCCATACCACTTTAGAAAGTTTTGTCACAGGTGCACACCAAACTGCACAAAAGACTGAGAAAAGAGATGTAGCTGGGCAGTCATGTGCCCACCTCTAAGTCTTATTACGGAGGAAGGAAAGAGCAGCTTTGGATGGACAGAGAGTGGTACTGTCACACATCTCTAAACAATACGGCTGAGTTTTGCCTGTTTTCGAACTTTAAATGAATGGAAACATACTATATATGCAATTCTTTTGTATCTGGTTTCTTTTGCTTGTGTTTATGCTCCTTGGATGAAACTGTCTCAAACAACGTGTACAGAGAATACCAAACAGAAAGAAATGCTCAGGCTGGGTGCTATGCTACCTGAGCTATTCAACCCCAGAACTGCAACATCACTAGCAAATCACACCTTCTAGATGCCACTTCCTCTTACATAATAAGGAGTTGATTAATGGGCTCTCTTAATCTCTGTGACTGATCATGCTACCCACTCATCTTTAGTTACATGTTATTTCAAGGCTTTTATATCATGAATCTGTACTGAGTCACTCCACTCAGTTTCCCCCAGCACCGCCCCCAGCAAGACTGATAACTAGCATTTGCACAATGGCCCCTGGAGTACCGGAGACGTTTCATATCCAGCAAACAAAGCAAAACACTGGTTTGAACTTAGGCCCTCTGACCCTGGCCTCATTAACAGTATATGCTAAGCTAACGCACCAAAGACTCTATGCAAGAAATATTGAAAGCTGATTGCTAAGCTATTTGCTTCAAAAAGAATACTTCAAATTCTTTACAACTCCTCTCTTCAAAAGGAGAGGCCTAAAAAAAAAAAAAGGTGAGGGCTATTTCCCTTCTCTATATAGTGTGGGCTGTATTTGGTGACTCAATTCTAATAGAAAGTGGTGAAAACAATGGTGACTTATGAGGCTAGGTCATAAAAAACACTGAAGCCTGTGTGTTGTGTGTATGTATGTGTGTGTGTGTTATGTGTTTGTGTGCACATGTATGCATGCACTCATGTGCATGTGTGTGTTTCTCATCACTGGGGGCAGCTAGCTGCTACATCGTGAAGACGCTTAAGCAGCCCTAGAGAAGGGTTCACATAGCAAGCAACTGAGATCTCCTGCCAAAAACTGGTGAGAAACTGGGGCCTTCTACCAACAGCCACATGAGTGAGCCATGTTAGAAGTGAATCTTCCAGCCCCACTCAAGCCTTCAGATGACTGCAGCTTCAGCCAATATAATGAGTACTATCTCACTGAGACTCAACCCAAAACCATCCAGCTAATTCCTCCTAGATTTCTGACCCATAGAAACTGTATGATATAATATCGGGACTTCCTTGGCAGTCCAGAGGTTAAGACTCTGTGCTACCACTGCAGGGGGTGTGGGTTTGATCCCTGGTCAGAGAACTAAGAGCCCACACGCTGCGCATGGTGCGGCCAAAAAATAAAAATAAATTAAAAAATAAATATTTAATATCATTTTAAGTCACTAAATTTTTTTTTTAATTTTTATTTATTTTTTGGCTGAATTGGGTCTCCACTGCTGTGCGTGGGCTTTCTCTAGTTGCAGCAAGCAGGGCCTACTCTTCGTTGCGGTGCATGGGCTTCTCACTGAGGTGGCTTCTCTTGTTGCGAAGCATGGGCTCTAGGCACATGGGCTTCAGTAGCTGCAGCATGTGGGCTCAGTAGTCATGGCTCACGGACTCTAGAGCACAGTCTCAGTAGTTGTGGTGCACGGGCTTAGCCACTCCGCAACATGTGGGATCTTCCCAGACCAGGGATCAAACCCGCGTCCCCTGCATTGGCAGGTGGATTCTTAACCACTGCGCCACCAGGGAAGTCCTAAGTCACTAAATTTTGAGGCAATTTGTTACACAGCCAACAGAAAATACCCTTATCTATCTATCTACCTACACCACATACATACTTTTTTTAACCTTTTATTTCTGGTGCCATATACATATATTGCCTATTTTCAAAAGTAACTAGCTTTAAAAACCTCTTTCTCAAATGTAATTTTCTCACTCAAATTATACTAGCTTCTCTGAATTAAAAGAGCTCACTTTTGGAAATGTTCTCTGTTAATGACTCCCCCCCGCCCCCGCAAATAAAGTAAGTACTAGGAACTGGTACTCTTTTTTTTTTTTTTTTAATTTATTTATTTTTGGCTACGTTGGGCTTTGCTGCTGCACATGGGCTTTCTCTAGTTGCGCGAGCGGGGGCTACTCTTCCTTGCGGTGTGCAGGCTTCTCCTTGCGGTGGCTTCTCTTGTTGCGGAGCACAGGCTCTAGGCATGTGGGCTGCAGCAGTTGTGGCTCACGGGCTCTAGAGCGCAGCCTCAGTAGTTGCAGCGCACGGACTTAGCTGCTCCGTGGTATGTGGGATCTTCCTGGACCGTGTCCCCTGCACTGGCAGGTGGATTCTTAACCACTCTGCCACCAGGGAAGCCCCCCAAACTGGTACTCTTTTTGACTTTACTGGAAATATCCTCTTAAGGGAATATTAAGATCCTAGGCATGCTACAATTTATCAGGTGTTATTAATAAATTAATGCAATCATGCCAACTGTTGTGTTATAATTGACTTCAAATGCAATCTCACTGGTTATAAAGGAGCTCGCCAGCATCTCAAGGCTCAACTTTCATCCCAGAATGAAAACATGGAGTGAAGAACTTATGTGCAACCACATATAAAGAGCATGTTACTATCCAAGATTTATTATTATTTTTTAACCAAGCTTTACAGTAATAGATCGGTTGTGTTCCTCAAATTAGTCTTAAAAGATTTTCCTCAGATTTAACATCAACCTAGCAACTATTCTCCCTCCATGAACTAACAAAGGAGAGAAATGAATGGAAATAAAATAAAATGAAACCAACTTTTAAGGGACATGTCAGAAAATATTGTTGTGGTGAAAAATTATAAATAAAATCTTTTGTGAAGTGCATTTAATAAAACTGGCTTGTGACATGTGTCACAAGAGTTCAGATTAAATCAATAATTTGAGGAATGAGAGCAGGAAATCTTAGTAAATGGTTATGCCTACATACACTAATAACTTAGTTACTAGTTCAACTGTTTGAAAAATGGGTCATATTAACTCAAAACTGTTAGGTGTTAAATAGCTCTGTTATTTACTAGCTGTATGACCTTGAACAAGTTAACTTCTCTGTCTCTGTAAAATGAGACAACAGTTCCTAGAGCATAAGGTGGCTATACTGAGTAAACTGGGTAATTCACAAGCATAAAAGCACACAGTAAGCACTCAAAAAATGGTACTCAGTAGTATTATTAGTTATTGATGTGTATTTGGAGAGTAATATTCAGAAATATTCTGACTTCCTTAAGGCTAACTTTATGACTAAAGTGATCAGATGAAAAATAGTCAATAGGGAAAAAATGCACCAAAAGAGAAGAGCATGTAAAATATCCAAGATTTAAAGCTTACGAAATTCAACAATATACACGTCTGATGTGTTCATCAAATGTTAAGTCATATATGATAATAAACACCTACTTCGCAACATTCTCGAACTATCCAGAAGTTCATGGACTTTATAAAGAACTTGAAAATATAACTGATACTAAAGCTATGATTTGATCAAGATGCTGGCAAAAGTACGTAACAATTCTGTAAGTCAGCAAAACACCAGAACAAAAAGAGCAAAAATAAAAAGGGAAGGCTGTTTTTGCTGTTGTTTTCTAACTACATTAGTAAATTGGCTTAAAAATGCTTTGGATAAAATCCTTTTAAAAGGCTGAAGACAGACAGAGGTACAAATAATCAATTAAAAGTCATTAATGTATACACACAGCCATGATAAATCCTTACCACCATAAAATCGAAGCATACAGCCAAGGTCAGGATTTGCCGCCTCCTCCTGTATGCGCACAGGGTCATCAAACCCCAGCCTGGACAAGTAATCATAAACAATCTGAAGAGGTCGTTCAGTAGGTTCCAGTCTCCTGCTTATACAATTCAAAAGAAAAATATTTGTTAAGTAATAAACACACTTCATTTGATTTTTAAAATCTTTTAATATGCTCTAGATTTTTACTTCTATATCAAGATTTTCTCTAATATCACATGATACAACTAATCTAAACAAGTGGTGCTCAGAGTTTTTGGTCTTGGGATCCCTCTATAGTTTTTGAGGCCCCCAAAGAGCTTTTGTTTACACGGGGTATATCTATTGACATTTACTGAATGAGAAACTAAACTTAAGAATTTCTAAATATTTAGTTATTCATTTTAAAATAAAAACAATAAACACATTACATGTTAACAAATATTTTTTGAAAACTATATTTTCAGAATAAAACAAATTTAGTGAGAAGACTTGCATTATTTTATATTTTATAAATCTCTTTAACAGCTGGTTTAATAGAAGACAGCTAGATTCTCAGATATGTAGCCTCTAGAAAACTCCACTGTATACTTACAAGACTGAAAGTGAAAAAGAAAATTAATACCTCATTATTATGAAAGAGTTTTGACCTCATGCACCTCTTCAAAAAGTCTCAGAGACCCCCAGAGGGCCCTTTGAGAACCTCCGCTTCAAACTTAAAGGCATCGAATTGAAATTATGAGATATAAAAGATTGTACCTGGCCATAACTGATTTCACATAAGCTGCAACACAATTATAAATGGAGACTTTGGGTTGCTGACTATATCCTATATATTTCCTCTGGCTTCACAGATGATTTTTCCATAAAAACTAGGAATGAACTGCCCAGTAATTCCCCAGAAATCATTAGATTACATGGTTCTGACTGAAAGCTAGGTAAAACCAGAATGTTAGTAATCACTTGTGGCTTCTGGTGACACTGCATATTTTAAAATCACACAGACTTAAGGCAGCTCATTTACAATTCTTTTATCAGAAAGCAAAGAGTCATAAATACACCAGCTAAGAGCATGAGCTCCAAAAGTCAGACTGCCTGGGTTTGAGTCTCACTTCTGCCACTTATCAACTGCATGTATGCCCCTAGACAAGTTATTTAACCTCATTGTCTTAAATTCCTCATCAGTATAATGGGTAGTGCCTAACTCACAGAATTGTTATTAGAAGTATTTATTTATTTGCTTACAAGAAGATATCACATAGTATATAAAGTGCTTAGCAAATTATTTGGCATGTAGTAGTGTTCAATAATGTACTGACATTATTCAAAAAAATTCTTAGGAATGGAATAAAATTTTAATTAGAATAAAAATAAAATGTCTCCCCTATCTGAAACAACAACCAAAAAACAAGTATAGGAAAGCCTGTATGTTTAAAAGATCTTGAAGAACATTATTCATATCCTAAAAGGATTCTGTTTAGAAAACTTAAGTCTTGTATTAATCAGAAGAAACATGATAAACCTTCCATCATGGCAAAAAGATATGAAAGAACTCTGTGTTTTGTGGTTAAAGAACTAGAAAATACTGGTTGACAATATGCTTTAATTTAAAAAAACATGAAATGGGAATACTACAAAGTGGAATATAAACAACTGTCAAAATATGGTAATTTAGGAATGGAAATCATATTGATGAGTACAGAAAGTAAAAAATAAAAATAGGGACTTCCCTGGTGGTCCAGTGGCTAAGACTCCACACTCCCAATGCAGGGGGCCAGGGTTCGATCCCTGGTCAGGGAACTAGATCCCTCATGCCGCAACTAAGACCCAACACAGCCAAATAAATAAACATTTTTTTAAAAATCTAAAATAAATAAATAAAAATAAAGTAAAACGACCTCCTGGCCCCTCCTGACTGTTCAGTTCTGACTTTCAGCTTCCATCAGCTCAGAACTACTACACGGGGAATGACCAAAGAACTAAAAGCCTACAAAGACCAATAAATATTGAATTTAATAGAAATGAAAAATAAACTTTTCAGAATAAAAATATCAGTTACAATTAATCTCTAGCCAAATAAAATAAAAGTCCACAAAGGGCTGTGACAATAAGGCACCTTCCCAGTACAATGGTAGAATTCTTCTAAGAAGGATGCATTTTAAGAGAGACTTCTAATAAACTATATCCTGGACGGGTCAATTAGCCATGTAATAGGAAGACTGACTGAAGGATTAACTTGAAGACAAGGTGACCAAGGGCATAAAGAGCCCTCTCTACCTTCCAGTGTCAAGAAGGATTAGACTTACTCTATCTAGATTGCTCCAAAGAATAGGACTAGGACCAAGGAGAAGTTGCACAGGTAGACTTGATTAAAAAATGAGGAAAAACCTTAATGATTAGAGAAGCCCAATAATGAAACAGACCTCCTCTCAAAATAGTTCACAGAGAGCTAGAGAGCCCTCTGTCACGGACACTTTAGACGAGTCTCCTCTAAGAACCAAGTTGGGCCAGATGATCTTCAGCGTCTTTTAAAACTCAGGGCTCTTTCAGGTATTTAAGACACCTTGCTAATATAATACAAATTCTACGTGAACACTGCTATTATTTTTGGATACAGAGATCAATGTATTTAAATATAATTCCATATAATGATCACATATTCAAGACCAAGAAACATTATTAATACTTTCAGGCTAAAGCTCACTAACTCAATTTTCCTATTTCTCTCTGGAAAACCAGGATAAATGGAAATATCCTAATTCTGACATATTTTACCTGATCAAATGTCCTGGTCTAAAAAGGCTCTGTAGATTTTGGAAAACCTCTTTATATATTTCCACCTAAAGAAAGTATTCTCCCTGGTGGGACGGGGAAAAAAAAAATCAAGAGAATCTCAACATCTGCTCTTATTAATTTAGCATAAATGAGCAAACAAGAAATAGTTCAAGAACTGCAAAAACAAGTAAAACGAGGGACTAATTCCATTTACTCATTAAACTCATCTGCTTAAGAGAGTAGAGTATGGGGGAGGGAAATGCTGTAATATGCTTACGGATCAATTTTGTGTTTCAAAGTTCCAAAAGTTTAACAGGCTGCTAATTAGCTGTGTGTTAAATCTCTCACAAATCAAAGGAAATATATATACTGCAAAACAGGTGTAGGAGAGAGTATGTTAGCAAAGAAAGGTTCCATTCAGCATTTGAAAAACTTCCACTGCGGCTTTAAGAAGAGACAATATGACTATTGTTAACAGTTTTAGTTTGCTTCTAATGCTTCAAGGAGCTACAATAGTCCTTGTAAATCTGAATATATGTGGATATGGTTATTTTTCTCCAAACCAGCCAACCAATACAGTAATGCTATCAACAGTGTTTGCAGCTCTTAGCCAATCTGAACAGCGCCCACAGTTAAGTTAGAGGTAAGAGAAGAGTACATTTCATTCCAGGTATCATTTCACAAGGATTCTAGTTAATAGTGGGAGGCAAAAGTATACATTATTTTTCTTTTTTTTTTGGTATGCAGGCCTCTCACTGTTGTGGCCTCTCCCTTTTCGGAGCACAGGCTCCGGATGCGCAGGCTCAGTGGCCATGACTCACGGGCCCAGCCGCTCCGCGGCATGTGGGATCTTCCTGGACCAGGGCACGAACCCACGTCCCCTGCATCGGCAGGCGGACTCTCAACCACTGCGCCACCAGGGAAGCCCAAAAGTATACATTATTAAAACCCAACATATTGTATCCAAGACCCTAACAAAGCAGAGCAGCATTCTCTACATCAAAGTCAGGTTAAAACTCAATCTCTGGCCATCTATAAAGGTAAAATCTGCAAAATTTGAAGACCGACAATACAGATCATGATACAAACAACAAGGATACTTCGATGAATGTTTACCCCATACCTGACACTATGCTGGGAAGTATCTCACATTTTACAAAACTAGGAAATAAGAAAAATGAGGTTCAGAGAGTCACACAATTAGTACATATGGCATCAGGGTTTGAACCTGTGTCGGTTTCCTTACAAAGCCTAGCCTCCTTTAGGGAAACAATATTATTTTCTAAATGTAGATTAAAAATGTATGCAGAAGAGAGCTCAAAGCACTTCATATGTTAACTTACATCAAGAAACATAAAAAGTTATGTTTTAAAATTACTGTACGTCATTAGTCTAATACATCACCATTTGAAAGATAGACTATTTTTATGCATCATTGTTGTATGAGAGTCTTTCTAGCCTTCGTGGTCCCTGGTTCCTGTGGGGTAGATTCTAAATCCTCAGAGTTTACTGAGTAATGCGAGTGTCTTAGTTATTCATGAGCCCCTTGGATAACCCCTAGGTTTATGCTAAGAAATGAGCTGACTCAGGATGGGGGCTGGTCACCAGAAAGACCAACCACGTGAAGACAGGGCTGGGGCTTGGAGTGAGCCCGACCTTGGGAGAGGGGAGGGCTGGAGATTTGAGTTCAAGCACCTACCTGATCAATGATTAAATCAGTCAAGCCTATGCTATAATACCTCAATAAAAACTCTGTACTGAAGCTTCCCGATGGATGAACACACTAATGTGCTGGGAGGGTAACACGGATGCTCCCAGACCTCGCCCTATGTGTGTCTTCATTTTGCTGGTCCTGATTTGTATCCTTTATACGAAAATTGTAATCTTAAATATTGCTTTCTTGTGTTCTGTGAGACATTCTAGTGAATTATTGAACCTGAAGGGTCATGGGAGCCCCCTAAATTTTTATCCAGTTGGCCTGAAGTGCAACCAGAGTGTAAAGTCAGGGTGGTCTTGTTGGACACCAGGCCCTTTAAATTGTTTGTTTGTTTGTTTAATTTTTATTTTATATTGGAGTATAGCTGATTAACAACGTTGTGTTAGTCTCAGGTGTAATGTCCTTTAACTTGTGAAGGAAGTTTGTGCAAACTCTGCATGGTTAGTGTCAGAACTGTACTGCAGTAAACCAGAGGGCATTGTAACAACCATTAAGAAAGAAAAAACACTGCCAGTTAGACTATGACCTACCAACAACTGTAAGATACACACTGATTTTAGAAGTATTAAAATGTAAAAACAAAACAAAGTTTTAATAAAAACAAATTACTTAATGTGTAACACATTCTTTTAAAGCTTTAAAATACTACAGAAATATGAAACACAAAACAAAAATAATCCTTTTCCTTCCTCAGGGTTAATCAGCTCAGTATGTATCCTGAAACAGGACTTTTCATTCCACTTTTACAATATCAAAATATGGTAAAACAAAACTATAGTGACTTGTTAAGAGGTCACCCAGCAAGTCACTGATAGTAAAGGAATTAGAACTCAGGATCCCAAATCCTGAGGGCATAATTTTCTGTTAGATATATTTTATCTATTCTTAGCTTATCTTAAAAGATAGTGTATCAACCACAGAAATCTTAGTCATTTTGATGACTGAAAATAAAAGTAAAAATATGACCATGAGCCAAAGGGCACTTCATTTTGTTACATGTGATATTTTTACAACTTTTCAAAGAGAAGGCAATGACTACACTAAGCTTCACTACTGAGTCATCTGTCACTTTAACAGTCCAATAAAACAGACAGACCAAATAGTATCATGTAAAGGGCACTGGACTGGGAGACAGGATACTTGTGTTCCAACTAGAGCACTAGCACCAGGCAGCTGCAGGAATGTGCTTTGGACCTGACCTCTCCAGACCTCTGTTTCACATCCATAAAAGGAAAGATAATGGTTTCAGTGATTCCCATGGGGAAGTTACTGGCCTTTTAGGTAGGACAATTCTTTGCTGTACAAGATGGTCCCACACATTGAGGACATTAAGGCTCCCTGTCCTGAATGCTGACCCTAGATGCTGGTAACCCTCCCCTGTAGCTGTGATAACCAAAAGCCCTGCCCCCACACGTATTTCCGGATGGAAAGGGCAGTGGATGGTGAGGCTGGTAGGTTAGGTTCATTTTACTAGTAGGCAGCAGTCTCCAGCCTTTTTGGCACCAGGGGCCGGTTTCGTGGAAGACAATTTTTCTACGGATCGGTGGCAGGGAGGCTGGTGGGGGGCAGCGGGAGGGGGTTCAGGCGGTAATGTGAGCAATGGGGAGCAGCAGATGAAGCTTCACTCACTCACTGCTTACCTCCTGCTGTGTGGCCCAGTGCCAGGGGTTAGAGACCCCTGCTAGTAGGCATCTCTCTTAGGTTCCTTCAAGTGCTAAAATTCTATAAACTAGTAATCCCTCTGTTAAATTCAAGTGACAAGTCTATGATTAAAAAAGAGTAAGGAAAGAAGGAAATCATGGATGATTTAGGAAAAACATGGGGTAATTATAGTGCCAGTAATCCCATTTCTAGGACCTAGTTCACGGAAATCAACAATGTAAAGAGTCATGGGCAAAGGTTTAGTCATCACACTACTTCTAAGGGTTGAGTGACTTGAAACAACCCAAACAGGTAACACTTATTGAGCACTTACTAGGTCCAGGCATCATTTTAAGAAGTTTACTTCCTTGCTCCTCAAAGTGTAGCACATCACTTAGGAGCTTAATAGAAATATAGACCCACAGGCCCCACCCCAGAGCCACTGAATCAGAATCTGCATTTTAACAAGCTCCCCAGCTGGACATTCGAGTTTAAGAAGCGTTACAAGCATTAATTCACTTAATCTTCATAACATGTATAATCTATTTAATCCTCGTGATAACTCTATAATGTAAATATCATCATCCTCCATTGTACAGATTAGTAAACTGAGGACAAAGCGTTAGGCAACTTGCATAGTAACACAGCCAATTTGAACACACACACTCTCAATCCAGAATCCAAGCTCTACACCATTACTGCACATAATTTCTCAAATTTTAAACAAGTTATAGTATATGCATAAAATAGAATATTCTCTAGTTATTAAAACTGGTATCTAAGGAATTTTTAATGACACAAGGAAATTAATTGAAGTAAGCAGTAAATAAAATTGAATATATGGTGTAGGTCCAAATACGTAATTTAAAAAAATTACACACACACTCATTTTGAAAAAGATCTGGAAAAAAAAATGTCAGCATGGCGGGGGAAGGGGGAGGTAATATATGGAATCTGGTGTCAGAATGCCAGAGTTCAAATTCCAGCTCTACACTTACCAGCCAAGTGATTCTAGGTGAGATGATTAACTCTTTTAAGACTCATTTTCCTCATCTATAAAATAGGGAAAGTATTTACCTCACAAGATTGTTATGAGGATTAAGTGAGATAATCTACAAAAAGCATAAGCAATGAAAATTATTTCTCTTTATACTTTTTCATTTTTCCAAAATTTCTACAATGAATATAAATCACACTTCATTAAGCAGCAAAAAATGTTATTAAAAAAAGATATTGTGTTAGACTGTCAACTATCTTATGAAGAGCTATTACAAAGAAAGTACCTATTCTTCTGATGCGATAAACATAAGACTGAACTCAAGCAATTAACCGTTGAGTAAGAGGTCTAAAAAAGATCTTTAAACAATTATGATTAAATAGTGAAACTGAGCAAGGCACACTGTGCCAGTTCCCCTACTCGGAAGGAAGTCCACCATCTATCATGAATGATGTCAACATTCCAACTGCTTGGCAGTACCTGCCTGGCCTTGAACAAGTTACTGGACCTCTCGAAGAGCCTCAATTTTCCTCATTGGAAAGGAATAACCCTACCTCTCTTAGAGTTACTGTGAGGATTTAATGAGAAAATGTGCATAAAGCAGTAAGCCCGTTAACTAGCAAAAGAAAGCACTTAATGTTAGCTAAAATATATCATCATCATTTTTTTGGCTGGCTGAGGCTTCTTGAGCTCCTATTCCAGTGATGAGAATATATTCGGATCTCAAATAATGTATGATCGCACTTCTATGTGGAATCTAAAAACACAACAAACTAGTGAATGTAGCAAAAAAGAAGCAGCCTTGCAAATATAGAGAACAAACTAGGGGCTACCAGTGGGGGGTGGAGGAGCAACACAGCCGGGGCGGGGGGCGGGGGGGGGGGCGTGGAGGCGGTAGTGGGAGGCACAAACTACTGGATGTCAGACAGGCTACAAGGATGTAGTGTACAGCACAGGGGATACAGCCAATATTTTATAATAACTGCAAATGGAGTGTAACCTTTAAAAATTGTACAAATTTTTTTAATTTTTAAAAAAAGAAAATATATTCATATCTTCAAACCACAGTTCAACAGTGTTTTCATTATTTTATAACCAATTATGTTTTCAAAGAGCTACTTCATTAGAAATTATCAAGGCTACAGGACTAAAAAGAGACAAACTCTCCATTTTAAGTACAGTTTAGTTCACTAAAGTAAATTGTATCACATTTGGATTCTTAGCTACACAACTGGTAGTAGCAAGCCAATTCAAGTGGGGTTTTCTCCACTTTTCTAGTATTTTTGTGTATATACACATTAGTATACAGATGAGTAATAAGTCTTAGGTTTAAATACTTGAACTCCGTCAATCACTACCAGCTATAATGTAGGTCAAGGCTTTCCACCTGATAAAATTAGATCGGAATCAGTGTTAAGATTTAGAAAAGCCTAAGGGTCACCCAGTCTGATCCTTTCGTTTTACAAATGGATTTAGGAAATGTAGTTAACTGGTGAACAAGGAAAACATTCAAGTGCTAGTCTACTTTTTCAGGAATTAGTCCAAATCCTAAAGGAAAATAATAATAAACCCCAGTTTAGACTTTAAAATGATATCAATGTTTAGCTCAGCTAAAGGTGTTACTATCATTGCCACATTTTTAGGTGTAAGTGGGTGCCTCCTTTCTCACTTTCAACAGTACTGAATCCACAGTTTTGAATTCTGTTTTGAGACATTTATTTATTACAGGAAAAGGGAAGGAGAGAAAGTCAATGGTCAGGCACTTAAGGAGCTCTTATTTGAGGTCTAACTCAAAGAACTAACAGTTTTTTTTAAAAAGCTGAATCAGGGCTTCCCTGGTGGCGCAGTGGTTGAGAGTCCGCCTGCCGATGCAGGGGACACGGGTTCGTGCCCCTGTCCGGGAAGATCCCACATGCCGTGGAGCGGCTGGGCCCATGAGCCATGGCCGCTGAGCCTGCGCGTCCGGAGCCTGTGCTCCGCGACGGGAGAGGCCACAATAGTGAGAGACCCGCGTACAACAAAAAAAAAATTAAAAAAAAGATTTTAAAGAAATTAAACCTATGAAAATATGCTCAACCTAACTCATTAATATAAATGAAAATTAAAACAAAATAACAAAATTCTTATCAGATTTGCAAAAATCTAAGTCATCAGCCTTGAAAAAAGAGTTGTCCTTGGAATGCTGAATTTATGATTCTCTAAAAACTGTTGACAATCATTTCTATTCACAATCAAGTATGTGCTCGTGCATGAGGATGTGTCTGTATATGAAAAATTTAACATATTCTGGAGAAAGTAAGGGGGAAATAGGTATACTTTTATATTATTCATCGAAGTATAAGTTCTATGAAGAGGAATTTGACAAAATCTCTCAAAATTAAACATGCACATACCCTTTGAGCCAGCAATTCCACTTCTAGGACTTTACCCTACAGATGACTTCCACATGGGAGAAATATCACAGGTACAAGGATATTCACTGCAACAGTACTTGTAGTAAAAAAAACTGGTAACAACTTACATGTCCATTAATAGCAAACTAGCTAAAATTGTGGTAGATTCATAAAATGAAATACTATTTAGCCATTAAATAAATGAAAATTATATAAACATTAATATGGAAAGATTTCTAAGAGATATTAAGTTGACATGTTGCATGTAGCACCATTAGTTTTAAAATTTATATACAAATAATGACACATACTCATGCATGACCATAGGTACTTCTCATTCTATTTCCTTTTATACATTTCTATTTCATTCTGTTTATATGTATTACTTAAAAACTTTAAAAATATTTATTTTGGGCTTCCCTGGCTGCGCAGTGGTTAAGAATCTGCCTGCCAATGCAGGGGACACAGGTTCATGCCCTGGTCCGGGAGGATCCCACATGCCACAGAGCAACTAAGCCCGCAAGCCACAACTACAGAGCCTGTGCTCTAGAGCCTGTGAGCCACAACTACTGAAGCCCGTGCGCCTACAGCCCGTGCTCCACAACAAGAGAAGCCACCACAATGAGAAGCCCGGGTACCGCAACGAAGAGTAGCCCCCACTCACCGCAACTAGAGAAAAGCCCGCGCACAGCAACGAAGAACCCAATGCAGCCAAAAATAAATAAATTTAATTTTTAAAAAATCTTTAAAAAAATATTTATTTTAAATTTAGATATCCGACCTATGATATAATCCAAATGAAGTAATTATCAATTTTTCCTTCCTTTTCCTTTAAAAACTGACAGTTTTTAAATTCAAGAATCCTAATGTCAGCATTCCAGGGAGAAATCTTTTTTCAAGCCTAGTGACCCCATAATCATCATCAGCTCCAGCAAGAATGAGGTCCTAAAGCCCACTTCCAAGCAGAAACACATGTGACTTATACTGCAGGAGAATTAGTGGTAAAACTCTGACCTCACCTGACCAGGTCTCCATGAAGCTGCAAATAAAGACGTTCCCTTCCCTCTCCAGCACAGATTTCTGACGCTGGCGTGTCTACTGTGCAAAGGACAAGATGTAAGTCGGAGGAGGAGGCAGTGGCAGAGGTGCTGGCTGCAGTGGCCGTGGCGGTGTCTGCTCCGTACAGGTAAACACAGCCTCTCTTCACATCTTCTCGCAGCCAGTCTCTCTCTCGAGAACCAAACCTACTTCTCCTATTCAGACAATGTCTGCTCCCATTGCGTTTCATAGTTCTCTAAAAACGTCAGGAAAAAGAAATCATTAGCTCAAATGTCTGACTGAATTAGACACATTCAGTCCTCAGCCCACCTTTCCACTCCGTAGTCACCAAAACTTGACTCAGTACCGCCTCCTCTCACAGAGCCTTCTGCACCTGCCATGCCCAGCCCTAAACTGAAAATTTTCATTCTCTTTACTGCTAGCTGTTCATGTCTCTGTCCATCATCTTTTTTTTTTCTTACTTTTTTTTTACTTTTTTATTTTTGGCCACGTCAGGTCTTAGTGGCGGCACACGGGAACTTCATTGCGGTGTGCGGGTTTTCTTTCTCTAATTGTGGCGCACAGGCTCCAGGGCATGTGGGTTCTGTAGTTTGAGGCGCATGGGCTTAGTTGCCTCGTGGCATGTGGGATCTTAATTCCCCAACCAGGGATCGAAACCCATGTCCCCTGCATTGGAAGCCCGATTCTTCACCACTGAACCACCAGGAAAGTCCCTGTCAGTCATCTTCTGATCTTTTTTTTTCTTTATGTTTTCATAAAAATGTCAAGAACAGTAGTGTACCTACTACCTAATTTTCACAAGCTTTAACATTTTGCCATATTTAGTTCAGATCATTATTCTAAAGAACATATATATGATATATCCTTACATATATAGCTAAAGCCACCTACTACCTAAAAAAATCCCATTCACCTCCCTCTCTCCCCAGAAATAAACACTCTACTATAGTGTTTATCATCCCATGCATTTTTTTTTAATTTCTGATTTTTATTGATTGTTTGATTGGTTGATTGATTTTTGGCTGCGTTGGGTCTGTGTTGCTGCGCATGGGCCTTCTCTAGTTGTGGCGAGCGGGGGCCACTCTTCGTTGTGGTACACGGGCTTCTCATTGTGGTGGCTTCTCTTGTTGCAGAGCACGGGCTCTAGGTGCGTGGGCTTCAGTAGTTGTGGCATGTGGGCTTAGTAGTTGTGGCTCACGGGCTTAGATGCTCCATGGCATGTCGGATCTTCCCAGACCAGGGCTCAAACCCGTGTCCCCTGCATTGGCAGGCGGATTCTTAACCACTGTGCCACCAGGGAAGTCCTCCCATGCATTTTTTATGTTTGCCATATAAGTATATATCTATAAACTCTATATAGTATTGTTTTACATGATTTAAAACTTTATCTAAAACCTAACATACTTATGTTTCACCCTGCAATTTTTTTTATTTGATTCAACATTGGTTTAGAGATGTATCTATGATTAATACACCCTGCTCATTCTCTTGAATAACATTCTATTATACAAATACACTGAAATTTATCCATTCTCCTGCTGAGGGCATTTAGTTTGTTTCTAATTTTTCAGTGTCGGAAATAATGCTGCAATAAACATTTCTGTATGTCTCCATATGCAAACTGAAAGTTCCTCTAGGGTCCTAGTCCTCTGCCTCATAACCCAAATAAGGAACTACAGAATCAACACAATACTGCACAAATATTCTTTCCATTATCCTCATGTTTCAAAAGAAAAATTACTGTTGCATTTGATAACTTAGGTATGCATACACATTGTGAAGTCACATTATCTCAGAGCAAAAACAACTGCTACAGCAATATAACAAGTTTCTAAAGATCAATATTTACCTGCTCTATTTTTTTTAAATGGGCCATTTCTATTCCCATTAATAAAAAACTAATTTCCACAAACAATTACACTGACCCACCTTTCTAGGGCCACTCCCCACTGTATGTCACTCTGTTTGTCATATCCAACTCCCCGAACACACCAACTATTCCACAATTCTGTGACTTGCCTGAAATGTCCTTCTCCATCTTGTCCATCTGAGTAGTTATTCTTCAAAATTACTCAAACGTCACCCTCTCTGTGGAGCTTTCCATGTCTCCCATCCCTGCTTTCTCCTACTAATTAAAAAGAATTAATAACTCTACACTCTCCTCCACAGAACTTCTTCACCTTAAACATACTTCCATTCCCATGTAAATCACAATGAGTTTTTAATTATTTATTTGGTATTTCTTCTTCTCTTATACACTGAGAACCTATTACAGTACCTTAGCACCTGGGTGGCCCAGAGATGCATGCAGAACTCACTGATGTCACAGACATTTATTCCCAGTCTGTACTTTATTAGCTTTAGCAAGAAGTTGAACAAACTTGGGGAAAAAACCTCCATTTTTATAGGAAACCCTATCACCTTTCCTCTGTATCAGCCACAAAGTAAATAAAATACTTTTGCTACTATTCCTCATTGGAAAACAGAAATATCTATAAATAAAGCAAATATTATTTTTGTAATTACTGAGATTAAATATTTGAGAATAACTGTAGCGCCTAAAATTAAATCTCTGAAGATGATAAAGAAAGGGGAAGGAAAAGTTAGAAGGTATTCCCCACATGGAGAAAAAGAAAAACAAGAAATCAAGAATGGCTTCATTGTTTAAATTTATAATAGGTGAATCGATCATTTTACAGATCTTAGGGATTTAAGTACAGCTAATCAAAACCATGAGGATTATTACTGATTCTAACTTTAGATAAATAGGATAAACCCCTGCTACAAGTGGGAACTAGGCATCTTTCTTCTCATAAAGAGCATTTTCTCAAAGCTGAACATCTCAGAATTAACAAAGGGCTTTTGAGCACATATTTTATAAACACAGGGACCATCATATTTGCACCACTAAATAATCTTAACCACTGCATAATTAGACAGTGATTTTAAATATTCCTTATTTTTTAATCTTTGGTAAAGGTCAACTGAACCATCTGAAAACAGTATTCTATACAGTGCAGTAACATTTATACAAGGAAGCTCTGCATTCTGCACTCAGTGGAGAGAAATTTTGCTCACTGCTATTAAGAGAGGGCCAGTGGACACCACTCCACACATCCACCAAAAAGCTTCTTTAAAAAACCTTTTTAAGGTCAAATAATATCCCACTAACCTTATCAATCTTAGAAAAGTCAAGGCAGACCCCAGGAAGTATTACATTAGTTCATCCATGATTCTTCTTCTGTGAGGATTTTTAACAGTCATTTTTTAATGTGTATATCTATTTCCCTTAAGACTATACATAGGGCTTCCCAGGTGGCGCAGTGGTTAAGAGTCCGTCTGCCGATGCAGGGGACACGGGTTCGTGCCCCAGTCCGGGAAGATCCCACATGTCGTGGAGCGGCTGGGCCCGTGAGCCATGGCCACTGAGCCTGCGCGTCCGGAGCCTGTGCTCCGAAACGGGAGGGGCCACAGCAGTGAGAGGCCCATGTACCGCAAAAAAAAAAAAAAAAAAAAAAAGACTATACATAAAGTTTTAAGAACTTTTACACTGTTGAAACCCATGTGTTTTGGTCAAAGAATGTATCTCCTGTTTATATGATATATTCCACCCCATGAAAATAAACTGCTGAGTTAGAACTTTAGTAGATATCATTCTCTTAAACCTGTTCAATGGGCATTTAACGGCCTAGATACCAAACAAGCATAGCCTTCTGGCAACAATCTAGATGGACTGTTTAGCTATCATTAGTTACTGCTGAATTACCTAGTGCTTCCTTCTCCACTGCCTAAACCACCAGGTAAATGTTGGAAAGGTCACTTCTGTCCTCTGAGATGCTTGCAGCTTTTAGAATCACTATTCCACTGGAAATGCTAGATGGAGAACACTTTATTTCCTCCCTTTACTCTTATATAAGAACTATTGACAAGTTTCTCTAAAAGGGAACATATCTATAATCACCCTCACATCAAACAAGTGTATAAAGAGCACATTTAAGACTTAAAGATATTTCTAGAAAGACGAAATCTTCAGAGTAAGCCATGATTTAAGTACCCACTTCAGTTTTACACTTTAAACCCTCTAAAAATGAGGGCTCTGATCAGTTCAAAGGTGATAAACTATTAAACGCCCAATGAACTAACTCTAAGGTATGCATGGTAGAACAGGATCTACTGAAGTAACTCTTCATACTCAGTGAGTTCTACTAGACTGTGAAATATCCTAAAGTAGGAGATATGTTTCTGCATTCAAAACTTTAGAATATGGGCTCATCTCTAGGAATATACATGCTAAGGAATATTTTGGAAGGGGTGGATGAGATAAAGAGGGGAAGAATATTTCAGTTCATTAAAATCTTTTTGGTAGTAATTGATTTTAAAAGCCATACAAACACATTATTTTGATAAAAACCTGAAACTATTATTGAAAAAATGCATCTCACAGAATCCACTGACTAGATTAATTATAACTTCATTTCTTCTACAGAGTAAAAAAAAAAAAGAAAAAAACCTCTTCAAATTTCCAAACATCTGGAAATTTCTGCTTCAAGGATACTCCTAATAATCTTAAAGAGTATTAAAAATCTCATACTTATATTCCAACTACAGTTATAAAGGACTACATTCCAAATAGCAATTTGCTGTGGAGAATAGGGAACCCTCTTGCACTGTTGGTGAGAATGTAAATTGATACAGCCAGTATGGAGGTTCCTTAAAAAACTAAAAATAGAACTACCATACAACCCAGCAATCCCATTACTGGGCATATACCCTGAGAAAACCATAATTCGAAAAGAGTCATGTACCAAAATGTTCATTGCAGCTCTACTTACAATAGCCAGGACATGGAAGCAACCTAAGTGTCCATCAACAGATGAATGGATAAAGAAGATGTGGCACATATATACAATGGAATATTACTCAGCCATAAAAAGGAACAAAACTGAGTTATTTGTAGTGAGGTGGATGGACCTAGAGACTGTCATACAGAGTGAAGTAAGTCAGAAAGAGAAAAATAAATACCATATGCTAACACATATATATGGAATCTAAAAAAAAAAAAAAAGAAAATGGTCAGAAGAACCTAGGGGCAAGATGGGAATAAAGATGCAGACCTACTAGAGAATGGACTTGAGGATACGGGGAGGGGAAAGGGTAAGCTGGGACAAAGTGAGAGAGTGGCACGGACATATATACACTACCAAACGTAAAATAGCTAGCTAGTGGGGAGCAACCGCATAGCACCGGGAGATCAGCTCGGGGCTTTGTGACCACCTAGAGGGGTGGGATAGGGGAGGGATAGGGAGGGAGGGAGATGCAAGAGGGAAGAGATATGGGGACATATGTATAACTGATTCACTTTGTTATAAAGCAGAAACTGAGACACCATTGTAAAGCAATTATACTCTAATAAAGATGTTTAAATAAATAAATAAATAGCAATTTGCTAAATAAATCTGGGGGCAGATTTTGAATCAAATTTTCCAGTAGGCCATATGGTGGACCTAGATCTAATCTGGCTAAAGTTACACCAGTTTAGCTATATTAGCCTTTTTATGACGATCTATACTCTTTGACAATAATGATGTTCATGATCTGGTATTAAGTATAGAAGAGTTACAAAAAAGAATGGTAAGCCTTTTTAAAAGGGTTTTCAGAAAAGAACATGTAGGAAACTATGGCTTTCTTCCCAATTCTGAAAGTCTTCTACTTACATATTCCTTTCCAGTTTCACCTGACACAAAATTCAACCACTCAGCTACTGAAGGGAACTTCTGTCTGTAGAACACACCGCACCTATTCTTCACAGCCGATCCCATTTATTTGCAAGGATGCAAAGGTCTAAGACACTGTGAGCCTCCCACATCACCAGCTCAGCACCATAATCAAGATTAATTTCTGGACTCTTTCTAATGGTCCCCAGATTGGAACCCCACGGAACCAGTGGTAGGTTGGACCACTTCCTGGAAGTGCAGGAAGGTCGAACCCTTCAAAAAACATCCTCATTTCTCAATTCCTTCCCTCCCACAACTCACTCTCTCTCCACCAAAAAATAGTTGTAAAAATAGCCAAGGCTGTTTACCTTCTAGGCCAGAGGGCATTACCTATCTCTCAGACCTGCCCTTTCCTGATAAGCCAGGCAAGCAGAACTTTTTTAAGTTCATTCACAATTTACATTTTTGTGACCTTACAGTTTTAAGTAAATATCCAAAAGCCTTTGAGTAATTATATTTAATTAAAATATAATTTTAATATAAATTATATTTAATATAATGTAATTATATTTAATATAAAACATGATTAAAGTAAATATGTATAAGGTCTATGCAGAAGTGGAGATAAACTATGAAAAGTTATTTCTTTAAGTTGCTGCATTAAGACTGGGAGGTAGCAGCAGAAAAAAAGTTTTATATTTTAGAGTTCTAATTTATGTTGTTTCATGGATTCACCAGATGCTTCAAATCTATTATTTTTTTCCAATGTTGTTTCTTTGTGATGCCCTACGTATAATCTTAGTAGCGAGTATACAGTCGCACCCTCAATCCCAAAGAACAACTATTACTTAATGAATTTTTAAACATTATGTATTTTCATTGTTTTGCAAAGTAGTTTTGAAACACGTCAAATCTAAATTTTCTTTTCTCTCTTCCTTTTCTCTGGCAAGTTTTAAAGCCTGCTGATTCCTCTTCTAGAACTTTAGAAGGAATTCCACTCCATCTCCAGGACACCTAGTTTACATATCTGACCTACAGAAAAATTTCTCTCCAACTATTTCGAAGGCTAGTAGAAAACTCCATCCAGTGTGTCTCCCACAACCCCTCCTTTTAACCACCTTCACTGTCCCCTTCCCACCCTACAATTCCTGTGCATTTTAACTTCTTGTCATCACCTTCAAGACTCCACTCCCCCCCTTGCCTGCATCTGCCTTCACTCCTCCTACTCCCCCCCAATTCCTGCCGAAAGCCCCGTTAGCTGCCTGTTGCATAACTGCTCCCCCGTCTCCGTCTCTCTGGATTGTCAGCCCCACTCCCGCCAGCAGGAATGCCCCTTTTTGTCCAACCCCTCCTCCCTTCTGCAACACGCCCAGCGATTCCCCGAGATTAAGCTCCTCCGGGGATTCTCCCTCCAGGCCCGCGCTCCGGAGCGAGAAGCAGGTCTTAACTTCGGTGGTAAGCTCCGAGGGCAGAGGCGGCCCACTCCAGCCGGCGCAGCCCCAGCACACCGCAGCGCCCGGCCAATCACCGCCGCCATCCTCCCGCTGGGGTGATGTCTTCAGGTGTCCGGGGAGAAAGCCCTGCGTACTATTAGCTCCGCTGTCGGGCCAGGAGCCGCCGGCCTTGGGGCCCCGTGCGCAACCGGGGGAGGCAGAGGCGGGCCCCGGGGTCCCAAAGGAGCCGAGTGGCGGCGGCGACCGGGTGGACGCCGGCCCCAAGGCGTGGGCCTGCGAGGCGGGTGGCACGCGGCCAGGGATGGGCAGCGGTGGGGACGGAGGCGGCCGCGGCCTCGGCGGGGGCCAGCTGCAGAGGCCTCCGCGGGTGCCGCGGCCCCTCCAGCCGGGTTCTGGGGGCGACTGAGCCGCAAGGCTGACTGACCGACGCGAGGTGGGGGTCGCCGGCTGCCTCGGCCACCGCGCGGGGTAGGGGCGGCCTCTGCCCGCTTTCGCTCCCTCCCCAACCCGCCCGCCCACCTCACCTTCAGGACCCGGATCCCGCCCGGCCGGCGGCTCGCGGGCGCTTCGGGCGGCTCCGGCGGTTCGAGCGGGCCCGCGGGACCCGGCTCCACCTCCCCCATCTGCGGCTGGTGGAGGCTGCACAGGGACGCCCGGCCGGCGCTACGCCGCACGGAGCCTCGGCGGCGAGCGCGAACAGCCTGCGGCCCCGCCCCCCGCAGTCCGCCGGCCCCGCCCCCTGCCGCCCTGCCGGACCTGCCACCCGCCGCCCCGCCGGCCCCGCCCCACCCGCAGCCGTTTCGGCCCTGCGTAGCCGCGGGCCCGGTGCGTCCTGGGAGCTGCGAGCCGCAAGCCGCTGGGCGGGCTGCCGGGGACCTCGCGGGCGGAGCCCGGCGCCACCGCAGGGCTGGGCCTCCGTTGTCGGCCGCCCTCGGTTTGGCGGACTGAGGTACAGGGAGGATTATTTGCTGCTGTCCCCGCCTCCGAAGTACGGGCTGGACAAGGAAGGGGGGGTGGAGGGCTGCACCTGTCAATAGTGACGCGAGGACGCTGCCCTCCGCCAAGGGTGCCTCTTGTAACTGACCTTTCCCAGACCTTCCCTCTGTACTTCAAAACCGGATGCCTATATTCAATATCCTATGATAAAACATAATGGAAAAGAATATGAAAAAATAATGTATATATATTTATAGCTGAATCACTATGTTGTACAGCAGACATTAACACAATATTGTAAAACAACTATGCTTCAATTAAAAAAAAAACTGGACTGTCACCCTCACGTACAAAGCCACTGAACGAATTGTTGAGAATACTCACCTTAGCAAGGCCCTTTCTCTTCCTTATTAGAGATGCTCACGGCCTTCTTCAGCAAATTCGACCCCACCTCATGTACAAAATGTCATCTCACCTCCCAGCCACATTTTAATTTCTCCTTATTTAGTAAAATTATCAGAATATTGTTCTCTGCTTCAAGCAGTAATGTGGTCTGGTCTGAAAGCCATTTTATTATTTGCAATTCTAGTTCAGAAAATTTTTATTATTTTCTTTTAGTTCCTGCAGTGATAGTTTTGTGACTGGTCAGTGGGCCAAATCAGACAGCCAGATTCCAAATTTCAGCTCTACCTCTTATTATTAGATCTATACCCTTGTGCTATTTTATCTAAGCCTTTGGTTCTTAGCTGTGAAATAGAAATTAGTCTGTATAGTAGTTATTATGAAGATTTTGCAAATGCATACAAAGTGCTTGACACATAGTAGTGATTCATAGGTGTCACTATTATTCTGAATTTCCAAATTTAAGAGACACTCAGTTCCTTAGAGTCCTCTTGTTAATTCTGCTCTAAATTGTCTTAGGAAACCTCTAGACCTCTGGATTTTTAGGTCTCCCCTTCCTACACAGGTGTTGAATCTTCAGGCAACTTCTAAGGAATTAGCAGAAAAAAACAATTTCTTGTGCTTTGAATAATTGGTATCACCTATTAACCATTGCTTCAGCTTGCCTAGTACAGACCAACTATATGTTAAGAATATTTTAATTGTAGGTTTAGAACAAGAGAGTTTGACATCTGTCAGTGCAGTCTGTCCCCCTCTTCTATGTATGCGTTTATAGATATTTTAAATTCCAAGACAAAATTTGACTCTTGCAAAGATTCTGACTCTGTACAAATTATTTCTTCTGTGAAAGTTTGGTCACTACCTTCTCCCCTCTCATGAGTTACTTTGTATATACCAAAATTCCAGTCTCCAGTCAGTCATCTTCATTTCTTTGTCTCATTTTAGTGAATTTAAAATGATGTCTCTGTGAGTCTGGTGTAAAGTGAAAAAAACTCTTTGTCTACCTCGTGGGTTTTCCTTCTACCCTGAAATTACTTTCAAGAAAGCTACTCAAAGTAGTTGGATTCCCATTTCAGTGCTTACTGGGTAACTTCTTCCAGCAAGAACACTGGTATGTAAGGGATAAGCACCAATATGGAGACAGAAGTGGAGTTGACCAAGGGCAGACAGGCAGAGAAAAGAATGAAAATGTGGTTCAGAATTAAGTGCTTCTAAAAGCCTGTTTCTTGAGGTACTACACATTACATTTTCCAGATCTCATGAGCAGAAGCTCTTTATTAGTTTATCATCTGAAGGGGAAGGATCCTGTCACACGACCAGCATTTGAGTTCATGCTGGGGAACAGCAGTGGTAGATGATTTTTTTTTTTTTTGTAATTAATGGGAGAGTGGGCTAAAGCATCAATTCAGAATACAAGCATATGCTAAAAGTTATGTATTTACTACTTCTTCAACAACGTAGTACCTCTTTCAAAAAGAGAACAAAAAAGCTAGGAGCCCAGGTGTTGCAGGGGATAATTTATGACGCAGCTCTCTTTAAAGGTCTCCATGGTTTAAGACCCAATTCAGTTAAGTGGTGACAACCAGTTGATTCTGAGTTTTCTT
Organism: Tursiops truncatus; assembly: GCF_011762595.2. Classification (NCBI taxonomy): domain Eukaryota; kingdom Metazoa; phylum Chordata; class Mammalia; order Artiodactyla; family Delphinidae; genus Tursiops; species Tursiops truncatus. The sequence continues at coordinate 14,564,557 of NC_047052.1, forward strand.
TTCAGATCATGTATTGCCATTAACATTTTATACTGTTTCAAAGGTCACATATTCATGTTCTCCCCCAGTTCAAGGCAGTGTGCATTATGTATGCCTAGGGTTATGTAACTACAATTTCTAGAAATGGTAAACAGCTCAGACTAACCCTAAAAATAAATTCCTCTGGGATTTTTTGTGCAAATATCCATCTGCCCTCACTGCAGGTTCATCATTACAAAAATCAGTTTGAATCAAGCCAAGAGACAGAGAAGTCATTAGACTCCCTCCTTTCTGTATCCTTCCTGTAAGTGCATACCTCTCTCTCCACCTAGAAGGGGTTGGGGAGGGACACACACACACACTTTATCCCAGGAGCTCTTCCTAATCTTCACTACAAAATGGAAAGAAGGTGTGGAGAAGGGGAGTTCACGTCTGTAAGATTTTGGTAGAGGAGCCATAAGAGCTTACTACATTTGCTTCTTTATAGCTAGTTCCCACTCCTTTGATGATCACAAGTCATCTTTAGGCCTAAATCCTTTGTTATTTCTACCACAGATTGAGATTTAGATAGTCCTTATTTTAGTTTCAAATAAACAGGCTGTATTTACCTGGCTTCCAGGTTTGAAGGATTTTTTTTCCTTGAACATTTTTGTATTGTTGAATATGGGGACAACTGAACTAGGGAAGGAAATAGCATGAAAAATACTTTAAAAAAGTGATAAAAATTGGGCTTCCCTGGTGGCGCAGTGGTTGAGAGTCTGCCTGCCGATGCAGGGGACACGGGTTCGTGCCCCGGTCCGGGAAGATCCCACATGCCGTGGAGCGGCTGGGCCCATGAGCCATGGCCGCTGAGCCTGCGCGTCCGGAGCCTGTGCTCCGCAACGGGAGAGGCCACAACAGTGAGAGGCCCGCGTACCCCAAAATAAAAAAGTGATAAAAATTAATTTGGTCCTTCTGGATGGAAGTTCAAATCTGAACACTATTCACTGTATTAAGTAAATGTCTAGAGTCTGTTACTGGCTAACGTTTTCTACTGCAGCTTTTATATTTTCCTCTCGTTACATGGAGATGAAGGTGTCAAGTAAATTTAATATTAGAAACAAAGATGAATTTTAACTAAGCCACATACAAGATTATAGAAATGTCACTTATCAAACAGCACCAAAGGGCACTTCTGCATAAATTAGATAATTGCCAAGGCCTACTTCCTTCTACTTCTCAGTTAGGGGGCTAACTATCACACTCTCCCTCTTTTCAATAAGGGACTATCAGGGATCATCTGAGTACTGGAACACATAAGCTCCCAACTTTCAACCACTCTCACTTCTATGGAAGAGTTCATATAAAATAGATCATGAAACAGAATTCATTTGGCTGGTCAAGCCTTCCTCTTCTTAGACACAGATAAACTTGAACAAGTCACAAATAGACGCTTTAAACTAAAAGTTCATGACCACCTCTAACACACAATTCATCTTGACATGATTTATTTGCCTTGTTTGAGAATTCACCCATGTGGAGAATACCAGCATGGAAACAATCACTAGTTAAAATTTCCAATTGCACTTTTCACTGTCTGTAACTTCAAGTTTTTAAAAATTTGTTCAAGTTCCTCTTTTGGTGAGATTTCTGTGTAAAAGGAACATTAACAGGTCAGTAAGTTTAGCTCAAAGCTCTGGAATAAGAACTCATCAAAGGCTTCTCTAATCCACTTGTAAGAAGTGAGGAAGCAAAATTTAAATCATTGAGTATTGACTTTTTATTAGTCACTGTTCATAATTTGTTTCAACCAAAAGACAATACACACAGCAGAATTCTAATGCATCCCATGTAAATGTTTACATCCATTTTATTCCTCTCACCTCTAAGACTTATCATTTAAAATTTTTTTTACATCTCAAAAATATGTCTGCAATAATTAGAACTTCATTAGCCGTCCCGCCTGGAAACAGCCTTTTAATATTTTTACAGTAAAGAAGATGTGATGGGGCTTAATGAAAATGTAACTTACAACATTATGAAAGAAAAGGGACTATACAGGGACATAGTGGGAGTTCACAAAGGAAAGAGTTCAGAAGCTCTTTCCCATGAAGCCCCCAAAGAGAAAACAAAAACAAAACACACAAAGCGCAACAGCAGGTTCCAAAAACAAAAACAAAAACAAAACTCCAATGTTCCATGTTGAAGTCAGAATCAGCCTCGTGGAAGTTCAAGAAGCAACTGTGCATGCTGCTTCAGCCTTTTCTTCTGTTTGAATGTTCCAGGTCCTGGAACCCTGTAGATGGGACCCACTCACCGCTATTGCTTGAAAAAGAGTTATTCACTTCCAGTTCTACAAGCAGGCCCACCCTCCTGAGCCAGAGCTGGTCAAAGTGTTTTAAACTTCAGGACTTTCTGAGCACGTCTCTTTTCAGTGATCCTCCCCATTCCCAAACTCCTGAGTGCACAGACGTGTACCACCTCTCCACCAACCACAAAGCTCGTGAGTATCCACTTTTTGCTCTCTAGCTCACTCTCTGTTTAGGACAATGTGGGTAGTACACATTCACTAGAAAAAAACATACGCATTCAAACTTTCCTTCCCCTAGTTCTCATAGCCCAAATATTTTCCGATGCAGAAGATAATGAAGTTGAACCTTGAAAACAGTTATCCCCTAATTTCCAACCTCTCAGAACAACATAAAAATGGAAAGCATGTTATATAGTAGACGGAAATACTCAAACCGTTAGTGCTAGACAGTTTTCTTATATAAATGGGACAAACAAGGGGTATGAAGCACATCTTTAATCTACAAGAGGGAAGAATCCCCTCCCAAATGTTACAGTGAGGAATGTTTCTTTAAATTAGAAAGACCTTAAAATGAACAGATAATCACTATACAGAGCATGAAACATTCCATGGCTGTCCAAATTACCTCGAGGTAACAGCACCGGAGCATAGTGGGAGAAGCTTCTCGGGTAGAGCACCCTTCCTACAGTTTTCTGAGATTACTTAGACGAATTCTCCTTTAGGATTACTGTGGGGGTGGGGAGGGAGTACAGAATAAAAACTACTCTGGAAGAGGGGAAAAACTGAGGTAAAAGTGCATGTGAAATTGTCCAAGTGTGTTTAGGCTCACTGCTTATCACCCTGGAGTTATGAAAACAGCCATGGAAATCACCCTTTCCTCACAATGGCTCTGAAGTTGTAAATCTAAACAATTTTGCTCCCCCGTGAATGGTTATACTAGGGAAAGAAAGAACTGAAATGTGCAAGTATTCATAGAAATTAAGAGATTTCTCCTTTAGCAGCACGGCCAAATGAGAGGAGAACGAATTCTGATCCTAGAAACTAAGGCACACTGAAGCTTTCAAAGATCCAATCATTTGAAACCGTCTTCACAACCATCAGTATCCTAGGCAGTTAGTTACCTGGCCGCTAGTCCTTCAATACGGTGCTCAGGTTCACTCTCTGGAATCATTTCATATTCTACACAGCACCCTTTGTGTTAAGGCCATGATTTTTACTCTGTCTAGACAAAGCTATGGATGATCACATAACTCTACCTCAAAACTACATTCACGCAAGGAGACACTTTGTTCTGAGAGTAGACCCTTTCCAGCCCCATTAGCTAGCACTGTCTCATAGCATGATCTTCAGCAAATTTCTGAGATTCAAATCAGTTCAACTAAAGAAACTTGAGCTGGTTAACTATAAACGTGAGAGAGAAAATAAAGCCTCAACCACAAGAGGAATGTTAGACAAATTCTATTCAAGAAATCCACCAATATTATGTTAATCCTATCACGTTTCACAGCATTACGTATCCATCCAATGAAATCAGTCTGCAAAGAAACCTTTAAAGACTATTTTTCATCACACAGGCAGAGCAGTTGTTTGAAACACACACTAGACCACAATTACTTTACTGAAAACTACGCACAAGGTAATATCCTGTTCTTGACTCAGTCAACCATTTACCCAGTAGAATAAGTTTTAGCAAATCTTGCTCTTAAATACTAAAATAAGACCAGAAAGTTCCCCCTTTGGAGCCTTTAGTTCAACTCCAGTTTGTCAAATGTTAGGAATAATCTAGCATCTGATACAGAGCTAGATTTGACAAGACACTGAAGATTTTAAGTAAAGGCTTGGTGAAATGGAGGGGGAAAAATGGATATCTGTATCCAGTTTTAAGACCAAAGCCAAAGTGGTCCTTATACTGTACTCAATACAGTAATGATTGCAAATGTTTTAAGAGCAAGGTGGGCCTGACTTTTCCTTTTCTTTAGTACATCAGACATGGCACCTGTGCACCTGAACATACACAGTACATTCAACACGTGCCACAGGAGAGTCACCTTACCTCATGCCAGCAACTCAGTGTTAAGGTTTGATAACATGAGGGTCCTTTCTAAAAGCACTCGGTACTCTCACTAGTTTAAAAAGCTCCAGATCTCAAGTCTTTGATGCAGATACTCATAAGATTGGCCTCTCTTGAAAGACCAACTTCTCGCACTCAGGAAAGGATATTCCTACCCTATGGTGTCTATAAGACTTCCTCTGACATAGGGAGCAAGGAAGCTACAAGGCTTCATTCCAACACCATAAAGTACGATATAGGAAAGATTTCTTTAACTGCGTGGTCTTTATTTCAGTGCCAGTGTTACAGATACAACACAAATGTTCCAGTTAGAAGAAGGAATTCAAACGGAATGCCAAGGTCCAAGCCAGGCTCAGGAAATAAAAAGGGAGATTTGGAGTAATGGAGAAGATGACTCCAATATGCTCTAGAGTGAATCAGATACTCACTCTTCCTGTGGGCAAAGGTGCTTTTGTTAAGGAGTCTGAACTTTAAAAGTGGCAAACTCCTCTTTCCACCCATTTACCATAGTTCAGGCAAGTCATGGGTTTGGGAGAAACTTTAAAATTTGTAGTGGGAATAGGGGCATTAATAACTATTAATATACCTTTTGTAAATTGTCCACTTTGCACTTTAAGGGGAATCAATTTTGAAAATCATGGAGAGTACTCATGACTACAGCTAAAGAATGCAGAGAAAGGGGGGCTGGAAGAGCCTTTGAAGTTTCTATTACAAATAGAGCACCATATCCTTCATGCCAAATCTAAACAAAAGCTCTTTTTAACTGCATCTGTCCAGTGTTTACAAATAACCTTTCAAGGTCTGACCAGTTCTTGGTAACAAACATACATACATGTGTGTGTCTGTGTGTATACAGCAATGCACAGAAAAGGCTACCAGGAGCCTAATGCCTCTTTCAAACATTGGGGGAACCAGTAGAAAAAGGCAGGGCTCCCTCATGTCCACCGTTACATTTCCATTCTCAATGCCAGATGTAAAAAGCGCCTGAAGATGGTAACCCAGCTAGTGAGGAGTAAATACCCCACCTCGCCCAGTCCACAGAGAAACACAGTAAAAAGAAGGGGCAACTCTTTGCTGCAGAGACAGAGTGAGTGTCTTCTTGCCATGAATTCCAGTCCTCTCCTCCAGACCAGCTGCTTATTTCCTCAGGGGCCCAGGGAATGTTGATTCTGGCTGTAAATGTAGGAGGGGTGGAGAAGTGCAGAAAAAGGAGAGGAGGAGGAAGAGTGCAAAGTAGCCTCCAGAAGCAGCCGGCCTCAACAGTGGAGGAGAGGAGATTAGTCTTTAACAATGCTTCAAGGTCAGCAATAACTTTAGGAAAATCCTCCTCAACAGTTCTCTTCAGCTCCTCATGCCCATGGTACAGTTGCGGGGGACTTGCAGCGATCATAATCTCCTTCCCAGAGTTCCTTTGATTGAGTGGGATAAGAATGAGAATGGTGCTGGACCCTCATTGCCAGGACTGAGGGGGAAAGTTGTTCACCTCTGCTAGATCTTGCATTGCTGAGCCCTTGTGATTATATGTGAGCTTGATCCGCATTCGCAGCTGTTGCTGTCAGAAGAAAAGAGAATAAAAAATTACACACTGAAATAAAATCTTTAGAATCTGTACAGTCTACAAATAGACTTTTAATCTTAGAAAACACATATTATTTTAAAGCAGAACTCTCTTAAAAATGAAACACAGGCAAAAAACAACAACAAAAACCACCTAATACTCTAGCTATTAGCCAACATCATGCAGTCAAGTAGAGAAAATGCATCTCCAGAACTCACTGTTGGCTTCAATCCTAGAACCACATTAACAGGACAGAACCACTCAGGAGTATTTTCACAGAAACATTTGCTAAGTGCTTTTCTCAAGATTCAACCCTTGTATCCAATTTTCTAGAAAAATTAGGTAAACGTACTCATCTTATGCTCTACATTCAGATATACTGGTTGCTTTGTCCCCCTCCCCATGCAAAAACCTAGACTTTTAAGCCTCTAAATAGAGAAATCTTTAAATGTGCATTTTAAAGATTTTTTTTTTTGATGTGGACCATTTTTAAAGTCTTTATTGAATTTGTTATAATATTGCTTCTGTTTTACGTTTTGGTTTTTTGGCCATGAGGCATGTGTGATCTTAGCTCCCCGACCAGGGATCACATCCCCACTCCCTGCATTGGAAGGTGAAGTCTTAACCACTGGACCGTGGGGAAGTCCTCTAAGTGTGCATTTTAATGAGATGCCACTAAACCATTTTGTGTGTCTGGGCTTCACTTATTATCTACAAAAGAACAAGGAGGTTAGACCAGACATTTAAAAAGATTTCTTTTCTGCTGTGAGTCAGAAAAACCTTTGAGAAACAAAGCAAATTTTATTTCAGGGAATATGCTTACACCTTGCTCAGATAATGTCTTCAACTGTGCTACTCACCTTCTGTGGGTTCAGAACTTTAATGACTTGTGTGATGGTCCCCGTATTAAATGCTGGGACGATGCTGCTGCTAGGAGACAGAAGCTGCAGCTGGAATGTCTGGGGGGAACAAAGGGCACTCTTCAGAAAAATACACTTAACACTATGTCAGAGATGTCAACAAATACAGTCAGACACGCAGATGATGGTTCAATTACCAGATTTACCTACTACTAAATTCTATTTGTTTTTCAGATATCAGCAATTCACAGCATGTGGGCTATCACTTCATGGCATTTATAAAACGCCATTGTTTCTAGCAATGAGCTACTCTTTCCTTCCTGGTAGAAGCAACTTTAGCCTACCTCTTTTCAAAAAGTAACCAATTCTCGTTCTGGCAACCTCAGTTAATAGTAACTGATCAACTATGTAACTAAAAAAACAAAACAAAACAAACAACAGCAACAAAAAAAATGGGTCCCTGCGGTTAAAAAAAACTAGAAAGAAATGAAAAGCTTTCTAAAAATAGTAAACCAGCACACTAGTCACCAACTACATGCCTTCAAACTTTTGTGTATTTGGACAGTTGGGATCAGAGACTTGAACCTTTGTTTTCTAAAGCCTATATAATCTGGAATGTGTCAAGGGTTACTCCTACAGGACAGAGGTAAAGGAAAAGCTGAAAAAAGCCAGTTTGTTAATATGTATGTGGAACACATCAGGATCTCTACATTGGGGACACAAAGCCCTAACAGAAAAATTATGTGCAGAACTAACCCATACAGCAAAAGACCTGGAAAAGCCAAACACCATAATTTATTGAGTGCTGGTGGATTTTGTTTGTTTGTTTACAGGGAAGAGAGATAAAGGAGCTGTGAGCAAGACAGGTAAGTCATAGTTAGCACTATACAGTATGTATGCAGCTATTTTACAGACTAGGGTTACAAAAATTTTCCTGAAAGTTTAGTCTCCTAAAATATTAGAGAGAGAGGAGAATTAGAGAGAGAGAAAGAGAAAGAAGAGAAGAGGGGGAGAGAGAAAGAAAGGGATGGAGGGAGAGAAAAGAGAGAAGGGCAAAGGGGAGAGAAGGAGAGGGAGGGAAGGAAGAAAGGAGGGAAGGAGGTTCGTGGGTCTAGGTCTTCTCTAAGGCCAAAAATTATAAAAGCAGAAATTTAATCTCAATGCACAGGTTTATTACTTTGGGACTTATTCATAAGTCTACTGTCAAGATAAATTATGTAAGCTAAAATTCATTTATTTACATTTATTTCATTAAATGTTAGATGGCATCAACTGTAATTCACACCATTATTTTATATACCACTGAGAAAGAAAATAGGCTGCCAATGAAACTATGACAAGGGTATCAATTTTAAAATGTACCTCAATTTCAGAAATAACAAAAAGTAAAAATAGTATTAGTAGAATCTACGAAATACAACGTTTTGAAGTTCAAGATACATCATGATATGCAAATAGGCATTGTATAGTACAACACCAAGAAGAAGGCCATACTTTAAAGCAGAGACAGTATGTTGCTAGAACCGCAGCGTAAAATAATAAGTATAAAACTCTAAGTTGTAGCAACTAACATTTACTGAGCACCGAACATACGAAAAGTGCTTAAAACAGTACCTGGCACATAAAACTCATTTATTCCTCAAAGGAACCCTATGAATTAGATATCACGATGACACACCCCCTTTGCAAATGAAGAAACGGAGGCATAGAGATTAAGTAACCTGCTTAATGTCATACAACTAGTATTGAAACCACTAACTCTACTGCTTGTAAAACATCTACATTATTCTGACTCCTAAAAATCCAAGTAAAGAAGGTTGCAAAGTCAGCAGTAACCACAAGTAAAAGGTCTTCAATTTCCAAAATTGTGTTGTCTGAATGTCATACTTCACATGTCACTGAAAAGATCAGATTAGCCTAATCTATCCCAGGGGTTGGTAAAATATGGTCCACGGGCCAAGAATGAACAGACACCTCTTTCTGCAAGTGTTTTATTGGAACAGAGCCACCACCTTTATATATTGCCCATGACAGTTTTGGCACTATGACAGCATATAGCCTAAAATACTCACTATCTCGTCTTTTACAGAAAAATTTTGCCCACTCCTCATTCTACATTTTCCTTTTTCAAAACTTTTCATTATTCAATGATGAACATAAACACTCCTTAAACTAAGATTTGGTATAAACAAAACTTCAATTTACAAAAACAAGCAGTCATTGCCATCAATAGTAAACTAGATGTTAATGAAGGAGGAATGTTTCTCTCACATTATCAAGAGGCAAAAACTTTTAATTCTGATCCAGTGACTAGAAGAGAATATCAAATACATGAAGTCTCTCATCTTGATTGAACTTTAATTCCACATTACAATTTGTGCTTTTTAGGTCTTTACCACTGTACTACTGAACCCCAACCTATCCTCAGTGCCCCGAGCATTAATGAATCACCTTGTAGAATTCTGCTCTGTCGCTATTAGGCTGCCCTTCCTTTATCCATTGTAGACAATACTAACTGTAAGAATATTTTGACTAAGCAGAAAGTGTTCATTAAAAATGACATGCTTAGTTAAAAAAAAAAAAATGACATGCTTTAATGAACCATAATAGTTAATTACTGTTAGTTTGAGTTAAATCTGCAAATTTAGTTTAATCTCTGAACATTAAAATATATCCCTTACCAAATACATAAAAAATAATCAGCCAATTTTTAATTCAAGGAAAAAGGCCAAGAAGACAATTATAGTACCTTTGGTACTGCAGCCTGGAAAACAAAGTCCGTCATGTCCAGCTCTGTGCTGTTGGAGGCCTGTATCGTTATCACTGTGACACTGGGGTTGGTGTTTGACCGTTCAAAGGTGAATTCTATCTTCAAGCCATTCTTACTGTATGCTGTGATGGAGGGGATGCCTGGGAAAGCACAGGGAGATCAGTCTAATTGTAGTCAGCCTAATGCTTGCAAAATTATTACTTCCTTTCTTCAACAACTATCTCTCATTGCGCTAATGATGATAACACCAGTGATCGTACCTGTAGCAATGTCATTGAAGAGAGGCTGTGATGAAAGCCCATCCAGCAAGAAGGGGGGCTGGGATATCTGTGGGACTGAGGCAGGGGCGGGAGCAGCAGCTGGAGCACCTAAATGAAACATCCCAAAGTTAGGTCAATCTTAGCCAGAATGACAAATCTCACCAAGAAAATATGGAAGAAAATTATCATGATCTCAAATTAAGGGAAGGATGCCTTAAACAAGATGCAAAAATAACTAAAAATTCAAATACTTTAAAATGAATAACTTCTGTTCATTAAAAAAAACCATAAAAAAATAGACCAAAGGCAGAAGAAAATGTATGCTACAAAATAACAAATGGATGATTACCCAGAACTATAAATATCTTTTACAAATCAATAAGGAAAAAAGTTAACCTAATTTAAAAGTGGTAAGAGAAGTGAACAAGCATTTCACAAAAGAAGGACTGCTTTGATTAATTCTTGCATATTTACACAGGGAGACATGTTACAAAAAGTGTGCATAGCAAGATAATTTCTAACAATGAAATTCTGGAAACAAAATGTCCATCATCAAAATAATGGGTAAGTAAATTGTGGTACACTGACAAAATAAAATACTATACATATACAGCAGTAAAAATGTGAATGCACTAGAAATGCACTTAACATGGATTATTCACAAATACAATGTTTAGCCAAAAAAAGCAAGGTATAAAAGTACACATGCAGTTGGATACCAGTTCTAAAAAGGCAAAAAATGGCAAAACAATACTACACACTGTATCATTCTAGAAATACACATGAATGGTAAACACCAAAGCTAACACTATTTTAGAATAGATAATAGTTACCTCTGGGATCAAGAGGGAAGGAGATAAGGGGGCAGTACACAGGGAATGTCAACTCTCTTAGTAACATTTTATTTTACAAGCTAAGTAGATCAAGGCATTTATTAATTTTAACACACACACACACCCTGGGAGAGGTGGTGTGGAGTGGGGGAAAGAAATCATCAGATTATCATACTTATTTGATCCTTCCAAATAAGAACAAGTTAAGGAGGGCCAGGGATAGAACGTGATCATGAACTAACAGAAATCAAGATTCTAAGAAGAGGCATAAGAAAATTCAGCAAAAGAAAGAGAATGCATTTTATGCTTAAATAGATTTCAAACTACTTATAAAATTAACTTAAATTACACCATTTAAAAAATTCACAAAATGAAATAAAGGCTGAATTAGCTTAAAAAAAATAATGCCCAAGTACACTAGAAAAAAAATCACATACTAAAAATTAGCAAGGAAGGTAGAAATACATATGGCTAAGCAAAGCACAAGGAGCTAAAACAAATGTGGACACCACAGGATGTGCAGTCAAGCAGATTACCAATGAAGAATATAAACAAATATTCACATAGTTATCCTAGTTTTTATAAATCTAATCTAGTAATTTTCCCACAATTTCCATTTTCAAAACAATTTTAGAAACATGTTCCCATGGAAAATCACGGGCTACCCAAGACACACAGGCAACATATGAGTCCCTAAGTCCCCCAAATTTTAGCTTTTTTCCTCCTGCAATGGTACAATACGTAGTTTTGAGAAACAACAGAAACTCACTGCTCCAGTTCCTCTAAAAGCTCATACTAAATTTATTTCCTACTTTCTACTGATTTAAATTACTGTGCATTACGATATGACTGTAATGATGGCTTAAAGAATCTAGAACTCAAAATTTTTTTACTTAAAAATTAAAAAAAAGGGAAAACGTGTTTAAACTCATTATGAATAAGGAAAGGAAAATCTAGACTTTTTAACATTTTATCATTTTACTTTTTCATTTAAGACTAGAAAAACAAGAAAGTCAGAACAAAAACAAAACATTAAGACCCCAAAAAAAAAAAAAAAAAAAAAAAAACATTAAGACCCCATGATAAATGAGTTAAAGGATACAAAAGGAATGTACGAAAAGGAAATTCATGTATAATGCACATATGGATAAATATAAAACATTCCCTTGAATGAAAAAATAAAAATTAACAAAATGATAGCATCAATCTTTCAACTGTTAGGGCTTTTTAAAAAAGACGATAATATTTATGACTATACAGTGAAACTCATGGCCATATACATTGAGGAAACGATAAATAACATTTACCAAGTGCCTACTATGTGTCATGCATGTACTAAGTCACTGTTCCTCACAATACCCTATGACGTTAAGTATTTATCCTTCTTACTTTAAACAGATTCAGACAGATTAAGCCTAACTTAACTTAGCCTAAGAATGTAAACCCAAAATAAATTTGGACAAATTTATGTAATAACGATATGTTGAGGCATCAGTTATGATAAGAAAACTCTGGAAACAAACAAAATGCCCAATAGTAAGGAACTGAATAAATAATGGTTCAAACTTCTTAATGAAATATTAGACAACCATTTAAAATTATAATTGGTAAGATTATGTACTAACATGGAAATGCTATTATGTTAATAAATAAAGCATATCATCTATACACTACAGTTTGTTTTGGACATGCCGCACAGCTTGCAGGATCCTAGTTCCCTGACCAGGGTCTGAAGCCAGGCCCTAAGCAGTGAAAGTACATAGTCCTAACCACTGGGCTGCCAGGGAATTCCCCATACACTATTTTTTTTTTTTTTTTTTTTTTTTTTTGCGGTACGCGGGCCTCTCACCGCCGTGGCCTCTCCCGTTGCGCAGCACAGGCCCCGGACGCGCAGGCCCAGCGGCCACGGCCCACGGGCCCAGCCGCTCCGCGGCATGTGGGATCCTCCCGGACCGGGGCACGAACCCGTGTCCCCTGCATCGGCAGGCGGACTCCCAACCACTGCGCCACCAGGGAAGCCCTACACTATGTTTTAAACATGGGATTGTTTTTGTTTTTCCATATATCTAGGATAGCTTTGGCATCTCAAGATTTGAAAATGACTATTTGTAAATGGCTCTAAGTACATGACAAGTAACATTTTTAAATTCTGTTAAGACAAATACAAACCATAAGCTCTGGGAGGCTGCTACGTTAGGAAAAAAATCATTTAGCTTGTGATAGCCAGTCTAGATGAGCATTCAACAACTTTATCCTATGGCTGTTTTCTACGTAAGGTCATGTATGCTGTAACTCTCCATTATACTTTTAAAGAAGTCACTTAAGATAGAAATTATATGCTACAGTGATACTCTTGGACTCTTTTTTTTTTTTAATTTATTTTTGTCTGTGTTGAGTCTTCATTGCTGCACGCGGGCTTTCTCTAGTTGCGGTGAGTGGGGGAGCTACTCTTTGTTGCGGTGCGCAAGCTTCTCATTGCGGTGGCTTCTCTTGTTGTGGAGCATGGTCTCTAGGCATGTGAGCTTTTGTAGTTGTGGCACACAGGTTCAGTAGCTGTGGCTCACGGGCTCTAGAGCGCAGGCTCAGTAGTTGTGGCACGGGCTTAGTTGCCCTGCAGCATGTGGGATCTTCCCGGACAAGGGCTTGAACCCATGTCCCCTGCATTGGCAGGCGGATTCTTAACCACTGTGCCACCAGGGAAGCCCTCTTGGACTCTCTTGAACTCTTGTGTTCACAATATCTCTGAACACATTAATTACAAATGTCTACTACATATAAATAAAGAAAAGATATTCCCAAATGAAAAGTTATATTTGAATATTATAACCATGGATGACTTTCTCCTTCCATTGCTTTAATACCAAGGAGAGAGACAGGGAGAGAGAGGGAAGGAGGAAAACAGTTGACATCTCTCCACTCTCTACAAACGGCCACAGTTCTTGGAAACTAACCATGAGTAGAAAGAAACCTGGAAAAAGTAATGTATTTCTTGGGATGTATTTCTTTTCTAACCTGAGACAGTCCTTTCTATCTTAAAATGCTATGAGTAATTTACTCTCCAAAAAATTAAAAATTAGACTTTAAGGAATCCCTATTAATTATCTCTAGAGTATTAGTATGGCAACATATCCCAGATGTTGTGAAGACTCTTGCTTTTCACTTAGCCTCTCCCATCTTCAACTGTTTCATGTGCTAGATAGAAAGGCTATGTTCAGTACAGTTTTCCCCTAAGGCCCTTGTCCCTAACCAAGCATGAAATAACTCTAGTCTGGCCTCACCTGTAAGGTTGATGTCTCCCAGCAAATCAAGAAGTTCTCCACCAGCAGAAGCTGGTTTGCTTGTAGGTGCAGTTGGAATGACAGGTGTTATGTCATTTCCTCCCAACAAATCCAATAAATCATTGGCCTAAACAAGGAAACAAAATCTTATTCATTAGTCACTGCCTAATCTGTATCTGATGCAAAGCCCTTTCAACACTTAAAAATAAAGAAGAGAACCATCAATCAATCCAGGAACACTGAAAGGTATCAGCTAAGAGATAGGTTCTAAGGAACTATAAGATCATGAAGATCCCCAGATAAGCAAGGGAAAAGCTACCTGGCTGGTGGGCTGTGGCCCAGAGGGTGGTGGCTTGGTCTCTAGAGGAGCTGGTTCTGTCTCTCCATTTGTCTGCACAATCTCAGTAGGGCCATTTGTGGTTACTTTTTCCATGACAGGCATTCTCTCAAGCAGAGCAGACCTGAAAGAATCTGAAGTGGTTAAATTCTAGGCAGTTAACCTAGCTTCCCTACCCAAAACAATCACTGTAACTATATTGGAGCCAAACATGTAGAGACATCTCCCCTCCCCACATCCCAACACAGACACTAAAATAGAAGCTGGATTACAAGAATACATGACCTAAATTCCTGGCTGGATTAAGGGCAGGCAAGAAACACTGAATGGACAAACTGTCCCTCTAAATCCCGAGACACTGGGAATTCTCAGTGATAGAGAAATTGGAATGAAAGAACAGCAAATAAGTACATTATTAGCAGTTTCCAATTAAGAAGATACTGGGGCTTCCCTGGTGGCGCAGTGGTTGAGAGCCCGCCTGCCGATGCAGCGGACACAGGTTCGTGCCCCGGTCCGGGAAGATCCCATATGCCGCAGAGCGGCTGGGCCCGTGAGCCATGGCCGCTGAGCTTGCGCGTCCAGAGCCTGTGCTCCGCAACGGGAGAGGCCACAACAGTGAGAGGCCCACGTACCGCAAAAAAAAAAAAGAAGAAGATACTGCATAACAGAAGAGGGAAAAAAGATACTGCATAACAGAAGACACTGCACACCAAAATGTTAATAGTAATGATATCTGAATGCGATTCTCTTGAGAAAAAAACAACTCCCACTTCTTCACCAAATAAAATGGAAAATGAAGCAAACTTTCTCTACCAAAAGAAAGGTGAGAAGGGGACTAAAGGAACATAGTTCACTTATTTCTTTAGAGGCTAGGCAGAATAGAAGATGGACAAAACACAAGGGGCCAAGCAGTTAGAACTAAACAGAGTTGTGAAGTCCGGCTAATAAAGCACGAGGGATGAATCTCCTTTACGGGTTTATCGTGACAATTTGTTTGAGATGCTAAGAGGCACATGCATTGTTTACTTTCTTTTACTTACCTCATATGGTCATATTTCTTAAAAAGTGCATTATATTCTACTGCCCTCTGCTGGAGCTCCACATCAATGCTGCTTCCATAGATGGAAACCACTTTCTTAATTCGGCTTTGGGATAAAATGACAAACAAATTCAAATACCCAAAAGAAAGTTCATAAACAAGCAGAGAGAATAATGTTTGAAACAGAGGGTTCTGGTTAAAATTTTGAAATGCTCTTTTCTTAATGTACATAACTTTTCAAAAACAAAACACTTTTCCTTTATGTTCATTCATCTGACATATAGCTCAAGACCATCATACTTATTACCATCATACTTATTCTAGTTGTAATACTAGATTTTGTCTGTTAAATATCTCATACCCTAAAATTTGCTAGACAAAAGTACCGATTATTAATTTGCTACAAAAGAATAAATTTATAGTGTTCACTCTCTTTTTTAATAACTTTAAAATAAGCTTTTATCAACAAGTGGGTCATGGCATCAGACTTCTTTCAACAAAAGGTCATTACCTGACACCAAATTCTTCTACTTCACAATTTAAATAGTAAAAAATACCATTCTTCACGAGGCTTAACATTAAAAATTAAAGCAGACGGCTTCCCTGGTGGCGCAGTGGTTGAGAGTCCGCCTGCCGAGGCAGGGGACACGGGTTCGTGCCCTGGTCCGGGAAGATCCCACATGCTGTGGAGCAGCTGGGCCCGTGAGCCATGGCCGCTGAGCCTGCGCCTCCAGAGCCTGTGCTCCGCAACGGGAGAGGCCACAACAGTGAGAGGCCCGCGTACCGCAAAAAAAAAAAAAAAGAAAAAAAAATTAAAGCAGAAGGTCTAAGAGAACTAAGTTTAAATATGCTTGGCTGCGAGACTGATCCAAGAATTGACTTTTCGTCAAAACAGTAAAAAGAAAAAAATAAACCAGAACCCTTATATGGGAAAATAACTTCGCTACTTTGAAAGAGAAAACAGGCATGGGGGATGACAGGGAGCAAAGTATAGATAAAATAAGGATTAACCATGAAATGATGATTGTTATTGAGGAATAAAGGTATATGCAATTGATTTTACTATTCTACTTTTGCTTTTGCTTGAAATTTTCCATAATAAAGTTTTTAAAAATTACAAAACAACATGTTCACCCTACTTTTTCTCCATACTCACTTTACAGTACAGGTGAATCGAGTAGAAAGCTTCATAATGGCAGTGAGGGCATAACCTCGTGTCACTGAGGTGGACATATTAGAGATTAGGACACTTTCTAAAATATCCAACACTTCATCCTCTGTTACCTGTGCAGAAAAAAAAAAAGACAATATAAGATGAATTTTAACTGTAAATATCTACATCTGATATTAAGTCACAGGATGTCACCAGAAAGACAATCCTGCCATCATCATTACCAAAGCTTCTAACATAAACTGTGCTTTGCCAGAGTAACTGTACAACCTAACCCACCAACCAGAAGCAAGTAGGAGGGAGGTAAAAAGGATGGAAAATACCCATTGGGGGCTAAGAGGCATTTTATGACTTTCAAAGGCAGAAGGAGAGGAAGAAAGGAAAAAGATACATAGAGTTAAAGTGTTGTTGCCACAACTTCTCTGAAATCCAGTCCTTTAATGAGCAAATGGAAACATGGATACACTCTCATTTCTTATCAGCCAGAGGGTAAGAGAAACAATGTAAGTCAGTCTGATGGGATGGGGGGTAGGTCCTAAACGCAGTTTTAATATCTCACAATGGCCCAGTAAGTTCCAACTCAAAAATCAGCAGGTTTTCCAATGTAATTCTGGAATTGCTTCTTTAAAAGGTTTTCAAGGAATCAATCTCAACTGATTAAACACCACTCTCTTAAAACCAAAAAATTGTTTTTCCCCCTCCTTAACCAAGAGTGACAAAGGGTACCTGAATAGGCTCTTCCTCTTCACATTGGCCAGACACAAGAAGATCTCCATATTCACCTATACACCAGGCAGCTACTTGCACCAAAGGTTGCTGTCAAAAGAAAGTCACCATTTGTCAAAGATTTCAGTCCTTTAAAGGATTAATACAAATCACAGGTCATCTAATCATAAAGGTCAAAACTGAGGCACCTCTAGAGTGACAGTAGTAAGAGCATATCAGGAAAATAAAGGGCAATTTCCCCCCAAAAGTGAAAGTACTTACCTGAGAATAATCACCAAGAATTGCTTTGTACAAGCGCTGGACAGTATAGGCATGCATCTCCACACTATTCGTTATTAACTGGATCAAGTTGGGAACTGCATCATCACGAACATAGCTTCCTGCCTAAAAGGAAATGCGGACAGTTAGCCCTAGAAACACACAGTAATAATAAGAAATGTTAGCTAGTATTGTTGCTGTTCAAAGGAGACTACTACAAAACACCCTCAAAGATAAAGTTGTTTCCAATTCTCATGTTTATAAGCAGTTCAAACTTCAAAGTCTTTTTTTTTTTACTGGAGTATAGTTGATTTACAATGTTGTGTTACTTTCAGGTGTACGGCAAAGTGAATCAGTTATACATACACATATATCCACTCTTTTTTTAGATTCTTTTCCCATACAGGCCATTTCAGAGTATTGAGTACAGTTCCCTATGCTCTACAGTAGGTTCTTATTAGTTACCTATTTTATATATAGTAGTGTGTATATGTCAATCCCCATCTCCCAATTTATCCCTCCCCCCTTAAAGTCTTATTTAAATGAATATTCTAAAGTTTTAAGATTTTATAAAAAATAAAAACTTCTCTTCGTCCAAAGTAAAAAAAAAAAAAAGTTTAAAATTTAAGAAGCCTTCTCTACTCAAAACAGGTAAGGTCTACGATTACAAAAATTTAAGAAATACATTCACTGGGAACTTAATTACAACAACCTCTCCCTTCCCACAACTCCCCAACACAGGTGTTAAAATCACATGAGCTAGCTATAGTAGTCACGCTACTCTGGGGGATGGAGAGTACGTGAACAGTTCAAAAAGGCTTGTTAAATAAGATGAGACTGAAATAAATAGTAACTTTTAAAAAACCTGAGTTTAGGGGACTTCTTTGGTGGTCCAGTGATAAAGAATCTGCCTTCCAATGCCGGGGACGTGGGTTCGATCCCTGGTCGGGGAACTAAGACCTCACATGCTGCAGGGCTTAGAACTAAGCCCGTGCGCCTCAACACACATGCTGCAAACTACAGAGCCCACGCACTCTGGAGCCTGCGTGCCACAACTAGAGAGAGAAAACCCGCACACCACAACTAGAGAGAAGCCCTTGCACCACAATGAAGAGCCCACACGTCACAACGAAAGATCCCAAGTGCCTCAAGAAGATCCTGTGTGCTGCAACTAAGACCCGATGCAGCCAAATAAATACATAAATAAGCAAACAAACAAATAAAAAACCTGAGTTTATTCACACTCCTTTAAAAACTAGTTTATAAATATAGAACCAATAAGTAGTCCCAGGAATAGGAAATATTTTGTATTTAATTATCCACATTAAAAAAAAAAGAAAACCTTGATCTCTTTATTGTCCTCTTGACTAGTGGAATCTTGAGATTTACAACCACAAAAACAAAATACAGCTATTTAACCTATGAGGAAACTAAATTTTGGCCTTATCAGAGCACGATGATAACCAGGCTGCACAGGACATATAAACAGTGGAACCTGTGCCTAGTATCAGCCCACCTTGGTCAATCTCCCATTACTGGACAGAAGAGTTGATCGGATTTACAAGACTGAGACCAGGCCTACCCATGTGTACTTTAGAGAGGAAAAAGACAAAGAAAAAATCCCAGGTGGCTGGGATACCCACTCCTGTTAAGAAACACAAAGACAGGGCTTCCCTGGTGGTGCAGTGGTTGAGAGTCCACCTGCCGATGAGAGGGACACGGCTTTGTGCCCCCGTCTGGGAGGATCCCATGTGCCGCGGAGCAGCTGGGCCCATGAGCCATGGCTGCTGAGCCTGCGCGTCCGGAGCCTGTGCTCCGCAACGGGAGAGGCCACAATGGTGAGAGGCCCGCGTACCGCAAAAAAAAAAAAAAAAAAAAAAAGAAACACAGAGACAGAGGGAGAGAAGTTTAGGGAAATGGTCAAAAAGGAAAGGTGAGAAGCTAAAAAGCAGGTAATTAGTGGTGTGACTTAGATATTTACATTCTTCCCTAATAGGAAAAAGCAGAGTGTTTTATTATTTTTTTTAATAAATTTATTTATTGTATTTATTTGTTATTTTTGGCTGCATTTGGTCTTCGTTGCTGCGAGCCGGCTCTCTCTAGTTGCAGTGAGTGGGGAGCTACTCTTCACCGCGGTTCACGGGCTTCTCATTGTGGTGGTTCTCTTGTTGCAGAGCACGGGCTCTAGGCGCGGGGGCTTCAGTAGTTGTGGTATGTGGGCTTCAGTAGTTGTGGCTCGCAGGCTTAGTTGCTCCGCATGTGGGATCTTCCTGAACCAGGGCTCGAACCAGTGTCCCCCTGAATTGGCAGGCAGATTCTTAACCACTGCTCCACCAGGGAAGCACAAGCAGAGTGTTTTAAATAAGAGAAATCATCAACATGATCTAATTGACATTTATAGACCACGCCATTCAACAACAGCAGAATACACATTCTTAAGCTCACACAGAACATTCATTAAGACAGATCACATTCTGGGCCATTAAAAATAAATTTAAAAGAACAGAGGGACTTCCCTGGTGGTCCAGTGGTAAAGAATCCGCCTTCCAATGCAGGGGACACGGGTTCGATCCCTAGTCGGGGAACTAAGATCCCACATGCCGCGTGGTAACTAAGCCCACGCACCACAACTACTGAGCCTGCACACCTCAACTAGAGAGACTGAGTGCCACAAACTACAGAGCCCACACGCTCTGGAGCCCACGTGCCACAACTAGAGAGAGAAAAACCCAAACGTCACAACTAGAGAGAAGCCTCTGTGCCACAACTAGAGAGAAGCGCAAGCTCTGCAATGACGAGCCCCTGTGCCACAACAAAAAGATCCCGCATGCCACAATGAAGACCCAAGGCAGACCAAGATAAAAATAAATAAATAAATATTTTAAAATAAATAAAAGAATAGAAATCATGCAAAATTAAACTAGAAATAAGTAATATAAAGATGGCTGAAAAGTCCCCAAATATTTGGAAATTAAATAACACACTACTAAATAACACATGGATCAAAGAAAACATTGGGAACAAAAAAACTATAGACCAATATCTCTCATGAACACAGATGCAAATATCCTTAAAAAAATTAGAAAATCAAATACAACAATAATGCATTAAAAAACCTATATGTCACAACCATGTGGGATTTATTCCTGATATGAAAGGCTGATTCAGCATTCAAAATTCAATTAATGTAAGCCAACTATACTTCAATTAAATAAATAATTTTTTAAAAAATCAATTAACTTAACCTAGCACATCAATAGGCTGAAGAAGAAAAATCATATGATCATATAAAAAGAGAACATAAATTGATTGGAAAACCGAAAAGTTGGAGCAATTTTTTAAAAAAGGTTTTGATTTCGATAAACATTTTTCTCCAGGAGCTCTAATTTTTCCCTTCTTTTGAGCCTTATAAAAACCATCATATCTTTTGTTAGAATATAGTTTCCCAATTAAGTATACTGACTTTTAAACTTTTACGAAATTAATTCATTGTAGGTAAACTATTTAATTGAAATTTTAAAAATTTCAATGGTATCATTCCCTCCTACAGATGTTTCATAATTTACTTAACCCATGCCCATTTGGAGACTCCTGGTTGTTTCCAGCTTTCCCCTATTATAAATAAGATTAGGATGAACACTTCTGTAATATACATTTTTGCACAGTGACCTTTTATTTTTCCAACAGAAAGTCCTAAAAACATAATTAATAAAGTACTGCCTGTTCTCTATTTTCTAACTAGCACTAGGAATTAGATTAAAAAGTATGACAAGTGAAAAATGATACCTCACTTTTATTTTATTTACTATCTCTTTAAGAGTAAGGGTATTTTTCACTGTTAACTAGCCATTTCTTCTTTTGTCAAATGTCTGTTCAAATGCCAGTTTTTCCTTTAGTGTTTCACTTTTTCCTATTAATTGTAAAGTATTTATAGATTAAAAATATTAACACACTGTCATATGTTACAATGGTTTTTCCCCTAATTGTCATCTGCCTTTTAACTTTGTAGACTTTTTTTTCCTTCTGCTATACAAGTTTTAAATTTTAATGTGGTCAACTTCGTCAACGTTTTTTACTTCTGGTGACATAATTAGACATAGATAGTTATGCCACTACATTTTCATTTTTACTCTTAAATCTCTAATCCCTGTCTATTAATTGATCGACTGAGAAGCTCCAAAATTCTGGAAGACTACCAAAGAAAGGATATTCTATAAAATCATAATTTAAAATCCAGAATTTAGCCATTCAAAACTTTCCAATGATTTTCATATTCAAAATAAAATCCTAACTCCTGTAAGGCCTTATAGAATCTAGCCCCTGCATCAAGCTTACCATTCTCTGCCTCTCTCACTCTACTGGCTTCACTGGCCTTCTTGATGCTCTCCAGACAGGTCAAGCTTGTTTGCTACCCTAGGGCTTTGCAACACTTACTGTTCCCTCTGATTTGTACACTCTTCGCCCAAACCTTTGCACAGCTCCTCATTTAACCAAGTTCTCTACTCAATGTTACCTCCTCTGAGTGACCTGCCCTATTCTACCTAAGACACCTGGCCCACTGCCCCATATCCCATCCTCTTCTGCCATCAGTATAGTCCCATATGCTACTTTAGTATTTTTCATAGCATTTTCCCCTGCCTGAGAAGAGAGTGTTACATATTTCCCCATGAATTTCCTACCTCCCCCACTAGAATATAAGCTTCATGAGAACAAGGGCTTTTCTGACTCGTTAATCGACACATCCAGCCCTTAGTATATGTTGACTTAAGAACACTACTTACCGTTGTCAGAACGCGCATAATTGTGTCTATATGCCACCGTTTGGAAGGTGCATACCTGAGAAAATAATGGCACTAGGTGAAAACACTGGAACCTATAAACTAAGCTCTGCTCAGTGACTTTCAAAAATCCTGTCCTACAGCATTTTTTAGGTTCACAGGTTAAGTGATTACATCTGGATCCATTTTACCTTCAAAACTAGCAGCAATTCCCATTTCAAAGGGTGATGAAGTGGTACATAGTCAAATTCAGATGTTCCACGTAATATGCAATAGGAGTTGCTGAGCTGAGAACTGGGGACTCTGTCTCCAGTTTTTCAGAAAATAAATCATAAAGTCAGGACAGGAGAGGATAGAGAAGAAAGAAGAAAAGGGACTCTTCCGAGACCCAGGCACACCAGGACTAGAAACTTGCTCCCTTAAATTCACAGTGAAAAGAGGGGAAACAACCATACTACCAAAATCTTGAGGTACTTCTTCCTAAAAGTTTTACACAGAACCACCATCCAGATGCTGTAACTTTTCTATTCTTTTCATCAAAAGGACATCATAGATGAGAGGTTAAAGAACAGATAAAAGAGGAGATTTTATAAAAGTGGGATTATTTTGGTCTTAGCATAATGCTTAACATTAGATACTGGCTAGAATGGCCTTCTCAAACCTAATTTCTAATGGGAAGCCTGAAATAAATGTTACATGTTTAAACATGTTTACAACATTTCCCCCATGTTTTAAAGATGCTTTCCAAAAATTTCCAAGCATTTTTTACCAATGAATATAAAAATTAAATCTTACTTTTCTGCAGCAAGGAAGATTCCAGATGCACAGTCTGCTTTAAATTCTGGCTCACATGAATCCAGAAAATAAAGCAATTCCTTCATCATGCCTCGAATATTATTCCCATTTACCAGGGCAAAACTCAATTCCATTGCACGCCTTGCAGGGGGGAGGGAAAAAAAGTTATGATATTTACAGTGGGAATGAAACAAAGACCCAGGTATGTTGTCTTTGAACACCAAGCACTAGTGGATGTATTGATGTCTTTGCATGATCTTATGATCCCAATCTTTGCACATGAGATAACCAAAGTTATCAAATTTATTTTGAACGTTCATCAACACTTTTCTTCAAAAATCCCCAAGAGATATACTACTAAAGACCAAAAATGCAGTTTGAGTTCAGCAATCTATTCTATGAAGCTGAAATTTAGAATACTTAAAAGGCTCAAAAAGAGAGGCAACAAAATTATTACCCAATGATAATAACTCTGCGTTATTCATTAAAAACATGATATATAGTCACCATACTCTCCTTTTATTACATCCACTTTAGTCCAAAGATGATGTAACATAGTTTACATCAAAAGGTACATAGAAGAGTAGAATAAAAACAAACCTTGAGAGCTAAGTGAAGTTAGAGAAAGACAAATATTGTACACTATCACTCATATGTGGAAGCTAAAAAAAGCTGAATGCATAGAAACAGAGACTAGAATGGTGGTTACCAGGGTCTGAGGGGTGGGAAAAATGGGGAGATGTTGGTCAAAGAGCACAAACTTCCACCTATAAGATGAATAAGTTCTGGAGATTTAATGTATAGCATGATGGCTATTGTTAATAACAATGTATTATATACTTGAAAGTTGCTAAGAGAATAGATCTTAAATATTCTCACCATGAAAAAGAAATGGTAAGTATGTGATAGGATGCAGGTGTTAACTAATGCTACGGTGATAATCATTTTGCAATAGATAAGTGTGACAAGTCAATGTGATGGACATCTTTAACTTACACAATTATATCTCAATAAAGCTGGGAAAAAAACTGAAAAAGAGAATAAGAGCCATGAAAAGGAAAAAAAGGGTATGTGCTATGAGAGCAAATAGGAGTTTCTAAAACCGCCTATCAAATTTGGCAATGAAGGCAAATATGGACATGTTTTACATATAAAAGTTATAAGGTTACGACAGGCATCTTTTCACATTTGGTCAATAATGTCAAACATGGCATATAATTAACTTTCAAAAATCCCAATTTAATAATACTTTCATCTTAGTTAATCTACAAGCAACAAAAACTCAATCCTTACAGAAATGCAATAATAACTAATTCTTACACAGTGCTTAAGTACTTTACATATGTTAATCCAGTTAATCCTGCATATAACCTTTTGAAGTGGGTGCTCTTGTATCCACATTTTGCATATGGGACAACTGAAGCACAGGAAGGCTAACTAACTAGACAAAGTTTATTAAGGGCAGAGCTAGGATTTGAAATGAGGCTTTCTGGCTCCAGAGTCTAAGCTCCTACTGTTATATAACCTGTCAAAGAGACCCAGGTTTTACTTTTGAAATGCAAAGCCCAGTCATGAGCTATACAGAAACAACACAATAGAAGTCAGAAAGTCTGATTTCTATTCCCACGTCTGCCATGTCCAAGGGGTAAGGTTTGGAGTAAGTCATTTGATTCCTTTGGTACTGTATTTTAATCTGTTAACTGGGGATAGAAGTAATTGCCTAGTCTCTCTTACTGGCTTGCTCTGAGAACCAACTGAGAGAGTGCTTATAAATCCTTTGCAAAGCACTATGTAAAAGTTGTTATTACTGACTCTAGGTCTTATCTTTAGTTTGCCCAAGCACTTAGCACCTGTTCTCTGCAAATAAAAGGAACACAATTATCAATGAATGTTTGTTAAGTGAATAGTTTCAGAGATCATTTCAAATCTAATTTTTTCTGGTTTGAACAGTAAACCAAAAGTTCACTGAGGCCAACTATAACTAGGTTTTACAAACAACTACAGTCATTCTAAGACGAGAACCAGTAGAATTACTACACCAAGGAAAAAATATACATGCCTTTTCTAAGTCCTATGTGCTGCCTAAAAGTCATTCCTAGATGCACTGTTCTAAAGAAACACGGCCGCCTCTAGTATTTTGAAGTACTGTGAGAAAACGTGTGCTGTCAGCAATTTGAGTTTCAGCATTGTGATAAAACACTCAGCCGATGGATCACTCCATATTTTCATCCTCCAACACACAGAACACAGTACCTCTGTTGAGTAAACATATGCCCAGCTTATCTGTACCTGTTTTACTCATCAAAGAACCAAGGACAACTTCAGTGTGCACTTCAGTATTCCGTACTGGCCTCTTTCATTAATCTAAACTTCTCCCTGCCAATCCTTTCGAAAAAAAGGATTTACTCTGTGCAAATAATGACTAAATACATAAATGTCTACATTCTCCCTCTCAAAACTATTACAAAGTTATCAGGTGATGGGTGGGGAGCAGAATTTTCAATAATCTGTTACCGTTTTATTGAGACATCCAAATCTTTTAGACAGTCCACAATGGTACTTCTGTGCCTCTGTACTGCGTTATGATCTGTCTGCACAGTCTTCAACAAAGATGTTAAAGCTACATATCTGGATGACATAAAGTTGCAGAAGAACAGAATTAAAATTCAGGATAATTCTCTGCTTAACGACAAAGAAGATGTCCAATGACTAAGGGAAAGCATACATTGTTAAATATTTAAAAGACAAGACAGATTAGTGAGTAAAATGGAAACACAGTAAAGCCATAAAAAATACTATAATCTAAAGCTGTGGCAACCAGAAGCCTTGGATTTAGATTTGTATTCATGGTCAATTCCATTTAAACTTCTAAAAGTGACTGACTTGATTCTTCCAAACTCTTTCAAATAGTACAACAAAATAAGTATACAGTATGCCTTTTCAGGCTGTCTGAGCCCCAAAACACAAGAGGAAATTATTTCAATTTTACCATTTCCTCTGCTTTTGTTTGATACCAGTACCAAAACTGCCCCTGCAAAAATTTGAGTTTATGATCCAAGTATTTAAAAATTCTTCTGGAAGGAGAAGATAATTCAGGGTACCATAATGATTATTTCCACATTTTTTCAATCGTTAACATGACAAGAAAGAATAGAAGGTAATACTGATAAATTCATCTACTTTAAAAAAGTAGCTGGAGTTCACAAACATGTTCCAGGTTTGCAACTGAAATGTTGTATTTTTCTTCTTAATTTAGAGCAGGGGTCAGCAAACTACAGCCTATCTGCAAAAACCCAGCCCTCTGCTGTCTGGTTTGGTAAATCAATTTTTATTGCAATACAGCCATGCACATCATTTACACAGTCTATGGCTGCTTTCACACCAAGAGGCAGAGGTGAGTAGTTGCCAAATAGACCCTAAGGCCCATGGAGTCTAAAATACTGACCATCCATCTGGTCCCTTACAGAAAAAGTTTGCTAACTCCTAATGCTAAAGTATAAACAGGACTAAAAATTAACTCATGAGGCAAATACTTAAATTCTTATCAAAACGGTTTTAAGACCAGACTAAAAATAAAAATCCTGAGTTGAAGTTCTAGATATGTCACTCAATACATGTGTGATCTTGAGCAAAGTCACTCTTGAGTACACTGAGTTTATAATAGCCAGATACAAGACATTTTTCAGTTGACTTACCTAATATTCTTGTCGTTGTTCAATAAGAAACGACCCAGGATATTTATGGCTAGGACCTACAGAGAAACAGCATAGCTTAAAAATTTAGGAAAATCAAATATCTATATTGTTTAAGGGTCACTTTCTGGCCTCTGATAGGTGCAAACTATTTAAAGGTGGTAGTTTAGTTAGTACTTCTATAGATTGCTAGCCAAAAAAAAATTCTGAAGGTAAACTCCTAAAACCATATTTTACTTCTGCTGAAAGATTGTTTTAAAGTTTTTATATCGTTAGCAGAAAAATAATATTGTTACAGCCTCACTGGAGGGAAACCTGGCAGTAACTATAAATATTTAAAATGAGGAATTCCCTGGTGGTC
The DNA here is from genome assembly GCF_011762595.2 of Tursiops truncatus. NCBI lineage: Eukaryota > Metazoa > Chordata > Mammalia > Artiodactyla > Delphinidae > Tursiops > Tursiops truncatus. The sequence goes on from NC_047052.1 coordinate 14,591,613, forward strand.
CAGTGATGAGGACTCTGTGCTACCACTGCAGGGGGCATGGGTTTGATCCCTGGTTGAGGAACTAAGATCCCGCATGCCACATGGTGTGGCCAAATAAATAAATAAAAGCTACAAAATGAAACTATATCCTCTGCTTCAACAATTTCACTTCTAGGAATTTAGCTGACAAATGTACTTGTACATATGCACAAAAATCTACTGCAACACTATCTATAATCACAAATGATAGGAGAGTCCATTAATAGCAAATTTGCTACATGTACTATGGCACATCCATACAACAGAATACTATGCGACCATTAAAAAGAATAAATCCTGACACATACTGCGAAATGGATGTACCTTGAAGACATTATACTAAGTGAAATAAGCCGGACACAAACACCCCATATTATATGATTCCATTTATGTGAAATGTCCTGAACAGGCAAATCCATAGAGACAGAAGGTAGAACGGTGGTTGCCAGGGGTTGGGGACAGGGGATAAGGGAGAGTTATTGTTTAATAGGTACGTAGATTCAGTTTCGGAAGGCCAAACAGTTCTGAAGATAAATGGCTGTGTAGGTTGCAAAACATTGTGAATGTGCTTAATGCCACTGAACTACAGAATTAGAAATGGTTAAAATGATAAATTTTATGTTATGAATATTCTACCACAACCTTTTTAAAAATGAAAATGGTCTCTATACATGAATATAAACTAGTTCCAACATAATGTTTTCACCTAACATGAAATGTGTAAGGTGCAGAACAACCCAGATGACAAAAAGAACTATACACAAATACTGTAGTGTAGTTAGTAAATTTGTTTCTTACAAAGCTATGGGTTAGCAATTATTATACTAATAAATGGTTGAAAGAATGAATAAATTCTTGAGGGAGAGTTTTTCCTTATAGAAGAATTCCAATTATTTAATGAGGAAAAAATGAGGGAAATAGAACGGTATCATTAGAACACCACCCTAATAACTGTTGCAGACAAGATCCTCTGATGGGTACTGAAATGGTAGGTAAAAGTCTGAGGAGAACAGAATATCTGCATAGTGTCAAAGTGTTTCCTCCAAAATATTATAATTACAAAGGGGGAAAAAAACAATTATACAGTGGAGAGACACCACCTTAACCAAAAGATCAAGCTTAATATCACCAGTAATGAGACAAACAGATAGCAGGTACCTCCTGATATGAAGCTGAGAAGGGCACACCACTTCTGTGGTAGTCTTGCCAAAAAAGCATAACCTCAAACTAATTATAAGAATGTATCGGGGGCTTCCCCTGGTGGTGCAGTGGTTGAGAGTCCGTCTGCCGATGCAGGGGACACGGGTTCGTGCCCCGGTCCGGGAAGATCCCACATGCCGCGGAACGGCTGGGCCCGTGAGCCATGGCGGCTGAGCCTGCGCGTCCGGAGCCCGTGCTCCGCAACGGGAGAGGCCACAGCAGTGAGAGGCCCGCGTACCGCAAAAAAAAAAAGAATGTATCGGGGTGGGGGGACTTCCCTGGTGGCACAGTGGTTAGGAATCCGCCTGCCAATACAGGGGACACGGGTTCGAGCCTTGGTCCAGGAAGATCTCACATGCTGCAGAGCAACTAAGTCCATTTGCCACAACTACTGAGCCTGCGCTCTAGAGCCCACAAGCCACAACTACTGAGCCCGTGTGCCGCAACTACTGAAGCCCCGTGCCTAGAGATCATGCTCCAAACAAGAGAAGCCACTGCAATGAGAAGCCTGCTTACCGCAACAAAGAGTAGCCCCTGCTCGCCGCAACTAGAGAAAGCCTGCATACAGCAACAAAGACCCAAAGCAGCCAAAAAATAAATTTAGAAAAAATTTTTAAAAAAAGAATATATCAGGGACTTCCCTGGTGGCGCAGTGGTTAAGACTCCATGCTCCCAGTGCAGGGGGCCCGGGTTCAATCCCTGATCAGAGAACTGGATCCCACACGCATGCCACAACTAAGAGTTCGCATGCCACAACCAAGGAGCCCGCATGCCACAACTAAGACCTGGCACAACCAAATAAATAAATAAATATTTAAAAAAAAAGAATATATCAGACAGAGCCAAATTGAGGGACATTCTACAAAGTAACTGATCAGTACTCTTCAAAAGTGCCAAAGTCACAAAAATGAAGGAAAGACGAAGGAAATGTCATAGATTAGAGGAGACTAAGGAGACATGACAATAGATGCAATGTGGGATCAAGGATTAGTCATCAGTAGAAAAACTGGTGAAATCTGAATAAAGTCTGTAATATGGTTAATGGTACTGAACCAATATTAACTTCTTAGTTTTGATAATTATACTACAGTTATACAAGATGCTAACATTAGGGGAAGCTGAGCGAATGGTAATATTGGACTCTGAGCTATTTTTGCAACTTTTGTGTAAGTCTAAAATTATTTTAAATAAAAAGTTTTTAAAAGTGGGATAGACAAGAAATACACATGTACAGACACATTTAAATATGGATAAAATATCTCCAAAAAAAAGTACATTAGAAAATGGTGAGAGTAGCATTAACACATTTACACTATCAAATGTAAAACAGATAGCTAGTGGGAAGCAGCTGCATCAGCTTGGTGCTTTGTGACCACCTAGAGGGGTGGAGTAGGGAGGGTGGGAGGGAGAGACAAGAGGGAGGGTATATATGTATACATATAGCTGATTCACATTGTTAAACAGCAGAAACTAACACCATATTGTAAAGCAATTATACTCCAATAAAGATGTTTAAAAAAAAAAGAAAAGAAAATGGTAACCGTATTTCCCACTAGAAAACTTGAGGGTCTACACATGAAAGCTACAGACAGACATCTTCCTCCCTGCATACCTTTTGTACTGTTTGAATTCTTTTACTTTGTGTTTATTTCTCAAATAAAAATTTAGAGAAATGAATTAACTCAAATATCATGTCTTATTTGAAGTGATTGAGCCCAACTCAAATCATGGCTTTAAAAAAAGCTCATTCAGAAATGCTTCCTTGGAAAAAAAAAAAAAAAGAAATGCTTCCTTGGGACTTCCCTGGCGGTCCAGTGGTTAAGACTTCCCGCTTCCAATGCAGGGGACATGGGTTCGATCCCTGGTCGGGGAACTAAGATCTCATATGCCACATGGTGTGGTCAAAAAAGAAAAAAAAAAAGAGAAAGAAAGAAAATTTTCCTTCACTTAACATTATCTATGTGTCTAACCATACCTAAGCTCTTCCAATTTCTATTATAATCAATATTAAGCCTTCAGTGGAGAAAATGATACTTCAGATACCAAAAAAAAGCACTATACATTCTGCATCATTCTTTACTAAAGTTAATTTCCAAATGGAATTCATTTCCAAAATCCAAGTCAATTATTTTAAATAAAATGTTTAGAGAAGAAAAGATTAAAAAGACTTACTCGCAGTCCACTCTCTGACTTAATATCCATGATAGTCAAAACCGTTTCATAAAGAATAGCATTTCCTACATTTTTACTAGTCTCCGTATTAGTGGCAACCTGAAAAGACACAGAGGGTGTTACAAAAGTGACAAAACAATGCTTCCAAAAAATATCCAGAGGTAACAGGAGACATTTTGTGACTGATTACAGCCACCAATTAGAAAACACAAATAAAAACTGCTCCATATACTCAAAATCATTCTACTCCTTGCTTTACTAAAATGAGTGTTTACTTAAATGCAAGTTTAAGTACTCACCTGTGCTAATATATCATTCATAGCTTCACTTGAGTCATCATCATTTCGTCCTAAAATTCTTAATAACCGCAAAATTCGTACCTAATGTGCAAAATATGACAAATGTCAACAAATTCCGCCTGGCACAAAGGAACTTTGCTTGATATGAAATTCAAATAACTTAAATGAAGTCTTAGATCCCAACAGAAATGGTAAAATTCAAACAGAAGAAATTTAAACATTATCTTTAGAGAAGTTATATATGGTTCTATGTCTTAATGAAGTTATTAGACAACCCACACTTTGACACTTCACAGCCAAAGGTTACCACCACCTGCAGAGCTGTATTATATTGGTAAATCAAGTTTCCATGTAGTATATGATTTGACTATTACAACTATAATTTTATCCTATTAATCTCATACAGAATTGTGTCACTATTCATTTGTTAATGTAATTAGTTTAATCAATTAACTACCAAATCTCTACCCAACACAAACATAAGAGGAAGGAAAAATCTATTCCAAAATATATCATTTATCCAAAACTTTCTTTCGACCTCACCTGCAAAAAGGGGTCACTGATCCCAGAAACATCATGTTCTGGTGAATATCCGGACATGATGAGGTTCTTTAGAATACGAACTAACTGGGGCACAAGCTGGGGGGAAGAGAGATGCATCAAAAAACAGTGAACATCAAAGAATTTCTCATGAATAGGCAGGTAATTTGACTTAGAAAAAGGATGCAAGGGTCTGAGTCCAAGCAAATTCTACTGATACAATATACTAGTATACTGTTGATGTTTGATAAATATAACTTAGGAGTATTCTGGCCAAGAACTCAAGAAGGAATATCTGAATTAAAAACAAACCAGATATTTTTACTCCAGAGTCATACATGCAAAGGTACTATAAATAACAGTAGGTTAGAAAGCCTCTGAGAACGAAGTAAAACAGGTACCTATGGGGCATATTGCATTTCTACTTCTATAGGACTTGACACACGAAGGTTGCACAAATATATTCAGTTTTTAATACATTCAACACATGTGGATATAAAATGTTATCACACCCAAAATACTGGTGATTTTATTAAAATTATAGTCTTAAAACAAACTATCTCAAATAGAGAAAAAAATTCTCCCCTCTTAATATTTGGCTAGTTATATCCTTTTCCAACAAACAACAGGGAATACAAAAGCCTCCAACACTGACTAAGTGGAAAAGACACATGAAAAATTGTATCCTTCACTTTAGGAAGACAGCAAGGCCATGAATAATGTCCTTTTCCTATTCTTAACTCATATGACACAATTTTAGGTAAAATTTAATTTCAGCACCTAATTATACATTTGTTGCCTGTCTTATCTCACTGATGAAACTATACATTCCTTATGGTCAGAATGCCCTTCTTCTTTTTACTCTGTCCATTAGACTGACTGACAGAACATAGTAGACGCAATTTTACTCCCAAGCTGAACTTAAAAATGCTTTAAATATTATCATTCATTTCAAACTCTGTTGATCAATCATTTAAGGTTAAAACCCTATTCCAAAATGTTTGCCACAATAAGAACATTTCCAGTCTCAAACTACAAACTCAATTTAGCTATATAAACAATTCTAATCACCTAACATTAAGAAGTGTCCGAAGCGAACTGAATCCTATCTCTTTTGGAGGCAGTCAAAACAGCCCCAACTTTGCTGCAACTCAATTATTTTTTTCTCATCGTATTTGGATTCCTCCCTACTCTCCAATTCTAAAAGGGGATCAAGACTGAAACAAAAGCCAAGCTCTGCCCAAGGTACACACTCAAAACATTTACAACACTAAGTCTATTGCTAAATACAAGACAACATAATCTGTGGGAATTTAAATAAGTTTGGCCATAACATTTCAATTAAGCACTTCGTAAGTCACCTAAACAAAAATCTAATTTGGACAATTCCAAGATTAAAACAAATCTAAGCTATAATGACCTGTAAATTCTAAACAGAATCCTCATTAACTCTGTCAACTGTGGACAGATTCATATTAGAGGTCAGAATAATATAACTGTATCAACTGCTTTAAAATGTAATAAAACCGGGATCATCTAATTACCAAGCTCTGCACAAAATGTAGTTCGCCTTGCATACTTCCCAATGGTCTCCTTTTTTGTACTACCCATATCCTCAATTACTTTTTAAAATCTGGTTTCTGGGGACTTCCCTGGTGGTCCAGTGGTAAGGAACCTGCCTTCCAATGCAGGGAACACAGGTTCGATCCCTGGTCAGGGAACTAAGATCCTTCATGCCGCAGGGCAACCAAGCCTGTGCCACAACTACTGAGCTCACGTGCCTCAATGAGAGAGCCCGCATGCCACAAACTACAGAGCCCATGCAGCCTGGAGCCCGCGTGCCACAACTAGAGAGAGAAAAACCCGCACACCACAACTAGAGAGAAGCCCATGCACCACAATGAAGAGACAGCGCACCACAAAGAAAGATCCCACGTGCCACAACTAAGACCTGACGCAGCCAAAAAAAATTAATTATTTTTTTTAAAAAATCTGGTTTCTGTCTCAGAGGAGTCCTTTTTCCTTCAGCTACTAAACTCACACCACATAAGAGCACCCGGGACAAAAAGCACAAATGTCTAAGTGTTCTGCATACAAATTCCTGGAACCCAGCTTTATTTTTCTGATAAAAATGCAAGTTACTAAAACTGATGACAAGACAAACAAAATAAAATGACAAAGGGAAAGGCTGCAGCCATGAAAATCAGTTGACGCCCACCCACTCTACCTCAAAAAACTTTTAATATTCCAAAACTTCAAGGCAAGATTGAGGGCAAGTAAGGGGGAAATTAAAGCTCTAAGTCTGAACTGAAAGTTCAGAAGTACGTATGGAGCTTTTTAAAGCATGGGGTTACCCACACGGCTCTAAAATATCTGCTTCAAGAAGAAGCAGTGTTTGGTGTCAAGGATCCAAACTGATCTGGAACTGCCATCACCAATGGGAAACTGCTCAAAGTTTCTCAAGTGAAGACAAAGGAAAGGCAGAGAAGGAGGCTTACAAATCAGGAAAGGCTGCAACTGAAATCCAAGGCTGACTTTGGAGTCAGGAGTTTAAGTGACAAGACAAAACCTGGACTAGGAAGTTAGCCAAAAATGCTAGGACAAATAACATAGTATTAAGCACAACTTCAGCATTAGTATATTTTTAAAAGCCACATTTGTGGATGGATACACAAAAGCCACTAAGGACCTAATGCCAGCATGCACCATCTAAAAGAGGGTTAATTCTTACCTTTTCATTCTAACATACAGCAGGATTCCAAACAGACAACAGGAACAAAACATACAAAGCAAGCATTAGGGACAGATACGGGCCTCATACTATTTTATAATAATTTAATCAATACATGAACATCTAAGGGGGCAAAAAAGCCTCCCAAAAAAGAGCTGCTATTAGAGCTTCATTAGATCTAAAGTACAAAGTAAGCCCAATTTATGGAGTGATCAGCACCCTATAAAAGGAACTGAAATGCATGTAATTACCCAAAGAACAGTCTTTCTCTGAGTTCTCCTTACTAGTCCCTTCTAAACATAAGTGGAGAAAAAAATTTCCACTTTAGAATGCTCTAAGAAAGGGAGGGAGGGACTTAAGAAAGCTAGAGACTTCCATCACTGGAGTCACCACAGCGTAAAATGAATAGTGCGGGACCCTATGTTAGGTAAAAGTAATGTCAAATTTCAGTTTGCAGTTTTCACCTTTAAAAAAAAAAATTACCTGCCTTAAACTACATACACACACACACACACACACACACACACACACACTCTTCCTGTGTGTAATTTGACCTCAGGCTACATTTCCTAACTTCAATGTGAAAACAGCAGATAAAGCACGTGAGAGACTGGTGTGTCTGCCAACAATGAGAGAAGACTTCTATTATGAAAGGGAAAACACTGCACTATTGCCAGTTCTTATATGCCTAAATCTGGCTTCCAGCCCTACCACACAGCAGGGCTGTTTAAGTCCTTTATTCAGCTCCACAGCTTTCTTTCAAAAGAAAATTCATAGGTGAGAAAATCATGTACTTTTCAGGAAAGCCATTTTCAATCAAGAAAGGCTTAGATATACAGAATGGCACCTACCTTTCTGAAATGTGCAAGCATGTCTGGGCTTCGCTCACACATTTCTGTGAGGAGGACTACAGAAGTGTGAAGGACACCTGAAAGAAAAGAACCAATGAAAACTAATAATGAGGCTATATTATTCAACTTCATAGTACAGGGCTCTGAGTTTTGAAGGTCAATTCCAAAAGGATAGCTGCTATTTTTGTTTTTTAATCTCTCAAAGAATCTAAGCATTGAGGTGAATACAAAGAAGGTATTAATAGATACCTGCTGATTTAATACTGGTGATGTCAATCAAAACAGAATATTCTAAAGTTATATGACCAAAATAATTGCTAAAAAATGAGAGCCAATACACATGTCTCTACGTTTGAGAATATCCATAAAGACATGCTCCTAGTCAATATAAACTGGACATCACCTGCTCCAGACTTAATAAGCTCTTAGCTGAGTTTTGATAGATATTTCAAGAAGAAAAATCTTACTAAGATTTTAAATTTCCAGATAAAATATACGAAAAACCCAAGGTAGTTGTGAATGACAAAGTAAATTTGCTTGGTCAAGAGTGAGTGAAAAGAATCACACCATACTTTTCACTAAATAATAAATAAGTACCCTAAACATTCATTTGTTCAACAAGTATATTTTGAGTCTTCTAGGCACAGGACTGCATTAATCAAATTAAATACACGTTAACATTTTTTCTCTTAGCATTTAGGACACAAGAATTTTCTTCACTCAGAACTTGTTTCACTGACTTCAAAATAAGAATAAAATGCTCGGTAAAGAACTGCCACATTTCATTTAATTTCTCTCAAGCTTTATAAAAATATATCTGGGTAACCATTACAAATTCCTGTTACAAGTAACCTAAAAGTAGTTTCACAACTCTTACACTACTATGGCAAAGCAATAAAAAAATAACTTTTTCTTCTATTATAAAATAGCCAGGAAATCAAAGGGTTTTACACATGAAAATCAAGGCTAGGATCATTTGTAATTACACTATTACTTAATATAGTATTTTTAATATAGTAAAAGAGGACCAGAAATGAAAAACAACAAGCTTACTGTAAAGGAATCAATCTCTAATTACAAAAACTAGGATATGGGAGTAGAAGAGAGATTCAACCCATTAGCCCTTCCTGGAAAAGTGTCCAAGCACAGTAGAAAGGTGAGTCTACTGCATGAGACAGAAGGCCAACACTGCCTGAAGCCTGTTCTCTTTCCCCTTCTCCCTCAGTACTTCATGAGTGCATCTAAATCACATTACCATGGTTCTTTTCATTCAATAAATTTTTTGTTGCTGGTAAGAACATCTCCATAAGTTCAGGAACCTTCCTGATGACATGAACAGCACAAAGTGCTGCCTATAAAAAACATAAAAAGGACAAAAGAAGATTTATTTCAATTAAGTCAGGACAACCAATCTTATAAACAACAAAACCTTATCAACTAGTTCACCTACATGAAAAAAGAAAGGACTTAGGTATCAGATTTATTATTTATCATTATCAGACTTATTAGTTATTAACTGGTTAGGGCTTTCCAACTTATACTTACTGCATTAACGAGAACTTCTAACTCACCTGTCTCTTCGGTCATATATTACCAAATAAGTGGACGAAAGCTTTCTCGACTAGACCATGGTTAAACACAAACTTATCAAACATGCTAAACATAATTTATGTGGAGTTTTGCAAAGTAAAAAATAAAGACTTCCATCTGTGCTAATCATTCTTCTGAGTAAAAAGACCAAAAGGTTTTATAAAAACATTATGCAATTGAAAGATGCTTTAAATCTGCTGCTGCTTTTAATAATAGCTATACTTTCCCCAATTCACTCTCTACTGAAATCAAGAAAATCATTTGAAAGTTACTTAGGATCTTAGTTAAACGCCTCTCAGTTAGCTAGTCTCTACTGAAGAAACTTGTTCACAGGAAAGAAAGGCACTCAAAGACTGATTTTGGTTAAACGCCCCCACCCCTGGCAAAAGGAACCATAACTACTATTTGTTGGAATTGAATAACATAGAAGTTTAGATACATTAACAAGAAAAGATTTCAGCTAATTCTTCTCATGCTACAGTGGGGGGAAACAATTTTTTTCCTAATCTGTAGGAATTATTTTATTTAATAATTATTAATATTTATTTAATCTTTCTGAACAAGAGCAGCCCACACATTTTTTAAGAGAAAAGACTGGCTTTGGTCTATAGCCATCATTAACAGTACATGTTCCTGGAAAACAGCTTGGCCCTTTCAACAGCTTTGTCTCACACCATTAATACAGAGGCACAATAAACGCCAACCAGACGATATTATGTGACTCACTTCTAAAGTCCTAAATTTTACCCTTTGTTTATGAAGGTTTTAGGATTCAAGCACAATAAAATAATAACAAAATGCTTATATCAACAAATAAAAGCAAATAAGTGAATAAGATCACTGTCTTCCATTACTATTCCATTTAGATATATCAGTTTTAGGAAGTATGTTCTAAATCATTCCCTAATAATTATCTAGGTCCCCATGGAACTGCACTTCCAAGATTCAAAGGCCCTAATACAAAGACATGGGCACTAAAATAAATTCGTAAAGATCTGTTCATTATCACTTTGTTTAATACTGTTTAGAATCAGGTAACTTAGGAAGTAATTAGGTATGCCATCTAGGGTCCAATAACATTTGCTTGTTTATAAATCATTTCCTTGAAAAATGACGAATTAAGAGAATTAAAGTGTTCACAATCACTTATTAATTGGTGAGTTAAATAGCAATAAAAAAAAAAAAAAAATCACCTCCGGGCTTCCCTGGTGGCGCAGTGGTTGAGAGTCCGCCTGCCGATGCAGGGGACACGGGTTCATGCCCCGGTCCAGGAAGATCCCACATGCCGCGGAGCGGCTAGGCCTGTGAGCCATGGCCGCTGAGCCTGTGCGTCCGGAGCCTGTGCTCCGCAAAGGGAGAGGCCACAACAGTGAGAGGCCCGCGTACCAAAAAAAAAAAAAAAAAAAAAAAAATCACCTCCAAAATTAGTATAAAAAAAGATTTTGATTTATAAACAACTGATTCACATATAATCATTTAAAATACATTTACTGCACAGGGAAAGATAAGTTATATTACCATTTGAGCTTTCAAATATGAATAATCTGCCTTCTCATCTCCATAATACTGCCTAATCCAAATGCATACATTCGGTTTCATGGAAAGTTACCTTTTTTCTTAAGTAAGAGTTGGAGGTTTTCAGGAGTTTCTCTACCTCTCCTGCAAGATCTCTGCACATCTCTGAGGAGCCCATGCAGCCGAGGGTACAAAGTGCTAGCCCCTGTACATATTGCGTGCTATGATTAAGATCACTGCAAAAGAAAGAAGGTGGCAGAAATGAACATGCCCTGCCTGGTGCTCTCCATGAAGAAGTTTCACAATCTAACGAGGTAGCTCTGAACGATTCATGATTTCTCTAATATGGAAAATATTTATTAGGATTATTTTTGCAAAAAGTGTTTATTCTAACTTTATTACAAATTACAACACAGCAAACTGACTGACATTCTGTTCTACATGCTTGCAACCCAATGTTCCCAAATACCAAAGCAACATAAACTGGACAACATGCTATCTGTTGGATGTTAAAAGACAACTCTCTTTAGGAAACTCAGCAAACCACTGAAAGTAAAAACTAGCAATGACAGAATATGAAGCACAACTGTATATTTAAAAGATTTTAATATGCTCTATTACTAACTACAAAAAAAGTAATACAGTAACCAAAACCTTAAAAAAAAAATCAGAAAACAATCTCTACTGCTAGAGCATTTAAGATGACTTAAACATCACAACAGAAACACTCTATACTATATACTCTATACTTAAACACTGTATACTCTAAATACTATACCATAAGGTCTCTGATCTTATGATATAGTATTAACCTTGATGTTACATTAATTTTTACACTTTTATTTATTCAAAAGAAGAAAAAATTAGTAACTAAAAAGATAGCTAATTAAACCATCATAAACTAAGCTAGATGTTTACAGTGAGGCTCAGTATCTAGTGATACAGATACAAAAAATTCTATTTCTAACAGGCACTGATTACTGTACAAAATTATTTCTAAACCAGCCTGAAGTATACTTTCAGAAAAGCTGAAATATTAAAAGCTTGAACCAGTAAACTCATTTACATATTATAACCAACTCTTACCATTCAGAAGCTGAATTATTGAGTTATGCTACTTTTACCAGCTTTAAGAGCATTTTAAAATCGTTTAGCTCAGTGGTTCTCAAACTGTGATTAAAGAATCTCTGGAAGTCCCCAAGGCTGTTTCAGGGGGTCCACGAAATATAAACTATTTTCACAATACTAACTCATTATTTGTCAGCTTTACTGACACCCGCACTGACAGTGCAAAGGCAATGGTGGGAAAAACTATGGCATGTTAGCACAAATCAGGGCAGAGGCACCAAATAATAGTAGTCACTGAATACACTGCCACACACTTAGAGTGAAAGAGGGGAGGGAGGGAAGGAGTTTCACTTAATACTGCCCATGACAAAGCAGTAAAAATGATTAGTTTTATTATACCTTGACTCTTTTTTTTTTTTTTTTTTTAAAGCCACGCCACACGGCTTGCAGGATCTCAGCTCCCTGATCAGGGATTGAACCCGGGCCACTGCAGTGAAAGCCCAGAATCCTAACCACTAGACCACCAGGGAACTCCCATATACCTTGACTCTTGAGTGCACATTTTTTAACATTCTGCGTGACAAAATGGAAAGTATGCATAAAGTACTTCTGATGCATACTGGAGTAAAGTGGCAATCTCAGAGAAAAGCACTTGTGTATTTCTTTCATTTGCAAGCTAAACTACAAACTAGCTACTTTTAAAATGAACATCATTCTTATTTGAAAAATAACTGACAACTATAATTATTAAGATGTGATTATTTGCCAAACATTTTCTTGAAGAAGAGCCAAGTAACCTTATCACTTCAAGAGCAACAAGTGACAATATTTGTTGCCAATGATAAAATCTAAGCTTTGAAGTGAAAATTAGAATTTTGGAATATTTTTATTGCCACCATGAACCTGACAGTCTATCAATACTCTAAAACTCAGTGAACCAATTTTCTCCAAATGCCTTAAGCATGATGTTTAAAAAGCATGCAAGAGTAAAAGGTTCATTCAAAGTGTAAGACAAACCAATGGGTTTTAATATAACAAAGAACCAAACTTCACTGATATGGTTTCAGACTCCACATTGTAATTAACCCTAAAGAAACTACCACTTATGGAGTTGTGATATACCATCATAGAACATTATCCATAGTTAATCTGAAAGGTTATTAAAGTCCTCTTTCTTTTTTAAACTACATTATCTGTGAAAGGCTAGATCTTCTTCATATACTTAATCAAAACGTAACATAAGAAACGGAATGCAGAAGCAAATATGAGCATCTAGCTTCTAGCTTCCATTAGGTTAGATATTAAAGAGATTTACAAAATTGTAAAATAATGCCATTCTTCTCACTGAAATTGTTCTTGTTCTGAAAAATAGTTTTTCATAAAAAAATTTATTTCTGTTAACATTGTAATGGGTTCATTATTGGTCTTTTTATTTATTTGGGGGGGGGGTAATTTTAAATGAACTAATAAATGGTTTTAGGCTTCCCTGAAGAACAAAGAAAGGAAAGGAAACAGAAGGTAAAGTGTCAATCAGTCAGATTTGCTATTGTCTACCAATTTGAATATTTAAGATAAAAATTACTGATAAAGTTTAACTTACCTATGGCTTTACCATTTAGTGTCCTAGTTCCCAAGAGTACTTAGTTGACTCTTCAATCATTTTTCAATGATTAAGAATATTTGCATAATGCAAGCTCTTAAAGTATTATATTTAATTTTTAAAGATTTAATTCCAAGATCATTAATGTCAGAGTTTTTCTAGGCCAATGAACAATGAGGTAAACATTCATCATTAAACAGAAAAACTGTTGGTACATATGATGCCCCATAAGCAAAATGCGAAAAACCTCACAAATAAAAAAACTCATTAGCAGATTAAAAAAACACACAGGGGACTTCCCCGTGGTCCAGTGGTAAAGAATCCGCCTTCCAGGGTTTCCTTGGTGGCGCAGTGGTTGAGAGTCCGCCTGCCGATGCAGGGGACATGGGTTCATGCCCCGGTCCAGGAAGATCCCACATGCATGGAGTGGCTAGGCCCGTGAGCCATGGCCGCTGAGCCTGCACGTCCAGAGTCTGTGCTCCGCAAGGGGAGAGGCGACAACAGTGAGAGGGCTGCGTACCGCGAAAAAAAAAAAAAGAATCCGCCTTCCAATGCAGGGGACGCAGGTTCAATCCCTGGTTGGGGGACTAAGATACCACATGCCACAGGGCAACTAAGCCCATGCACCACAACTACTGAGCTCGCGTGCCTCAATGAGAGAGCCCACGTGCCGCAAACTACACAGCCCAGGCACCCTGGAGCCCATGCACCACAACTAGAGAGAGAAACAGAGAGAAAACCCATAGGCCACAACTAGAGAAGACCACACGCCACAATGAAGATCCCGCACCACAATGAAAGATCCCACATGCCTCGACGAAGACCCCACGTGCCGCAACTAAGACCCGACGCAGCCAAAAAAATAAAGAAAATAAATTTTTTTTAAAAACTGAATTATCCGAAGTCCTTTAACTGAGCTTAAACTTAAGTGCCAGATCAATTCCCAACTATTATTAGCTCTCTCCAAAATTCACTTGGGGCTTAGCCGGGTCTCATGAAAATTAAACACAAAGATTCCTTATTTGCCTGTATGCCTATTCTTCAATTTTTATCAAGCTACAAACCTATACTTGAGTTTGGTATTAAGTCTCTAATATGAACTTGCTGCTAGGCGGAACTGCCAAATTATCAACATATAATTGAAGGCTTGAATAATAAGGGCACAGAGCATACAAGAACAAAAATTAAAGGAACTTTCAGAGGCCTGTCCAGAATAAATATGTAAAGTCACATTAAACATCTAAAATGTAACCTCCATGACACCAAGGATTTATGTCCATTTTTTTCATTCTCCATCCCCAAAGCTCGTAACACCTCCTGGCATACAACAGGTATACAATAAATATTTGTTGAATAAATGAATCAACTTAGTATTTTCATTATTAATATTTATTACAAGGCCAAAAAGAAGAAGATTCTCCCAAGTTAAGTCACAGAGTCAATATATTTACATGACACACTCTATATTTACAAGCAATCATAATTCTCATTTTGAAATTTTTCATTATTCATTGGGAAATTTTAAATTATAATTTTTACCACAGCAAAATACATGAGTTCAGTGTCTTCAAATTGATCACCTATATCCCCGATTCTACTTTCTGTCAAATACAGAAATACTATAAATGAAAAAGAAATCTAAAAAAGGAGATTAAACCAACAGACAAACCAAAACCAAATCAAAACAAACCAAAAAGTACCTTTAATCAATATGGCCATCAGAACTTCCATAACTTTCTTTTTTTTTTTCTTAAATTTATTTATTTAATTTATTTATTTTTGGCTGCGTTGGGTCTTTTTTGCTGCGCGCGAGCTTTTTCTCTAGTTGGCGGTGAACAGGGGCTACTCTTCATTATGGTGTGCGGGCTTCTCATTGCGGTGGCTTCTCTAGTTGCAGAGCATGGGCTCTAGTCACGGGGGCTTCAGCAGTTGTGGCTCGCGGGCTCTAGAGCGCAAGCTCAGTAGTTGTGGTGCACGGGCCTAGTTGCTCCGTGGCATGTGGGATCTTCCCAGACCAGGGCTCGAACCCATGTTCCCTGCACTGGCAGGCGGACTCTTAACCACTGCGCCACCAGGGAAACCCTAAAACTTCCATAACTTTCTAAGAGAAATTTATTATAAGAGAGATACTGAGGGGGCTTCCCTGGTGGCACAGTCATTGAGAATCCGCCTGCCAGTGCAGGGGACACGGGTTCGAGCCCTGGTCAGAGAAGACCCCACATGCCACGGAGCAACTAAGCCCATGTGCCACAACTACTGAGCCTGTGCTCTAGAGCCCGTGAGCCACAACTACAGAGCCTGCGAGCCACAACTACTGAGCCCACGTGCCTAGAGCCCATGCTCCACAACAAGAGAAGCCACTGCAATGAGAAGCCCGCCCACCGCAATGAAGAGTAGTCCCCCCTCGCTGCAACTAGAGCAAGCCCGCGCGCAGCAACAAACACCCAATGCAGCCAAAAATAAATAAATTAATTAAAAAAAAAAGAGAGAGACTGAGAACTGTTAATTCCCTACTCACAGGTCCTCTAATTTCTCCAGAATGGCAAGCATTAACTTTGTAAGTTAAACACATAACTGGACTAGTAAATCAGTAAAGCACCCATTAGAGAAAAAAGGACTTATACACAAAAATTCACAGGGCTAAATATAATTCCCAGCAACTG
Source organism: Tursiops truncatus (assembly GCF_011762595.2). Classification (NCBI taxonomy): domain Eukaryota; kingdom Metazoa; phylum Chordata; class Mammalia; order Artiodactyla; family Delphinidae; genus Tursiops; species Tursiops truncatus. Next base: position 14,607,860 of record NC_047052.1, read on the forward strand.
AAATCTGGGATTAGACTGCTGACAAACAAGACCTCTCTTTTTACCTTTAACTGGTATTTATTAAGAATATACACTGGTAATTATTTAATAAACACAATGTTTCATTACTCATGGTATTCAAAAAAATATATGATAAGAAAGCTCAGATTTACCAATGCTCTTTCTATTCTATGAAAGTCCGAATGTTTATTCATGGCTAAATAGTTGCTATGACTCAAGATGTACAGCAATACCTTCAGTTAAATTATCCCCTACAGAAGGTTTAATCCTTTGCTTAGCCTCTTTACATATAAGCTATAGAACCAAAAGCAGCTCAAATACATTCTAGACAGTAAATATAAAATCAATAAATAGAAGCTTTTTATGCCTTATTATAAAAAAGACCTAAAAGTACAAAGTAGTTATTGGAAGAAAGAAATTAAGACTTACTTCTTGATACAGTTGGTCATGAGAAGATGGACATCTTGTCTTTCATCTAACAGCAGCATTGCCCCTAAATAGCCAATGCGTTTGTCTGTGAATTTTTGAGAGGCGATAAGCTTGAGGCACTCCAACTACAAATAAAAAATAAATAAATAATTTTTAAAAAGAAAGAAAGAAAAAAGGAAAAGAAAAAAATTAAGAAATTGCTACCATAATCAGGAAAGCAATGTTTTTAACCCAGAGTCAATGGTTAACTAAAGTACATAGTTATAACCTGTATCATCAAACCACCTAAATAAAAGGCAAAGGTTTAAGATCGTTCAATATCTTGATCATAATAATCAAGTTCTGGAATAGATCATCTTGTCAAGGTCCTATGGTATCTGCCATCCAAATGGCAGTTTACCTTAGATCTACATATTCATACAAACTACTAAAGTGTTGTCATAAGGTTTTAATAAACCTAATTCCTAATTTAATTCCCAGGTTATATTAAATGAGCACCAAGCTCATGTGTGTATTTAATGTCTGGTTCCTATTGTGAATATCAAAAACTCAGTAACTGGAAACATACCAAGGTGCCAAACAGTGTCCTAAACACCAGGAATGTACAACTGAAGAAGAGATAGACAATAACTAACTTTAACATAATGTGGAAAGTGCTACACTCAGGGCTCGAACCAAGTACTATGGAGAGGTGAGGTTTTAGAAATCAAATACAGAAGTAAACAAACACACACAAGCCAGAGGAAAACCCAGTAATGGAATTAACCTAAACTGTTTTATATGATTTCTTCTTTACATAATTCTTCTTTACACAATCCTCAGAGCTTAAGAATCCGTGTAGTTATTTACAATAGCCAAGACATGGAAACAAGCCAAGTGCCCATCAACAGATGATTGGTTTAAGATGTGGTGTGTGTGTATGTGTATAAAAATATATATGTATATATACATATAATGGAATATTAGTCATAAAAAAGAATGAAATAGTACCATTTGCAGCAACATGGATGGACCTAGAGATTATCATATTAAGTGAAGTAAGTCAGAGAAAGACGAACGTTATTTGATATCACTTATATGTGGAATCTAAAAAATAATACAAATTAATCTACTTACAAAACAGAAACAGACTCAGGAAATAGAAAACTTATGGTTACCAAAGGGGAAAGAGAGAGGGAGAGGGATAAATTAGGAGTAATTAACAGATACAAACTACTACACATAAAATAGATAAGGAACAAGGATTTACTGTATAGCACAGGAAACTATATTCAATATCTTGTAATAACTTATAATGGAAAATAATCTGAAAATATATATATATAAAAAACTCAATCACTTTGCTATACACCTGAGACAATATTGTAAATCAACAATACTTCAATTAAAAAAAAGAGTCCTTGTATTTAAACAGTTTGTCTCTCTACTTAGCCTTTCTTGAACATCACAGTCACTCTGATATACTTTATCATTCCATCTTGACTAACATGGAAGAGGCCAAACATTCCCTCTCGGGCAGTGGTTTACAAAGGGCATACACAAGTTAGACTCTTCAAGAGGGGTTTTTCAAACTATGCTCCCATTTAGAATCACTGTATTCCAAGGAAAGGGGCTCAGATGCAGACTGGTGTAGACAGGAATGTAAGATCACATGAGACTACTTCCCACACGAATCTGCCTGTAAGTATGAAAGTCAAACTGAGAAATGTAAAAGAGTTTACAAATAAACCTGTTTCGAGCTATCTAAAAACTGCTCTCTCAATGTACCTACAATGAAAACACCTAAAGGTTGTGGGATGACTACACCATCATGAGCAAGTCAAAGAAGCCTCAAAGGGAGAATAACCAGGATCCCAAGGAAAACTGAAATGCCTCTGAGATCAACAAAGATTATCTAACAACCCTTCCCTTCCGTCTACACATTCAACTTAAATTTCAAAAACAACTTCTGAAATAGAAGATGTTTATAGTCATTCTTACAATGTCAGCAGAAAAATTACTGCTGAGGTGAATGAGAAAATCACAAGTTAAAATGTTATTAGAAAAATCTTTCTCTTTTTCAAACTGAAGGTTTTTAAATCTTCCCATTTAATCATTCTATAAATAAATATTTTAGCAGTAGAAGAAAATGTTCTAAGAATCAGGTATCACTGAAATGTTTATCATCCTCACTGAATCATGCTTCAGGCAAACAGCAAACATTACACAAACTATCCAAATTTTTTTTCTTAAGGTGAACTAATGAGAAGGACACTCAGGCATTAATATTACTTCATATTTTTAAAGGCCAAGTTTTAAGACAGTCACACTAAAAGTCATTGATGACTGGTGAGTACAATTTGTTGCTTTTTGTGACAGCTGTTAAAACTTACCTAATAACTAAATAGCCAAAAGAAAAACTAAAATTAAAGGGACAAATACTAAATTAATTCTTTTCTAATATTTCCTGTTGGTACAGTGACTTTGCTCTAAGAATGAGCTGCTGTTTTTTTTTGAAGGTGACAAATTTGCGGGGAAAATACAAGATTATATACTGGAAATTGCCTCTGAAATACATACTCCAGTGAAGGATTAACTCTGATCACACTTCACACTTACAGTGGCCAGCAAACAGAGCTCAGACTGTACTACATGTCATCATTAAAAGTGTTATCAAGGTTTTCAAATGTTGAAAAAGAAAATGATTGGAGGAGAATACAATGGGATGTCAGTAAATGTGAGAGGGCATCCACTTTTGAGTAGCAATCACTAAAAACACAACTCAACACTTACATGAGTTACAGAACAGAAAAAAAATAGTAACCAATTAAATGTATCTACCCCTTAGAAAACAACCTCAACTTCCATCTAATACTACTGCTCCTCACTTAAAGCTACTTGAAACCGCCACCTGAAACACTGCTAACCCACAAATCTGGCTTTAAATCCACCATAAAGAGTCCACCACCAAGGTAACAGAAAACTTTTGCTTTTACCCCAAACTCTTTGAGCAAAAGACAAATGACAAACTTGGAAAAAATATTTGCAACTCATTTCACAGACACGAAATCCTATACAACAGGATTCTACAAACTTATTTTTAAAAAGACCAACAACGGGGCTTCCCTGGTGGCGCAGTTGTTGAGAGTCCGCCTGCCAATGCAGGGGACACAGGTTTGTGCCCCGGTCCGGGAAGATCCCACATGCTGCAGAGCGGCTGGGCCCGTGAGCCATGGCTGCTGAGCCTGTGCGTCCAGAGCCTGTGCTCCACAACAGGAGAGGCCACAACAGTGAAAGGCCCGCGTATCGCCAAAAAAAGACCAACAACAAATATAAAAAGTCAAAGAATTTGAACAGACAGTTCAAACTAAGAAATAATTCAAACATACAAAATGAAGTTCAATCTCCTCATAAAACAAATGCAAACCCAACTAGGAAAATTAACTAAAACATCATTGACCTGTACACCTGAAAAGGGTGTGTTATATGATATGCAAAATATGATTCAATGAAGTTATTAAAAAAGAAAAAGAGGGCTTCCCTGGTGGCGTAGTGGTTAAGAATCCGCCTGCCAATGCAGACGACATGGGTTCGAGCCCTGGTCTGGGAAGATCCCACATGCCGCGGAGCAACTAGCCCCGTGAGTCACAATTACTGAGCCTGCGCGTCTGGAGCCTGTGCTCCGCAACGGGAGAGGCCGCGATAGTGAGAGGCCTGCGCACCGCGATGAGGAGTGGCCCCCACTTGCCGCAACTAGAGAAAGCCCTCGCACAGAAACGAAGAGCCAACACAGCCAAAAATAAATAAATTAATTAATTAATTTAAAAAAAAAAGAAATGCAAATCAAAACCATATTGAGATACCACTTTTTAACCTATTATATAAGCAAAGATAAAAAACTGTCATAACAGTGCAAGGACATTAGTAATGGCAGTATAAACTGGCACAAGATGCAGTAAGAAAGATTTGGTCTATCTAAATTACAAACACACATACCCTTTGACTCAACAAATCCACTTTTAGGAACTTACAATGCATTTATATTCACACATGAGCAAAATAATGGATATTATTCCATTGTAGTATTACTTTAAACAGTAAGATTGAAAACAAATGTCCATTAATAAGACATCAGTTAAATAGATTCACACATATTACAGAATATTATGCTGTATTTACTACCGTGAGCATGTCAATAAAGTTGGAAAAAAATAAGTACAAGGAAGCTTATATATTGGTATGGGTTAATCTTCAAGACAGATTAATAAGGGGACAGTGCATACAGTATGTTACAATATATTTTTGGAAGAGGTGAGAATATACGTGTCCATTGCCTGGAGATGTATAAAGTGTCTCTAGAAGTATAGTCAAGAAATGAATACAAGTTGCCTATAAGGAAGGAAACTAAGTGATTGGAAGAGGATAGAAAGCAGAGTTTTCATCATATATCCTTTTGTATCCTTTAAATTTTGCATCGATGAACTGTCATTATTTATTTCAAAGATAAATAATATTGGGCTGGGAGAGAAAAAACTGCAGGATAAAGAGAACTTACATCTAACTTGTAGTTAGAAAAGTTAATACAATAATATTATAATTAAAAAGGAAAAAAACAACTGAAATCATTTGTTCCCCCTCCAAAGTTAAACATATATTTCAAAAAATAGCAAAAAAGCATTTGAGTCTTGGAATCATTTCATGAAAAAGCCTTTGAAAAATTTAAGAAAATCATATGAAAATATAACTCAGTAAATGGAAACTACCTTTTAAAGATAACTTAAATTCATAATGAGCAATTACTGTGCTATTCTATCATACCTGCGATGCCGTAGGAACATATTAAGAAGTATGCTCCCTTCTTATCTCTATTCCCCACAAGGGCTGTGCTCTTTTCTGCTAACAGTTATTTTGTATTCTTCACCTACTATCAATTTCTTCCTTAACAACCGGTCTTAATATATTGATACTTGCTTACCCACAGCAACCTTCTCCCTCTCCCCCCACCTACATCCCAAAGGGTTGACTGTGGTAACTCTTTGCTACTCACTGATTTTTTTATATTTATTTTCCAAGTGTTTTGAGACACTGTGGTTTTCCTTTAATTTAGAAAGCTCCTGCTGTGTCCAAACCAATGTGCTAGTCATTCTCACTGACACACAGAAAGACACATAAAAGAAAACCAGCATTTGAATATTTATCATAACATATGATAGATATATACCGTGACAGTCATGCACAAGCTACTGTGAAAACAAAGTAGGAAGGCCACCCAATTCAGGTTAGAAACTAAGAAAACATCTGAGAAAGGTTTCTATCTCTTTATATAACACTTAGTGGAACAGAAAGAAACCAGTTAGGAGCTTTGCCTCTCTTATCCGGGTTCTAGCTAAGAGACCTAAGTGAGTTATTTCAACAATCTGGGCCTAGTTTCCTTATCACTTAGGTAACTGAGCCACATCATGGAAGACAGCACCCTAACAGCTGTCCTACACTCCATGTCTTCCAAGGCAAATAGTCCCTAATTCTCTCCAGCTGATCCTCGAATTTTTCTCAGAATATTTTCTCAGCAGAAGCATTCCAGAGAGCCATAAGCAACAAGCCTTAAGGGACTGAAGTTATCAGCCTCCTTTAGAACAAATACAGTGCCTTAAAAATCACTAATCAAAATCACCTGGGAGGGTTCTAAGATTCTTTTATATATATATATATATATGTCACCCCCAGGATATTCTGATGGAGTAGATTTGAGAGAAAGCCTAACAACTTAATTTTTACATACTTTTCCTAGATGACTCAATGCTCCAATTTTCCTTGAATTTCAAAGCAATTTTTAATAGGAGAACTTTACCAAGTTTCTGGCCTTGTTACATTTTTCTGAAGCAAGTACAAATATATTGCCTTTTATCAGCATTTAATCTGGTTGCCCTTTAGAAAAAGCTGCACTCATTTTGTTAGCTTTTAGAACAATTTCCCAAAAGGTCAAATGCACATATACATTTGCTTTTAATTTAACATTGAGCTTTATGATGTGAACAATCATCTTGATGAAAAGATGCAATTAAAATATTGTAAACATTAACGGATCTGCAACTGATTGGTTAGGTCTTAGTTATTTGTATTTCATTTTAATGCTCAGAAATAACTTTCCAGTTTATACACATACCCACACACACACACACACACACACACACACACTCACTCACTCACACACACACAATTTTTGAAGAACAAGATTATAACTGCTTTACCACTGTGTAGCTTGGCAACATAAAATCTACATGGACCAGAGCCTGTTTTTTCATTCTTCTGGCATTAACATTCCTATTGTATCCCATTTTTTTTTCTCTTGAGAAAATTTATCATGAAATATTTTACTCAAAAATTTGACCCACCAACGAGCTTTATCAAATCTTAACATTTTACCCTATTTATTTTAATAAATTTAATATTACAAATTCAACTGAATCCCTCTGAATAGTCTGCCTCAATCTGTTCCCTCTCTCTATCCCAGGACTGACCAAAACTCAAAACTGCTGTTGATCATTGTCATGTCATGTCCTTAGCTATACATGTAGAGACAATTGTTTCTGAATGTTTTAAACTTTACACAAAGTATCATATTGTATTCCTGCTCTTTTCACTCAACATCTTTTGAGCACTACTCACATCCAGACAAGAAGCTCTAATTCAGTCATATTCATTGCTATAGAGCATCCCATGTATGAATATACAACTTACCTATTCATTTTTTAAAATAAATTTATTTTTTTTAATTTATTTTATTTTTGGTTGTGTTGGGTCTTTGTTGCTGCACGCGGGCTTTCTCTAGTTGTGGTGAGCGGGGGCTACTCTTCGTTGCAGTGCGTGGGCTTCTCATTGCCGTGGCTTCTCCTGTTGCGGAGCACACACTCTAGGCACGTGGGCTTCAGTAGTTGTGTCACACGGGCTCAGTAGTTGTGGCTCACGGGCTCTAGAGCGCAGGCTCAGCAGTTGTGGCACACAGGCTTAGCTGCTCCGTGGCATGTGGGATCTTCCCGGAGCAGGGCTCAAACCCACGTCCCCTGCAGTGGCAGGCAGATTCTTAACCACTGCGCCACCAGGGAAGCCCAACCTACCTATTCTTTTTGTGGAGATACAGATTGTTCCCAATGCTTTCCTAACAGAAACAAAACTACAATGAACACTTATAAAACGTCTCTTTTTAAACAGACAAGGAGCCTTGATCAGATTCAGGTTTATCAGTTTTTCTTTTGTTTTGATTTAGCAAATATAATTCACAGGTGGTGGTATGAACTTTCATCAGGAGGCATATAATTATGTCTGGTGGTTGTCTCTCCTGTGACATGAGCAGCACCGGCGATCATCAGGAATTGCAAAATGGTAATATCCTAATTCTTCCATTCCTTCTTCATTAGCTGGATTATTCCTCTAAGGAGCAATTTCTCTATGTATACCATTGGATCACCAATAGTTCCTTCAGAAGGAACTTAGCAATAATTCCTTTACAGGGAACTACGGGTAAGGAAAGGCAGGATAAATGTTTGTTTCTTTCATTTATCAGTTTTCAAAATAATGAGTCAGTTCCCTAGTATCCTCCAAAGATGACCAATGAAGTTTTCAAAAAATTTTTAAATTATTATGAACTCACTGACATAAACTTACTTGGTATGTTTCAACTACAATTATTACTTTTATTAAAAGCTCAAACTTTCTCATTTTGAGCCATGACAGCCTCCTCTTGTGGCTACCATATCCTTTTAAAATGACCTCTGTAGTTTTTCTTGCCTTCTGGTACAGTACAACAGTCCAAGCTTATTTTGTACATTTCCTGCCCCAGATTTGGGATCAGCCATCTTTCTAATGGGCCTGACCCTTTTAGAATAAAAGGGTATTTGGAGACCACAATCTGAGCTTAAGTGTGCTCAAGGCAAGGATGCCTACTACCACCTCTTCTTTTCAATATTGTTCTACATGTACAGTATAATAAGGAAATAAGAAAATGTTTAAGGATGGAAAAGGAAGGGAACTGCCATCATTTGCAGACAGTATTGTTGACCATATGGAAACAATAGAGTCCACAGGGACTCTTAGAACTAAGTAATGTTGCTAGGCAGATAAATAGACAAAAATCAATTATATTTCTATATACCTACAACATAATTATTAAAAAATTTAAAGAATGCTATTTCCAATAGGAACAAGAGCTCCAAGGAACCTACCAATAAGTTTCACCAAAGATGTGTAAGACCTTATGGAGAATACTGTAAAACTTTAGAGAACCTAAGGAAGTGAAATGCTATACTATACTATACTGATGGAGAGGAAGACTATTGCAGACAGGTAATTGGGTACAGCAGGCCAGGATGGAACTGGGGAGAAACAGAATGCATGCCCAGCCTGGAGAAGGTCCCTAGCCTACTACTACCATGTGAAAATGTGGATCCAGTGTTGCCAAATCCTCTGACTTTCTCAGAGAAACTAGAAATCCAGATTTCCATGAGAAGTTCTTTGATTTTTATACATAGACAGCAAACTCAAAACAATTTTAAGTACTGTGCAGGACAAACAAAATACATCTGTGAAGAATTTGGGCCCTGAGTCACCATTTTCTACTCCTGCAATCTACCCACTTCTTCAGATATTCAACTTTATTTCTGGGTTGTGTTTAAGCCAGACACGTGAAAGGTTACACACCCTACAGGAAATCTATCATTGCTTTTGTTGTAAAAATGTTGAGGATATTGTCTCTTACATTACTAAAAGAGCCCTAAATAAAAGACCCATGAAAGAACATCCCTTTTAGAATTCAGTGCTTTTCCTACATTTTGTTTGCTGTCCCTTAGGAAATGGTACAATTGGTAATGTCTGACAGTTTTTTAAGAACAAAACATAAATGTTTAACATTTATTAATTTAATTAACCTTTAGAATAACCCTATAAAGTAGTATCACAAATATCCCCATTTTACATATGAGGAAACAAGAAAGGTTAATAGGTTCTTGCTCAAAACCACACAGACAGCAAAGTAACAAAGCCAATTCACATCGAGGCAGTCTGGTTCCCGCAACTGTGCTCTTAAATTCTAGTAATAACAACCACATAACTGAATCTTTTTTTTCTTGCCTGAGCTGCCTCCCTAACAGCAACTACACAGGCCTTGTGTTCTGAATTCTTCCTTCTCCTAACTCTTACCTTCTACTATTCTTTTTCCCTTTTAAATAGATGCTGGTAACATATGCCATCTCAAATCCTTTTTACTGCAAGGCAGGGCTAAAATAATTAACTTAAAGCAAATAGCTATTTATAGATTTAAACTAAACACAAAGAATGAATAGGTTTTAGAGTTATACAAGGTTGAGTCACTTAAGTCACTTAAACTCTAAATTTCAGTTTAAATAAGTCACTTAAACCCTAAATTTCAGTTTCCTCATCTGTACTATGAGGATACTATCTACCTCATGGGTTTTATTGTAAAATTTAAATAAGACTCTTAAAATATGGTTATTAGAAATTTTTAAATTATACATCTGGCTCATATTTAATTTCTGTTGTACAGTATCATGTTAGATACTGCAGTGAAAAAGAAACAGGTGAAATTAGCTTTAATAATATATTTTATTCAGCCCAATATATCTAAAATATCATTTCAACATATAATCAGCATATAAATTATTAGTTAGCTATTTTACATCTTTCTTTTGTACTAAGGCTTCTAAATACAGTATGTGTTTTACACTTACAGCACATCTTAATTTGTACACTACATATCCATCAGAAATATGTGAACTGTATTTAGATTTCATAAAACTCACAATTGATAAATAGATTCACATACCCAAGTTTTAAAACATATTTAAAAGTTTTCCAATAACTGCATCAAGTACCCACCCAAAATTTATTTTCCTTTAATATTCACCTCAGTTGAACTAGCCACATTTCCAAAGCTACACAAGTAGTGGCTATCATAATGAACAGTGCACATCTAACAAATAAAATGCAATTAAAGGCTGGCTGTTTTTACACATAATTAAATGAAAATGACACTGTGATTCATACATGCAGGAGAGAGAATCTTGATAGGAACCTTTTTATGGGTACATTATAAAGGCAATTCCAATGGGTAGGGTACCAAATTACTGATACGGATAGGGCCGTGACTTATTCAGAGGGAATGTTTGAATTCCCTTATCCAAACAGAATGAGGGCCTTAAAATTATGATTCCTATTCCCACTCAGAAAAATCTTTATTTTTTTTGTATCAAAACTTTCCTTGAGTGTGAACACTCTCCGCCTAAGACTTAAATGTTTTATCTAATTAAGTTCCAAAACACCTAGACAGACCTGAAAAGCAGTTTTATTTAAACATGTTATAAAAATAAATCTTAGAGATATATAGACAAAACTCCTTTACAAAATGAAATATCACCAAAGTCTATCCTATGATTTTAAATTCAAGAGTTTGTCTTTAAAGTACACCCTTTGGGGTTTCCCTGGTGGCGCAGTGGTTGAGAGTCCGCCTGCCGACGCAGGGGACACAGGTTCGTGCCCCGGTCTGGGAAGATCCCACATGCCGCGGAGCGGCTGGGCCCGTGAGCCATGGCCGCTGAGCCTGCGCGTCCGGAGCCTGTGCTCTGCAACGGGAGAGGCCACAACAGTGAGAGGCCCGCGTACCGCAAAAATAAATAAATAAATAAATAAATAAATAAAGTACACCCTTTGGAGTATATAAATCTACTGTTTCCATGATGTTAACAGCAGTACACTCTGAGTGGAAGGATTAGGAGTCTTCCCTTCACTTGACTATCTAACTTAATGAGTCTACTTAAAATCAACCAAAAAGAATATATGAATATCTACTTGCTTTATACCAATTATGTCACATACTACATGCATAACCCCACCTAGATCCATTTCTGATATAGTAAAAGCATATGACGTTTATTTACAGAAGACAGCTGTTGTTTTTGACTGCCTAGTATCTGGTCCTTTCCTCTGATATTAACACCTCAATTTTCCTTTGGGGAATTAATGCTCTCCCACTCTCAACCATGTATTTCTAGAGAGGCTGATCTCATTTCCTGCCCCAAAATGAGCATAAAAGTAACCCAGGTCAGCCTGGTAAAATTCAATCCCATTACTTTTGCTCCTGACGCACAGGCTCAGCGGCCATGGCTCACGGGCCCAGCCGCTCCGCGGCATGTGGGATTCTCCCAGGCCGGGGCACGAATCCGTGTCCCCTGCATCGGCAGGCGGACTCTCAACCACTGCGCCACCAGGGAAGCCCAATCCCATTACTTTTTTGTTTTAACCTAAGGGTGAGGGAATTTCCTTCCACTGAAGTTAATGAGCTGAACAGAAGATAAACTGATGACCATTTTTCCTGATAAATATATCAAAACATTAACAACATTATCTTTGAATAATGCAAATATGGGTAGTATTTTTTTCTACTTGTACCTAATATTGCACATTGTTTCTTTTAATTTTGCAGTCTTTTCCATAAAAAGACTACTTAGCATATAATTAAATTCTTAAGTGAAATAAAATTCAATAGCATTCATAAGAATTAAAAAACAACCCACTATACCCTTCTCTGTGACTCAATCTCCACAACAAACGTGGAAAGAAGAAAGCACTTATCACCAAGAATATCATGCCCAGACTGGCTGTATGTGTTTGTATGTGGGAGTAAATCAAGAGGCAGACCTGTACAGTGGTTATAGCTATCAAGGAATGAGGTAATTAGGACAAAATCCTTAAATCCTATTACTTGGCAACTACCTAATTTCTTTTACTTAAAAACATCTGTCACTGTTCCTCATAGTATCACTGCACTGAGGAAATAATTAAGAAAACATTTAGCAAACTTTTTAAAATGTATACTCATTATAGTCCAGGCCCTCTGTCAGAACAATCACAATCTACTGGTTAATCCCGGTCAATCTTTAAACTCACTGCCACCATTAAAACATACCCTAATCCACATAATGAGATTCCCAATGGAAAGGAATTGATGGCAATATCATGCCTTCCCAGGTCTGCAGCTTTCTCTCTCAATTCTACCCTCAGTCCACAATAATCAGACTACAAGGACATCAAAAATAGCCTGTCCTCCCCAACAGGAAAGACTAACAATCCCTGACCTATTGACATTAAAATAAGAGTACCCTTGCTAGATGTGGTCTCAGCCCAGCCTACCTGTCCAAAGTGAGCAGGGTAGCCCAGCATGTGCATATATAGTAATTTTGCCACATTCCGACACCGGTATGTATTGTCTTCTTCTCTAAAAGATGACCGAATTGCAGCACATTCTTTCTGGATCATTTCTCGTTCTTCGGCTTGGGTTCGGGCTGTCCGGATGGTCCGGATCAGCTCCCGCAATCTGATGGGGGCTGGCATCCTCTGGATATGGAAAGACATTAAATAAAGACGTTCATATTTTTTACTACCAAAACCATTCACACAACTTCCCACACACATTTCTGATTTTTAAGAATTTAAGACTTGCTGAGTCCAGTAATACAAAGTTCCAGCAAAGCTATTACATACAAACCCCTCAATTCATTAAACCTCTGGAAAGAACACAAATAAAAATGTTAAGTATTAACTAAAGCAAAATAAGACATAAAATACACCAATGACGTAAAGCCTATCACTAATATCAAACTATCTTAGGAATTAACTCAACCCAAATCTTTAGGCAATCCTTAAATTAAGGAAAGGCCTATGCCTAACCTTTAAGAAGATAGATATTTTCTGCTCAACTGTTGTTAAACTCAACAAAGCTCAACAAAGTATCAGAGAAATACTGAATATGATCATAATTAAAGCTCAATTCAACAAAATGAAAGTTTAGGAGAAAAGACCAAATATCAGATTTAAACACCTTTCCAAGAAGCATAATCATCTCAGTATCCTAGGTACTCTTTGAAAATGTGATGAGGAAAAAAATAATAAACTGATCTCAGCATACAAAACTGTCAACTGAAAAAAACGCACAACCTAAGAACTGAGAACTATGTTTTATTCAGGGCATTACTGATGCCCAGGATACAGCATCTCAGATAGCTCTTCCAAAGAAGTAAGGGAGAAGCCAGGATATATAGGAGGTTTTGCTGTGGAAAAAAAACATGTAGTTGAACATCAAAAGATGACTGCTAATCCCAAAAACAGACGTCTCAAGGCAATGATTTTAGTGCTTTTCTATGTATGGGAAGATGCAACAGTCTGGGCTGACTGAAATCATTCCTTTGATATGCATCTTAACTATCTAGGGCCGTATCCTGTTTTTCTCCATCCCGAATTCCCCTCAAGGTGCACCATGCGGGACAGCTGCAGTGGCTGATGGTTTCACAGCTACAACATCCTTTGTTTACTGAAATGGCAGGTGACAAATTTTTGTCCAAAACACTACTGGTGTCATATTCTCATGAATATTTTTTAAAGTAATAATAATAACAGAGGACCTATAATAGACAAAACAATTACGAAAATTTAAAAAAAAAACCCACAGGTGGAGAATTTGCACTACCTAATTTCAAGAAATACTACAAAGCTACAGTAATCCAGACACTGTGGAACTTAATTTAAGGACAGACAGAGAATAATGGAGCAAAACAGAAAGTTTAGGAATAGACCTACACAAATATGTTCAACTGATTTTCAACAAAGGGGCCAAGGTTATTCAATAGGAGGAAGGATAGTCTTTCAACAAATGGTGCTGGCACAACTGGATATCTACATGAGAAGAAAAAAATTAACCCTGGACCCTAACCTCACACAATATACAAAAATTAACTCAAAATGGGACACAGAAGGAAATCTTTGGAAATGTGAGTTTAAGCAATCATTTCATACACAAGCAAAAAATACAAAAGAAATAATTAATAACTCACATTTTATAAAAATTTTTAACTTTTACCCTTCAAAAGATGTCATTATAAAAATAAGGCAAGCCACAGAAAGAGAAATAATACAATTCCTATCCTACAAAGGACTTGTATTTAGAATATATACTTCTACAACTCAAAAATAAAACAATCTTACTTAAAAATGGGGAAAAGATTTGAATAGACACTTCTCAAAAGAAGGTATATGAATGGCTGTAAGCACATGAAAAGATGCTAACATCATCAGTCAGCAGGGAAATGCAAATTAAACTATAAAGAGATATCACTCCACACCATTAGAATGGCTAAAATTGTAGGCAAAAATATAGAACAAATGAACTTTCACAGACTGCTCACGGGAATGTAAAATGGTTCAAATACTTTGGAAAACAGTTTGGCAACTTCATATAACGTTAAATATACACTTGGCATATGATTCAGCAAATCCACTCCGTATTTACCCAAGAGAAATGAAAATATATATTCTCACCAAGACATGTACACAAATGTTCAAAGAAGCTTCATTTATAATTGCCACAAACTGGAAACAACCCAAATGTCCATAAACAGGTGAATCATAATCAGTATACCCCTATAAAAGAATACTTCTCAGAATAAAACAGAACCAATACACAACATACAAGAGTCTCAAAAACATTCTGCTGAGCAAAAGAAACAAGAACAAGAGAGTACATGTTGTATGATTTCACTTATATGAAACTCTAAGAAAGACAAGTCTCACCTACAGTGATGGCAAAGAGATCAATGATTACCTGAGAGGATAAAGATAGGGACTGGACTGGGATGCAAGGAAACCTTCTGCGGTGATAGAAATGGATATATGCACTTCTTGAAATTCACCAAACTGTATACTTAAAACAGTTGCATTTTATTTTATACATATTATACCTCAAAGTTAAGAAAAATGATAGAATTAGATAATCATTACAATCACCTTCAGTACATATTAGCTGTGGAATCCTAAACCAATGACTTTCAATGTTGTTCTAATCTAATATACCAGGAGGATGTCCCACTCCAATCAGTTCACTATGGTATCAATCCTCAAGGTGGGGATAGTACATTAGGAATTTAGAAAAGTTCCCTAGGTATTGATATGCTCTGGTATATTGGCCCTCTTAAGATTGTGTGTCCTAAACTATGCAAAACTACCTGTATAAGGCTGTTTTGTTACTTTTTTTTATATATAAATTTATTTTATTTATTTATTTTTGGCTGTGTTGGGTCTTCGTTGCTGCCTGCGGGCTTTCTCTAGTTGGGGTGAGCAGGGGCCACTCTTCGTTGCGGTGTGCGGGCTTCTCATTGCGGTGGCTTCTCTTGTTGCAGAGCATGGGCTCTAGACACGTGGGCTACAGTAGTTGTGGCTCGTGGGCTCTAGAGTGCAGAGCTCAGTAGTTGTGGCGCACGAGCTTAGTTGCTCCGCAGCATGTGGGATCTTCCCAGACCAGGGCTCGAACCCGTGTCCCTTACACTGGCAGGCAGATTCTTAACCACTGCGCCACCAGGGAAGCCCCTGTTTTGTTACTTTTTAAAAGAACTATTCAAGGGTCTAGCGTTTGTAGTTTACAAAGCACTTTTACATTTATTATCTTCATCATCTCATTTGTTCCTTAGATCATTTTGAAGTAAGGGCAGAAAATCATTATCCCCACTTTGCCTTTGATGAAACTGGGTCTTAGAGCAACTATTCAACTTGCTTAACGTCACAAAGGCGGTAGCTGACAGAGCTAGCACCTCAACCTGGTATTAAAACTCCAAGAGTTCTTCCCAATACTTCAAAAATAAACATTATATTGGACTTCCCCAGCAGTCCAGTGGTTAAGACTCAGCACTTCCAATGCAGGGGGACATAAGATCTCACATGCCGTGCGGTGCGGCCAAAAAAAAAATTTTTTTTAATAAATAAATAAACATTATATATACATGAAATAATATGATTGCTAGGATTTGTTTTAAACTACTCCCGGGGGAGGAACTTCCCTGGTGGTCCAGGGTTTAAGAATCCGCCTTCCAATGCAGGGAACGCACGTTTGATCCCTGGTCGAGGATCTAAGCCCATGTGCCACAACTAGAGAGAAGCCCAAGCACCGCAACAAAGAGCCCGCACACAAAGAAGGATCCCGCATGCCGCGATGAAGATCCCAAGTGCCGCAACTAAGACTCAACGCAGCAATAAATAAATAAATAAATATTAAAAAAAAAGAAAATACTCCCAGGGGAAAAAATATTGAGGAAGGAAAATAGGAGAGAAAAATATGCAACAAAATGGGCAAAATATTGATCACTGATGAAGGTATATGATAAATACATGATGGTACATTATATTATTCTCTATTTTCATGTGTATTAGAAATTGTTCATAACCAAAAGCTTTTTAAAAGTCAAAAAGCCTCAACAGGGGCTTCCCTGGTGGCGCAGTGGTTGAGAGTCCGCCTGCCGATGCAGGGGACACAGGTTCGTGCCCTGGTCCAGGAAGATCCCACATGCTACGGGGCGGCTGGGCCCGTGAGCCATGGCCGCTGAGCCTGCGCCTCCGGAGCCTGTGCTCCGCAACGGGAGAGACCACAACAGTGAGAGGCCCGCGTACCGGGGAAAAAAAAAAAAAAAGCCTCGACAAACAAGGCATTTCAATCCTTAAAATTTTTCATAAATAATAAAAAATATTAATAGAGATCTAAATCAAGAACTACTTTTCACAATAACCATAAATACCACGAACTTCAGGATAAAACAAAATTTAAGGGTAAGCAAAACCAACATACTCTATATTCTTTCAACACAGTGAAATATAAGAAAAGCATAAAGCTACTACAGCTCTCAGAGATCAAGAACTAAATATAAAATCAGTTTTCAACTGTCTAAAGCCCAGTCACTGTACTTTCTTTCCTTCTTCTTTTTTTTTTTTTTAATCTTTTGGCCATTCTGTGCAGATGTGGGAGCTTATTCCCTGACCAGGAATCGAACCCATGCCCCCTGCACTGGAAGCATGGAGTCTTAACCACTGGACTGCCAGGGAAGTCCCTGTACTTTCAAAGAGAATAGTATTTATTATCAACCCTAACTTGGTGTGTGGGGAAAAAGAGAAATCTAAAAATCAATCGAGATTAATGGTAATACTCTGCTAAGAAATAACTTCTCTCTAGGAAGACCTCAATGATTCTACAGAGCAAACAAAGACTATCAGAAAAAGCCTAAATCTAGTCCCAAAACGTGTAGTCCAATGGGAAAAATCACAAAAGTTTAAGCCAGCTGAGAGAAAAACAAGTTACCTGGAGCAATTTCTCAGCTATCAGCCTCAGAATCACAGAAATATAGTTTATTCCACTAGCTTTTTTTTTTTTTTTTTTGGCCGCACCATGCGGCATGTGGGATCTTAGTTCCCCGACCAGGGATCAAACCTGTGGGCCTTGCACTGGAAGCACAGAGTCTTAACCACTGGACCACCAGGAAAGTCTCAGAGCCACTACCTTTTTATGGAAGAAACTGAGGATGCAGGATGTTAACTACCTCGCACAAGGTCACAGAATTAGTTGCTAAGGCTGCCTCTAGCTTAGAGAAAAGCAGTAATTTTTTTTCCCTTGGGCTATGACAACTTACTACTACTTGACTTCTTTATATATCACAGGAAAATATCTTAATAGGTGTCAACTAAAAAAATGCACATGGAAGTTGAGAATTATGTTTTATTTGAGGCATTACTGGAGACTATAGCCAGGGATAGAGCCTCTCAGACAGCTCTGAGGGACTGCTCCAAAGAGGTAATGGAGAAGCCAGGACACATGAGTTTTTGTAGGAAACAAAACAAAACAAAAAGAAACATGTAGTTAAACATCAAAAGATGTTAATCACAGGGCTTCCCTGGTGGCCGCAGTGGTTGAGAGTCCGCCTGCCGATGCAGGGGACACGAGTTCGTGCCCTGGTCTGGGAAGATCCCACATGCCACGGAGCGGCTAGGCCCATGAGCCATGGCCGCTGAGCCTGTGTGTCCAGAGTGCTCCGCAACCGGAGAGGCCACAACAGTGAGCGGCCAGCTTACCGCAAAAAGAAAAAAAAAAAGATGTTAATCACAAAAAACAGACATCTTAAGTTAATGATTTTAGTGCTTTTCTATGTATGGGAAAATGCAAGAGTCTAGGTTTACTGAAATCATTCCTTTGATATGCATCTTAACTACTGAGGGCTGGTATCCTGTTTTTCTCCATCCTGAATTCCCTTCAGGGTACACCACTGGGGGGCTGCAGGGGCAACAGTGGCTGATGGCTTGATGGCTGGAAACGCTCTTTGTTTACTGAAATGGCAGGCAACATTTTTTTTTTTGTCCACATAGGCATGAATGAAAAACAAAAGTTTATTAACATAGTACTGAATTTAGTTTATATTTAGTATATTTCAGAATATATTCTAAGATCAAAACTAAACAAAAAGTTCTAGTTCCAGTGAAGATGGGTATAAACAACACTCCATGGAGACTCCTTCCTCTCTCTCCTCTGAATGCAACTAAAATCCTCGACAAAAGGCATGCCACAGCTACCTGAGGACTCTGAAAAATAAATGACAGCAAGCAGACTGGAGAAAGAGAGCAGAATTTTAAGTTCCCTCAAACTGGCAAGAAGCTATCATTTTCCTCCAGTATTGCCCAGCCTGTACCCAAGGGCAGCCCAAAACCCAGAAGTGCTCGCTGGGTACAGAGAAGGAACTCTAAGAAAAACCCTCTCTTTCTGGTCCAAGGAGCAGGGAAAGAAATATAAAGGACAATGGAGGAAAAGGCTCTCTTTTGTTTAGTTTTGTCCTTCACTCCACCCGTGCCCCTAGGCAATACTGCAACGGTGCTGGCTGTGGCAGAAAAGCAATGGCAGTAACAGCCAGGCAGGCACCTAGAAACGGGGAAAGGGAGACTCTGCTCTTCTGACCAGAGGAGCTGTGATCCTAAGAGCATGGCATAAGTCACTCCCTATCCTCCCACTGCTTGATAAAGGGTGAATTCGCCAAGAAAACACAACAATCCTAATTGCAAACGTATTCGACAGTAGTGCTAAAACATATATGAGGCAAAAATTGACGGATATGAAAGGAAAAATAAACCACCACTCAATTATAGTTAGAGACTTCAACATGCTTTCTAAGAATAGAACTATAGACAGAGTATCAGCAAAGGTGTAAAAGACGTGAATGCCACTGTCAACTAACTGCATCTAACCAATATCTATAGAACACCCCAACCAACAACAACAGAATATACATTCTTCTCAATTACAGAACATTCACCAAGATAGACCATGTCTTGGGCCATTAAAAAAAAAAAAGAATTCCCAGGCGGTCCAGTGGTTAAGAGTCGGTGCTTTCACTGCCGTGGCCGGGGTTCAATCCCTGGTTGGGGAACTGAGATTCCGCAAGCCACGCAGCCAAAAAAATAATTAATAAATTTAAACGAATGTAAATTATACAAAATATGGTCTCTGACTGTAAGGGAATTAAACTAGAAATCAGTAACAGAAAGCTAACTGTAAAACTCTCTGTGTACTTGGAAATTAAACAATACATTCCGAAATAATCCATGGGTAAAAGAGGAAATATCAAGGGAAATTCGTAAATACAGTGAACAAAAACATAAACACACATCAAAATCTGAGTTATACACTAAAGCAGTGCTTAGTGGGAAACATACAGCATTAAATGCTTCTGTAAGAACAGAAGAAACATGTCAACAATCTGACAATATAAGGTTCTACTTTAAGAAACTAGAGGGAATTCCCTGGCAGTCCAGTGGTTAGGACTCCAAGCTTTCACTGCTGAGGGTACGGTTCAATCCAGGTCATCCGTGGTTAACCCTGGTCGGGGAACTAAGATCCCGTGAGCTGTGTGGTGCAGCCAAAAAAAAAAAAAAAAAAAAATACTAGAAAAATAGCAAAATAAACCCAAAAGAACTAAAAAAAGCAAATAATAATAATTTTTAAAAATCCAGAAATCAATTAAATTAAAAACAAAAAAATATATCAAGTCAATGAAACCAAAACCTGGTTCTTTGAAAAGACCAATAAAATTGATGAACCTCTGACCAGACGATAAAACAGAAACAATACAAATTACCAATTATTAGGAATGAAAGAGGGGATATCACCACAAACATCAGAAGGATAATTAGGTAATAGTATGAACAACTCAATGCACATCACACCTGGACATCCATATGCCAAAAAAAAAAAAAAAAAAAAGAACCTTGACCTAAATTTCACACCTATTAACTCAAAATGGATCATAGATCTAAATGTAAAACATACAACTATAAAACTTTTAGAAGAAAATATAGGAGAAAACCTTCATGACCTGGGGTTCGGCAGAATTCTTAGACATTATACCAAAGGCACAACCCACAAAAGAAAAAAATGATAAAACTACTTTTTTTTCATAAAAAGTACAAACTTTTGTGCTATGAAAAACACTACTAAGAAAATGAAAAGACAAGTTACAGAGACTGGGATATTTGCAAATCACATATCAACAAAGGACATGTTATGTATTCAGAACATATAAAGAACTCTTTGCGGTACGTGAGCCTCTCACTGTCACGGCCTCTCCCGTTGCGGAGCACAGGCTCCGGAAGCACAGGCCCAGCGGCCACGGCTCACGGGCCCAGCCGCTCCGCGGCATGTGGGATCCTCCTGGACCGGGGCACGAACCCGCGTCCCCCGCATCAGCAGGCGGACTGTCAACCACTGCACCACCAGGGAAGCCCTAAAGAACTCTTAAAAACACAACAGTTAAAACAAACCAACCCAGTTTTTTAAAACAGGCAAAAGATTAAAATGGATACTTTACCAAAAAGGTATAAGGATAATAAATAAGCATATTTAAAAGATGCTCAACTACATTAGGCATTAGAGAAATACAAATTAAAACCACAGTAAGATACTGCTACACACCTATTAGAGTGGCTAAAACACCAAGTGCTGGGGAGGATGCAGAGCAAATGGAACTCTCATACACCGCTGGAGGGGATGCAAAATGGTACTGCCATTCTGGAAAACAGTTTGACAGTTTCTTATGAACTTAAAACATACGCTTACCATATGATCCAGCAATCCCATAACTTGGAATTTATCATAGAAAAATGAAAACTTTTGTTCACACAAAAACCTATACATGAATGTTTATAGAAGCTCTGTTCATAACTGCCAAAAACTGGAAATAAAATGCGGTAAATCCATAAAAATGGAACTCTATGTAGCAATTTAAAAGGGAACAAACTATTGCTACATGGCATTACACAGCTCTAAGGTATTATGCCTAATGAAAGAAAACTGTCTCAGAAAAGGTTACATATTGAATGATTCCATTTATATGAAATTCTCAAGAAGACAAAACTATAATGATGGAGAACAGATCAATGGTTGCCAGAGGTTAAGGTTGGGGAGACTAAAAAGGGACAGCCTGTGGAAGTTTTTCTGAGATGATAGAACTGTATGCTAATTGTGGTGGTTATTACATAAATCTATACATGTGTTAAAGTTCACAGGACTGTACACTTCAAAAAAGGTCGATTTTACTGTATGTTAACTAAAAAATTAGAGTTTTTAAAAAGTAAACAAAAAAGCCTTCAATTAAACAATTTAGACCTATTTGACCAGGTATAATAATATACACTTGGGATATTAAGTAGGCTAGTGAGAAAGTTACTAATTGTTCCAACCTGCTTTAAGACACATTTAACTGCTAATAAAACAAAACTGTTCAGCCTGTAAAAGATAATAGCAAACCCTTATTTAAGGGGTGGCTGAAGGCAGGTCTCACCTGAAAGATGAAGTCATGTTCTTTGCCAGTAAAGTAGGGATGGGTGACAGGGAACTAAAAGGTGCTCTACTGAGCTAACCCCCATGAAGGTGTGAAGGTGTCAAGCTGTCTAGAAAGGAGTTCCTGAGTGGCATGTTGAAACATAGTGCTTTCCAAACACAGGCAGGTCAGAAAAGGTGTCTGTTAAGCCTGTTAAGCTATATCCCTTTTGGACTTCTAAACAGGTGAACTGAGACTAAAAGAGGATAATGCTTTAATTACATGGAGAGGGACAATGACAAATCTTTGAGTACTTGTATTTCTCTTTATTTCTACCTTAGGGCTTCCCTGGTGGCGCAGTGGTTAAGAATCCGCCTGCCAATTCAGGGTACACGGGTTCGAGCCCTGGTCCAGGAAGATACCACATGCCGCGGAGCAACTAAGCCCGTGTGCCACAACTACTGAGCCTGCGCTCTAGAGCTCACGAGCCACAACTACTGAGCCCGCATGCCACAACTACTGAAGCCTGAACGTCTAGAGCCCATGCTCCACAACAAGAGAAGCCATCATAATGAGAAGCCCGCGCACCACAACGAAGAGTAGCCCCTGCTCACTGCAACTAGAGAAAGCCCGTGTGCAGCAAAAAAGACACAACACAGCCAAACATAAATAAACAAAACTATATTTCTACCTTAGGTATGTAAGAAAGTCTATTCTAAAATTCCAGCCATTTCAAATCCTGCAAAAGAGAAAATCAAAAAGCTTGCATCTGGTCTTCCCTGGTGGCGCAGTGGTTCAGAGTCTGCCTGCCAATGCAGGGGACACGGGTTCGAGCCCTGGTCTGGGAGGATCCCACATGCCGCGGAGCAACAAGGCCCGTGAGCCACAACTACTGAGTCTGCGCGTCTGGAGCTTGTGCTCCACAACAAGAGAGGCCGCGACAGTGAGAGGCCCGTGCACCACTATTAAGAGTGGCCCCCACTTGCTGCAACTAGAGAAAGCCCACGCACAGAAACGAAGACCCAACAGAGCCAAAAATAAATAAATAAAATTTAAAAAAAAAAAGCTTGTGTCTATGTTTTGGCCAAATCACTGAAAGGAGGGAGGCACACCACAGGAACTATGCATTGGAAGTAGTAGCAATTAAAGTCAAAGAATTAACAAATGGAAGGAAAAATTACTGGGCTACAGAATTAGGCCTAGTAAGGTAGCCTCTCCTCTGGCCTCCTCCCCAAGTCTTCTTACATTAATAAACCTTAGAGATTATGGTTTTATATTCTGAATGAAGATTTTGAATGACAAAGTTCTTAAATCTTTCAAATACATACTCTTAACATGTTGAATATCCCTCAGACACTGTTTCTACAAAGAACATATTTAAAAGAAATGTTAGCACCAAAACAATAAAAGAAAGATCCTAATAATCAACCACCATTGTCGGCCAAGCTACCTAAGGCAAAACCTCCAGACTTCTCCAAGTCTCTGTTCCATCAACTAAAAAATAAGGGTATCGAATCAGCTTTAAAAATCTGTGGGGGACTTCCCTGGCGGTGCAGTGGTTAAGAATCTGCCTGCCAACGCAGGGGACATGGGTCAGAGCCCTGGTCCAGGAAGATCCCACATGCTGCAGAGCAACTAAGCCCGCGTGCCACAACTACTGAGCCTGTGCTCTAGAGCTCACGAGCTACAACTATTGAGCCCACATGCTGCAACTACTGAAGCTGCCTAGAGCCCATGCTCCGCAACAAGAGAAGCCACCACAATGAGAAGCCCACACACCGCAAAGAACAGTAACCCCATTCACCACAACTAGAGAAAGCGTGCATGCAGCAATGAAGACCCAATGCAGCCAAAAATAAATTAAAAAAAAAAAAAAGAGCTGTTGGAGAAAGTTCACAACTCTTTCAAAAAAAAAAATCTATGAGAACAAATATTTGATGATCACATTACATATCATCCTATTCTCAGTTTGTCAATTTTAAAAGTATCATTATTTATAAATCAAAGGTACTCCCTTTATTTGACTGTTTGTACAGTCAAAGCATCTGTACAAGCATCTCTGTACAAGGAAAAAATAAACTAAACCAAACTTCAATAGGAACAAAATATCATATACTATACTTAACTGAAATACAGCCATTAAGTTTGAGAATCTTGAATTCAGAAAGCAGCAGGATCAAGGTCTTTAATCAGAAAATGAAAATGAAAAAAAGAAGTTTAACAGTTCAGGGCCCATTAGACTACAGTTATAAAACAGAGAATACAACATCATAAATGACATCAACATTAGCATTATTTAAATCCATTTCAAAATGGAAAGGGAGAATGTAAAAACTTTGGAATCAGAAGTTAGCTTCGTGCACCTCTTCGTTTTCCTCCTTGTTCAATTCAATTAGTCACACTACCCCAGAGATGACCTAAGTAACACGTAAGGGAAACACGTTATACCAGTAAGTGCCAATCACTCATTCAACAAATATTTGCTGAGCATTCTCTATGCCAGGCATTGCAATAGGTGCTGGGGACTGGCAAGGACACAGTCTCTGTCCTTAAGATCTCAGTCTACTGAGGAAAACAGATTTTTAAATTGCAGCCACACAATAAAAAGCAGAAATTGCTAGTCAATGACAGAACAGAAAATTGTATTTATGATAAGCCAAATTTAGTCATGGCCAAACTAACTCAATATAATTAGAAATTTTTTCTTTTGTGAAATTTAGTGATTTCTGGATCAGCATGATGACCCTGGAGTAAAATTACCTAGGTTTGAACCCCAGCTCCACCACTTATTAGCTGTGTGTCCTTGTGTAAATGGCTTAACCTCTCAGAGTTGTGTCCTCATCTGCAAAATGGGGGGTGGGAGTGTGTGTGAAGTACCTACCTCAATGGATTGTTACAAGAATTAAATCAGAATACATGTAAAATTCTTAGCAAAGTGCCTGGCACCCAGTAATCACTAAACAAATGTTGGCCATAATGTTGGCTATATGAACAAATTATTCTTGCATAAAATAATTGAGCAAAAATAAGTTGAAGAAAGATACACAGTATCAATACTTACAAAGGTTTAAAACACATGAAAGTGCCTATTCTTTAGAGATACTACAAAAATGCATTAAGAGTATATGTATAACTGAATCACTTTGCTGTATACCTGAAACACTGTAAATCAACTATAGTTCAATTTTAAAAATGCAGTAAGAGAATAAGAAAGAACATGAATGTAAAAGATAACGGTCAAATCCAACACAGCGGCACATCTGGGAGGGAGGGGAATATGATCAGGGGCAGTGATACACAGGAAACTTCAGCTATACTAGTGATGTTTTATTTCTTAGACTAGGTAGTAGGTAAGTGAAGGTTTATTATTTTCCATATGCTTTATATCTGAAACATTTCTAAAAATTAGGTTCAAATACATCTAATCTATGTAATGAATGTTGCAGACTATGTAACATACTTTTATTACAGTGTTGAGGATTTCCTTATTTTTTGAAAGTTTTTACTTGCTTTTCAAAATACTCAAAAACCACGAGATTCCTTAAAATACAACAGCTTAAACACCTATCATAAAAAACAATAAACTCTATGCTTTTTTAAAAAATTTGTAAGAATATAATGTATATAGTAATGACTCAGCTATATGGAACATAGCTGAGAATCCAAAACACATTTTCATAATCTCGTGCAGCCAATAGAGAGCATCACATCAACACACACCTACACAGAATATCTACTTTACTCTATTTGCAGGTTCTTATTCAGCCTTTTCCAGAATAGAACAAATTAGAAAACTAGAGCAACTGAAGAGGGTGGGGGCCAGGAGAAAGAAGCTGTTTTGGGAAAGGACACTGATGGTAGTTAAAGTGTCACCTAACAGCAAGGGAAAAAACAAAAACGGTAGTAAAACAAACAAATAAAACTTACATATAACAGAAAAAAGCATTCAAAAGCATAGTAGCAACACTAATAAATTCTAGAGATCTGCTATAACAACACTGTGCCTATACAATATTATATTGTGCAACTGAAAATTTGTCAAGAGGATAGCTCTTATTGTATTCTTACTACAATTTAAAAAATAAAGTTTGTGCCCTTACTTGACTTCTATACTATTAAAAAAAGTTAAATGATTAATCAAAAAGGAAAAGATCAAATCACTGGTAAATCTCTGCCTTTGGGGCTTCCCTGGTGGTGCAGTGGTTCAGAGTCCACCTGCCGATGCAGGGGACACGGGTTCGTGCCCCAGTCCGGGAAGATCCCACACGCCGCGGAGCGGATAGGCCCGTGAGCCATGGCCGCTAGGCCTGCGCGTCCGGAGCGCTCCGCAACGGGAGAGGCCACATCAGTGAGAGGCCCGCGTACCGCAAAAAAAAAAAAAAAACCTCTGCCTTTGACTTCCACAATAATTACCTTAATTTACAGCTTTTTAAAAAATATCCTCAATTAAAGTATTTATCTTACACACACACACACACACACACACACACACACACATACACAGAGCATAGTAGTCTGATGATACTTAAGTGTGCTAGCAAAAAGTCTTCAAGTCTCCCTATAGTCCTAAGGGTATTAACAAATTACAAACAGTACCATAATCCATTTTTATAATAAGACCCTGGTTCATCAAGGAATGGTTCACAAAGATCAACATTTAAAGCAGAAGGTAGAAAAAACTGAATATAAAACTATATCCTAACTCATCAAATTATACATTAAATATGTGCAATTTTGTCTATTATACCTCAATAAAGCTGTTTAAAAAAATAAAGGTAACAATTACATGAAAATAAAGAGTATCCACTGAATAACCAATTTCTAAAAATTATGTAGTTCAGATACTGTCTGCTCTTATTAATTTAACTACCTGACCCATCAAAGGCTGAGAAAGATATATTTAAGTCTATTACCATGAGTATGTGCCTGTCAACTTCTCCTTTTACATCTAACCACCTACATTTAGTATTTCAGTGGTTTCAGCCAATGATTAAATGTCTATATATTTTATATGTACATGCTTGTACACTTTTTCAAAATAAAATGTCCCTCTTTGTCATCTTTTATAAAACTAATAATAAAAAGTAAAACACTAGGACAAGGACAGAAAGGAAACACAGAAAAATTAAAAGTCTGACTTGTTAAGGTACAAGGACTGTGGTTAAATATATTCTATTTAATTAATGGTTATGATAAATAATGATGAAAAATATAGAGAAAAAAGGAAGTGTGAAATTCATTTTGGAAAAATTTCTATCCAAAATGGTTAAACAAAATTAGGTTCTGGAGCTTAAACTAAATTAGATTACTTTACATACCCAAAGTAATCAAAATTATAAATGCTTCATATAGGAAAGAAAAATTTTAAACAGTATAAGAGACCAGAAAAAAAAAAATGACTGCATATGTTCCAATTCTCCTAAATTTTATCCCCCAAATGGAGAAAATGGTTATTTTCCAAAATCTCTGCAAATCCCTTTGTGGGATAAAGATTTTCCTCATACATCAATACCACCTCCAAGCCATAATCTCCTCTTTTTTTCCTTTGAAATACCTATTTTTCCCACTCAAATATAAGTTCCCTGAAGCCTGATCCTTATTTGGTTTATTCATCCTTGTATTCCTCTTGCCTAAAAGAGTAGGAACTCACTAAATACTGTATTTATTGAATTCTAAAGGCTAGATAGAAGTCTTATCTAAAGAAAATACACTTGTCCTTTCCAAAGCATACAAAATAAAGTGCACTGGCTGCTAACACCTATGGGAAAGGACTCAACCCAGTCCTCTATTCTACCCTGCTCAGTTAACTTTCTTCCTACTTCTGACCTCACTCCCGGGCTGTGAGCTCTGAGCTGACAGCCAACAGTCAAAAACATATAACCAGGACTTCCCTGGTGGCACAGTGGTTAAGAATCCGCCTGCCAATGCAGGGGACATGGGTTCGAGCCCTGGTCCGGGAAGATCCCACATGCAGCAGACCAACTAAGCCCGTGCGCCACAACTACTGAGCCCGCATGCCACAACTACTCAAGCCTGGGCACCTAGAGCCTGTGCTCCACAATAAGAGAGCCCCGGCAATGAGAACCCCACGCACTGCAATGAAGAGTAGCCTCCACTCGCCGCAACTAGAGAAAGCCTGTGTGCAGCAACAAAGACCCAATGCAGCCATAAAAAAAAATGTACTTATTTTATTTATTTATTATTTAAAAAGCATATAACCAAGAGGCTGGGGCTCCTGCTTGCTATTTGGTCCTTCTTCCTCTAAACTTAAAGCTTAGATTTGAGCTCTAAATCTAAAAAGAAATCCTAAATTAAAAGCGATTTTCAATATTAAAATTATCTCCTTTTCTATCCACTCACTATACTTGAAGTCTTTCTTGCTAAACAATCAGAAATTAGATCTCAGTTAACTTTACCACTCATTACTGTTTAACAATCCAGTCACAGATTTCTAAGTATGGCTGAAAATACTCAAGGGACCTAAGTTAACACTGGGCAAAACCCTCCAAAAGAAGTTACTCTGCTTTCTCTCTCATACTCTCCATATGGCCTATAATTTCCAATTATGCTCCCCACAGAACCTCTATTTCAGATTTTTATCTTGTATGTATATTTGAATTGCTTTAGTGCACTTAAAACTTGCAAAATACTATGACCAAAATAGTAAGAATGCTTAATAGTAAGAAACTTAAACCAAATTGATCAACAGTATTATGCTTCAATCAGAATTTTACTTTCCAATATATCTTACAGACACCACCTGTCATTAATATGACTTAGCTTTCTCACTGTGTTTTTATGGTTTTCTTTCTTTTGGGGAAAGTGGGCGGGGAGGGGGAGGCAGTGCACATCTATTTCTCCTGTATGAAGAATGTGTTCATAGAAGGGAATGTTCTACAGAGTGAAGAAAAAGGAGAGACCAGTGTTAGTACATCATTGTTTGAATAAAAGAGATTAAATCTGGGGATAAGTATTTTGGTCTCTGGAGAGGCAAACACCATTGTGGGACAGGGATAGTTCTTTCATCAAGTTTCACAGTGGCCTAGAATGATGAAACACTCAAGACCAGCCAACTTTATATGCTCTGGTTTCAGGCTCACAATGCAGCTTTCTGATTATTAATCACCTTCTTAAGTACCTTGCCTCCCAAACACCTCCATACAAGGAACAGAAGAATGCCCTGGAAAGTAGACACAGGTAATTCAGTAGAAAAGCATAACCCCTTATGAATTACAACAGTGTTATTTTAACTTCCACATCAGTGAGTTCAATCAAGATGAATCATTCCAAGGTGAAATACTGAAATGGAATTTCTGGATCTTCAAGGCTAAGGCTGTGAAACGAGTGACCACATTAAGATACCATCACACCCTCTCTAGGCAGCCAGTCGGCATCCCTCTGAGAGATCTTAAGCTCAATTCTCCCTAAAATGCCACAGTGTTACAGGAATCTTCTTTTATGCTTAATTATCCATAACCAAAACTGAGATTTTAAAAATGGATGGATGTAAATGCAAATGTCTACTGAACGATTCGATCACATTAATTCACATGAAAAGCAATAAAGGCCGAATAGGGCTTCCCTGGTGGCACAGTGGTTAAGAATCCGCCTGCCAATGCAGGAAACATGGGTTCGAACCCTAGTCTGGGAAGATCCCACATGCCGTGGATCAACTAAGCCCATGTGCCACGACTACTGAGCCTGCGCTGTAGAACCCATGAGCCACAACTCCTGAAGCCCGTGGGCCTAGAGCCCATGCTCTGCAACGAGAAGCCACCGCAATGAGAAGCCCGGGCACTACAAAGAGTAGCCCCCGGTCACCGCAACTAGAGGAAAGCCCGCGTGCAGCAACAAAGACCCAATGCAGCCAAAAATAAATAAATAAATTCATTTTTAAAAAAGGCCCAATAAACAATGATAGATGAACATGATCAACATCAAATTTGACACAAGTAAAATAAAAAGCAATTTTTCACTCTCCTAACCCTGATTTTAGCAAAGATATCCTAGAGTCCTCAATTATCAAAAACTGTCACAAAATTCTCCAAATAAAATCTTAATTTTCTTAAAGATACGCTCCAAAGGATAAGATAAATTTTAAGGGAAATATCTGTGCCTAGTGTGAATACAGATGCATTTTTAACCTCTGTATATTTTGATATCTTTCATATAATGAACATACATAATTTGAGAATTCTTGCTTTGAAGAGTCAAACAAATTAACAAAAACTACAAGAATGGATAAATAAAGCAAAACTGCAAACTTTCAAAATAATAAGATGGTATTCATCCTAAAAGGACAGAGTCACAGTTATCTATGGGCATTTTTCTACACGGTGACATTAGAAAGTTATGAGAAAATGATTTAAAACTGAGATAACAAATTCTCCCTAGCACATTCTTCATGAATCCAAGTTCTGTTAATTTGGGATAGCAAGAAGGGGGTGGGGATGAGGGGCTCTGGTCTGTAAGAAATGAAACCTATATTTGACATTAGTTACAAATAGAGGGGGGGAAAGTCCCACTTACAACAGTGCCGAAAACTATAAAATATCTAGGAATAAATTTAGCAAGAAAGGTACATGAACTAGATGAAGACAGGTATTAAATCTATGAAACCTCTACTGAAGAACCTAAAACTAAAATAAGACCTCAATAAATGGAAACATCATAATAAGGAAAAGTTATCCTCATTAAAAAATGTCAGAAAAAAAAATGTCAGGCCTCCCAAAATTAATATATGAATACAGTGCAATTCCAAACACTGGGCTTGGGCTTCCCTGGTGGCACAGTGGTTGAGAATCTATCTGCCAATGCAGAGGACGCGGGTTCCAGCCCTAGTCCAGAAAGATCCCACATGCTGCAATTAAGCCCGTCTGCCACAACTACTGAGCCTGTGCTCTAGAGCCCACGTGCCACAACTACTGAGTCCACATGCCACAACTACTGAAGCCCGCGCACATAGAGCCCATGCCTCTCAACAATAGAAGCCACCACAATGAGAAGCCCGCGCACTGCAGAGGAGCCCCCACTCGCTGCAACTAAACAAAGCCCACGCACAGCAATGAAGACCTAACACAGCCAAAAATAAAATAAATTTTTAAAAATTAATTAAAAATAAAAAAACACTGGGCTTTTCTGAGGTTTTCTGAACTCAACAGAATTATTTTCAACCCATACAGATATAAGAATAAATGTTTAAGAACAGTCAAGAAAATGGAAAAGTACAGTGACAGGAGCTATTCTTAACAGAGTGTAAGTTTCTATAAAGTTATGATATTCACAACAGTAAAATAATGGTACAGGAAGAATAAAACAGAACATCCAGAAATAGAGCAAACATATATGGGAACTTTACATATGATAAGGTGGCATTTAATTCATTGAGAAAAGGATGGTTTATTTAGTCTAGACATAGTTGGCTCTTCATACAAAGGAAAACCATAAGACCCCTTCACACTATATAAAAATTAACTCCAGATTAATAAACGCATGTGTTATACAACAAAGAATTAATGTACCATAAGATGTTCCTACAAGATAAGGAGAAAAATAACTTGAAAGAAAAATGAACCAAGGACATAGACAATTCTCAGTAAAGGAAATCCAAAAGGCCAAAAATCATATCAAAAGAGGCTAGCTCCAGCAATAGTCAAGGAAATAAAATTAAGACGAAACTGAGAAACCATTTACCAACTAGCAGAGCAGCAAAAATTAAATTAAGTAATTACGTCTAATGATGTGATATTATGGAGAACCCACTGCTAGTGGAGACGGAAATTATGACAACCTATTTAGAGAGTAATCTGGCAATAATAACATTTAAAATATAATTCCTTAAAAAAATAAATAAAATATAATTCCTTTAACTCAGAAATCCCACCTTGGAGATTCTAGCCTGTAGAAATAATAGCATCAGCAAATAAGGTGACATGTACAAGGATGTTTACTGTAGCGCTGTTTGTAGTGGCAAAATCTAGAAACAGCCCAAACGCCTACAAGAAAATAACTGAATAAGTTACGTAGAGTACATCCATACGATGAGACATAATAGGGATATTTAAAAAAACAAGATAGAATTATATTTACTGACTATGATGTGTTAAGAAAACCTTGTTACAGAGTAACATAAAAAGTATGATCAAAAAAAAAAAGGTATGCTCTACCTTTTGTAAAAACAAAGAATCCTTATATATGCACATTTATGTTGTATATATAGTACTTAACAAAGCATGGAGAGAAATGTTGAAGTATACCCATAACCTGGTAAAATGGCTGGGCAGTAATAACAAAGGGATTAGGGAAATGAACAGCTTTTTTAGAAGTATGTCTTTAGATTTTTTTCATTTATTACAATGGACCTCTATGATGTTGTAAATTAAATGAATTAAAGACTTTTAAAAATCCTCAGCATTATTAAAGTAGATTATTCAAACACAAGGGGAGAGGGACTTTCCTGGTGGCGCAGTGGTTAAGACTCCTTGCTCCCAATGCAGGGAGCCTGGGTTCAAGCCCTGATCAGGGAACTATATCCCACGTGCATGCCGCAACTAAGAGTTCACATGCCACAACTAAGGAGCCCACATGCCACAACTAAGACCCAGTGCAACCGAATAAATATTAAAATAAATTCACTTTGTTATACAGCAGAAACTAACACAATATTGTAAAGCAATTACACTCCAATAAAGATGTTAAAAAATAAAAAACACAAAGGGAGAGTCAGTAACAAATCACTGAACTATCAACATATTTCCATTTTGGGGGAAAAGACTGAAGTTCTCAACTTACTATTAGTTTCTTCAGTATAATGAATTACATAATAGGTATTCAAAAGAAGGAAAAAAGATGGCAGGAAGAGTAGATTTCTTTGCTGTCACTTGAAGCTTTTGCATAAGAAAGAGTCTGAACAAATTGCAAAGAGGAAAGGATAATATCAATTTTAGAATTAAACATCTAAATAATATTTTCAAAGACACGAGATAAGGTTTTGTATATGTTTTAAACCTGAAAATAAACTTCACTAACATCAACTCTATCGGTCACAAGTAAATGACCTGTAGTAAACTTCCATAGCTCACTTAGGACCCTGACTGCTTTTGGCTTGACCAATTACCATATATCTGAGGACCTGAACATGTTTCCATATTATTTTCATTCACATCATCTATTCTGCAGAGTAGCTACTAAGTGCCAGGCACTGTGCTATGTACTAGGGATGCCATCAATTAGATAGTTCTTGTCCTCTGAAGCTCAGGAAAAGCAAACAATTCAACAAATACTAAAAAAAAAAAAAAAAAGTACTATACTCCTTTGCCTGGTGTAGAGAGGAAGGAAGAATAGGTTCACCAGATGGAAGGAGAAAGAAAAGCATTCCAGGTAAAAGCAGAACAGGTACAATGAATGAAAGAACATGGAGTATTCAAGGAACAGCAAAAAGTTCAGTGTGTGTAAATAGAATAATATAACCAAGTGCTAGTAAAGTCAAATTGTAAGCAACTTCCTCATTCTACTTTCTTAAATAATCAACACCATCTATTAAGCTTTCATCATGTAAAGTTTCTAAAGAAAATACAGAGGTCATGTCTTCACTGACAGAGAGAAATACACATTTTAAAAAATCAAATATATTTATTGAGTACTATCAGAAAAAGAGGCTCAGGGACTTCCCTGGTGGTCCGGTGGCTGGGACTCCATGCTCCCAATGCATGGGGCCAGGGTTCGACCCCTGGTCAGGGAGATGGATCCCACGTGCTGCAACAGAGCGCCTCATGCCGCAACTAAGACCCGATGCAGCCAAATAAATAAATAAGTAAATATTTTTGAAAAAGAAAAAGAGACTCTTTCTTTTTTGTTTGGTTGACTGTTTTTTAAATTTTTGGCCACACAGAGTGGCATGCAGGATCTTAGTTCCCTGACCAGGGATCGAACCCACACCCCCTGCAATGGAAGCAGTCTTAACCACTGGACCGCCAGAGAAAGCCCAAGACTGCTTCTTCTTACAACAGTTTTTCTTCGGTAATCATACCCAAAAAACCCTAATATCTACAAAGATTCAATTAACTCTACACAGTGTACCTATTTTTTCAGTTAGTTTCCCCATTTATTTCAAACCAGTATTTTCACCATATTTTAAAAGTATCATGTTATGAAAAATTTCAAAAAGTGGGAAGGGAATCTTTCGTGCAGACTTTAAAAAGGAATTTAAAAAATTAACTTCCCTTCCTTTTCTTCAGCTTGAAACTGAACAATTTCCCAAGAGTGAGGTTTAGTAAGTAGCTACTAAACTGAGCTGCAAAAACACTGATGGAACTTCTTTTAATTTGAGTTGTTCAACTGTGTGATCATTTACAAAAGTTACATCTTATAACCAAGTAGTGTACATCATCTATGCTCTGACAGTCTTAATTTTAACCCAAAGGCTTATAAGGAGGGGAGTGCAAATATTTTACAGTTCCAAAGATCTAAGTTCATGTCTTTCTCATATTTGCTCTTCCCAAGAATCCATAACATTAACCTCAAAGCCAGATAAGCTGCAAAGCCTAGGATGCTCAGCCCAACACAATCAGCTATAACATGCAAACTGGAGTGAGCAAAGCAACTGCATATCAGGTTACACTGTGACTGCTGCACTGTAACAACAGAGAAAGGAGGGTAAAAACTACTTGCCTTTAAGATGTCTTTAATTATTAATAAAGTGCAAAGGTCACATATGTTTTCTCCATCTTTAAAAAAAGAAAAAACAATTTTTTTTCCTTCTAAGACTGTTTTTCACTGGTAATACTTATAACTCATTAATTTTCTCTCTCCAATGGTCTGAGTAGGCCAAAACAAGGCCCCCCCAAAAAAGGCAAAATTTCCAAGTACCTAGTGAAAAAAGCATTTCTCGTTTTAATCATATTATCCTAACCCTTGCCCGTTTTTGTACAAAAGTGTTAGTTAATACTGACTCAACAAGTTTGGCAAGTGTGGGGGTTTTTTTCTTCCACTTTTGGACTCTTCAAACTTTGACAAGAGATTGTTCCAGTAAGCAGAACTCATGGCAAATTAAGCGTTTTATGTTACTCCTTCAGTGAAGAAAAACCTTACATGTACTTTGAAGGCAGAAATGACGCCTTTACTGATACAAAATTTTCTATACAAAAAGCAAATGGAGGGCTTCCCTGGTGGCGCAGTGGTTAAGAATCCGTCTGCCAATGCAAGAAACACGGGTTCGAGCCCTGGTCCGGGAAGATCCCACATGCCACGGAGCAACTAAGCCCATGTGCCACAACTAAAGAGCCTGTGCTCTAGAGCCCGTGAACCACAACTACTGAGCCCACGTGCAACGACTACTGAAGCCCACGCACCTAGAGCCCATGCTCCGCAATAAGAGAAGCCACCACAATGAGAAGCGCACACACCGCAATGAAGAATAGCCCCCGCTCGATGCAACTAAAGAAAGCCCACATGCAGCAATGAAAACCTAATGCAGCCAAAAATAAATAAATAAATTTTTTTAAAAAGCAAATGGAAAAATCCTAATACTTTTTAACAAAGATGATTCTCAAAACCTATAAACCAAGAAACATAAGAACTTAGATAAATCTATATGTTCCCTTAATTTTAAAACTGCTACTTTAATACCATCCTGCATGAAAGAAACTGAATGTAAGTAACAAAGGGATGAAAGAACGCCAAAATCAACTGAGAACGATTCATAAAGGAAGACTGAATGATAAGCACCTAAAACAGATAAACAGGTTGCTGCAGTTTGAAGAAAGGAATAGTTTTAGATTTTCTGAAGCTAAATCTAAATAAGAGTTTTAAAGTTTTGATATCAAATCCTGCTGTATACACAAAATTTTTAAATTCTCAGCAAATGCAAATAAGGGGATTAAGCATTTTGAAAATCTGTTTTGGTATGTATTTTCCCAATTCAATTTTTTTAATTAAAAAATAATCTTTTGGAAAATACTCATTCAACTTTTTCAATTTGCATAGAGTTGTTACAAATCACATAAAAACTTGAGTTTTTGTTTTTGTACACGACTGATTTCAAGACTACTTTAAAAATAGTGAGATGAAATATCACCAAGGCATTGCTGACAATTTTTGTACTTTATAGTTTCATTCTAAAATTCATCTTCAAATCTAGAACTGCTGTCAGTGAAACAGATCAAAGAACAAGCAACTGCTCCAAAAGAAAATAAACTGAGGTTTCCTAAACAATGTTTATTTCAAGTATAACCCCAAGAACCCCTTAGACAAAGCAGACATTCAAGTATGTGCTGATCAATCAAAGGTGCACTAAAATAGGTGCTTCCCTGGTGGTGCAGTGGTTAAGAATCTGCCGGCCAATGCAGGGTACACGGGTTCGAGCCCTGGTCCAGGAAGATCCCATATGCCGCAGAGCAACTAAGCCTGCACTAAGCAACTAAGCCTGCACTCAAGAGCCCGCGGGCCACAACTCCTGAAGCCCGGGCGCCTGAAGCCCATGCTCTGCAACAAGAGAAGCCACCACAATGAGAAGCCTGCGCACCGCAACGAAGAGTAGCCCCTGCTCACCACAACTAGAGAAAGCCCACACACAGCAACAAGGACCCAACGCAGCCAAAAATAAATAAATAAA
This sequence comes from Tursiops truncatus, assembly GCF_011762595.2. NCBI lineage: Eukaryota > Metazoa > Chordata > Mammalia > Artiodactyla > Delphinidae > Tursiops > Tursiops truncatus. The sequence continues at coordinate 14,644,556 of NC_047052.1, forward strand.
ATAAATAATAATAAAAATTTTTAAATGTGCACTAAAATAAACACTTTACTTATCATTTGCAAGGCAAAGGATGCTTTCTCCAATTGAACGCAAACTACCTAAGAATGAATGACATTTAAATACCAGTACATAATACCATGAAAGGAACTGAGTAAATAACACCTATCTGATAGGTCTTCCAATACCTTGTTTTAAAAGTGTATCTCAGAGACTTCCCTGGTGGCGCAGTGGTTAAGAATCCGCCTGCCAAGGCACTGGTTCGAGCTCTGGTCTGGGAAGACCCCACATGCCGTGGAGCAACTAAGCCCATGCACCACAACTACTGAGCCTGCGCTCTAGAGCCCGCGAGCCACAACTACTGGGGCCGTGTGCACAACTACTGAAGCCCACACACCTAGAGCCCGTGCTCCTTAACAAAGACGAGCCACCCCAATGAGAAGCCCGCACACCGCAACCAAGAGTAGCCCCTGCTCACTGCAACTAGAGAAAGCCTGTGCGCAGCAACGAAGACTCAATGCAGCCAAAGATAAATAAATAAATTTATTTAAAAAATAAATAAAATAAAAAATATATATAAAAGTGTATCTCAGAAATGGAACATTTCAGTAACAACTACAAGGGGATACTTAGTAAATGAGTGAGGATTCCATATATGTTCTGTTTGACAGTTCTTCAAACCAAAAGAGAAAACTCCATAGCTTCAGAGTAAATACACAAATAGTAAATATATTTTTGAAAAGTCTCCTTAAAACAAATAACAAGAACACTATTTACAATGAAAACATTCACTTTTCTACTAAGACATCATAAGACTAGTACACGAATTTATCTACCTGATAATAACCTGATAAGAACAACGCACTTATACATGGATTAGAAGTATTAAAAGATTTGATCCAGTTCAAGTTATAAATTTAAGTTTCAGCAGTCACTAGGCTACAATCTCAAATAAGTTATTTCTCTTTTGCAGATGTTAAAACGCAGGCTGAGGTGAAATAGAGGTGACTAAATCACACCTAACTTGAAATGTAAGAAATAATCAGTGAATTGCAGTGAAATGCTTTTTATTCAAGCATGCTATACTGCAAAACATATGTTAAGAGTAGAATAAAATTGGTGAAATTATGGGTACCTGGAGAGTCTATATTTTTAAAACAAAAGTTAAGGGGTATACAGTCTGACAAGCACTATGGAGAACAGTAAAAGTGAGGATTTAAAATCCAACTATCTCCAGAAAAATCCAATACTCGAAGTCAATCCAAGAATCTTTTTGGAGTTAGTCAACGAAGAACACTACTGCACAAACCACTTGAAAGTTAAAATCACTACGAAATTTTCATTCACTCCTCTCTTCTGTTAACTAATCCCTACAGTAGCCAAAAAAGTTACTTTCCTTTCTACCAATGTCAGATTAAGATTCTTTTTCAAAAAAAAAAAAAATTCTTTTTCACAGGCAGATTTCCATGGTCAGGGATATACATCAAGAAAAATACTAAGTGTCAAAAAGTACCCAAAAGCTAAGTGTTCAGCATAGAAAAGGGAATCCACAAATGAGAAAACATTTGACAGCCTCTGCCTACCACCTTCCCCCTCAAAGCCCTTTAATGAACTTTATAAACATTTACTGTTGAAGTACACTCTGAGCGAGTGGTTCGACGAATCTCCTATACCTAACAAGGAAACACAACCAACGTCCCGACTCGGTCAAGAAGATCGGGAGAATTATTAGTTATCGACGCCTGCAGGATCAGGAGTTTGAGAGAAGAGTAAGCAGTGTATTCGCAGGTGAGTTTAAGAAAATAGAGGAGAGAGAAAAAAGCCCGGAAAATTGGGAAAGAAGTTGGTCGGAAGGCTAGAGAGAAGCGAGGCCAATGTCCAGTTTGAAAAGAACGGCAATGCAGGTGCAGACGACGTTCAACTGAGCATTTGGAAGTGCTGAAGAGAGTTCCACGAAAGACCTGACCCAGGTACGAGATACAAGAACGCTGATACGTGGCATAGAGAATACACGCGGGGGTGAGACCCGCCCCGCAAACCCTAGGCTCTCTGAATGAGCCCCAAAAGGAGGAGCGCAGACTGAGAAAATCAATGGGTCCAAGGAGGCCCGCACCGGCCGGGCAACGCCACAGCAAGGAACGCAGCCGCGCGCGGACCCTCCCGGTCCGACGCTTCGGGGTCGGCGCTCAAGAAGTCGTAACAACCCCTGAGCTCCGGGCCCCTCCTGGCCCAGCTTCTGTCCTCTCTTCACCCCCCACGGTCTGGGACCGGACACCTGGGATTGACAGGAAGCTTCTGGCCGAGCGCTCCCGGCAGGCGCGGGGTAAAAAAGGCAATATGCTCTTTGCGCCGCGAGTGACACTCACCGGCCCGAAACCTCGAACGAAACCTGCAGCTCCGGGGGCGGCGGCAGCAGTGGCAGCAGGGGCAGCAGGAACCTAACATCCAAAATGGCGGCTCCCTCGGCCTCACCACCGCTACTGCAGGCGGAGGGATCCGTAGGTCGGAAGGAGTTTTTAACTAACTTTGCACACTATCGCAGAAACTTCGGTCCCTATCTCCCTCTGCTTGTCGATCCCGTGTCCCCTGACCGCAACTTCTCGTGCCTCCCCTCTCCTATTATCCAAGAACTCGGACCCCACCGAGGACTATTTGCCAAGGAGGAGGTGACTGCTCCTGGCAGAGCGACGCAAAGCGTAGCAAGAATCGGGGCTGTCACTGATGACGCGAGACGCCGCTGCCGAGTCACCGCTGCGAAGAGTCTGAGCGAGAAAGATCCGGTCGACCCCAGAGCCCACGGACATTGGTTCCGCATTGGTGGAAGTGGGGGGGCTACCAGGAAGTGGCGGGGCCACCTGAAGAGGGTGGGGCTAGCAAGGTAGCGAAGGACGTGGGGAGGCGAGGCAGATGGGGGCGGAGAACACTGAACCAGGCTGTGCCGGTCCTAATCCACCAGAACCCCAAATTCTCACCCATCACGTTTGAGACCTTAGCTTTCTCTTTAGGTTAACTTCAGGAACATGCTCCAAGTGGTCTTGGATTCTGAGGTTTTTATGGCATCTTTGCAATGTATTTTATAAAAATAAAAAGGATGACACAGAAGAATAGATTCCAAGCCCAGTATCACCTTTCAACCTGTGCATTGAACAAGATATTTAAACTCTCTGGGCTTCAATTTCCTCAAATGTAAAAAGAGAGGATTTGGACTAGTGATAGCTGAAACCATTCCATAATGGGCTTTCTGACTGATTCCATGCACTAATGACCTGAGCCAAAACAGTCCAACCATACAGGTCCTGGCTTGATAAATAATCACTAACACCTGACACGAATATTTTCCATGTTTATGTAAAGAGAGCCAAGATATCTTGGCCCGTTTAAATGAAAGGTGACCTACCATTCCTTCAGATGAAATGGCAATAAAGTATCCCTGAAAGTGAATAAAGCAGAGCACCTAGCTAGATGACAAAGAGAACTGAACTAACCACAAATCTTGAGTTTAGGACCTGTCATCAGCAGGAGGTTGTACTTTTTTACTTTGCGGGTTTCATGCAGGGGATTTCAAAACAGTTTACAAAAATTGAATTTAGTAGGCCCGCCTGTACGATTTCGTTCTTGAACTACTGGGGCATGCCAAGTGGCCGTAAAGAAAGGAGGCCAAGGGCGTAATAATAGTAATTATCATTTTTCATTATCAAATATTGATATCACATTGTTTATAAAAGCATCTTCGTATATGTAATCTAATTTGACCCTCGCGACAACCTCCTGAGTCAGACTAGACAAGCATAAGTAACTTAGTTTTACAAATAAGGAGACTGAGGCTCAGAGAAGCTGTAACTTGCTAAACGACCCTCCCTCTCTCCTCCCCCACTAGGGTTCATCTATGTGGTACCACCTTAGGAGTAAGGAAATTGTAGGTACCCACTCACCCTCCCCCACACTGAGCGGTATCAACCGAGAGCAAATGATTTGGGGAGCAGAATGCTTATGGAATTCAGTCACTTCATATCCCCTCCATGCACTACTGTATAGTACAGCTGTTGATCACAGGGCAAGTAAAGTGTAAAACTAGAACACCATAATAATGCCATAACGCAGATTTCACTGAGGTATAGCTATACATGCTAAAGTACATTATGGGGCTCCCGTAAAAGTAAGGAGTTTGCAGGTTCCAAAGCAGTTACCTACAGCATTCTGTTTGCAAGTCACAAAAATTTGCTTAGAAGTCGAATTTAAGTGTTTACCATTGCAAACCACAAAAGAAAAGTTAAACTATCTTCTTAAGAAACAGGAAGGAGCTTGGATTCTACCATGCCAAGTGGCAGAACATTAAAGAGAAAATGACAGACATTATAAAATGTAAATCCTCTTCATGTATTTTTTTACTTATATTTATCTTTATAATTACTAAGCTCCTCTCGTAATGCAACTGAAAATTAAAAGCAATTGACCCAATATATAGCATAATCATCATTATCCTGGGATCTTTGGTTTCTGTGGCTGGCTATTAAAGTTTGGGAAAACTTACTGCCCATCTACTCAAACATAACCTCAAATTTCAGATAAATAAATTACAGCACATCAATAAAGTAGAATACTATGCTGCCAATAAAAATGAAGCTACACCTCTATCTTTACTAGCAGGGTATGGCAGATTTTTAAAAACATATTACAAAATAGTATTATAGGGCTTCCCTGGTGGCGCAGTGGTTAAGAATCTGCCGGCCAATGCAGGGGACACGGGTTCAAGCCCTGGTCCGGGAAGATCCCACATGCTGCCGAGCAACTAAGCCCATGCACCACAACTACTGAGCCTGCGCTCTAGAGCCCAGGACCACAACTACTGAAGCCCACATGCCTAAAGCCCGTGCTCCACAACAAGAGAAGCCACCACAATGAGAAGCCCACGCACTGCAATGAGGAGTCGCTCCCGCTCGCCACAACTAGACAAAGCCTGCGCGCAGCAACAAAGACCCAACGCAGCCAGAAATAAATAAAATAATATTTTAAAATTTTAATTTATTTATGGCTGTGTTGGGTCTTCGTTTCTGTGAGAGGGCTTTCTCTAGTTGCAGCAAGTGGGGCCCACTCTTCATCGCGGTGCGCGGACCTCTCACTATCGCGGCCTCTCGTGTGGAGCACAGGCTCCAGACGCGCAGGCTCAGTAATTGTGGCTCACGGGTCTAGCCGCTCCGTGGCATGTGGGATCTTCCCAGACCGGGGCACGAACCTGTGTCCCCACTAAAATAAATTTTTAAAAAATAGTATTATAGGGCTTCCCTGGTGGCGCAGTGGTTGAGAATCCGCCTACCGATGCAGGCGACACGGGTTCGTGCCCCGGTCTGGGAAGATCCCACATGCCGCGGAGCGGCTGGGCCCGTGAGCCATGGCCGCTGAGCCTGCGCGTCCGGAGCCTGTGCTCCGCAACGGGAGAGGCCGCAACAGTGAGAGGCCCGCGTACCGCAAAAAATAAAATAAAATAAAATGAGCTTGTAAAAAGTGTATATATACACAGAAAAAATGTTGAAGGATAAAACTAAAATGTAAAAGTGATTATCTTTGGATGGTGGGATTATAGAGGACTTTTATTTTCTTTATTACGTTTTGTTTTTTGCAATAAGTATACTGTATTTTTATTTGGAAAAAAAGACTTTCACATTTTGGGGGGGAAAAAGTCCTTATAAGATAATGTAGTTTTATGGATCCAAATACTAGAGGAGATATTTGTTTTTATTTGTTTTAATTTATTTTACTTTATTTATTTTTGGCTGTGTTGGGTCTTTGTTGTTGCACGTGGGCTTTCCCTAGTTGCGGCAAGTGGGGGCCACTCCCTGTTGCGGTTCCCGGGCCTCTCATTGTGGCGGCTTCTCCTGTTGTGGAGCGCGGGCTCCAGGGGCACGGGCCCAGTAGTTGTGGCACACAGGCTCAGTAGTTGTGGCTCATGGGCTCTAGAGAACAGGCTCAGTAGCTGTGGCACACGGGCTTAGTTGCTCCGCAGCATGTGGGATCTTCCCAGACCAGGGCTTGAACCCGTGTCCCCTGCATTGGCAGGCGATTCTTAACCACTGTGCCACCAGGAAAGTCCCAGACTTTTGTTTTGAAAACAGCAACAACCAGAAAGGATTCAACAAATTTCCAGCAATAGATAATGGTTGGGGAAAAAAGATCATTGTTTTTATGGTTTTGTTTATTATTGATAACTAGTATGCTTCGATTTAACAAATAATAACAACAAAAACCAAAAACAAACTGAAGAGGCATCTCCAGGAGTCAGACCACACAGATGTCAGTCCTGGCTGGGTTTAACTGAATTTGTGCCCTGAGCAAAGTGTTTAATATCTCTGAACCTGTTTCCTCGGCTGTCCAATATTTATTTACGACTTGCTATATTCCAGAATGGATTCTAAGTGGCTTATTATCCAGAGGGATCAAATGTGTGAAAGCACTTTGAAAAGTATCAGGCATCATGAGAATATAAGTGTAAACACTTTTTGTGCCACCTCATAATTCAACCAAATCATTTACTGATTGCCCACTACTGGTGCAGTAGTGTGTTCTGTCTTACAATTTACAAAAATATTTTCATATATATTGATTCATTTGCTCCTCACCCACCATGAGCTTGTAAACCATGCAGGCACTATAGCATAGTAGTTAAAAGTGTTGTTTTCTGGTGCCAGACTGCCTGGATTTAAACTTGCTCTTCCTCTCTTCATTGTGTGGCCTTCAGCAAGTTCCCTAACATCTCTGAGCATTTCTGAACCTCAGTGTACCCGTCTGTAAAATGGAGTTAATAGTAGCACCAGCATCTTGGGACTTCCCTGACGGTCCAGTGGTTAGAACTCCACATTTTCACTGCAGAGGGCATGGGGTTGATCCCTGGTTGGGGAACTAAGGTCCCACATGCCACGTGGCATGGCCAAAAAAAAAAGTATCATCAGCATCTTAAGGCTGATATGATCATGAAATGAGCTGATACATGTAGAGTATTTAGAAACAGCAGGTGGCACTAAGTAAGGGCTCAATAAATATTAGCTCTTTTTAGGATAAATATTATCATCCCTATTTTAGATACAAGGAAACAGAAGGTCAGGGAAATTAAATGATTTGTCAGCTTCAAACAGCAGAGATCAGATTCAAATCTAGATCGTCCAACTTTGAAAGTAACTTTTAGTCCATACAGTAATCATTCAATGAATGTGCTGCCTGAGTCTTTCCACTACACCACACTGCCCTGGGTGCACAGAATATGTAATAGACAATGCAAAAGAGACAGTCCCTACCCTGCAGATAATTATAATCTCATTGAGGAAAACTGGATTTTTTTTAATCCAGAAAAATATCAGTGATATTATTACTCAGCAGATAAGTCCTAGTTCCCCAAAATCAGAAATATGAGAGGTCACTGGGCACCAGAGCAGTGAAAGATGGTTTTTGGAAGACGTGGCATGTCAGTTGGAATCTGTGGTACTAGAAGAGGACCTGTTCTCTTGGGCCTAGATGCCGCAGGATTCTTAAGTGACTCGGTATCAGCAGCTGAAGCCATATGACCTTTGCAGCGCATGGGGAAAGCTCTCACTACAGAAACGTGGTCAGCGTCTTTCACAAGGGACTCTTCCTGCTTCTCCACGTGCCAGAGCCCTCAGCCTAGAAAGAAAAGGAAAGAGGGGATGCAACCCTGGAGGAAATACACTGATGTGAGTCAAAGAGGCAGTTCCACTGGCCTGTTTTGCTATCGTTTGAGTCACCTGAATCTATAAATAAGCCTGAGAGAGTAAAATTAGTCCCTCTGTTTTCTATGTAATGTTTGCACAAAAAGCATTTTTACAATTCTTTTAAGGGTGGCCCCTAAGCACAATTTATCCTGGCCTGAGAAAAGGTTTTAGGAATCAATCCTACAGTTATAACAAAAACCAGAAATGATGTAAAAATTAATTTTCCAACAGCTAACTCCATACACTCTTTGGCCTCCTACCAAGAGCATTAGAAATCTGCTATATGTTCCTTCAAAGTAAAGACCAAAGCCCAGAGGATATGAGGCTCTGACAAGCTTCCTCTTAGCTTTTTAAGGACTTTTTAAAAAGAGGAAACCCATAACTAATAAGAACCTGCTGTTTAAAAAAAAAAAAGAGGCCACCTGAGATGTTTTATGTCACAATATTTTTTTAATTAATTAGATTTTTGGCTGCGTTGCGTCTTCGTTGTTGCACACGGGCTTTCTCTAGTTGTGGCGAGCAGGGGGTACTCTATTGCGGTGGCTTCTCTTGTTGCGGAGAATGGACTCTAGGTGTGCGGGCTTCAGTAGTTGTGGCACGCAGGCTCAGTAGTTGTGGCTCACGGGCTCTAGAGTGCAGGCTCAGTAGTTGTGGCTCACGGGCTTAGTTGCTCCACAGCATGTGGGATCTTCCCAGACCAGGGCTCGAACCCGTGTCCCCTGCATTAGCAAGTGGATTCTTAACCACTGCACCACCAGGGAAGTCCCTATGTCACAATATTTTGTTTTTTCTAGAGTAGCTGTACTTCGTGTGTAAATGATTCTATACTATGCTGGCACCTTTGGAGTGAAAAATCTTACCAGATATGAGACTGCAACCACCTCAAACCCCAACTTGAGGAAATGGTGCCAGTTTCCTGTTTAGGAAGACAAAACTGAGGAGGGGGACTTAGGGGAGGGGGGAATGAAGGCAGTCGAAAGGTACAAACTTCCAGTTATAAGATAAATAAGTACTAGGGATGTTATGTACAACATGATAATGAAAGTTGCTAAGAGAATAAATCCTAAGAGTTCTCATCACAAGAAAAAAAATTAACTTTATACCTATTTGAGATGATGGGTGTTCACTAAACTTGTGATAATCACTTCATGATGTATATAAGTCAAATCATTATGCTGTATACCTTATTCTTCTACAGTGCTGTGTGTCAATTATATCTCAATAAACTGGAAGAAAAAGAACAACTGAGGCCATCAGAGAAGGATGCACCATCCAGAAACAGAGCAGGGCTTCTGACTCATTGTTTCCTACTCAAGTTATTTTATTTCCTTAGTATGGGCACTGTCATTTCCCTGGAAGGATTCACGGTAAAATGGTTTACTTTTCCTTTAAGTGCATAGCCCCATCCTTGTTCTTTTAAAATCAGTCAGTCCTACAAGTTGCTTTAAAATTAGCCTGGGGGCTTCCCTGGTGGCGCAGTGGTTGAGAGTCTGCCTGCTGACAGAGGGGACACGGGTTCGTGCCCCGGTCCGGGAAGATCCCACATGCCGCGGAGCGGCTGGGGCCGTCCGGAACATGTGCTCCGCAAAGGGAGAGGCCACAATAGTGAGAGGCCCGTGTACCGCCAAAAAAAAAAAAAAAAAAAAAAAAAAAAAAAAATTAGCCTGGGAAGTCCAAGAAGTGTTGGGACATCCGCAGTAACTGGGGCAGCCAGTTCCTGGTACCCAGTTCAGAGAACACCAAACTCCTCCGCCAAGCTATTCACACATGCCAGAGGATGATCTAGGACTTGACCAGGTGCCAGGGTGAGGTGGCTTATCCCAAGGAGAGGCAGACAGAGAACGATAAAGTTTAAGAGATGAAAGATATTGTAAATGAGAAAACTACAGACCCACACACAGGTGGCCATATTAAAATTTGTGCCCAGGAGCCCTGATTCCCCAAAAAAATAGGCAATCCAGGACTAAGGAATTAGGTGGTTTAATCAGCATTTCAAGTCTTGGTTAAGAGCTTCAAAATCGACTTCCTCAGAACCATAATGACACTGTTTAATATTATGAAAGTAAAGAGTATGTGTTACACACATATACTGAAGTATTTACAGATGAAATTATAGGCATAATGTTTAAGATTTACTTTAAATTCCTTCTGTATCAAAAGAAAAATAGGAAGAGATAGGTAGATGAAATAAAAGCAGCACAATATTGATAACTGTTGAAACTGAGGGATGGGTACATGAAAGTTCATTATATTATTCGCTCTAATTTTGTATATGTTTAAATTTTTCATAATAAAGTTTTCTTTGTTTTATTTTTAAGCAGAGGACTTGAATACCTAGAAGCTGAGCAATACACAAAGTGGTTCAGACAAAAATTTCAGCAAGGAAAATCAGAGTCAAATTATGTCTGAGGACTTCCCTGGTGGCACAGTGGTTAAGAATCCGCCTTGCCAATGCAGGGGACATGGGTTGGAGCCCTGGTCCGGGAGGATCCCACATGCAGCGGAGCAACTAAGTCCGTGCGCCACAACTACTGAGTGTGCGCTCTAGAGCCCGCGAACCGCAACTACTGACCCAACGTGCCACAAATACTGAACCCCGAGCGCCTAGAGCCCATGCTCCGCAACAAGAGAAGCCACCGCAATGAGAAGCCCGCGCACCACAACGAAGAGTAGCCCCCGCTCGCTGGAACTAGAGAAAGCCCGCGCAAAGCAACGAAGACCCAACACAGCCAAAAATAAATTTTAAAAAAATTATGTCTGAAATATAAAATCTTTTAAAAAAAGAGCTTCAAGAGGTCAGAAATACTTAGGAAGGCGAAAAGAATAAAACAATTTCTCTTTACTTCATACCGAAGGAACAAAGAGTAAAAATAATTAATGCATATGGTTCTTTAGGTTTTTTTTTTTTTACTTCTCCAGAATTATGTACACAAAGTTATGAGATTTTTATACTATTTTCAACATAAGAGAAAATTGTTTTCACTACATAGTAATTAAATATATCTACTCTAAATCACTACACATTAAAGACTTTCAAAATTGACCAGCTCTTAAAAATGTTCTTTGCAGTCTATACTGTGGTATTGTCAAGAGGTAGATATAAGACTAAAGCCCTATTTTCTCATGAATTCATCATAAAAACACATCAAACATCAGCTAAACGATTGCAAATATGCTCCCTGGCTTTAAAAAAAACTTCACAAAGATCATTTTACTATTCAAAAGCCCATTTAGAAATATGTTCTAGCGCTGCTTGGAGTCCCATTCCAGATTCAGTTTCTTTAACCATACTGACCTGTCTTTCAGGAGAAAGGGGTGAGAAATAAGGGGCTGGAGATGACACAGGTGAGGGCCCTGCTGCTAATACTGGCGATGCCCCAAATGGATCACCCGTTCCTGCTACAGTTCCACCTCCTCTGCAAAGAGCACTTTTCTTGACATCCTCGGTGAATTAACCAGGCCTGCTGGGGCTTCAGCCTGAGGCAAGAATCACATTGGCTTCTCAATTTACTACACATTTGTTCACTGCATACCTACTACACTCCAAGCACTCTTGGAAATCCGGGGGAAGAAACAGCGAGCAAGGACACATGGTTTCTGCCCTCATGAAGTTTAGGGTCCAGGGTAAGTCAATGACAGTTACAGCAAACTTCAGGCTTACTGGCCCACATACTTCTTCTTTCTCTCTGTTTCAATGGCTGTGTTTTGAGTGCTTATGAGGTCAGACACTGTGGTACACCAGTGATTAAGAGCTAGATGTCAAAAAAAAGAGCTAGATGTCAATATGCATAGATATGTCTACAAGAAAGTTTATCATACTTTAAGCAGTGGTAAACTCTGGATGTATCCGTTCATTTGACAAAATCTATTGACCTTGTAATATAAACTAGGCATAGTGCTGGGAATGCCACAGTGAACAAACCAGACAAAAGTCCCTGTCCTCGTGGATCTGATATTGCAGGGGGAGAGACAGATAAGAAACAAGATCACTAAGTGAACGATAACAGTGTGTTAGATAGAGATAAGATTGATAGAGAAAAAATATAAAACAGTGAAGAGGGAAGAGAAGGTAGCTGGGAAGGGCTTTGCAGAGAAGAGAACACTCAAATACAGACCTGAAGAAAGTGAGGGAGGGACCAGGCGGAGAGCTAGAGAACACAGAGTCCCAAAGTACAAAGGTCCTGAGGAGGGAGCAGGTGTGTGTTTGAAGAAGCACGAGGAGGCCAGTGTGGCTGAGGCAGAGTAAACACGCGGAGAGTAGAGGGACTGAGGCGAGAGAGAAGAGGTGACAGTAGGTGTGGGTGGCCTCCTCAGTCATAGGAAAGCTGTTGCCTATTATCCTAAGTGAAATAAAAAGCCATTGGAGGGTTTTAAAAGCAGAGGAGTTACATGATCTGACCTAGGTACTAACCAGATCTCTGACAGCTGCATTAAACATCAGTTAATGGGGAAAAGGGGTAGAAGCAGAAAAACCAGTTAAGAGGGTACTGCAATCAATTCAGACCAGAGACTATTGCAGGTTAGATCGTGGTACTGTCAGTGGAGATGGTGAGAAGTGACAGAAATCTGGAACGTAGAGTAACCAGGATTTGTTGAAGATTGGTTGGGCTAGGGGTTGAGAAAAAGGGAAGATATCAAGATTTTCCCCTAGCATAGAATTACCACTAACTATAGAATGAGTACGTTCTTGGAAAGGGTGAGAGCACTTTTGGACATGGTAAGTTTGAGATGCATCTGAAACATCCTAGTGAAGATATCAAGAAGGCAGGCGAGGGACTTCCTTGGCACTCCAGTGGTTAAGACTCCCGCACTTCCAATGCAGGGGGCGCGGGTTCCAGCCCTGGTTGGGGAACTAAGATCCCGCGGGCCATGCTGCATGGCCAAAAAGAAGACGAAGAAAAAAAAAGGCAGGTGAATGCATCAGCCTGGAGTTCATATCAACCTAGAGGCCTTAGCTAGTGATAAACATGTGGAAGTCCTCACCACAAAGATGGGATTAAAAACTACAATGTTGGATGAAATCACCTAGAGAATAGGGAAGAAGAAGTTGTCCAGAGACTGAGCTCTTAGGCACAACTCTGGTGGTATTTCATGTGGCTTTTACTTCTTCTTAGTCCCTTTCTGTATTGTCTAAATTTTTTTTACAACATGTCATTTTTCAACAAACCATATACTCTTTGGAAAAGAAAAAAAGAGTCCCTTTCAGGAAACCATCAAGAGTAAAGCATCAGAAAAGACAGGTGTGCCCTTTAATCACAATCCAACATGGTACCTGCTGCCAATTTGAGGGCATTAGGGAGAAATTTCTCTTGCCCTAAAACAATTCATGATCACTTTTGGAAGCTTCATCCATCCTCTGTGATAATGATGAGGATGAAAAGCAAAACTTGATTATATTTGCTATGTGCCAGGTACTGCATATAAATTCCTTGTACGTATTAGCTCATTTAATCATCTCAACAAATTTATGAGATTTTAAAATAACTCTTAACTGTTATTATCCCCCTTCTTACAGTCCAGAGAACTGAGTCTTTGAGAGGGTAGGCCACTTGCCTGAAGTCTCACAGTTAATAAATGGCGGAGCTAGGATCTGAATATGGGTTGTTTCACTACTGAACTCAAACTGTGAAACAAGGCTAAATGATGGTGCCTTGTGCCTTTGGATCTTGTAGCCTTTATTCCAAGAGCTCTTTATTGAAATGCAAAATAACCCTCGGATAAAGCTGAGATCTTAAGAACTAAAAACATTTTATACGCTTCTAGGTATAACACTAGGTAACTTCATCTTTGTTTTCCACTCTATCGTTAACAACTTAAAAGGGTTATCTGACCACAGAAGTCCAGCTCTGCTAGAAAAAGTATGTGGGTGGAGAAAAGGTGCAGATGTCACCTGTTTACAGTCCTGCCAGAGCTACGGTGGAAGCCACATACCTAAGTTAAAAAAAAATCTTCTGGTGCACAGTAAGAATCTCTGCTTTAAGTCAATTCTCTCTTCTTGAAAGTACTGACCATAAAGGTTGCTTTGGATTTATATGGGCCATTATAGTTCTTAGCCATTTCTGTTAGGTACTGTTCCACTGGAACCTGGGGTAGAGCGTTTACGTTCAATTTACACATTAGCTGCAAAATAAAGAGCATAAGAAACAAAAAGTGTTTAAGTGGTCTTTCACTTTTGAATCATAGTACTTCATTTTTCTAGTCTCTGTTATGTAAGATGTATAATTTGTTTTTATTTTATTTTATTTTTTATTCATTATTTATTTGGCTGTGTCGGGTCTTAGTTGTGGCATGCGGGGTCTTTTGTTGTGGCACCTGGGCTTCTCTCTAGTTGTGGCGCAGGCTCCAGAGCACGCGGGCTCAGCAGTCGTGGCGCGCAGGCTTAGTTGCCCCGTGGCATGTGGGATCTTAGTTCCCTGACCAGGGATCAAACCCACGTCCCCTGCGTTGGAAGGCAGATTCTTAACCACCAGGGAAGTCCCAAGATGTATAATTTTTAAAAGATGTATAATTTAGCAACAACAAGGAGGGGCCCTGCTTGTTTCATAAGACAGCCTATCCTAGGGCAAAGGAACCAAGTAGAATAAGAGGAAGAATATAAACACAAGAAAAAATACTTTGAGGTAAGAATTCTGATTTCATGATAAACATTTTGAATTATGTCAGAGGTAATAGTCAACATATTCAACAAGGCACTATCCAATCAGAATGGACACCCTGAATGATGAGAGTGTCCACCAGCCTGAAACAACTACTGTGGCCACATGCCCGTGTCCCAGCTGAATGTCTGTCTGAATTATGTATGTGGTCATGATTAAGATGTTCAAAAGTTGAAACTTCTAAGTTGGATTAACTTCCTTCATATTACTAGGCCAGTTACATTTAGGAAAATGTATGCTTTCTTAATAAAGAAATCAGCTCAGTTTTCTTGACTCTAGCTTTTTGATAAAGATCTGAGTTTTCTAGTCCAAAAGCTTTATTCAAAGTTGTGCTGCCTCTAATGCAAAACTTATTTCTAAACATCTTTCAGTCTGTACAAAATTATATGATCTGAGTTTGCTCATATTTGCTTCTCCCAGACTTCTTGGTTTAAAAAATAATGTGTGTCTCTGGAAATGGTACTACCCAAGAGCTGACAGTTCCAATCTCATTGCTTTGACACAGCTGACCATAATTCTCAGCTGTACTTTTTACACAGCCGATTAGATACCTGCAGAAAACCATCACCAAGAAAGAAAGAAAGGCAAAATTCATCAAGTTATGGCAACTTTGCTTTAGATGAAGAACCACCAAAATAGCAAAACTAATTTCATGTTACCTCTTTGGAATTATGTTCTATTAGCTTCAGAACAACAATAACAATAAAACAAGTGCTTTGCTTTTAAGTATCTGATAAATGTGAAACTTAAAACCTCTATTTCTAAACACCTGATAAATTATAACACCCCAACCCTCACAAAAGAAACCCAGTTTCAAGTTTTTGGGTTTTTATAAATTTATTTATTTACCTAGTTATGGCTGTGTTGGGTCTTTGTTGCTGGGTGCGGGCTTCCTCTAGTTGTGGCGAATGGGGGCTACTCTTCGTTGCGGTGCACGGACTTCTT
Organism: Tursiops truncatus; assembly: GCF_011762595.2. Classification (NCBI taxonomy): domain Eukaryota; kingdom Metazoa; phylum Chordata; class Mammalia; order Artiodactyla; family Delphinidae; genus Tursiops; species Tursiops truncatus. The sequence continues at coordinate 14,659,872 of NC_047052.1, forward strand.
ATTGTGGTGGCTTCTCTTGTTGCGGAGCATGAGCTCTAGGCGCATGGGCTTCAGTAGTTGTGGCACGTGGGCTCAGTAGTTGTGGTGCACGAGTTTAGTGCACCTGTGTCCCCTGCATTGGCAGGGGGATTCTTAACCAGTGCACCACCAGGGAAGCCCCCCCCCATTTTCAAGTTTTGTTTTATTTGTTGCCATTGCCATTTTTTTTAAAAAAAGTATTTTTCACTTAAAGACCAACAGAAGAAAATGCTTCTTTGGTTAACCCTTAGGAGAAAAAAGGATCCTCCAATTAATCCTAAAACACCAAGCAAGTAACACTAGTGATACCCTCACCTACGTCGTGACACAGGCAGTTAAAAACAGTCAAACAACTATTTTCAACTCAGGCACCTCTGACTGGAGGTGAGAAGCTACCCAGATTAGTGTAGATACAGATTCAGACAGACCAGAATCCAGTTCCTTAAAGGAAACATAAAAATCTCAGGGCTTTATGTTTCCCTCTTTTCCCACGGACAATACTCAAAACATAATGTTAAATAAAAAATTTTTTTAAACTTAAATTAGAATACAAACCTATATGTATATATCTGTATATATACACACACATAGATACATACAGACATATAGACTGAAAGGAATATATTAAAATTCTTTTTTTTTTTTTTTTTTTGGTACGCGGGCCTCTCACCGCTGTGGCCTCTCCCGTTGCGCAGCACAGGCTCCGGATGCGCAGGCTCAGCGGCCATGGCTCACAGGCCCAGCCACTCCGCGGCACGTGGGATCTTCCCGGACCGGGGCACGAACCCGTGTCCCCTGCATCAGCAGGCGGACTCTCAACCACTGCGCCACCAAGGAAGCCCCAGGTTACTTTTATGTTCTAAAATGTTCCATACTGAACATTTATTATTTTTGTAATAAAAAGAGTAGTTATTTTCAAAATGAGAGTGCATGTCATGGTTTGCATTTTAAAAAATGTTTTCTTATATACAGTTCCATTTGATCTGAGTAACACCTGTGTGAGGTTTGCATGTTATCTGCATTTTGCAGCTGACAAAATTGGGATTCTGAGAGATTAAATGGCTTGCCCATGTTCACATGACTAGGAGTAACTGGTCAAATTGGAACTCAAAACTAAATCTTCAGGCTGCAAATTCCTATGCTTTTCCACCACATTATGCCATAGAATGAACAAGTCAAGTCATGTTGGAGATGTAACAAATGTAACCTGTCCCAGATTAATCCACTGCGATAAGGGAAGTCTTACTACCTTGAGCTATCAACTGATGACTGAGCCTGGGGAAATAGGCTTTTCATGAGTCGGGGAAACCTGAGCCTGCAAATCATACACTCTGCCTGTCTGCCATACCCTAAAAGTGATGCTCACCTTCTAATCATGAATAGAAAGAGTTACTCTTTCATTGCAAAAAATCTTGACATGAGACTGTACTTGAATCTGAAATAAATGCAAAGCTCAGTACTTGGAAGGTTGCTTAGCTAAGTTCAAAGTATGAAAATGGCCTTTGCCCTGGACATCACAGAGAAGAGAAATCACAGTAAAACTGGACTGTTTCAGATAAATGCTGAACTGTTGTTACACAAGTGCTAATATTGGCAAACATTTATTGGGTGCCCAGGTTATAGTCTGTATTACATATAGAACCCTGGAGTGATAGAAGGTCAAGATTATCATCTCCCTTTAAAAAAGAATATATTTAGTTAAGAGAGCACTCATTAGCTTTATTTATCTTGAATCATTCAGGCATTCCATGTTTAAATTTCTCTATTTGTAAGAAGGGGATAAAATGTATCTGAATAATAATATGTATCCCTGATTGTCAAAATCGAATAAAAGAACACATGGGCATGCAGTTTAAAATTCACAAGTTCTATGTACACCATCAATGTCATCCTCTTTGTTCATGGTAACCATAATGGGTACCACTGGTTTTCCCTAAATTTCATTTGTTTTGGGTACTTTCCTTAGGCTCCTGTTATCTAAGTAATGCACAAACACCCTCTGCAAGATTTGGCTAAAGAATGCCCAAAAATCAGTTTGGAAGTTTGGGTAACATCTGCCTCTCTACTACTATAATAGGCTATAGTAATTCAATAATAAATAGTGCTATTTACGGAGCACTAGGAAAACTGTGTTTACATGAAATACTTATTTCACCTGAACCCTCCTCATAATCAGAGATCACGTTTCTCAGTTTATTGAGGGGTCCATCCCACATGTGATCCATTGGAACAAGGAAAGAGAAAAAGGCAACATAAAATAAGTTGGACTTACAGCAAGAAGACAACAGGCATCAGCTACTACTCCTGCTCATGGGTGTGACACTACTTGAGCTGTCATGTGATAGAAGAAATAGCATTTTTTGTGTGTGTTTGAAAAAAGCTAAGGAAGCTCTTTCAGAAATATTTGCCCGGGAGCTCAAACTTAATAGCTACTGCACATCTAAAAAGGCTTGGCTAGATAAAGTTCTATGCTTTGGTGGAGAGAAATCCAGTAATTTGGACATAATGCTACATTTTAAACCTTTGGAAACATTTTCTTTTTCTTTCTTTTTTTTTTGTCCACACCAGGCAGCACTCGGGATCTTAGTTCCCTGAGCAGGGATAGAACCTGTGGCCCCTGAAGTGGAAGCACGGAGTCCTAACCATTGGACCGCCAGGGAATTCCCTAGAAACCTCTTTTTAAATTAAACTTTTTATTTTGAGATAATTGTAGATTCACATGCAGTTTGTAAAAAGTAATACAGAACAACCCAGGGTACTCTTTACCCAGTTTTCCCTGGTGGTAATATCTTGCAAAACCAAAGATATTGGTATTGACACAGAACTGTCAAGATACAGAATGTCAAGATACAGAACTGTGTTTGGAAACTTTTAAATGATTTGATCACCGTAATAATCATTCCCACAATTCAGAAACACTCCTTTAAATTCCAGAGTTGCTAAGTAAGGTCTTAGGAGATATGTCATGGGGCTGGGAGGTGGTGGCACAGAGGATTGCACTGGAATCTGAGAGGCAGCTTGCTGTGCTGCCTGGAGAATTTACTCATTTATCTTTTTTTTCCAGGAATTTTAAGTGGTTGACAACCAGTGGCAAGTTGACGCAAAGGGGATCAGCTTTGAAGGAAGAGCTGAAATGATTTCACCACAAGGCACAGCAGCTCGCAAGTCACCTTGCTGAGAAGTTCCCCAGCCAAAGAGAGTTATCAGAGGCTCTAATTTTTCCACATCCACGTTATTTATTCAACAAATCCCGTGTAAGGAATTCCTGGCTGCTTAGTACTGGCCTTAATGCACTTGTTTCTCTGTGGACCAGTTCCCCAGATACAACTCTTGTGATTCAAATAAGGGTTAGATCTCTTTCAGTTTATTCCAATTGTCAGTGTTTTTACTGCAACTTTTGAGAGTTCTGCAGGAAGTTTCTGACAAAAATTAAAGTCTTTGGCAAGTGTCTGAGGAAGTAGACAACAGAGGGAGATTTCCCTCCCCAACGAACATAATAGTCACTTACGGAGAAGTTATAAAACCTCCTTCTAAATAAAATATTTATGAATTTGAAAGGGAAATCCCCATTGGAATCTGGAGAGGTTGCATAACGTTAAAAGCACATGCAAATGAGAACACAGAGAAGTAGATAAAACAGAAGCTTGAAAATTGCACATTCCTATATTTGGCCAGCTAGAAAACTTTTGAAAAATAGTTTAATACCAGGAACCAACACGTTTCTAGGGAAAGCTAAATCTGCTAAGGATTTCTATAATTTCAATGTATGCTTGAGATTAGTTGTTGTTTCTGCCATTGGATCTAAAGATAAAAGTTCCAGGGGCTTCCCTGGTGGCACAGTGGTTAAGAATCCACCTGCCAGTGCAGGGGACACGGGTTCGAGCCCTGGTCCAGGAAGATCCCACATGCTGTGGAGCAGCTAAACCCGTGCGCCACAACTCCTGAAGCCCTGGCGCCTAGAGCCCGTGCTCTGCAACAAGAGAAGCCACCACAATGAGAAGCCCACGCACCGCAATGAAGAGTAGCCCCCGCTCACTGCAACTAGAGAAAGCCCGCGCGCAACAGCAAAGACCCAATGCAGACAAAAATAAATAAATAATAATAAGATTAAAAATAATAATAATATAAAGACAAAAGTTCCTTTCCTAAAATGACACCTTGGCATGCTAAAGCATACAAGCAGGAAGACATGACAGTATGTAAAAAGCCACCTACTCCTCTTATGACACACATGGTTTCCCAAGTTAACAGCACTTCTCTCTGGTTTGATCCCTTAATGTCAAAAAAAGTTGGGATAGTTGTCTGAGCTTACCCTGCCTGTACTACATGTCTAGAAAAATCGCCAACTAGGAACTAAGCAAACATAGAGCTGGTTTGAAACTCCTGCTTGCTTTTAGGCAGAGTAACTAGCATGGCAGGGTTTTGTCCTTGTTATTTTCTGTCCAGCAGAGTAGCTCAAGCTCTCTCATCACACAAATTCAACCTACACACATCAAAGAAATTTAATAGGAATCCAGGGAAATGGAAGAGGTGGACAAAGCAGCCTAAAGTTTAATTTTTCAGTCCCCAAATGTCCCAAATACCTTTAAAAAAATCTCTTTTCACTGCATCAGTTCTTAAAATTCTGTGGAAATTTAAGAAAAAAAAGCTGTGAAAGAAATGAAGGATTTTCAGATGAGACTAAAAAAAGCCAATAGGCAAAATAGATGAGAATAGAAACGAGGAAATGAGAGCAAAAGAATTAGCAAGGGAAGTCTCCCATTTGGGGATTTCTTTGTGAAATTTCATTCAACGACTATTTATTGAGCCAATTACAGTTTTTTAAACCCTAGGTTGACTTAAAAAACTTTAATAGGGAATTGTCCACATTCCAGAGAATAATACAGATTTTTAGAGAAGTGAGGTAACTTTGGGTTATTTAAGTATCTTAAATTTAAAACTGTATTAGTTTACTTGTCACTAACATTCCTGTCAAACTGTCACTATGGGGCTTCCTACCATCAATATGTACAACCAAAGAAATGCGGATGGCTTGGAGTAAAGAGTTCTAGAAGAGGATACAGAAGATATGACCCACCCTTTTGGGACTGCAGCACCAAACCAGGAAGTCACCAGTGCTTCACCAATCAGAACATCCTTTTTTAAAAAAATTAGACACACCTTTGCACCAAGTGATTATGTTAATGTCTGGTAGCCAAAAAACTTTTTGTTTGCATCTACCAGTGTCTGCTCTTTCAACTTTGCCTGAAAACCAGCTCTCTGAGGGTGTATCTTGATCTGGGAGAAACTGATTATCCTTGAATACACCTGGATGGTCTCTATCTTGGCAGTTTTAATGCCGGTTTAGTGAGCTAAGCAATGAACTAGAAACCATTCTGCCAGTTAGTACTAAAATGGGGCCACTGAGCGACCACAGGACTTCCTTCTTGGACAAACTGAGAAGACAACTGTTATGAATAATATTAATATTCACAAAGCAAAGTTCCCTGTTGATTTAGATGGCTACAAATCAGTAGTGTCACTATATTTTACCCACTGGTGCAAGGTGCGTGTGTCTGTGTAGTGTTCAATAATTTTGATAATTCTCTGTTCCCACCCAAGTGAGAAAATATCAAAGTTGAGGTCTAAGGGTTCTCTAGAAAGAATCTTAGAGATCATATACTTTATTTGTATTTTAACTTACTCATTTTAGTATTTCTAAGGTAATAGTCTCCTTAAAAAATCCAAACAGTAACATAAGTCCCTTTTGTTCCTCTTGGCCACCACCCAATTCCACTTTCCTCTCCCGAGATAACAAATGTTAGCTAGTTGTTACATATCCTTCCACTCCTTTTCTCTACAAATACATAAATATATGCAACTGTAATATTACATGTCTTTTAACAACAAATATGTGATCTCACACTGTATATATGTGCTTATTTTTTCACTTAAAATGTTTTGAGAGCTCTCCTATCTACATTTCACCCCCACTCCTTCATTCAGTTCAAGTTCCTCATTTCACAGAAGTGGAAACCCAAGTATAAAGTAGTAAAACGATTTTCCAAAGGCTGGATAGCTAGAGCCCAGCCAGTAGTACTTTCAAAATCAAACAAAAATCAATGATTATTTATTGAACAAAGTTTGCAGAAACTGAAAAGGGAAAAATCTGCTCAGAATCCAATTTCTCCAATAGTTAAAGTTACTTTTTTCTCAGTTCAGTTTTTGTCTGTATGCAGAACTACTTTTTTACATAGTTGTAATCAAAGCATAAATCCAATTGGTGTTCATTTTTTTTTTCACTTAGTTTTTTTTTTTTTTTTCTCTTCTATTTTGGCTGAGCTGTGGGGCTTGCAGGGACGTGGAATTTTAGTTCCCTGGTCAGGGACTGAACCCGGGACCAGCAGTGAAAGCGCCGGGTCCTAACCACTGGACCACCAGGGAATTCTCTTTTTTCATTTAAGTTAATCAGATGTTCATATTACTATAAAGTCAGCTAGTTTATTGGCAATGAATGGTGACCTCATAGTTCATCAAGTAGTCAAGCCCTCTTCCCTCTAAACTAAGCTGCTTCCCACTGTACTAATCCCCATCCTCTCATTCCTCACAGACTTTCAAGACATTAGCTTCACTTTCCCCTAGGTCCTGGTTCCGGCCCATTCTCATCCCCCTCAGAGCCATTTCTCAACTCTTAAAGAGCTCCATCTCCATCCTGGGTCTCTAGGGGGATCTCATTACCCTCCTGGGCCGGGGTCGCCTCGGAGCTCTCCGAGGTTCCCCAATGAAGTCTTCACAAAGTCAGGTCCCGAAGTCCAGGAAATGATGGCCACGCCTCAGGGCTGTGTTTGGGAACCCCCAGAATTTACTGGAGTAGACAGATATCAGGGTCCTTGTGGGGTCAGGGTGAAGGGGCCGTGCCCAGTCCTATTTACGTGACCCGGCCCCAGGGAGAGGAGTTCGTTTTCCCACCAGAGGGGGGCGCTGGGGGCGACGGTCGGACAGCCTGCACAGTCCGCTCCCGGGTACTCCTGGGCGTCGCTCTCCGGCCCAGGGCCGTGACGCAATCTCCCCGCGCCGGGGGCGGTACGCGCTTGACACCATCTTCGGGCGCCCGTCTTGGGGGGCGTTGGGTGTGGGGCGGCTCCGGGGCCGGGGATGGCGGCGGCCGCCGTTGCGGCGTCTCCGGGACCAGCGGGAGGAGCCCGGGGAGCGCCGTGAGATGGGCCGGTGAGTGTCGCCGGGAATGGAGGACGGCCGAGTCGGCCTCACTGGGGCCAAGCAGGCCTGGGCTCGGAGCTCTGGAGGAAGTGGCCCCCCAGAGCCCGTTGCCCCGCGGACCGAGGGAGCGAAAGAGGCCGCGCCTAGACCCCCGATCGCTTCTCACCGGCCCGGCCCAGAGAGAGGCCTCAGGTTCCTGCTCCCCCGCGACTGTGTCCTGGCGGGGCGGGGTGTCCGAGTCCTCGGGGCGGGAAGGGGCCCCCAAACAAGGAAGCAGCGCCTGCGGGGCCTCGCCCTTACCCCTCTGCTTGAAAGGTCGACCCCCCACTCTCTAAATGCAGAGTTTCCAATTTCGGGCCCTACCCCTTTTGGGGCAAGGATTGCGGGATCAAGGGAAGCCATAACCCCTGTCTCTTCTAAGCTCCTGTCTTTCTGGCGGGCGCACCTCTCGCCCTCAGCGAATTCGAGTCCGAGGCTGGGTTCACCCTCTTGATTCCGGGCTGTGCTGCCAGCGCTGGCAGCTCTCCGGAATGGTCCTCCTTTCCCGTTAGCTCGGTTGGGGTCACAGCTGCGTCTTCCCCTGGAGAAATCCTCATTGAGCCTCTTCAGAGGCCGAAGTTTCAGATTCCGAAATGTGTTTTGCGTTGTGGGAACTTAGTGCACAGGCTTGGCTCTTTGTTATTCCTGCAGACCTTTTGCCTCTTTCAGTCCTTTTATTAGCTTGTGTTTGGCTAACCCCTCTGTGACCTAGAGGCAGGTTTTCTTTAATGCTTTAGTTGTGAGAAGCAAGTATCATTCTGAAATTGAAGTTGTGACCCCATTTTCAGTTGGGAATGAGAGAGAAATCTAACTGCTTTTCAGTCACTGGAACTGCAGGCAAAGAAGGGATGCAAGACTTGTGCCCACTGTGTGAATTTGTGTTTATGGAACCAAGAATTTGTCTTTCCACCTTGTTTTCCTATCTTGTCACTTTTTTCTTTTTGTACATCTGCACCTTGCTGATCTTAAGAGGGAAGTGTCTTCAGTTTGGTTTGAGGCGTGCAGTGTTCTTTAGGACTTGGACAGCGCAGTGGGTAGTTTCTCTGAGTACTGGTCAGTAGTACTTTCTCTGTTTTTAGAGATTAAGGCTCTGTTCTTCAGTGCTTAACGTTTCTGGCATGTGTAGATTCAGATATTGACAGTTTAGCATGAGTTTTGTTTCCCACTGGTAGGCTACATGAGGACAAAGGGAATGTTTTCAGTTACACCTGATTCAGCACGTGGTACAAAGTTGTCACTTAGAAAATTTTACACACACACACACACACACACACACACACACACACACACAGAGGAGCCTGTTTTTTTACCCTGGAAATCTGCTAATAAGTCTTCCCTTTGAGTGACTCCCCCTTGACCTCTTTTTCTGCCCCAGAAACATAAATAATTGTTCTTTTTCCTCTAGTGCCTCTTATCTCATTTAAATAACCTCCACATCTGTGTTTTCATCAGCCCTGAATAAAAGTGAAATCCGTGAGGCTGATTTTTCCTGCTTCCCTTTGTTCACATGGGGACAATGTTGAGTCTTCCACGTTTATTTGTACATTTACCTGAAATTGGGATTGGAAGTAAATTTAACCTTTGGGGAATAGGTACAGGTAGAGAATGAAGAATATGATGTTAAGGAAAACAATGACGTTTGACACATGGAAATTTTTTTCCAGAGATGTTGTCCTACAAATTAGAATTTAATGTGTTGTTACCTCTGGAGAAGAGTAGGAGGCAGGGCCTCCTGGACTTTAATGTCTTTGTGGTTTTGGAATTACCTTTCTTGATGATCCTGGGGAGGATCAGAGGCTAGGTTCCTGCTTACTCTATTCCTATTTCTGTCTCCTAGGCTCCCAAGCCAGTGGGGAGGACACTGCTTCTTATTACAGCTGCTCAGAAGCACCACTGGAAGCTCAGGTAATACAGGCGCTTTGGATACCTTGTTGTGGAAAAACATCTGGAATTCAGCAGTGGAAAAACAGAACAGAGTGTAATATCATAGAAATCTCATTTCAGATCCGAAGAACTGAAGCCTGATAGGAAGAAATAGGTGAAAAATTTCGTATGTGTTGAAATGTTCAGACCAGAAAGATACTTTATGAAAGTGGACAAAAGCATGTGTGAAAGGTGATAGAGAAAGGGGAGAGAGAACTTTCTTATGAATCATATAGACCTGAGATAGCAATAAACAGGCATGTTTGGAGGAATAGAACCAGAATTTTAAGAAGTGGTGCCTAGAGCAGACCTACAATGGAAAAGGAGCCATTGGCAAAAGAAAAAAGAAAGGGAATGCATGAAGAAGGCCAATTGATGGTGGTCAATGGGAAGAAAAGAAGTCTTGCCAAACTAGGGAACACAAAGTCTATGGAAGGTCAGAAGAGTTTTGTTGCCCTTTGGAGAGGAGAAATAAATAAACTGTAGAAAACACCAGTACAACCACCTCCCCATAGGGCCCAAGTTTGAATGTAGTATTTCATGGGGTGAAGAAGATACTTTCATAACATGTTTAGGGAACAACGTTTTAAAAAAAAAAAACAAGACGTGCAGCCCTCAGGACCTATTGACTGACCCCTGGGTCCTTGGGGTAGTGGTGATATGAGGCAAAGGAGGATGAGAGTTTAGGCAGGCCTGGGGTGGGGGGGATGGGGATAGGTGAGATAATAACCCAAATTAGGCTGGGGAAAGGAAGCAAGGATGAGATCATATGTTCAGGAAAGAAGATAGCATGGTAGTGTTTGGTGGCAAAAGGAGAAAGTTAGGAAAAGGAGCCAGCAGCAAAGACCACGTGTTCAAATCCCCCTTAAGGGAAAAGGCTTAGAATAGTCAAGGTCCCCATCAGAGGAACAGCTAATCATGAAGCTGTTGGTTTCCCTGGGGTTGTGGAGCCCACAGGTTATTTATGCATTGTTGAATGCTTGTCCTTGTACCTCTTTGTGGTTTCCGTGATTGTTTCTTTCACGTCCTAGGCTGGATGAGCGAGAAGGGTAGCATCTTTGTCTGCTCCTTTCTCATTCCTCTTTTTTTCCAGCAGTCCCCTTTGTTACATCTTCCTCCGTGGACACAGTTCCTGCTTTTTCCTTTGACTTGGTTTACCCCTAGGTTACTTTTCTTTGCCTCTGATTTGTTCCCTAGCAGATGTGGGCGCCCCAGCCAGCAGCAGAGAGGGGTGCAGGGGAGCCACAAAGAAGCCCCTTCTGATGCCCCAAGGAGCAAGCCGACCCCTTCCAGGCTCCAGGAACACCACAAAGCAATATGAAACCTGTTCATGAGAGGAGTCAGGAATGCCTTCCACCAAAGAAACGAGACCTCCCCGTGACCAGCGAGGATATGGGGAGAACTACCAGCTGCTCAACTAACCACACACCCTCCAGTGATGCCTCTGAATGGTCCCGAGGGGTGGTGGTGGCCGGGCAGAGCCAGGCAGGAGCCAGAGTCAGCCTGGGGGGTGATGGAGCTGAGGCCATCACTGGTTTGACGGTGGACCAGTATGGCATGCTGTATAAGGTGGCTGTGCCACCTGCCACCTTCTCCCCAACTGGCCTCCCATCTGTGGTGAACATGAGCCCCTTGCCCCCCACATTTAATGTAGCGTCTTCACTGATTCAACATCCAGGAATCCACTATCCCCCAATCCACTATGCTCAGCTCCCGTCCACCTCTCTGCAGTTTATCGGGTCTCCTTATAGCCTTCCCTATGCTGTGCCACCTAATTTCCTACCGAGTCCCCTCCTTTCTCCTTCTGCCAACCTCGCCACCTCTCACCTTCCACACTTTGTGCCATATGCCTCACTCCTGGCAGAAGGAGCCACTCCTCCCCCCCAGGCTTCATCCCCGGCCCGTTCATTCAACAAAGCCCCCTCTGCCACCTCCCCACCTGGGCAGTTGCCACATCACTCGAGTACTCAGCCACTGGACCTCGCTCCAGGCCGGATGCCCATTTATTATCAGATGTCCAGGCTGCCTGCTGGGTACACCATGCATGAAACCCCTCCAGCAGGTGCCAGCCCAGTTCTTACCCCTCAGGAGGGCCAGTCTGCTCTGGAAGCAGCCGCTGCCAATGGACAGAGACAACGAGAGCGAAATTTAGTGAGACGGGAAAGCGAAGCCCTCGACTCCCCCAACAGCAAGGGTGAGGGCCAGGGACTGGTGCCAGTGGTAGAATGTGTGGTGGATGGACAGTTGTTTTCAGGTTCTCAGACTGCGCGGGTAGAGGTGGCAGTGCCAGCACACCGAGGGACCCCAGACACCGACCTCGAGGTCCAGCGGGTGGTTGGCGCTTTAGCTTCTCAGGACTATCGTGTGGTGGCAGCTCAGAGGAAGGGTGAGCCCAGCCCCCTCAACCTGTCCCATCATAACCCCGACCATCAGGGTGAGGGGCGAGGGTCAGCCAGGAACGCAGCAGAGATGGCCGAGAAAAATCAGGCCCGAGGGTTCTACCCTCAATCCCATCAGGAGCCCCTGAAACATAGACCTTTACCCAAAGCAATGGTTGTAGCCAATGGCAACCTGGTGCCCACTGGAACTGACCCAGGCCTGCTACCCATGGGCTCGGAGATCCTGGTGGCGTCAAGTTTGGACATGCAGGCCAGAGCCGCCTTCCCAGACAAGGAGTCAACGCCACCCCCCTTTACCTCTTCCCACTTGCCCTCCCATTTCATGAAAGGCGCCATCATCCAGCTGGCTACAGGGGAGCTGAAGCGGGTGGAGGACCTCCAGACCCAGGATTTTGTGCGCAGTGCCGAAGTGAGCGGGGGGCTGAAGATTGACTCTAGCACAGTCGTGGACATTCAGGAGAGCCAGTGGCCTGGATTTGTCATGCTGCATTTCGTGGTGGGTGAGCAGCAGAGCAAAGTGAGCATCGAGGTGCCCCCCGAGCACCCCTTCTTTGTATATGGCCAGGGTTGGTCCTCCTGCAGCCCTGGGCGGACTGCACAGCTCTTCTCTCTGCCCTGCCATCGGCTACAGGTGGGAGATGTCTGCATCTCTATCAGTTTACAGAGCTTGAACAGTCACTCAGTTTCTCAGTCCAGCTGTGCTCCCCCAGGCCAGCTGGCTCCTCCCCGAGAAAGGCCTGAGAGGACAGTCTTGGGACCCCGAGAGCAATGTGACAGTGATGGGAAAAGCCAGCCGTTAGGCGAGGGCTCCCGAATGGTAGAGCCCTTGCAGCCAGAGCCTGGTGCTCAGGCCTGCTGGCCAGCCCCGAGCTTCCAAAGATACGGCATGCAAGGGGAGGAGGCACGGGCTGCGCTGCTCCGTCCCTCTTTCATTCCACAGGAGGTAAAGCTGTCCATTGAAGGGCGTTCCAATGCAGGAAAATGAACCTCTCCCAGACCTGGACTGGGATGCTACCCCAGAGCTGGGCCTCACCGTGAGCAAGCAGAGGATTTGCACATGCCGAGCAGGGGATGGCTCTCTTGGCAGTGAGGTTAGTGGGGAAGAGAAGGCGTGAAGGCAGCCTCCCAAGGCATGGTCTGTTGCCCATTACCCCATGGCATCTTTTCAGAACAGCCCCAGAGGGTGCTGTGATGGGGAGCAGCAGGCCCGGGCCAAGGAAGGAAGGGGGTGCACGCAGGATAAGAAACATTCCAAATATCAGGGCCTCCCTGTTCTTTCCTCCTCATCCCTAGCTCCTGCAAGGAGAGAGTCAGGCTTTGGGAGCAGGTGCAGAGGGAGGGAGCAAAGAAAGAGCCAAAAATGATGATCCACAGCTTATAGTAGCAGTTCAGCTATCTGAAGTTTTTTGTTTTTTTTTTTTTTTCCTTTCTTTTTTGTGATGGGAGGGCAGGAGGCCCCATGCTTGGAAATAAGAGGGTTCCCACCCAGAACTCTTCTTTTGAGAGCTGTGCACTTTAAAGGGTAGTTTTGTTACAGATGTCTAAGGCTGGGTGTGCAGGGGACTCTGCTTGATCCTCTGCTTCAGCCCTTTCCCATCTCTCCCCATCATTCCTCCCACAAGGCTTCTAGCATTAGGAGAGAGAAGCCGCTCCAGGGTTCAGAGTGAAGTACTGCCTTGGCGGGGACCCAGTCACGGGACTTTGGGAGAAAGACCCGATGGCCAGACTGACCGGGCTGTAGGCAGGGCTTCTGGAAAGGTAGCTGACCTAACAAGGCTCCTCCTACTCAGCATGCCAGACCCACTTTGAAATTGTACTGAATCTCTAGTTGGTAATGGTGACTTTTGAAAGAACCAGTGGACCCTTTTCCCTGGGCCCCTACACCCGATCCTCTGTCTGTCTATGTTGTGCCTAAGTGCCTGCACTGCCCCCACCCTTCCGCTGACCTAACCTGTCTGCATGGTGTCTTGACCTGGGCCTATTTGTAGCTGCACTGCCTTTCCCCTTCTGCAAAACTGGTTTTGTCCACTCTGACCAAGACCTCTAGTTTTTGGTGTGTAGGGGTCTCTCTGGTTTCCCTTTCAGTTCTATTCTCTATTTTTAAAAACTCAGAATCATGTCCTCTCCTCTTCTGCAGCTGAACCAGTTGGTGGAGAAACGAATGGAATTATGCCCCGGGTTGGGACCAGTACAGCTGGCTGGGCAGTGCCCATCCTTGCGCTTTTAGAGTCCCTCCCATCTTACTCCACTCCTCCCAGCATTCAGGCTTCTCCAGGCTGTCTCCTCCCATAGCCAGCTGTAAGGTTTTGGGATACTCTTTTTTTTTTTTAAATTTTGGCCACACCATGTGGCATGTGGGATCTTAGTTCCCCGACCAGGGACTGAACCTGGGCCCTCAGCAGTGAAAGCGCAGTGTCCTAACCACTGGACTGCCAGGGAATTCCCTAGAATAGTCTTGATAATGTTTCAATACCTGAAAAGTCTCCTAGATTCCATTTCATGGTGGAGTATTCCTCTGCCAGGAGTATTTTCAATCTTAGTTGCGTTTGCCCCCTGTGTCTTAAGCCCACTTTTTCTTCACGACTTTCAGCATCACCTCGGACTGTGGGATTCCAGTGGGTGTTGAGAATTAGGCTTCCCCCATCAGCTTTCAGGTGGGTGGGTGGGTTTTTTGTTTGTTTTTTTGGGGGTCTTTAGACTCTTGAACAACTCAGGGTATTGTCCACTCAGCTCTCTTATGAGGCTTCTCCTGGGGTATGACCCTGGCATTTCCTTTCAAGATGGACTGGCCAAGGCCTAGCCTGTTGTCAGGAGTCCCAAACCTCTGAGGTCTGATATCTGCTCTGTCAGAGACTTTAGGCAAGTCTTGTGACCTTTCGCTCTTTCACTTCCTCCCCAGCTGCCAAATGGGGATAAATAATCTTACCTACCTCCTAGGGGGAGGGGGAGTTCTGAGAATGGAGTCCTTCTTAGTGTTCAGGTGCTAAAGGTGGTTCTCCTGGGGGAACAAAGTGACTGAGACTGGCTTGTTCGCTGCAAGCCCTACACTCCACTGTTTCATTCCTTGAGAGCAGTTACCTGGTCAGTCAGCTTTTGGAGCCCCGTCCAGAGGAAGCTGCTGACCTGACCACAAGTATGTAAGTCTCCAGTTCACCTCAGAACCAAATACCAACTGTGTCTGGTGAACACTCAACCTTGTACACATTTGGGATCATGTCTTTTCCCTTCTCTGTCCCCTTATCTCTCTGAATGCTGCTTTCTCTGGCTTGTTTCCCACAGTTGGGGGCCTGTGGGGCTGAGTCTCGAGGAATCCTCTCAGAGGACGGCCCTCGGAGAAGGCCTTGTTTCTGCTGTTCCATGAGCAACTCATTCCTAGTTTCTCATGCATGGGTTTCTCAGAAACATCCTTCCTCATTAGGAAGGCTCATCAACTGAATATAGCGACAGGCACACAGTGGACACTAAAGAAATATCCACCAAGGGCACCAACCGAGCTTCCTCCTTATGGGAACAAACCTATATCTAACCAGATAGAGGCCAAGTAGTGTAAATACAAGAAACCCTCACTGCCCAGCCTGATAACTTCCCCTTAATCATGGAAAGAGAAAATCTTGTGCACCTTGGCGAGTTGGGCCCTGAACTTTCTGCTGCTGTTCCTCTTCTGTCTCTTGCTGGTGAAGCAGCACCAGCACTTCCTATAATACTGTGCCATGCGTATGTAATATATTAATACTTGACTTTGTTGAGCTGCAGAGGTGTCTTCTCCCAGGGGAAGAAGCTCTGCTCTAAATCTTGGTCAGAGCTGAGGTATTCCCCTTACCTTTTCCCTCTGTTTCAGTCTTTTCTTCCAGGCATGAGGAATGAGAGTAACCTATGGTGTGTCCATTCGTCCTTTTAAAGATTTCATAAGTGTTATTATAAGAGATGTAAGAGCAGTTTTGAGACAGCATTTTGGAGGGAAGCTGTCAGCTTTTGGGGGAATGGGCAGTTAAAGAAGGCCAATGTCATTAGTAGGACAGTCCCAGAGCTTAGGGGTAGAAAGGAAGATGGCTAACTCTGGCATTAAATAGAAATGCCTATACCAGTTTGGGAGTAGGGGAACCAGGTGAAGGACGGTAATACATCCAAGTCTTGGATCATCATTCCTATCAAGATTAGTGTACACAGAGGAGGGGGAGTGGCATGGGGGAAGGGGAGACTGGGAGGTCAGAGCTGAGCACTCGTACCCAAGGGGGAGGGACCCCAGTAGATCTGGACTGACCCTTCTACACTCTTGGTCCCAGTTGGTCTGTGCTGCTTTGCCACTGCTGCTGTCTATTCACTGTCCTGCTTGCTGCCCTTGATAGCTCTCTGTCTTTCTGTGTCTTTGGCCATATAGGTGAAATCCAGGCATCCTGTCCATCCTTACATGTGCAAGGGTTACTTTATAACAAAGTCATCTTGAGTAGGGATAGTATGAAATGCTGCTGGTGGGCTGGTGAATCCAAAGGGATATGGCTTCAGTGCTTGTTGGGAGCCCTTTGGCTCCAAATATCTGACTCTCTTGAGGGAGAGACAAGCAGGTCCTATAAGTGGGTGTTTTCTTTGTATTAACTGCTTTCCTTTATGATATCTTGTGTCCTGTTTTAAAAATTAAATGATGGGGAACCAGATTAGGGCCTGTGTCAGCATCCCAGGGAGGTTCATCTGGCTCCAGTTAAATGGATTCTGGGGTTGGGGGAGCGTTTGAAGTTTGAAATAGACCCTCAGGTGGGGTTTAGTTTTATTTTTACCACTGGGCGCCATAGAAGATGCACAGGGTGGTGGTATGATTTAAACCTGCAACAAGCAGGCATGTTGAAGAGTTGAGTGATCACACTGGAGATAAAGGGTGGACGTGGGTTCACTGGGCAAGGGCTTGGGTCCATTGGAGTAAAGATAACCAGATTGGTTGAATTGGCCATGGGAGATTAAGTCACAGTCTTAAAAACAAAGCAAATAGGGCAGAGGCCAAGTTTTAGGGAGATTTCTTGGCCTCCTAGGGCTAAGTTTACTAAACCACACTGAAGCTACAATACTTTCCAGATGGGAAAAAGTGTACACTACAGTTGAAGAGCTGAACCGTGTTAGGTTGGATGTTGACCAGGAACCTGTTAGCCCTTTGCCGGGAAGCCTTCACCCTCCAGCATCCCTGGGAGAGGGAAGGCCTCCCACATTATGCAATAATAAAATAAGCATCTGGGTCCTTGCAGCTGTCAGTTGCTCTTTCAACTCTAGGATCCATCTTTGGGCCAGAATCCTGGTCTGGGCCTAGGATGACACTGGCCCTTGAGATGCTAGAGTTGACTGCACTCTCTCCTTACCTGCAGACTATGCACAGTGCCTGGGGCGGAAGGAGGAGAGGTGGTGCGGTTTACCCTGCTGAGCCTCCCCAGCAGGAACAGTAGTAATAAATGCACTTTTCACACTAAGGTTTCTTTATTCGTTCTCCTGTTAAGCCTAGATCCTCCCCTGGTAGACTGCAAATTCAAAGTCTGTGTGATCCCCAAGCCATTCTGCTGCAAATGCCCAGCAGTGAAGATGGCCTCAAACTGGGTTCCTGTCTGCAGTGTGTGTGGCGGCAGCCCATGTGCCTTTACCTATTGTCAAACTTTCAAGCATTTATTTCTGTCTTTATGACTGTCATGGGGACTGAGGTTCTTCAGAGAGAGAGAGAGAGAGAGAGCGCGAGTGTGAACAAGCTGATGACACAGTGGTTTTACACCCACTCCCCAGACAGGGAGTATGCACATAGTTGTGAGCTGTGAGTGGTTAGTGCATTGCTGATGTTGCTGAAGGCAGGGTTCATCCCTCATTTGCGTGACACTCGCATTCAGGAGAAGCTTGTGTCGGGGAAGAGACTCGTGGCAAACTTGAAGTATTAAAAATAAGGCTGTCCCCTACAACCTTCCTAGTCACACACAGGATCCCTGTAGCCAAAACAGTATATGTTCCAGCTGCAGAGAGCAGACTGCTCTCAGCTTGCACAGCACCTTAGGGGAGGGAAGAATATATGGATAGGGAATGGGGTGGAGAAAGGATGGAAATGTTGTCATCCAGGTGGCTTTAGGGTCCTCAGGAGTAGTAGAGAAGGACGGCACTGGGGAGGTCTGATGGATGGATCTGATTTGTGTAGGAGTTCCCTGTAGATAAATTACTGATCCCCCAACTACTATCCCCAGTATGTAATGGCTAAATTAATATGTAATCAACTGCATTGTATCTAAAGCCTTAGAACTAGTCAGGTGCTCCCCCCACCCGATACCATTTCTTACCCTCTAATCCTACCTGATCTTTAACAAAGCATTAATAATTCTAAGGATAATCTCTATTTTGTTGTGCTTTTTTGTAACTGTTTTAAATAAATCAATTTGTACTGTATATTTGTACTTTTGTGAGATCCTTTTTGCTGTTTTACCATTTTAAGTCTCTGTACTTGGCTACACACAGATTGTATTTTTATTGTTAATGCTCTTCTTATGGATACCTGCATTTAACTTGTGGACTATGTAAACACAATATATATCAATATCTATATATCTATATATCTATCTATATAAACTACTAGCTTTTCCTTTTGGTGTTTGCGCCTTCTTCGTATCCCAGCCTTAGATGGTGGCCATGGGGGGGGATAGAAGGCCTATGCGGCAGAGCTTGAAATAGAGAGCAAATCGTGCCCATCTTCATGTGGTGGGCTGGGGGCAGATTGCACGAGCTAGTCCTGAAGCATGGTCTGTGTGTTCTGTTGTGTGTGTTTCAGGGACCCAGAAATCTACCTGTAGACTCAGATACTGTTCTAGCACAATCAGTCACAAGGACCTGTAGATGCCCTCACTGCTGGCCTTTTCTCCAATTCTTTTCTCAGGAATACTGCCAGAAATTTCTGGAATAAGTCAGCTCCAGAACTTAGCTTGCCACTAGTAAGAGGTGAAGCACTCAGATACATGATAGTTACTCATACATTTATTGAGCACTTGCTACATGCCACAAAATAGCCTAGGTGCATTATATATTAATAACCATTTGTTGCTAGTACTATTATTTTCACTTTGTGGGTGGGGAAACCAAGAGGTTTAAGTAACGTACCCAAAGTTACACAGCTATTAATTAGCAGTACAGAATGTTAAATCCAGGCACCTAATTCCTGAGTTTGCGTTAACTCACAGTTCGTTGTAAAAATTAAATGAGATAATCCACGAAAGTGCTCAGAACAATCTTTGACACATAATGAGTGCTCAACCATTTTGAAACATCCCAAGTAGGACTTCCATGTGGGGCTCTGTGAGAAAAAGCCATTTGGCTCAATTAAATATTTTCTTTTAAATGTCCAGTATTTTGTAATAAGCTTATTAATATTTTTGTATTTTTCAAGACAAATATTTCGGCCTGCCTGGTGGGAATTAACCCTGGTTTGGTGGGGGGGTCAGTTAACGCTCTTAAATAGCCTTGAACCTGTGGAGGTCAGAGAGGAGTCCAAGTTTCCTTGTTACGATATTGGAAGAGGTCCACATTCCTGGCATAGTTATTTTTCTGGCTACAACTTAACTAGGGCACTTCCTTCTGGACTTCAAGATCTGTAATTATCTAAACTGTATACAACCTTTGGTGCAGGCTAAGGAAAGTTCTGTGCTTGTTGTGTACCATCACAGAACCTTTTTAGAAATGACCTCAGCTCGTCTCCTCCATGGTTTGGCAGCCATACAAACTGCCAGAGTCGTCATTTTGCTCTGGCCTTGACCGCTACTGACCTGAGCTCTCGTGGCACCTTAATTCTGGATTTTCCTCAATTATCCTACCTTGGCTCTGAGGAATAAATAAAAAGATGGGTTTTTACCTCTTCTCTCAAACATGAGTTCCTCGGCACTATGAACCTTAATATTGCAGCTATTTCTATGAATGTATTCCTGAATGCAACTGAGTGCCGTCTAGGGTAGAATATTGAAAAGTTTGGCAGACTGGGAAAAGTAGCTGGTACCTGGTCTAAATACGTCATCCTCTTTAGAAATGCCAGTTATGAGGAAAGGCGTCTACTTCTGAGTTTGGAAAAGGAAGCTGGGTTGAAATAGCTCTTGGGACCACAGGTGATCTTCATTAGTGTTGTGGGCATGCACCCTCACAAAGTCAGCATGGGTTCTTCCTTAATGTCATTAACTTGTGAAGGGCCAGATAAGGGATCTCTGCTGGGAGAGCCTTTGTTGAGGAGCACCCTCCCTTGGAAAAAGACAATGGCTAGACGTCCCTGCCTGAAAACTTCCATCCACGTCTCTCCTAGATTTGCTAGAATGAAATCGAGAGAAAAGCAGGAAAGGGCCAGTAAAGATAAAATTAATTTATTAGCCCTCACAACTCCGTGGGGTGGGTGTGGGCCACACTAGGGCCCCAGAGTCCTATGCTCATGCCCTGCAGCAGTGGGCTGGGGAGTCAAGGTGTCTGGAGTGCCTGCTCCCTCATCCAGAGCTGCCTTGAGCTGGGTCCCTCCTGACCCCATCATCCTGCTCCCATATGCAAGGGGTACACAGGTCCACCTGCAACAAACTCGGGCCTGCCTCCAGCAGCAAGGACAGGACCCTGGGGACGGCTGAATGGGAAGGCAGGCAGGCGGGTGTGGTTCAGTGCAGAGAGCTGCTGTTCTGCTCTTCAAAGGCCATCTTGCCCAGGAGCTGGCTGTCCAACTCCACCCCACTCACAGGTAGCTGGAAGAAGTTCATTTCGGCTGCTAAGGCTGCCATGGCAGAAGGGTCCTGGCCAAACTGAGCTCGCAACATCATGTCCATTTTCTCCAGCCTCCTCTTGAGCCGCTTGGCCTCCCGCTCCCGGATGAGCCGGGCCTGCCGCTTCTCCGGGGTTTCATTGGCCCGCTTCAGCCTCATGGCCTCCCGATCTCGCTGCAGCCGGCGTGCCCGCTGCTCGTCTGTCTCCTGCATGCGCTGCAGGCGCTTGGCTTCTCGGTCCCTCATGCGCCTTACCTCCCGCTCCTCGGGGGTCTCATTGTCCCGCCGGCTCTTCTTGGCTGTGCGCTCTCGTTCCAGCCGCTGCAGCCGGACTTCCAAAGGCTCGTTCTGTCGACGCAGGGCCCACTTGCGTACACTGGGGGTCTGGGCTTCTAGCAGTTTCCGGTAGGCAGCACAGTTGTTGCACACAAGCAGAATTCCAGCAGGGTACACTGGAGGACTAAAGGCAATGTCCTTCCCCTCAGCACTGGAGGGGCCCTCACTGTGGGCTGGTGGTAGGGATTCCATATTAAGGACTTCAGGAAGTTTCTCACTGGAAAGCAAAAAGTTTAGATGGTTAATGCCACGGTCTAACAAGGCTCAGGTATCCAGCCCTGACTTTCTCTGTCCTACCAGGCCAGTTGCTCCAAGTTCACCACTAGGGGTCAGTATGAGTGCTTGGGAGACCTCCTCTACCTTTCCACCCTTGCCCTTCTTTGGGCTAGGTTGTCTACCAAGTCTTAAAGCCCACCTGGAGTTAGGGGCTGAGCCAACCACCACAGCAAGCCACCAGAAATCAGATGAGCCCTTACAATGTGCAGTTCCATTCAAGCTGGACTGATGGTATTTGTAGGAACTGTGCAGGGCAGTCCTCCTTGAGGCGGAGGCTGCCTTCAGGGGAGGTCCAGTCCACTGGCTCCACCTCCCCCCAGCCGACCCTGCGTTGTACACTAACAAATGGGACTCAGACACAATTTACACAGTTCCAGTCTTCCTGGGACACAGTGGAGACTCTGTCCTCACATTAGGGTCCTCTCAGCACCCTGTAACTTCTTTCTCATGAATGGTCTTGGTCTTCCCCACATCTCTTTCTAGTTGAAGATATTCTGATCGAGGAAAGAAATAAGAATTCATTTCCCTTTGAGGATGTCTAATGGAATGGACATATTTACTAGCCTCATTACTTGTATTTACAAAGAGTCAAGAGTCAGTTCCCTTTGCATTGCCCATCTCTAACCTTCACTTCGACTTGGGAAAGCAGAACCCACACCCAGTAATTTGTTCCCAGCACAGAGGGTCAGTTGCCCGGCTAACCTGTTAAACGTGGCATGGCTAGTAAAACGGGCTCCACACACAGCACAGTTAGACCGCTGGTCCTCCGAGTGGATTAAGAGGTGGCGACCCAATGACCCGGGGGAGCTAAGGGCCCGGCCACAGACAGGACACATGTAGCTCTTGGCGCTCACCACTGCTGCAGTGTGCTGTAAAAGAGAGCCTTAATCTGTCAACTCACACCAGCTCCAGGACAATCTGTACCCACTTAGGAACTACTTTCTGGGAAACGTCCCCTTTCCTTAGTGTTAGAACAAGGACTTGCAACTATTCTCCCTATCTAGCACCTGGAAAAGTAAGAGTCTCTTGTGTTAAAGGGCCTTCAGAAGGGCAAGGCCATCCAGACCATCACTCAGATTTCATTAGTTTGAGTTCTGACTACGTACTGGGACATGTGGCTGGCTTGGGGGACAACGGGACTCCGCAGCCTGAGAAGAATTCTTGCTCAGGATAATTTCTCACGGCCTGCTTGCCACATGCTGTGTAGGTACAAGTGCATTTTTTTGTGTGTGTGTGCGGTACACGGGCCTCTCACTGTTGTGGCCTCTCCCATTGCGGAGCACAGGCTCCGGACACGCAGGCTCAGCGTCCATGGCTCATGGGCCCAGCCGCTCCGCGGCATGTGGGATCTTCCTGGACTGGGGCACGAACCCGCGTCCCCTGCATCGGCAGGCGGACTCTCAACCACTGCGCCACCAGGGAAGCCCACAAGTGCGTTTTAAAGGAGCACTGAAGGTCAAGTCTAGAAGCTGGATGGAAAGACTGATATCCAAAAGGTATTTAAATGCACTGCCTTTTCTTCAGTCTTTTAAAATCAGTCTCCTGAAGAAATGCTTCTCCTCATGAACCAATTATTTTTATGGTAAAACTCAGGCTGCCATGTGTGCTCATGCCTGTTCAATACAGAGCATAAGGCACATGTTCTGCGACTGGATCAGGAAAAAAAAGGAAACAAAAGTTTGTCTAGTTCTGATCCCCTGGTTTACACTATCTTTCTCCAATACTTCAGAAACACCTATGTTAACTCATTTTTTCTTCTTTAAAACAAAGCCCACTTTCTATTTCACTGTTTTAAATATATCTTAAGTAATTTAGAAAAAAAATGATACTTAATTTTCACAGTGTGTCTGCCTGGGAACCCAGAACATATTCACTCAACATATCCCACTTATTCTCTACAATTTTCTGAGGATTGGAGTGGAGTCTTGGTGGAAGCAACAACCCAAGGTTCTTTCCGGGGTTGGAGGCAAAGGCTACACAAGTTGTTGGCGCCCGTGTTCTGGAGCATGCGGCTCCGCACGCCATACCTGGTACACATGCGCAATTAGCTGCCCCCGACTCCCACAGTCCAGCTGGCAGAGGGGACACTGGCAGAGTCCAAGTAAGGGGTCGGAATTCAAATTCTCCGTGACCTGCAATTTAACAAGTAGGCAATTCATGAACACAGTTTACCAGTCTCTTCCCTGCCCCTACTTCTTTTAAAAGGGTATCCTGTTAAAAGGAACACAACCTCTTATCATATGTTATTATTAGGTTCCCATTGTGGGTCAAAGGAAAAAGTGATAGGGGAAAGGGAATTAAATTTGCTCCCATCTTCATTTTCTCCAAGGCTTCCTGCCATGAAGACATAGTATTACTCCAGAGAGAGCTTATCTATTTTTTTTTCCCCTAAGGTAAACTCTGTAGAGAAGATCAGCTTTCCCTACTGCCATGCCTCTTGCAGGAATCCTTAGGAAACAGTTTAGTGAAAAGATGGCACCTCAGTTAATACTTTGACTGAAATTTGCAAGCATATTCAAGAGTACACCTGAGGAAGTCAACTAATAGTTTTGCAAAGACGGATGTTCTGCTGGGAAGAAGTGGGGAGCTTTAGGAAGAAGAGCTGTGTGGGAGTGAAGTGATATGTGGGTGGAAAAGGAAAGCTGGGTGTGAAGAGAACTGTGTGTCTGAGGTTTGGGTAACTCATGTTGGGAAGGAAGACAGGCTTCATATGAAGCCCAGGGGACCCTCAGAGGCAAGAGTGTTACATGTGGAAGAGAGGCATCTTGGGCAGAGTAGAAGGGTAAGGAGGTTCCCGGACTCAGGAGCCATTTGTCACTTGCCTCATGCTCTACCACACTGTTCCCACCAACAGGCTGTTCTGCATTTTCTAACTCTTTTTCCACTTTGACCACCCCTCCGTCTTCCTCTGATGTATGGGAAGAGACTTCATCTTGTGTGGTCTCCTCTTCATCACCCTCACTGTCACCTGGAACACACAAACTGGTCACTTCTTCTGATTTTTGCATGAATACATCTTACGTTGCTTTCCACCCTAAAGTTTGCAGCTAAAATGGAAAACATTCTCAGATCTTCCATAATATAGTTTGTATCAGTGCTTATTTGGGTACAAATCACGTTAAGTGGAAGCCAGCTATAATTGTTTATATTGCCATATACACACTAAAGAGAAAATCAGAGGCAAAACTGTATTGGAAAATGGTTATTAGGTCCTGTATATTATCATAAAAATGATAACTTCTTACACAGAGTTCCCAAATATCTCACACTTTCAAATCACACCTCCTATGCACCTCACACCATGCTCATTCCAACACACCACTTCTGACTTACCAATGCTTATCACTGATTTTATTACTTACTTTTCTCCATAACCTCCCTGCACAATTTCTCCATGGTGTCACATACACTATTCTATTCTGAAACCCACTAATCTGTTCTCTCCCAACAAACCCCAAGGCATGATTACAGAAACACCAACAAGTTTTTCTTTCCTCTTATCAATAAAGGAGGCAGTAGGAAATTAGGTAAAAATGTCACTTTATAGGGAAAAAGCTCAGTACAGTGGAAAAGTTAGCACAGCAACCAACCTCGGGCATTCTGTCGTGGTATTTGACTCACAGCGTTCTTACCCTGCTAGTAACTCAGCATTCTACATTAAATAAGTCCATTGTTTCTGTTGGTTCTTTGGATTATCTGATGGATTATTGAATGCATCAAGTGGAGGGAACAGGACATTCTTTACTTTAGGATGAAATATAATTTCTCGTGGCTAAAGAAAGAATTGATTTGTTTTAGTTCAGGGTGCAAGATGTGGCCATGCAGAGGTCTGCCTGTGGCTAGGGGATCTGCAAGGTTTGTGTGTGCTGATTTCTTTCCTCTATTACTTATAACATTGGAAAAGAAATGATTTTTAAAAAACACAATAACATAGGGAGTTCTTTCTGAAAGGAAAAAAAAGTGCTAGTACTTTGAAGATCACAAGAGGAAGCCAAACCTAGGGAAGCTGTCAGACTCCAGTCCCATCCTAACACCACCTAGATCCTGGACTCCTGGGCCTGACTGTCAGCAAGAGAAATACAGGATAGAGTTTCACCAGGCTCTCAGCATCAGCAGTGAGACTCAGCTTTCCTAGCTAACAGTGTGCTTCTTATCTTCTCTCTACTATCCCTTACATAATTTCTAAATCTACCAAGAACTGGGCAAAACTGGTTACATTCCCTTTCTTCAAAAGAAAATCTAACCAAATCATCTGCTAGTAGATACATGTGTCTCTGTTAGATACTTCACTTGGTTGGTGGACTGGATTTGGGCCCTGGAAAGATCTACAGTATGCCTTATTCCTTGGTCCAAAGCTTTAGTGTGAATCCATCTCAGTAATAAGGGTTGGCACAGATTAAATCATACTATATTTTCTCACCAGCTTATTTGGAATACTTGTAGTCTAAGACAACACTGTATCAAACACTTTTTGTAATTCATCAAAAATCCAAATATATCTCTCTACTAGAAAGGTTAAAAAAAGAATAAGTATGCCATGCAGAGGGATGATGCAACTTTTCCAGAATGGAAACCTATCAGACTTCTATAGATATTGCCATTCCTACCTATTACTCAAACTGGTGGCTCCCACAAATTTTCTAGAAATATTTGGTTCACTTTTCTGTACCTGAGCAATTACTTGCTAAATTATTATTTTTATTGCTAGAGTATTAGTTTAAATAGAAAATGTAGTTCCTGGAAGGTACAGAACTCTCTGCCTCTTCTTT
The DNA here is from genome assembly GCF_011762595.2 of Tursiops truncatus. Taxonomy (NCBI): domain Eukaryota; kingdom Metazoa; phylum Chordata; class Mammalia; order Artiodactyla; family Delphinidae; genus Tursiops; species Tursiops truncatus. The sequence goes on from NC_047052.1 coordinate 14,685,558, forward strand.
CTTTTACAACCCCGAACATGGAGAAAAATCAGAAATGTCAATATGAATTGACACTAATAATAACCAATATCAGATGGATCAGATGTGGAAATCATCCTAGGAAATAACACATCTCAAAGTGTATTTGTTCAAGCAAGTCACAGAACAGACAATCCATGAGGCTCAACCAGTTACCAGCCACTGTCTTTTCAATCTCTTAAGCAAAGGGATCTACTCAGGACTTGGTGTGGGAAGACCTCGACATTAGCATTTTACATGCTGCATAATCTCACTGGTAAGCAAGTCCTCTTATAAAACATTAAAACTGGGTCCTCAAGCAAAACTTTCGTTAATACCACTCTTACATTTTATTAATTATGAATAAACAGATCCTAAGAGACAGGGATTTTTTTCTTTTCATTTGACCTAGCCCAGGGGCTGCTTGAGCACTCATTATTCCTATGCCCCTGTCTATCACAGTCATCACAAATCTATCTGTGTATGGCACTATGCCAAGTACTGCAGTCCTTGAGTTAAAAAAACCTGTTCTCTCTCTGGACAAACATATGCCCATACACCTTAGAACACCTTTGGGAACACTGAGGATCCACAAATCTCCTTCTTCATGTCTTCCTCCCAACCCCCATGCATAATCCCCAGAGCACACACACTCTGATAATTCTTCTCCCATTGCCCTGAGTCATTACCAGAAGGTGCAGAACTCACTGCTACTGGAGTCCTGATCTCTTAGTTGTTGGATAGCTTGTCGCTGACTGCCAAGGTCTCCAGGAAAATCAGTTTTCATCATCGCCTGGCGGGCTTGCTCTTCTAGCCCAGCAAATACTTGATCCCCTGGTGGTCACAAGGAAAAATAGTCAGGCCACCAGCTGGGCAGTACATCCCCAGGCAAGCTGGTTGGAAAGTCAGACCATTCAAAGGTAGGAGACAGGCAGGTACCCTGTGGTGGGGTCATTCATCTCCAAGTCAGCTTGTTGCCTCCAGTGGTTTCCGGGGACAGCTACTCTTCTTGGGCAACAAGCCAGATGCTCTAGAAAGCATCATTTGCTTCTCTTAAATCCTCCTAATATTGACTCCTTTTAAAGGTGATCAATTGCTACTTTACCAATTTAACATCAAAATCTCAATTCTATTTATAACCTTCCATCAGGACTGGGGAGACAGAGGCAAGTGGCAAAGTGATGGAATGAAGATGGGGCAAAAAATCTGGGCACAATCTCTGAATCTCAGTGTATTAGCAATATGGTCCTGATTCTGTCTGCCTCTGACTATAAACAAGTGCTTCAAATAATCCAACTGAAACAGTATCTATGACCCCATCTTTCATCCATTCTCCTTATAAGACGTACTCTAGAAGTTCTTCCTTTATTCTCTCACATCTATTAGAATTAGCCACGAGCAAATAAAAAATAATGGATTAAAAGGAAAACAGATAATATGTGAACTCATTTCTGCTGAGGAACAAACTTCCTGAAACATGCCAACCAATTTGCAACAGGTAATATTTCATCTAGTCTCCTTGGTTTAGTGTGGTCTTTTTTTTTTTTCTTCTTTGTATGCAGTATCCAAAAGCCCCGGACCCATGCTTGATTATGCATTTACTGTGAGGAACTCTGCCTGGGATCTGTGTGGTTATTGAAGAGTTAACATTTAAGTGCTCTTTTATTTCCAAGAGGCCAGGCATAAGGAGAAAAGAGAATTGGGTTTCTTGAGGTTTCCATTATCTCAGTCAGAGTGGAAACTACAGTCCCCATTCTCCAGCCACCAAGAGAGAATAATAAAAAGCCCTAGTGAAATGTCTGACAATAGACCAGGCGCTTTCTTAATGAAGAGAGAGAGGAAATTAAACAGGCTCAGGTTCCGAGGCTGATACAATGATGTAGGAGGAATGAACTGGTCAGTTGACCTGTACAACTAGTCCTTGGGCAGTGAAAGAACTGATGTGAAGTAGGCTTCATGTGATTCATTTAGGTATTTGTTCAGCAAATATTCATTGAACATCTACTATATGCTAAGTGCCAAATGCTAATAATAGTGATTATTTGGCACTTCCTAGTTCCAGGCTCTACGTTAAGTGCATTATAGTGGCTACCTCACCTTAATTCTCTGCAAAACTCTATGTGGTAGGTATTACTATCCATATTTTACTTAGCAGAAAACTAAGGTCTATGGTGGAACAAAGTATTCAGACCCCAGTCTGTCCAACCCTTAATTACCATATTTTTCAGTTGCTTTCTAGCAGAGTTGTAAACAGAATTTTAAGCGGTTCATTAGAGCAATTTTACTGAAAACAAACGCTTGTCTCTGTGTGACAAGAATAGCTCTGATCCTAGTGTGTTACCTTCCTACCATCAGAAACTGATATATACAACTCAAATACCAAAATAATGTTCTCAAGGCCAAGACTGACGGAAGGAACCATCATTTTTATGGTTCTGATTCCATGTGATGAGTTACCATGCCTGGGTTAGAGTAATATTATGGCTATTCTGACTGACACTATGAATGGGAATAGAGGTGCTAAGAGTCCAAGTGTACTTCTAGCCACTCAGCCCTCAAGTAAACGAAAAATAACCTGCTTTAAGTCCACTTTCGTAATATTCAGGATGACACACTGGATATAAATTACCGCTAGGGAGAGCAAAATATGAATTCTGTGTTATAGCGCCTCCTCTTCCCTCTTTGCAGGAGTAAAATATTTAATTTCTCCACGTTGGTTCTTCTGTAACCACAAGACCATGGCTAACTGGAATAGTTACTGAATTCTTCTGGGTAAATGCATGTTTTTGGACCTGGTGGCTGTGGGCAGATATGACACTAAGGAACAAGTTATGTACCAGCATATAATCATCAAGGGCAGACCATTCTCATCAATGACATCTCTAAAGAAACCTATCCAGAAACCAGCTAGGTTTATAACATACTAAGAATCTACACTTTCCCCCCTTTCTTTTTTTTTTTTAATTTATTTATTTTATTTTTGGCTGTGTTGGGTCTTCATTGCTGTGCGCGGGCTTTCTCTAGTTGTGGCAAGGGGGGGCTACTCTTCGTTGCAGTGCGCGTGCTTCTCATCGTGGTGGCTTCTCTTGTTGCAGAGCATGGGCTCTAGGCGCACGGACTTCAGTAGTTGTGGCTCGCGGGTTCTACAGCACAGGCTCAGTAGTTGTGGCACTCGGGTTTCAGTAGTTGTGGTGCATGGGCTTAGTTTGCTCCGCGGCAGGTGGGATCTTCCCAGACCAGGGATCAAACTCGTGTTCCCTGCACTGGCAGGTGGATTCTTAACCACTGTGCCACCAGGGAAGTCCCCCCCCCCCTTTCTTAATGGGGAATCACCACTGAATTAGAAGGACATCTATAAAGATATGTAATTTTCAAGATCAGCTAGTAATTCAGTCTAGTCTCCATCAAACTTGAGCTAAAAATTTATTCCTATTGAAGCTGTCTAAACATTTCAGCCTTCACAGAACAGAGAAGAGTCTTTTCAATACAGCTGCCCTATCTAGGACTTTTGGGAGCATTCTCACCTAGGATAGTTGGGCTATTCCTTTTTTGGCAGTTTGGAAAGAAAAGCTATGCTCTTCTATTTTATTCCATTCCTGACTTGGGAAAAAGGCTAAGGTAAACTTTACTCCTTAGGGCTATTCTTATTTAAATACCAACATAAAGCAAAATATATAAAAACCATAAAGAGGGATTCTGGCAGACCTCACAGAAAAAGATATGTGAATGATCTCCCAGTAGTCACTATTCACCTAATCCCTAAATCTGACTGTCCAGAATTATCCTTTCATAAGAAGGTAGTGATAATTGCTAAAAGTATGTCATATTAACTCAAGTATAATGTGATCCATAGAGATACTAGTGATTAAGAAGTGTTATACAGTTGCCTGCTTTTACAATGTAGCAGTATTATTTCCTTCTATCTTGAGACTGTTGGAGTAGGTTAAAAAAAATCCTCTGTCTTCTAGATATTAATGTAGGGCAACCATCTTCTTTAACATGGTATTTACTTGTCTATTAATAGTGGAGAAAAAGTCATCTAAGTTCAACAGTAAAAAGCAAGGTACTACCTCTCCTTTTTGTGGTATGAAATCAAGATACTGTTGGTCTGATTTGGCTAAGGTTTTTTAGACCAGATAAGAACAAAGCCATGCAAACAAGCCTGTAGAACAGATGAGAAGCCTGAGATGAAAGTTACTGGAAGACAAAGATTTTACAATTCTCTTTCTTGAGTCTTTGGTGCAGTTAAATAAATGCAATGTCTGGCTGACTTAAATTAAGTAAAGCAGCTGAGACATATTCTAAGAGAGCAGATGCCTAATTCAGAATAAAATGAGCTAGAACTGGGAGTGAGGCACTTAGGATTCCTTTTCTAGCTGACAGTCTCCATAATCCGAGGTGCTATCACATATTGGGAACAGAACCATTTACCTCACAAGGATGCTAACAATGAATGAAGACAAAACAAACTGCACTTTTTAGAAGAGAAGGGACTTTAAAGGCTTCTTTTTCCTACTTCTCTGTAAAAGCTGAAAACTTTAATTGAAGTTGAAAGTTTTTAGTCTCATATATAATCTGAAAACAAAAGTCTCTTAAGAAACGGAAGTTTTCCTTTACTTAGTGGTTTGCTTGGTACAAAAGCACCAAATGAGAGTGTGCAAAGGATTGTATTTTCAACCTCTCTAGAAACAGTTACAGAAATCTGTATTCAGAAGGGGGTGAGATGAGGAAGGAGGGAGGGAAGAGGTCTACAGAGATTTCAACCCATATGCAGTTCCTCTGTGACTAACAATTCTGGACTTTTATTCCAAAAGCTCTGCATCAAGTCTATTAAGGAACTGGGCAAAACACAAGAGTCTGCCTGGACGTTTCTGGGTAAAGGAGAGATCATGACGGTAATTTAGATACAGAGATAATCCTGAGGAAAGCCAAGTATATGCCAGAGCAGCCTGCCCATTGACTTCTAAAGTGGATCTGACAGATGCTGCCAGGCTACAGCAATGGGATTCTTAATATATTCTTTTAGGAGGGCTTCTTAATATATTCTTTTAGGAGCTGCCTGCTACACAATCCTCTTGTTCCCAGAAGGCAGATCTAATGGAGCTCAGCCATTACTCTGCTCAAATGCCATTGGCTTTGACATTTAAGCAAAGCTTCTGCAGACCTTCCTGCCTCCCAGACCTTGAGTTCATTCTGTTTACTTTAAATAGATGAGCAGCATTAAATTCAATACATTTGATTGGTTCTATTTCACTGCAAGGGGTTAGGAGACGCACGTGGTCAGAAGACTGAAATTACCTATTTCTACTTGGCATTATTGTGGGCAATGAGAAGATGACCTTTCAAAAAATGTAGGACCAGCTTCAGTCCCCAAATAGTAAATAAGTAGAAGGTCCTCAGAGACCAGCAAATCTCAGTGTCTTTCTTCTTTCTTAGTCCATGATGTGAGATGCCTTCACATTTCCCTGCCCAAATGCATCACTGAAAATAGCCCCTCCCTGCGGGTCTGCTTTTTAGTTGCACCGAACATTTCTGTTCACAGCCCTCTTAATGGTCACCACTGCAAAGTCCCACCCGCTCCACCACAATACTACAAGCATCACTAGCTCAACTCTAGAAACTGCATTTCTGCAGCTGCGGATATGATATTCCCTCCTTCTCTGTGGTCTGTTTGTCCATCTGTTTTCCAACTCCAGTACCAGCTCATCTTGGCTTTGACTGATTACGGTAGGAGGAGATGCAGCTATCGACTTATGCTATGTGGGCGCAGGCACTGGCCACACAAGCATTTACTGGCTTCCCTGTACCTACCTGATCATACTATCATCCCCACCAGCTACTTTTCTCAGTCTCTTTGGACAGGTGGCTTTTAGAGGTAAATGCCCAACTCCAGTGATTGCCTTATTTGTGAACCCATCACTCTACTAAGAGTTCCTTTCCTGCCCTGCCTTCTTGGGGTCACATCTGTGTCTCTTCTCAATATCCACCTTCAACCAGAGAGGAGAAGACAATCCTTCTGAACCTCTGTGTTGTATTACCTATGGTAGAGATACTTCATTTTATCTCTCTTGAAAATCGTCACATTCAGGCCCACTAAATTTCACTGTTTTAGCAGCAGTTTCTAAATCCTTCCTGAACCACTCACCTTTATATTAGGCAGCCTTCCATATCCACCTACTCTAGAATACACTCCTAGAAGTATCCAACTTGAGCTGTCTTATAAAACTTTTCTAGGACTTGAAGAATTAATTGTATATGAAAGTTTGCTACCCTAATCTCATTTAATCTATAAAATGCTGAAGTCCTCTTAATTCCTCTGAACCTACTGTTTTCTCTCCTACTTTTGAAATTACCCAATAAAATAAAATAAGGTACATACTGTCTGGCATATGGTATGTTTTTAATAAATTTTAGTCCTCTTATATTAACTCCATGACTGATCTATCCTCTCAAATGTAGGTTTTTTTCCTTAAAAAAACCAAAAAACTTTCATATGTTATACCACTGAATTCCCTTCAAATGTTGCTGTAGTCAGTCCTCCATAAAAACACGGAGCTATTTGTCTCTTTTTTACATTTGAATGAGGATGCTTATCTCCCCAGATCATAGGAAACTGGTTAATTGTCTCAAATCTACATAGATATATTAGTGTTAATTTAATAAGGCACTTTTGAAAACCCACTATGAGCAGTGCTAGAAGTAGAGAGGGATAGCAGGAATTATATATGGGACATAGTGTCTGCCCTCCAGAAATTTACAATCAAATTACTAAAATAAAACGTATATATGAACCTGCTGAGAAATAATGCAAGGCAATAGTGCATAGCTGGTTCTTGTTACCAGTCTCTTCTTCATGTGATCCAGCCCACACACTGTTTTGTAGTCCCAAAACACTGTATTCTGAATGTCACTCCATTCTCCCTGCTTAAAAACCTTCAGTAGCTCCTTACAGTCAGGATGAAGTGTGAACTTGGCCTGCCCTTCGGGCCTCTACAATGCAGAGTTAAATGTCTCCAACGTCATGTTCTATGGCTTCTGGACAAATGCAACTTCTGCTTCATACAAAGTCTCCTTGTCCCCTGAGCATACCACGTGCATTCCCTCTTTGTTTCTTTGCTTTCCCCTACCTGATTTTACCTCTCCTTTCCTCTTTTTTTAAAGAATCCACTTTCTACCTTCCAAGGTCCAGTTCAAGTTCATAGTCTAAGGCCTCTTCCATCAAGCATTCCCTGGCTATCTCAGTCCATGGAGCTCTCTCCCTCCTCTTTTTTTTTTTTTTGGCCTCAGGGCATGTGGGATTTTAGTTCCCCGACTATGGATCAAACCCATGGCTCGAATCCTTGGCCCCTGCAGTGGAAGTACAGTCTTACCCACTGGACCGCAAGGGAAGTTCCTCTCCCTCCTCTTAATTTCTGTAGTACACACAGTCTGCAGCATCCCTATTTGGCACTTAGCATATATTATCTTGCTATATGCCCATCTATCTATCTATATATCTGTGGCTACGTTATAGTCTTATATATCTTTATATTGTTTTACGGCCTTGGCATCTAGCACAAGGCTTTGCACAGAGTAGGAATCCTATAAATGTTTGTTAATGTGAATACTAAGGATGAATCAAGAGCACCTATTCCTAAGACAGGTTTCTAAGACCTCCTCCAGCATAGAAACACTTTAAATCCATCATGTTTGACACCTTTAACCCTTTTTTCTTCACAAATTAGTGTGAGTCGATCACCTAAATTCAGATTACACTTCCTTTCCAACCCTCAGGGTTCTCAGGTTCCAGAATAAAAAGCCCAGTACTCACAGTGAACTTTATTTGGATTTGTCTGTTTCCGACGGGACATGTTTCCCTGATCCAAGAGCTCTGGCTTTTCCCAGTTTCACAACTGGATGTTACTACCTCCTTGCAAGGTGCTGACCTACAAAAAAAAGGATAATGTTAGCACATGTCATTTTGCTCATAAATTATACACAATTAAAAGATGAGAGACTTTTTAAAATAGTTTTTGAGTATATATAAAACTCACCAGTTATAAATCATTGAACTTCTTAAAGAAAGAAACAAATGAATAAATCTCTAGCACACTTTAAGGTCCCAAGAAGTTTCAGAGAGAATTCCAAAGGATTTAGAGAATTCCACTCTAAATCCAACTCTGGAATCCATAATACTGTTAAGTGTTCATGATCAAGCTCAGAGGGTAGAAAAGGAAGCAAAAAAACTCAGGCAACCAGCGTTAGAAGCACCATAGGCTCAAAGGGATAACCCTCATGAATTGTAAAAGGAAGCAAAGGAAGCTAAACAGGGTGGCAGCTCATATGTCACATGCCCTCTGGAAGTCAAGCCCTGCAATCTGCACCAATGAGAACCTCCAGATGTTTTTTTCAAGAAGTTATCTCTCCTAGAGGTGACGAAGGCACCACATCCCTGTGAGACAAGAAATATCTCAAAACTTCTGGGCATCTGTAAATGAAACATGGGAAATAGAGCCTCTACCTAGGGATGCAGGCACAGTGCTAGGCACTGTGGATGACAGGGCACTAAAGCAAATCAGACTTCCTGTTGAAGATGGGCTTTTACCAGAAGAGCCAGGTGCCATACACGTTGTTGGGTACTAATTCAATACCTCAATGTGGAACATCAACCTGACCCTGCTCACATGCTCCCGAGTGGTGGTCAAAGTTAATAACTTTAGTGCCTCTTCTCAATCCAGCCTCTTGTAGCAAAGAGTGGGAAGAACAAAGAGAAAAGGTCCCCAAATGAGAAGTGCTGCAGAGACATGCACCTGCTTCCCTGAAATAGGAGAGAACAGATACTTAAGCCTAGAGGTTCCTGGTTAGTTATAAGAAAGGCTTTCCCAGCATTAAGTGTTGTTAGAGAGTCCGAAATGGATTAGTAGTGGAAGCTGTGAATTTTCTTTGAAAGACAGAGTGAATAAACAGACATAGATTAAAAGGAGATATTCTCTTTCCTACCAAAGATGAGAACGTGGATCTGGTCACCCTCTAACTTTTCTTTCAGTTCCTGCCTTCTCAAATTGTACTCACACTAATAAGCAAATATAAAATTGTAGTTTATTGCCTTAAGAGGCATTATGAGAGGCTACTTACTACCATCTACACTTTGCACTCCAGTTAGTGAAGACTCACCTCCTGTTATGCCAACTAACTCCTCTATGTAGCTAGAAAGGACCTCAGACCTGTAATCAGATCCTGCCTCCCCTTACCAAAAGAAGAAAGAAACCGCAAATGGCAAAGACAGGCCTCCACAGGAAGTGGCAAAGGAAGCAGCTTTCAGGCAGTCTTCTATCATATCTGCATATCAAACACAGTTCTTTTTCAGACCTTTAATTAAAAAAAAAAACAACAAACTCCAAATGTATACAGTAAAAATCAATTTTAAGGTAGTATGTTGAGTGCTAATGTTAATGACACGTGTTCTCTAAGTTTTGTTTGTGTAGATCATTTCTTTCTAATCAAGTAGTTATTTTACAAATTGAAGCAGTGAATGAATATTACACTTTGGATCTTTTCCTATAAGTCTGTGGAATCACAAAGTGGAAAGTTGAATGAAATGCAGGTTGCCTATCATTTATTTTTCCAAAATTTGCAGAGCTATAGCTCTCTATTGTATAAGGAAGAAAATGAAACCTTAACTAATCTTTAAATTTTCTTCCTATTAAGATCAGAAATTGAAACTGTGAGATAAAGGTAATAAAGATCCTTCTGAATGAAGGCCAAATAATATGACACAGGCTCTGTTCAGATCATCTTGGTGAGGCAACAGCTCAATACTAAAGCTACAAGTCAGAAACAGAAATCAACATCTGGCATATTTAAAGCACTAGTGTCCACTGCATCTCACAATCCTCCTAGTGGCCAAATGGGGAACCAACCAGATGGTACCCAATGGGACTTCACACCTGAGGGATTAAGGGGAAAACATAAGCAAATACTCTTCCTCCCTCAAAAAAAGAAAGCCTGTGGGGTCGTGGACTCTTGAAAATAAGTAAGTTAATTAATTATGTAATTAATTAACAATAAAAAACTAGCACTAGCAGATAACATTCTTGACTGCACAACAAGATCTCAGAGGTTAAACAATTGTTTTATAGCAGTAAAAGCTAATAAAATCCATAGACACATTGCCGTAAAGTTCACTAACTCAGTTTTACTTTCAACACTGCCTCAGTTCCCAAGCCTGAATCTGAAACCGATACAAAAATGTAAATGGATAGCCCGAACATCACCATCTGGAAGAAAAACAGGATGGGAAGAAAGGTAACCGGTGAGATTCAGGTCTACAAGGGATTCTATTTAAAAAGGGAGGCAGTTTTGTCCATCTTTTGTTTTTTTTCGGTACGTGGGCCTCTCACTGTTGTGGCCTCTCCCGTTGCGGAGCACAGGCTCCGGACGCGCAGGCTCAGCGGCCATGGCTCACGTGCCTAGCCGCTCCGCGGCATGTGGGATCTTCCCGGACCGGGGCACGAACCCGTATCCCCTGCATCGGCAGGCGGACTCTCAACCACTGCGCCACCAGAGAAGCCCAGTTTTGTCCATCTTTAGAATGTGGTTAAGAATACTTGGGACCGGGGCCAACGTCTCCCCTTAACACTGTCCCTGCTCTCCCACAGGTGTTAGGTTGCAGCTTCCAGGACACACCACAGACTTTAGCAAGAAAATACGGGTGAAATCCAAGCTTTAAGAAAAGAGGGTGCACTCCCACCTCCAGCTCTGGTGCAGTTCCCACGGAGCAAAGTAAACTCGCCTGAATCCCCGGTATCTGTATCTGCCAAAAAGGAGAGGACAAGAAAGCTGGTCACGTAGCCGCCTCACAGTTCACCCTGTTCCCGGGTGTATAACCAGCCGAGACGGTCCCTCTGGCTTCCTGAAGCATGAGCACAGGTAGATTCCCGGGAATTATCAGACAAGAGCCAGAGGTCTTCCGAGGCGGCTCAGACAAACCCTCAGACAATACAGTCTTCTCAGAAATCTAAATTTAGAAGCCCTTCTGCGAGAAGGCGACTCGGGACTGACACCCGGGTCGGCGCCCCCACGCCCATCCTCCCCTTCCCCCAGCTCCAGCCCAGCCTGTCAGACGCCCGGGCCGTCCCGGCGCTGCCCGGCTGAGCCCGACCTGGGCCCACGCGGGGAGGGCGGCGATGCGGACGCCCCTCCCGCGCCCGAGACCTCCAGAGGGACGGAAAGTGGAACAGCCGCTGTGGGGAGCCAGCCCGGTCCGGCCTCGTCGCGGGAACCCGGGGCAGGGGGAGGGTCAGAGCCAAGGCGGCCCCCGCCCCCCAGGCCAGAGCGAGCCCCTGTTCCCCTCCCCAGACACAGACTGACAAAAGGACCGACAGCCGGCGACCAAGGGAGGGGGCGAGGAGCCCCTGCATCCTCAGCCTGGTCCCGGAGGGAAAGAGTCGGGGGTCTTTTTACCCGGCGCCTTGGCGCTCCGCGGCGCTCCGGGTCCCTGGGCCCCGCCTCCGGACAGACGGACCCCCGGACAATGGGCCCTGGGCCGCAGCTCGGGCCGGCCGGGCCGGGGCTCTCCTGGACTGGGCCCCGGCTGGCAGAGGGCAGCTCCGGGCCGAGCTGGTGGCGGGGAGCCGAGGGGCGGCGCTGCAGACGGACAAAGCCAAAAGCAGACAGACAGACGGAGGGGGAAAAGATGGCGACGCGGGCGGCGGGAGCGCGCTGCTCGCGCACCCGCAGCGAGTGGGGCGCGTGCACGAGTCTCTCCTATCCCCTCCTCCCCCCTTCGCAAGCTTCGTCCCCCTCCCCGCTCCCCAGGCGCGCGCCCGGAGGCATAGGCGGGGCTTAAGGGGAGAGGGGTCCGGGGAGGCAGGACTTAAGGGAGCATCCAATCACAGACATTCGAGAGGGGCCTCGCCTTGTTTCTCGCGCCATGGAGACCACCGAGCCTCGCACCCTCCTAGGTCTTTTTCTGGTCCTGTCAACTCCTCAGCTCCCCTATGCTCTCCTGAACCTTTAAACTCTACCCTGACTGTCAGCTCTGATCCTGGTTTCCTACCCCACCTTCGAGTTCAGCCACAAAAGCCCACATCCCCCAACCACAGCTCCACCGCAGGCTCCCCCTCTCCTTAGCCCAACCTCTTCCCCTTCCCCCAACCCAAACCCTCTTCCCTTCATTTCCCCACATCTCACGGTTTCTTTGGTCCCCACGGCGTTTAATGTGACCGAGATCTAGGGGCCACGGACCTTTGTGGGAGGGGCTAAGTTCGGCTGTCAGAACCTCAGAGGAGAAAAATCTTTAGCTTCGTTTTAGACATGTAAGTCTCCAACATGATTCTCAACTAATAAAACAACAGTAGCTGTAGACCCTGGGGCATAGAATTAATTTAGAGAAGGGTAACTTGTGGCACTGTTGCCACTTAAGGGGCATTTGGGGCAATTGAAAGTGGTTAGACTCACTTCCTAATAAAACACCTCCTTCCCCTCTCATTGTCCCTTTCTATTTCCTCACCGCTTTCCTTCCTTTCCTCTAATTCTCTCGTCTTGTAGAATGCCTAAGCCTGCCTTTGACATAGCTCACTTGGAGAAGTAGGGCATGCGGTGGAAAGATGGAATCTGACATTAGAAGATCCAGCTTTGAGTCTGCAGCTGACCAGCCTGGTTACTTTGGGCAAGTCACTTCCCTATTCTGAATCCCTGCTTCCTAAAAATGTAAAATGGTTAATAATATAATAATTCCTGGTCTCTACTCTCATAGGGTTGTTGTGCTGATTAAGTAAAATGAATATATGAAAGAGTTATGTAAACATCCCTTATGATCACTGGCCCCACAACGGTGGAGCTAATGAGGATGCTGATCATTGCTTATAAAGCAACAAGTCTTGGTATTTGCATAAAGCGCTCTTGCAAAATGTCCTTTCCAGAAATCTCTAACGAGATGATATCATTGTCTGCATCTTGTGTTTAATGTGAGAGGATCTTGGTCCTTCACAATTCTGTGGTAAATGGCTCATTCATTCATTCATTCATTCTTTGTGGCTGGGATATGAGGTAGGAATTATTCTTTTTTTAATAAATTTATTTAATTTATTTACTTTTGGCTGCGTTGGGTCTTCATTGCTGTGCACGGGCTTTCTCTAGTTGCGGCGAGCGCGGGCTACTCTTTGTTGCAGTGTGCAGGCTTCTCACTGCTGTGGCTTCTCTTGTTGTCAAGCACGGGCTCTAGGCGCACGGGCTTCAGTAGTTGTGGCTCGCGGGCTCTAGAGTGCAGGCCCAGTAGTTGTGGCGCACTGGCCTAGCCACTCCGTGGCATGTGGGATCCTCTCGGACCAGGTCTCTAACCCGTGTCCCCTGCATTGGCAGGTGGATTCTCAACCACTGCACCACCAGGGAAGCCCAAGGTAGGAATTATTATTGTTTAACTTCAGTTAAGGAAACTTTTAAATTTCATTTAAAATTTTAATTCTTGGGTAGGTGGCCAGAAAATGGAATATTCTCAACCAATCAGAAGGTTTTTAGTCAGTGTAAGAATGCAAGCTGGAATAAGCACTGGCTTTTGTACTTAACAGTAATTCTTGATGAGTTTAGACTGAGGGATACAAAGATGGCTTTATTATGTCACTTTAAAGTTGATGTAGTTGACATTTTCAACATGACAATAGCTAGCAGGTAAAGTATTAGGAGAGAGCCTCCAGTGAAATTTCTTGGCTTCATCAAATAATAATGTGTAATACTGGGCGTCTTGTTTCATCTCCTTGAGCTGCAAATAAAATGGGATCATAATAATGCTATTCTTAAAACCTTCATGTGTCCTAGAAATGCCTCTGAGGTGTTGTGATTCAGGGTTATAGTCAAATAAGGCAAAAATTATTAAATAAGGAATTAGTTTACTTTTGCTCTCACCTAAACTTGTTCTGGAGCTACAAGACTTTTTCTTTAATCATGGAATTTTTTCAGCTTCATTTTTTATTTCTACTTTTCCGGTCTACTCATGGATTTATGCAATTATTTTGCCATTTTAAGTATCTTAACTTTCCCTTGAAATATCCTCTGGTTTATATTTATTGGCTCCTACCAAGACCTTGTTAGGGCTTTACATTACAACAGTATTGGTAGGGTAATTTAAAGAGCTCCGCTTAAAAATTTATTATGATATAATTCACTTACCATGAAATTCACCCTTTTTTGTTTTTTTGGGGTTTTTTGCAGTACGTGGGCCTCTCACGGTTGTGGCCTCTCCCGTTGCGGAGTGCTCCGGACGCGCAGGCTCAGCGGCCATGGCTCATGGGCCTAGCCGCTCCGAGGCATGTGGGATCTTCCCGGACCGGGGCACGAATCCGTGTCCCCTGCATCGGCAGGCGGACTCTCAACCACTGCGCCACCAGGGAAGCCCATAAACTTTTGAGCTTATATTTAGAATCTAGAGTTATAAGTTTTCATTTCTTTGAATTCATTTAAGGAAAAATTACGTTTTCTAGGATGATTGCAATCATGATAAATGTCATGAAAAAAATCTGATTTGAGAACTCTCTTTTGATCTGATATGTGAACCCATATCAGATCAAATCACAGTTCATAACTGTGATTTAATGCATTTTTCTTTTTATTTGTTGATAAATTCAATATACACACATTGAAGGTAAAACAGGATGCAAATTATTATGGAAATATGGACATATGAAAATTATATCATGTCAAGTCTCAAGATCTGGGTTCAAGATCTGATCTTGGCATTTATTGCTGTTGATCTTGGATTGCTCACTTTACAGCTCTAAGCTTCACTTTCTTCCTGTAAACTAATAGACATTTCTGACCTACAGCTGCTTCACAGGAATGTTGTGAGCCTCAGACTGAGGTCATGTGCTTGTAGGTGCCCTGTAAATTGCAAAATGCCATGGAGATGTTTAATATTTGTATATAGCCCTAATTATTGATGTTAATAAGTTCTCTGAGGAATCATTTCATAGGTGCTCTAAAAAATGCTCTTGATTTTTTTCTAGGCCTTAGGAAGATATCCAGAGAAGTTTCTATTTCATTCTATAATTTCTAGACTAAAAGCTTTCTGAGACTTTCCCCTTTCTAAATGTTAGTACTTAAAAAAAAAAAAAAGGCAAATTACTCAATGCCCATCATCTTTCCCTTCTGTCTCACACAATGTGTAATACTTTCTTCTATTGCAGGAGTCCGAAACTTTTTCTGTAAAGGGTCCAATAGCAAATATTTGGCCCTTTACAAATAGGCTTTGTGGGCAATATAAGGGTTCTGTCACATGTTCTTCCCTTTTTTGGTTTTGTTTCTTTACAACCTGTTAACAATGTAAAAAAAAACATTCTTATCTGGAAGGGCTGTACAAAAACAGGCCTGACTAATTTTGTCCTATAGGCTTGTAAGACTCTTATATTATTGGGTTTAAGTATTATATCAGGTTTTAGTTACAGCCACTAGTTATAATTGTGTACATAAAAAAGAGTTACTGGTTAGTTAACCAAAGAATGTTTTGTGTTAATTTTTATCCTAAGAGCAAAACAGGATTTTCAAGTGAAACAGTGTGAGCCAGTTTGTTTCTTTGGATTATGTTTAGCTTTGATTGAAACTGGTCTATTCAGCCAGGGATAGAGATACTGTTTTGAATAATTGGTTGGTTGTGGTACAGTTCACATTGATATGTTATCGGATCTAAATAACTAGATGGGACAGGACACAGGTGATGATTGCTGAATCCAAGAAACTACTGAGTTGGAAGCAATTTTTCTAAATGAATCATGTCATTTTTAGCAAGACATGGACTCAATGACACTTTTCACTCGTCTTTACTTTCATGGTTTGTTCGAGGGTGCAATAATGTCAAGGATTCCAAAAGTTATCTAAACACACTGTGTTACTGAGGGCATGGGGAAATAGAAACTCTCATACATTGGTGGTGGTGGTGTAAAACAATACTTCCTTGTTGTAGGGTGATTTGGCAATATCTATCAGCATTAAAGATATACCTACCCTGTCACCAGTTCTTCTGCTTCTAGGAATTTATACCCAATTCGTACAATCCATATAGGCAAATATCTAGTCATTGCAGCATTGTTTATATAGGCAAAATAGTGGAAATAACCTAAATGCCATCAATAGAGCAGTACTTTAAAACAATGGTACACATATACAGTGGAATATTATGCAGCTCTTTAAAAGAATGAGAATTATTGATAACTACTGATATGAAAGTCTCCGAGATATGTATCTTAAAGCAAGTTATAGTACTAGACAAGTTACGGTATACAGTCAGCCTTCCATATTGGACAGTTCTACATCCATGCATTCAATCAACCTCGGATTGAAACCAGTGGGAAGGAAAATTCCAGAAAGTTCCAAAAAGCAAAAATTGAATTTTCTGCTCACTGGCAGCTATTTACATAGCATTTACGTTGTATTGGGATGATCTGAAGTATACTGGAGAATGTGCATAGGTTATACGCAAAAACTACAGCATTTTATGCAAGGGACTTGAGATTTTGGTATCCTTGGGGGATTCTGGAACCAATCCCTTGCTGATACTGAGAGACAACTGTAGTATGTATAGTATGCTACTATATGTGTAAAAAAAAGACATATTTATACATATAGTTATACATGCAGATAATATCACTGGAAGGATTTTGATAGCATTAAACATTGTCAGACACTGTTCTAAGAGTTTTTCATAATTAACACATTTAATTGTCCTAACAACTTTATTAGGGTAGGTGATATTATTCCCATATTACAAATGAAGAAACTGAAGCACAGAGAGATTAAGTAACTTGCTC